>NC_080068.1:109493788-110154134 GCF_949987535.1 Balaenoptera acutorostrata | reverse complement strand
CCAAAGAGTTACCCAGTGATATAATGTGCACCTGGGGGTAGGGAAGAGGAAAGTGATAACAGGTAGGAAAAGTCATGCTAAGGTATGCACCTAAACATTATTTTCATAGGTGAAATAAATATAAGATGACCATCAAGGGAACTAAAAGAAATGAGGTTTTTAAAAAGCAGAAATAAGACAGGGATGAAAGGAGGGCATTGCCTTAGGTGAGAGTATGTGCTATTTGATGGTGTCAGAACTCCTGGGGCATCCCTTGTTGATCCCTGTTCTTATGTCTTTACCTCTCCTTTGTCCTCCTCCTGAATGGAAGCACCATAGCTAAGACAGTGTCAGAACAACCCCCACTCAATATCGCGCAAAACAGAGGGGGAGAGAGAGAGAGAGAGGGAGAAAGGAACAGCATGGAGGGCAATTACCTCGATTCTCAGTGTGTTCTAGAAACAGCTCTGATAAGGATAAAACAAAATCTCACAAAAACGTCAGCATTCGTGTTCCCCAGGAAAATGTATGTGGCCCAAGAAGAAAAATTACCTGTGATTCTCCTCTGGTCAGAATCTTTAGATGATTTGTCACTCTTTTTGATTTCTTGCTAATTGAATGAATATTTAGTTTAGACAATTTATCTTTAAGTGATTCATCCTCATCGTTCTTCTTGTATTTTAGAACTGAAACGGAAGAATGCAATAACATATCTGAACATGTGAGGCACAGAAAGTGTGTGTTCCATCCAAAGTATTCAAGATTAATATTTAAATTTAAGATACCGCTCTGTATGATTTTCGGACCTCCGGTACCGATGCAATATGCTCCAGCCCCTCCGCCCAGTCACAGCTCCAGACGCCCACCCCACTGACCTTCAGAAACTGTCCTAGGACTTGAGCTCCTCAAAGCCCAAGGTTCATTTACCTCGCACATTAAAGAAATTCCTGATACTGGAAAAAACTCTCTCTTCTCAGACAATACACTTGTTATCTGGGGTCTCTAGAATGAAGCATCAAGACCTAACTAATGGAAAGACAACCGCATCCGACGTAAGAAGACCTCGGATGCATCCCAGCGTGGTCTCTCCACCAGCTGAGAGATTTGGGGTAAGCTGAGTGACCTCTCTGAGGTGTACTTTTTTGTCTTTAACATGATTTTCACCTCTCGTATTGTTCAAAATGTTAAATATTCCTAACTTTCTGTTTTGGTAATGGTGTGGAGACAGGAGCATTCTTATACGCTGTTGACATGGATTAAATCAATATAGTTTTTGTAGAGAACAATTTGTCAGAGTCTTATAAAAGTGAAAATATTTATAGTCTATGACCAGGAAGTCCGTGTAGAGAATCTGTTTTCCATAATGAGGCATACAAACTTTTGTTTGCTATAGCGTTTTTTTCTAAGAGCAGAATGTTGGAAACAATCTAAAAGTTTACTCATAGAGGTCTGGTTTAATAAATTATGATACACTCATGAATGGGATACTATGGAACCATGAAAAAGAAGACCGTATTAACCTGAAGAATGTTCATGATATAAAATTAAGTTTTTAAAAAGCCCCAGCAAATTGTAGTACCATTTGCAAAAGGAAGGAAAGAAGGAAAAAGAGAGAAGAAAAAAATAGAAAAAAAGACATAGAAATTCTGAAGAGAACTTACTAAAATGTTAGCTATGCAAACTGGAATCATGGGAGCAGAAAAATTTTCCTCTTTAAAACTTTGAAATTTTAAGTTTAAGCAAACAGAAAAGTTAAAATAATATTACAGCTATTGTCCATCTCCCGGGTTTGTCAAATCTTAACATTTTGCCTTGTTTCCAATCTTTTTATTTTAAAAAAATCACATAACAATTGAAACTTCTCTGAGCCCCATCTTTGATCCCTAAAGGGATCTGTGATCCAAAATTATGGGGTTTATTATATCTGTATCTATTTTCATGCCTTTACTTTGTAGGTATGTAGTCATACAGTGTATAGTATTATTTTCAATCCTTGTAAAAACGGTACCGTATTGCATTCATTCTTCTGTCACTTGCTAATTTACTTTTTTTTTTTTTTAATTTTATTTATTTATTTATTTATTTATGGCTGTGTTGGATCTTCGTTTCTGTGCGAGGGCTTTCTCTAGCTGCGGCGAGCGGGGGCCACTCTTCATCGCGGTGCGCGGGCCTCTCACTATCGCGGCCTCTCTTGTTGTGAAGCACAGGCTCCAGACGCGCAGGCTCAGCAATTGTGGCTCACGGGCCTAGTCGCTCCACGGCATGTGGGATCTTCCCAGACCAGGGCTCGAACCTGTGTCCCCTGCACTGGCAGGCAGATTCTCAACCACTGCGCCACCAAGGAAGCCCTAATTTACTTTTTAAAAAACTCAACAGTTTTTGATATCTGTCTAATTGATACATGTACTTTAATTAATTTTATGTTTTCATGTTATCATAGTATATAAAACACAGTTTATCCATTATCTGGTTTAATATGCAAGCCACTATCCATTTCTTTGTTTGCTTGTTTCTTTTTTTTTTTTTCCTTTTTTTTCTTTTGCTCTTACGGACAATGCTAGTTACTAGTATACCTCTCCACGAGCATATGAGCCAGTTTCTCAAATATCTAGAAACTGATTTTCTGCATCTTGGGTATGTGTATCTTCAATTTAATAGGTATTGTCAAATTGTTCTCCCAAGTGGTGATTCTAATTTACATTCTCACCTGCAAACTGAGATTCAGCACTTAACATTATCCACTAAAAATCTTATTGCCAATCTGGTAGGCTGGGAACACTTTGTCATTGTGATTTTAATTTGCATTTCCCTGATGATTAGTGAATCTTAGCATTTAAAAACTTACTGGTCTTTCTGTGAATTGCTCATTTTTATTATTAACCTTTTTTGTATTAGAATGTTTTTACTGATTTAATATCAATAATTATATATTCTAGATAGTAATCCTTTGTCTACGGGCTATCTTTTCATTTTGTTTATGGTGTCGTTCACTCTACAACTTTCACTTTTCTTTATAGTTACAATTTATTAATACAAATATATACAATTTTTAAAATAAAAAATTAGAAAATACAAACAATAAAAATAAATGAAGTGGTTGGACCAATTAGCTCCACAGTCCTACCATTGCTTTAACTGTTGAATTGAGATTTAACATTAGAAGTACAAAGCCAATCAAGAACTTATGGACACAAATCACACTGAGAGAGGACCCATGGTCTATCCCAATGCACTACTACATCTGAGATGATAGGAACCATCTAATTGTGCCTCCTGTTTTGAAACCTACATTCTACTTTAGAGGTGAACTTTACATCTTAGCTAACAAATAGTTAACAATAATTTGTTAATTTGAGAAAGAAATATACTTTCTCCCTTCAGTGGAGCAATTAATTGCCAAAAAATACCCATTCTTTGTGTTCCAGAACCAAATAAGCCTGATGTGGTAGCTGGGCCATCTTACCTGTATCTGCCCTTCTCACCACCCCTTTTCAGCTCTAACTTTTCACTGCTCCCAGCTACCAGGCCATGCCTCCTTCCTACCATGCATAACGCCAAGAACAGGAGGATCATATGCTATGGGTGTCTTCAGCCCACAGTACGTCATCGGGCATGCAGTGGTCAAAAGAGGTTGAGTATAGGGCTGTTCAATAAAAGGTTGTCAATCTTTTGCCTCATGATCTTCTCCTGAAGCTAGCTGGCAAGGCAAAACCATCCTCTCCTCCCTAGCCTCTAACTTTAAATATCAAATGATCATTATCACTGCAACTGCTCTAACTACTGAGACATTCTGATTCTCCGAAACATGAACAGACTATTCCAACGCTGGAAAACCCCCAATTGATCATATCTCCTCTTACCTAAATCCTTCCGTCTTTTAAGTTCGTTGATGTTTACATTAATATCTTTCACTGCAGCAAAGGCATCCTCCAGTGCTCTAAAGTCTGGGTGAGAGGGAGGGGTGGAATTCCGGAGTTCACGCAGTAATAGGGGATACTTCATCACTCTCTGAATTGGTTTGATCATCAAAGAGCCCATGTCCAGTAAGTTTGCTTTGCCTCTGCAATAGAGATAAATTAATATCTGTTTCACAAACATTTGACTTATTATCTCCTTTTTATTTTTGTGATTTTTTTTTTTATGATTAATCCTGAAACTGTTTTCCACCCTTTTCCCCTTCCATTTGGCTATGTTCAGTTTCTAAATGAAAGCAAGGGCAATGGATGGCAAAAAGAAGCAAGGCTGAAAGATCCTACTACTAAACAAAATTTAAAAGAAAATAAGTATATCTGTCCACCTGAAAGGACTCAAAGCATGATTTCCAACCATGTTCCACTTAACAGTTTTTTTAATAACAGGCTTTAAAATAATAGTGGGAAACAATTCTAGACTGCATTTTCCCATGACAATGAATAAAAATGCATTTTCCTGATGGTATTTTTGTGATTATTAAGTGAGGAGAATAAGCTCATCATTTAAAAATCTAAACATAATTTGTCCTCTTTCTTCTACCAAATTGAGAAGATGAATTTATAGTGTTTCAGAGGTTCTATCACACTCTCCAAAAGAGATTTATAATAAATGCAACATTCTCTAGATATTGTTAATATCATCACTATCACTAATCATTGCTATTACACAATGACTTTCCATGTGGAACTCTTCGTAGCCCACAGATCTTCAAATGGCTACACAAAAGTGAGCACTCACCCCTGACTCTTCCTTTTGGAGCTTCTGAGATGAGACTAGAGCCATTCCAACTGGCCAAGTAGTTCACAGGAAATGAAAAAGCTACCAGCTTGGTCATGCTGTTGTCCAACCCACTGTATTCAATTCATTCAGCCAGAAAGCAGTGATGTCTAATAGCCTCTTTATTCAAGAGGCAAATAAAGATATACTGTAAATGGAACATGGATGAAAATTGTGTTTTGAGTCCCTTCTGATACATGGATACACTCATTTGTTTTCCTTTAGGTTTTTATTTAGAAGAGAGAGAATATAGACACTGTTTTCAAATCCTGATGGGTGGATTTTTCATTCTTCAATTACTATGTTTCAAATACTGTATGGGTGGACAACAGACCACATAATTGAAATGGTAAAACGGATCTAAAAAACACTGAACAAAATTAGAAAAGTTGCATCATTAGAAAAGACCTGAAGGCACCCTAGAGACCACCTGTTTGAACTCCTCATTTGATGAATGAGAAACTAAGGAACTTTGATTATCACATGTAAGTGCACACATGCAGACACACACACACACACACACACACACACCCCAGTCACTCTGTCACATGTCCCCATTTTATTTTCATTATAGCACTTATCACTATCTGGACTCATCCTTTTTCTTTATTTACCAGTTTATGTTCAATTTCTCTGTCACCACTATATCTCCAGCATGACAAATAGTATTCTCTCAATGAATATTTGTAAACCAAAGTGACAGATTTCTCAGATTTTCTGTAATGTGCTGTTATTTTACATTCCACATTTTTTTAAAAAAAAATGCACAATGGTCCTGAATTTTATTCATATGTTGAGAAAATGATTATACTGTAATAGAAACAAAGACTGAATCAAACCAAAAGGCAACATTTTTCAAAGGAATATCAAAATAAATGATAAAGGTTTGTGAGGGAGTAAAGAGTTGCTTTTTTTTTTTTAAGTTAAAAAAATTTATTGAAGAATAGTTGATTTACAATGTTGTGCTAATTTCTGCTGTACAGCAAAGTGACTCAGTTATACGTATATATATTCTTTTTCATTATGGTTTATCACAGGACATTGAATATAGTTCCTTGTGCTAAACAGTAGGACCTTGTTATTTATCCATCCTATATATAATAGTTTTCCTCTGCTAATCTCAAACTCCCAATCCTTCCCTTTCCTTACTCTCTTCCCCCTTGATAACCACAAGTCTTCTCTATGTCTGTGAGTCTGTTTCTCTTTCATAGATATGTTCATTTGTGCCATATTTTAGATTCCACATATAAGTGATATCATATGGTATTTGTCTTTCTGACTTACTTCACTTAGTATGATAATCTCTAATTGTATCCATGTTGCTGCAAATGGCATTTTTTTCATTCTTTTTTATGGCTGAGTAATATTCCGTTATATTCTATATATACCATATATACCATATATATTCCATATATGCCATTTCTTCTTTATCTATTCATATATGGATGGACATTTATGTTGTTTCCATGTCTTTGCTATTGTAAATAGTGCTGCTATGAACATAGGGGTGCATGTATCCTTTCAAATTATAGTTTTGTCTGGATATATGCCCAGGAATGAGATTGCTGGATCACAAAGTAGTTCTATTTTTAGCTTTTTGAGGAACCTCCATACTGTTTTCCAGAGTGGCTGCACCAATTTACATCCTCAGCAACAGTGTAAGAGGGTTCCCTTTTCTCCACACCCTCTCCAGCATTTATTATTTGTAGACTTTTTAATGATGGTCATTCTGACTGGTGTGAGGGGGTACCTCACTGTAGTTTTGATTTGCACTTCTCTAATAATTAGCAATGTTGAGCATCTTTTCATATGTCTATTGGCCATCTGTATGTCTTCTTTGGAGAAATGTCTATTTAGGTCTTTTGCCCATTTTTCGATTGGGTTGTTTGTTTCTTTTGTTATTGAATTGAGCTGTTTGTATATTTTAGAAATTAATCCCTTGTTAGTTGCATCATTTGTAAATATTTTCTCCCAGTCCATAGGTTGTCTTTTTGTTTTGTTTATGATTTCCTTTGCTGTGCAAAAGCTTAAAATTTTGATTAGGTCCCATTTGTTTATTTTTGCTTTTATTTCTATTGCACTGGGAGATTGACGTACAAAAACATTGGTATTATTTATGTCAGAGAATGTTTTGCCTATGTTCTCTTATAGGAGTTCTATGGTGTCATGTCTTATACGTAAGTCTTTAAGTCATTTTGAGTTTATTTTTGTGTATGGCGTGAGGGTGTGTTCTAACTTCATTGATTTACATGCAGCTGTCCAACTTTCCCAACACCACTCGCTGAAGAGACTCTCTTTTCTCCATTGTATATTCTTGCCTCTTTTGCCAAAAAAGAGTTGCTTTGATAGACTTTATCTTGTACTTCCTACTCATTTGCACCAAATCTACTAAGGAAGGGGGAAGGGAAATAAGGAGACAGGGTGACAAAGAGGAAATGAGGGAGAGAGGGAGAGAGAGATATTACTGGTTTCCAAGAAGACTGGGTGAAGTGGTTGGGAAAAAATGTAAATCTATTATGAATACTGAAAAAATAATGACTAAAAACATATTTTCTCACTGATGGTATGTCAGTAGCCAAACCTTTGAATACAAAGGACAACACCTTTCTATATCTTAAACATAAATTCTTCAACAATTTAGACACTTAAGTATAAATAATTCCTTAAATAAGAACAAGTCAGGAATATGGAAGGTATTAACTTGATTAGAAGAAATCATTATCCTTATGAATAAGATCAGATTTCTTCTGAGTTTTCCTTTTTACTATCAGCAAGTAACAGTTTATTTAGTCTTATAAAAATCACTAAAAAAAAAAAAAAAAAAAAATCACTGAAAATACCATCAAAATATAGATGTAATCACACAATTCAATCAAACAAAACTCAATTTTAATAAGATAGCTTATCAGTGTGGCCTATTGTTATATACATATTTTAAAATTTTTAATTACAAAAAAAATTCCCAGGTATATTAAAGAATATACTTGTATCTTTGAGCTGCTCTCCTTTCTTGCTTATCAGGATCCGTCAAAAAACCAACCTAGAAAACATAGGCAGAACACTCTATGTCATAAATCACAGCAAGATCCTTTTTGACCCACCTCCTAGAGAAATGGAAATAAAAACAAAAATAAACAAATGGGACCTAATGAAACTTGAAAGCTTTTGCACAGCAAAGGAAACCATAAACAAGATGAAAAGACAACCAGAATGGGAGAAAATATTTGCAAATGAAGCAACTGACAAAGGATTAATCTCCAAAATATACAAGCAGCTCATGCAGCTCAATACGAAAAAAACAAACAACCCAATCCAAAAATGGGCCAAAGACCTAAATAGACATTTCTCCAAAGAAGATATACAGATTGCCAACAAATACATGAAAGGATGCTCAACATCACTAATCATTAGAGAAATGCAAATCAAAACTACAATGAGGTATCACCTCACACCAGTCAGAATGGCCATCATCAAAAAATCTGCAAACAATAAATGCTAGAGAGGGTGTGGAGGAAAGGGAACCCTCTTGCACTGTTGGTGGGAATGTAAATTGATACAGCCACTATGGAGAACAATATGGAGGTTCCTTAAAAAACTAAAAATAGAATTACCATACGACCCACCAATCCCACTACTGCGCATATACCTTGAGAAAACCATAATTCAAAAAGAGTCATGTACCACAATGTTCATTGCAGCACAATTTACAATAGCCAGGACATGGAAGCAACCTAAGTGTCCATCAACAGATGAATGGATAAAGAAGATGTGGCACATATATACAATGGAATAGTACTCAGCCATAAAAAGAAATGAAATTGACTTATTTGTAGTGAGGTGGATGGACCTAGAGTCTGTCATACAGAGTGAAGTAAGTCAGAAAGAGAAAAACAAGTACCATATGCTAACACATATATATGGAATCTAAAAAAAAAAGTTCTGGTGAACCTAGGGACAGGACAGGAATAAAGACACAGATGAAGAGAATGGACTTGAGGACATGGGGAGGGGGAAGGGTAAGCTGGGACGAAGTGAGAGAGTAGCATTGACATATATACACTACCAAATGTAAAATAGATAGCTAGTGGGAAGCACCTGCGTGGTACAGGGAGATCAGCTTGCTGCTTTGCGACCACCTAGAGGGGTGGGATAAGGAGGGTGGGAGGGAGACGCAAGAGGGAGGGGATATGGGGATATACATATGTATATAGCCGATTCACTTTGTTATACAGCAGAAACTATCACAACACTGTAAAGCAATTATACTCCAATAAAGATAATTTTAAAAAAAACAACAACGTAGGCCCTTTAGTTCTGTCCAGATCTTATCATTACTTCTTTTTCTATCACTCTTTGGCATCAAAGTTCTATTCTCTCCCTTTTACGTTTCAAATGACAATAATAACAATTATAAATGATAACTGTTTCTCTTAAAAGCATCACAGATGCGAATATTAAAAAAGCTTTTCTCAAAAATGAGAAATCTCCCAGACACCTTTGTCTTCAGATAAGCACGGTGGACAGTTGCCCAAGTGATGAGCAATGATGCTCTGCCATCTACATCACACAGACAAGCAATATGGTAGGAAAGATAGAGGATGTGCTCCTAGATAATGACACTCCAGGCATTCAGCGCCACAACGCTCACCCCATCTAATCCCTCCCAGTAAGACTGAGTTCTGACAACTGTGCCAGGCAGATGAGTCTTACGTGTGATATAACCCAGTGCAGCCAAGCAGCCAATTATCACATGCCTCCCCCGCAGAAAGTAACCAAATGCGTAACAATTCCCCATACATATTGTGCTGAAAGCTAAGGTAGTTATTAATTTGTAATTCTGTTTCATATTCCTCTATCTTATCATGAATACTTTGGCAAATATTTAGTACTGAAAGTAGCTACACTAATCTCATTACAAATTATTATTGGAACATTACAAAGTCAAGTAAACACAGCTGGCTTTGTTTTAGCAGGATCCAGTTTTGCTATAAAGAGCTTTGCATCAAATACAAGAAAACAGTTGCACAATGAAAATTAAAATGATATTTAAACAATGTAAAGACTGTGATGAAAACAGAAAAAGTCAGATATACCTCAACATTGAGGTATATCTATATTTCTTAATTTGAGGGAGAAAATGAAGGAAAACTAATCATGTAACTATTGATCATATTACTTTGAATTTCCTCTATTTTATGGCCACAATATCTTAAATTTAATATTTAGTTTATAGAAGCCACAAACCATCTATACTGTTATTGAATTTTTTTTCAATTTACTCTCCTTTTAAAACATCACAAGTCAACTTTAGAGGAAACTGCATATTGCTACACAAATAATAAGCAAATAACACTTGTCATAATTTTAAAATTGCTTTGAAAACAAATACAGAACTACTAACAAATTTTAGAAGCTGTAAAGGAGATGAGCAAATGGTAATTGATATAGCAGACCAGAAAGAACCAGTAATATGGAGAAGCAATTATTTAATCACTCCTCCAAAGTTTCATTAACTAGAGTCCTTGAGACCTATGGAAGTGAAGGGAGAGGGGCGTGGGAATTAGAATAAGAAGGAATAGTTAAAAACCTGGTTAAGAAACAGCGTAATTCTTAAGGTGCTACACAGATGGCACCTTGAGATCATTTGGAGGACTAGGGAAGAGCTCTTGGAAATTAAAAGGATAATAGCAGAAATAAAAACTCACAAGTGTTGGAGAAAATGTTCAGGAACTTTCCAGAGAGAAGAGAAAAATACAAAAATAGAAGAAAGTATAAGAAAATTCGAAGACCAGTCTAGGAGTTCCAATATAAAAATAATAAGAGTCCCAGAAAGAGAGAACAGAACACACAGGGAGGAAATCATCTATGAAATAATTCAAGGAACATGAGTTAGCAGGTTGAAAGAACTCACTGAGTACACAGCACAATGGATGAAACGGACTCACCTTGGAATCCATAAAACTGTAAATTATCGGGGACAAAGAGAAAAGCCCACAATCTTTCAGGGAAACATATAAACTAAACAGTTAAAAGCAAACAATTAGGAATCATTTTCATTTCTTGTAGCAATACTGAAAGTTAGAAACAATGAAGAATTACCTTTATATTCTGAAGATGAATGATTTTCGATTTAGAATTCTATACGAAATCAAACTATATAAATCAAGTGTGAGGGTAAAATACGAAATCAAACTATATAAATCAAGTGTGAGGGTAAAATAAAGACATTTTTGATATAAAAGTTCTTAAAATTTTCCTTCCCATGCATTCTTTGATGAATAGGGGAAACTATTGCAGGATGTCCTCTACTAAAAACAGGAAAGAGGCAAAGAGAAAGTCTAGACGATGGGAGGGGAGTTCCTAAAAGACAGTGATGCCCAGTGTCATCAGTCCAAACTCAAAAGGTCAGAAGGCTCTGGGAGAGGCTTTTACAGGGAGATGAAATTGATAGCATACAAAATTCACCTGGCTGTCTTCAAGATGACTGGCTGTGAGTTCAGCATTAATGATTAGTACAAAGAAAATTAAGGGGGGAAAAAAGGCAATAGTTAACTCCAAGAAAAACAAGTAATCCGTTTATTCCAAGGTTTAGCTCTGAAAAGAAATTTATTCACGTATAATAATTCAAGCACTGATTATTGTTTTAATTCAAATTACAATGTAACTACATAGGGAGAATGGTGAGATGGAACTGGTGTGTGTGTGTGTGTGTGTGTGTGTGTGTGTGTGTGTGTGTAGTGGAGATCGGGTAGGGAAGAGAGAGAGATTCTTGTCTTCCATAGGGGGAAGTCAATACATAATACCTAAAAAGGAAGAGCCAAATTTTTTTTGGAGTCATGAAGATAAATACCAAAATAGTCAACTAAAATGTGTGAAAATTTTGTGTTCTGGTGAGGAGCATTTAGGGGCAGGTAGAAGAGGAGACTACTATTTTTTTCTTTCTAATTAAAAGAAAAATTTTATTGGAGTATAGTTGATTTACAATGTTGTGTTAATTTCTGCTGTACAGCAAAGTGACTCAGTTATATACATATATACATTCTTTGTTATATTCTTTTCCACTATGCTTTATCTCAGGGTATTGAATATAGTTCCCTGTGCTATACAGTAGACTACTCTTCTTCTTAAATCCTGTAGAACTATTTGGCTTTTTAAACCATGGGTAGATATAATTTTAACAAAAGAGAAAGTTTTTAAAGAAGGAAACATGCAAGAATATTCAAGAAAATTCTGAAAAGGAATAATACTGAGCTGAGATTAGTTATACCTGACATTAAAATATAAAGCTGCAAAAATGAAAGCAGTTTGGTATGGGTACATATATGGGCAAATGGAAATCAAACACAAAATAGAAAATAAAGAAATAAATACAAGTAGGTATGGAAATTATGTGGTAAATATGACATTCCTACTCAGTGGAAAAAAGGAACCATTCAATATCAGGTATTGTGATAATTAGCTTGTCATATAAAAAAATAATAAAAATGGATTCTTTACACCAAAATAATTTCTAGATAGGTTAAAGATTTAAATGTTAAAAATGAAATTATACAAGATCTTGGCAAAAACATGGGATTACGGTTTAAAACAAACTCGGGGTTTCTAAGTGAGATATAAAATCCAAAAGCTACAATAGAAAAAAGTGATAAATCTATTTTAAAATTTAGCTCTGTAAAACTGTATGGATAAAAATGAAAACAGAAGCAACTATACACTATGTTAAAAGTCAAATGATAATCTGGAAAAATTATTCATAGTACATAAGATAGAAAAAAGGATAATATACTTGCTAATTAAAGAGCCATTATCAATCTTTTAGAAAAAGATAAACATCTCAGTAAAAGTGAACAATCAATAAAAAAGATAATTCATTAGAGGTGAAATACAAATGGTTAAACACAAGATTATTTTTAATGATAATGAAAACAATACAATGCTACTTTTGTCCTATTACATTGCCATAAGTTGTAAGGATACAAATATTAATTTTATCTAGTGCTAGCAAGTAGTAGATAAATGGACAACTTATATGTGGTAGTGGGACTATAAATTAGTTCAACTTTTCTTTAATTATCTGGCAATAAGTATCAAAAGCCCTTTGATCTAGCAATTCCACTTTTAGAAATTCATCCAAAGAAAATAATTAAACTATTATTCAAAGATCACGTATAAGAATGAACACGTAAAGTCAATCTTAGCAAGACAGACACACTTCAAGTATCTGTAAGGGTTTGGTAAACTAAATTATGGTATATACATCAGATAGAATAGTATGCGGTCATAAAGTAATGTGGATTTATGTTTACTGACATAGAGAGATGCTCATGATGTATTGATAAAGAGGTAGCAAGTTGACATACAGGAAATACATAGCTGTCCTAGTTTAGTCAACATGTGTCTGTGTAGAGAAAACAATTGCAGGGAAGTAAGGGACTCATGTGATGTTAAAATAGTTCACTCTGGAATGTGACTACCAATTGTCTTCCGGGTCCTCATTTCGATTTTCTATGTTTTCAGTGTTTCTTCAATAATTTTAAAAATACAAAACTTAAGAAAAAAATAACATAACATTTTGAGATTGATTGAAACCCTGAGATCCAAAGGCGGAAATAACTGGTCAGGCAGAGAAGCATATAGAAAAGTACAAATATTGAAGATAAAACAGTGTACTTCTGGAGGTAAATTTAGAATAGGTATATTTTTCTTGCTTTAGAACATGGGACTTGTATCCCATGCTTTGGGGGAGACCCTTTGGTGGAAGATTCTATGATTCTTGTCACTTTAATACTGTTTTGATGTTTGCATAAGATTATAATTCAAAGTAAACATTTTAGAAATTTTAAATGTCTTTGCCTTTTTCTGTACTTTTTAAAATGCAGATTGTGAAAAAAAGACAGTTTTCAGCTTCCATAAGTAAGACATTTTTTGGAAGCCATTTTAAAACCCACGTCTCATAAATGCACTACTCTGGCTGCGACATTCTTGGCCTTAGCTACTAAGGAGCCCAACAATTACATAGCATTGGACATTGCCTTTTGCCCTTTTAGGTAGCAGCGTCTGTGCCTCCTGCCCTGAATGAGAGAAACAGGAAAGAAAATAACTCATGGCAAACGTGGCTTTGGTGTTCATGCAGCCACACGCTATGACTCTTCTTCCTATTTTCGAGTTCTTGATGTATAGAATGGGTTAGAGGGGGGCATAAGCAGCCTGCTAACATCCACACAGCAGGACTGCCGCAGAAGCCAGTGCAATTTTTTAAGCAAGCATTTCAATACAAGGCGCTGTTTGTTTTAAGTATTCTGTATGTAGGAGCCTGTGCATGCTAATGTATTAAAAGATTTGCTCACTTTCCTTCTCTGAATCTCTCTCTCTGTCTGTCTCTGTCTCTCAATCTTTGGTTATAAAGACCTAAGCTCTAGGAAAAGAAATCTAAGTATTGGGTTGGCCACAACGTTGGTTTGGGTTTCTCTGTAGCATCGTTATGTGTAGCATACATCGTATGTGTAGAATAGATGTGTAGCATATGAAGTTCTTCTCTCATCCCCCAGCTCTGTGACTCTCCAGTCCTAGGCACAATGCCAGGGCCACAGGCTTTATAATGAGACAGCAATTCCCCACCCTTCCAATACCATCAACTGTCATTGAAGAGAAGCCAGGAAAGCTCTGGTGTGTGAAAGGACCAAAAGGCCCTATTCTATTATGCTCCTCTTCAAATTCAAATGGTCTTGAACAAATCTAATCATATCTGTTTATACTGTAGGATATTTTTTTTCCTTTTGAAAGAAAAGGCTTATAAAGTGAGAGAACTGGGTGCTTGTTTGGTATGCCAAAAACTAACTTCTCAGCTTGGCTGGGGTATAAAACCTTAGTCTACAGGTCTCCTGTATGATACCTGATTCTTCCACCTCACCCTGGAATTCTGTCTTTCCTCAAGGTTGCTCTGCACCAAAGCATGAATGGCAGATATTTACAGCTTAAATTAATATAATTTTTATTTTGTAAATTTTGTGTTTCTTGTTGTAAAGTTTCAGGAGTTTAGAATGTACACACACACATACACACACACACACACACACACACACGCACAAGCAGACTAGGAACTCAGGACTTCAGGTAGTTCCTGGCCATGCTAAGGCAAACACGTGCTTTATTAAGTCCTGGTAAATTTGACTTCATATTCAAATCAATATCTTCTTTTCAATGTTAGTCAGACTAGACATGCTGTTCTTCTGTAAAAATGGACATCTTGCAAAGTATGTGTATGTGTGTGTTGCTTTTATAAGATAATTTCTATATTGTCCTAGTAACCAATTATTTCATCTTAATATTTCATTTTCATGCTATGTATGTGTGTGTATGATTTTTTTCTCTGTAAATCAGAGTCCAAATCAGAAGAAACAGAATATTTTACTGTAATGCATAAGGAAGCTTTTCTTTTATACATTAATCTATGTACCTTCAAAAACATTATGGTATTAATCTGAGACTTTTTAGACTAATGTTGTCCTTAGGAAGAAACATTTTTGGACACATTAAAATGATTCCTAAACATATGTCTGATAAGCAGTTCCCAAAGAGTTCCTAGCACCAACAAACTTGTGATTTAAGTAAATTATACTCCAAGATTCTTCTAAAAAGTTTAATAAGGTACACATAATAATAATTTAATATGTAAGATCATCTCAGACAAATTGGAAATAAATGCACCAATAATATCTAGGGTAAATGTCTTTGGAATCTTGACTTATTGAAAGCAATGAACATCATTGTAAAAACTAAAAATTCTGATTTGCACGGAAACATTCATCAGCTTTTTCCCATGATTTTAACATTTGATATCTATTATTTAAACAAAAGTACTTACTCTTGCATGTATATTTTCCTGTAAGAAAAGGAAAAGCAAAAAGTAAATTCATGTAAATCTAGATATTTGAGGTAATAAGCAAACATAATATATAAGTTTTAAAATTTTATTATGTAAAATAATGCAATAAGTCATTTTCATGAAGGTTTTATAGAATTAGTTTTATAATAGCCCTAAAACTTTATTTTAGTATGTATCCACCATATTTGTTTCACACTTTATATAAGGTTTAAAAACTGTTGATTCAGATTATAGTTTGTAAATTTTAGTCATTTGAAAATGGATTTAAATGTTAATCTTTGTTTATATTATGAAATAAAAATCTATTAAACATAGTAATTAGGAGAAATTGAGATAACAAGGTTACAAAGGAAAGTGTTACTGACTTGCAGAAAACTACTATCAAGTGCTTTATAATATCTCTGTCTATAGTGTTTTTTATATAGATAGATTATAAACAATTCACCTATTCAATTAGATAATTCCCATAAAATCTTTCACTCGGCATTGCTAGCTTTTGTGGCTTCCATTTTGCTCAAGCAAAATTAAAGTCCTTCCAAGGCAACGCGATCTGCCTCTACTTCCACGTCTTCTCTACCTCATTTCCCATAGTTCAGCTACTTCCCCGGATCTGCGGCAACTGCGTGCCTCCTTGCTCTTTTCAAAGCCTCCTGCCTCTAGGTCCTTGCACTTGCCTGACTGCCCTTCCTCCAGATATCTATATGGCTCCTTCCTTATCTCCTTCAGGTCTTTGTTCAAATGCCCCTGCCCAGTGACGCTTTCCCTGACCAACCTCTTAAACATTGTACCTGCCTCCCACTGTACCCTTTATTCTCATTCCCTGCTTTATTTCTCCCCATAACGCTTTGTCACTTTCTAATAGACTATATGTTTATTTGGTTTCTGGTCTATCTCTCCGCTCCCCGATGCCAAGGAGGGCAAGGATTTATGCTTGCTTTGTTCTCCGTTGTAGCCCCAGTACCTGAAAAGCGGACTGGCACACAGTAGCACAAAACGTATTTGTCAAATTAATTAATTTAACAATAAAAAAGTGGGAATCTTTCAAGTTAAATTTCAAGAATAAAGGAGATAGGAACTTCTCTCTGAAAGCCTCATGTGGCTATAGAGAAATAAAGTAATAGCCTGTATTAATAAACTGATCACCTTGACCTCTGGTTTCCAGTCTTTTGGAACACAATGAATGTTTTCAATACAAAAAAAATGTCGTGATCCCATCACATCATAGTAGATGGTCTTTTCATATTCAATGATTGAGAAAAAATTCAATAATTACCTATGCTGAGTTTCATAAATTTTCATGGGCTTAATTAAAAAAAAATTAATCCCAGTACTTTATATATGTGGAAAACAATGGTATACATATATGTATAGCAAGTATCCCTTCACTCTCCAGACAGTGTACGAATGGATCCCTAGACATCTTGAAATAACTAGGTTTTGCTGAATCCAAGACCTCCCAGTTGGGAATCCAACAGAGGATTATAAATTTTTAAAAGTCAGCAGGTGCTACAATTTCAAACAATTATTAACTGCTGTTTGAAGAATGCTTCTATCTCAATGAAAGAAAGTACACCACCACTACCCTCCTGCCCAGTATTTCTTTCCATTCATTTTCTTTAAGCTCACATTCTTTCACCAATTTCTATCCCCTTCTATTCAGGAATTTCCTTTTCTTATTTTGCTCTGCAAGTCATAGATCAGAAAATTTGGGACAGAAGTTGAATAAAAATAAGAATGCAGTTTTCTATGAAAACAAACAAGTGAAAGATGCAATCATTTTGGAACCAAAACACATACTTTGAAATTGAAAGAAAAGATTGTTCTTCTAACTCCTAGAGAAGACATGGAAAATTTTTTTCTCTTTCTATTCCACTTACTTCAACCAAATAAAACCTACATATTATAACATATATTAAACACTGTGTTTAATGTAAATATAACATTTTATGAAAAGGAACCTGAGGTTTTCCAACAGTGGAATAGTGGCATTATGTTATAACATCTCCTTTTTATTTGCTTATCATTTTTAAAAATCTCCCTTTTAAGCTAAAACTTTCCAGAAGTTAACCCCAGCCAAGGACATTTCAGGAAGGACAAAGTTAAATTGGGTCCATTTACCCCTTTGGGGGGTAAATTAACAATATATCCACCACCCCACCTTACACCCTCATGGGGTCATTATAATTTGACTCACAGTTAACAACAGTTTTTTCGTGACTATTCCGTTAAGGATTATCGTCTTTGTTCAAACATGATTCATGTACTAAAGAACTGAAAGAGTTTCCAAAAGTGATTTTAATTTTTACTTGGAACACCCCACTAGAATAATATTAAGAAATATAAACTGTGGTGGACAAATTGAAATCTATTCCTTTGATGTCGTGTTGCATGAGCTTTTAGCTTCCCTGAATGGAAAAGCTATAGCAGTAATATGAGCAGCCAAAGCACCCAGATGACTAGAAGAAGTTTTCCTCCTGAGGATGGTGGCCTCAGTTAGGAAGAACAAAAACGTAGATACATTTATAACAGCTAGACATGAAGTTAGAAATGCATCTTCCAGTTACCTACCAAAAAACTTGGAAAAGCCTCTTCATTCTTTTTCTATTACAAATAAACAAATCTCTAGGGTCTCTGGAAGGCATCAGGGATTTGGTGGTATTTATAACTAGAAAAACAGATAAAGGAGGCTGCAGACAGCCTATTCTAATTATAGCTACACTTGCATTCATAGCTATTCTATTTTTCACTTTCCTCATGCAGAGCAGAAACCTTAAATAACCCCAAAGAGGTTAAGTAACAAGGTATTTAGCAAATAATTTCCATAAGTTTAAAAACTGTATGAAATCAGTATTTCATGTAATCTTACAGGTCACTAATGTGACGCTGTAAATACTGCTTGTTGAATAAATAAAAAAACTTGCAGACTTCCAATTTATAAGCTGTAGATGCAGATGTGGGATTGTGCTTCTGGATTGTTTTAGTCTTTTCTTAAGGTTTCTGAACCCTGAAATTACTGCTTAGATTGTATCTATAGTCATGAAAACCGCCTGTGTGCTTCAGGGAAAGCAGTGAGTGGGTACCATGGGCATGATTTCTCCTTCTAAAGTAGGTCTTCACTGGAGTGTGTGTCCACGATCACCCAAGGGTGCTTGTTAAAGTGCAGATTCATGGAGTGGACCCCCAGCAATCCTAATTTTTTTTGGTCTGGAGCAGAGCATAGGCGGTTGCACTTTTATTACACATCCCTGGTGGGTGCAATGAAGGGAAACTCACACACCAAGAAACACTGCCCAAACATTTCAAAGGGATTCAAAATTATTTTCTGGATACCAATATTATTTGCTCTTTTGAAAGATAATGGGCTTCAAAGAATAGCCAAATGTTATGAGCTCAAGACTCTTGGTTACAGAACCGGGAAATCTCTCTACTCTCCTTTTGGAAGTTAGTCTTGAACCTCACCGTGACAGCTTCTGGTGTGTTATTTAAATTAACTCTTGTATTATTATTAAGCTTTCCAGATGGTTTTGTTTATCTACCACCTAGAAGGTATGTTCCCAGGAGGCAAGAACTATGTTTATATATTTGAAAAAAGAGATATTTTCAACATTATCTAGTACCTATAATAAATATTTATTAGGCCCTCAATAAACATTATAATTTTGGATAAAATGCAACTTCTGTTGCTTTAAGATCTGCTTTAACTTCTGAGGCACGGAGTCACCTTCTTCATGGATACTGCTTCAAATCCAGTTGTTCCAATACCCCCCAGCATGGTAGAAAATGGAGGCCACACCTAATATTCATTAGAAATTGGCAAGTGCGCTTGGACTCCGTTATTTAGCCACAAGGAAAAGGCAGAGCCCCAGTAATAGCTTTGATTACTTGGCAAGGGAAACCAAGCCCTTGGGGTGTTCCAGACTCTCTTTGGCCTATAAACCTGTTTGAAAACCTGTTTCTCAGAATTTAAAGCTTAACTCAATTGAGGTCAGTATCATAGTAATGTCAGTAATTCTCCTGCTTTCAGTTATCAGGCAGACCAGTACAATTCATCATTAACTTTATTTTCATGGAAAGGCAACTTTGGGAAAAATAGCTCTAATTTAAACTATTTTATTTTGACTTTCTTTCCCTTGAGAAATAGTCCTGCCAATATTATTTCCTTTGGATTTTGTGTTTTCCTAAACCTTAGCACCTTCCAATGCCTGAAATGATTCCCTAATAGCAGAATGGGGCAGAATAGACAATATTTGGGACATCATCAGGACAAGAACTTAAGGCTTTCAGAAAAAGATCAAATAAGCCTTTGGGTCTGAAAGTAATTTTCGGTAATTGGGATTTTATGAAGTTTCCAGATTACTTCTGCTTTAGCTGTTTTAGCGGGGTATGGTACTGAGCTACACTGCCTGATGGAATATTCTGGCATGGTTAATTTCTTTCTCTTAGGAGTCAAAAGCTTAATGAATAATAAACTATTGTTCATCTCCCTCTGAACAGACAGCTCCACTTCTGGTCAGCTGTCAGAAGCACATGCCAAAATAAATTAACTACATCCTCTCCCTGAGTGGACCTCTAGCCCTGGGGCTGGGGTTAGAGTGATGATTCAAGGTTCTACTTGGTCACTTGCTATAAGATTTCTCTCTTTTATTTCTGGAAACTGAAGAAGGAAAATGGCTCAAGCTAGACATTAATTAGATTAGATCTTGCCACTAGTTTAAGGTAGGAAAGGTATTCATTCACACCCAGGATAACACTATTATTTCTTCCTTGGAAAAAGCACCCGTAAATTTAGAAGATGTTGCTTCTAATATGTGAATTTATTAAGATGGATACAACTTCAAACTTCATGGTTTATCTAAATTGATTTCCTAACATTGAACTAAACAGCAATAATGGAGAAATAGTGAACTGGAGCTACTCCTCACATATTATCTTTAAGAATCACCTGATCATATTGAGCTGCTTGTGGGCAGGGTCTAAGTATGATTTATTTTTGTATTTTCAGGACCCAGATCTATGCTCGTTACAGCACAGGTGCTAAATAAATGCTTGCGATTTAGTGACTTGAAATTGTTATTTTTCCGCAGCATGAACATGGTTAAAGAACTGCAATAACTTAATGGCCAGTAGAGGGCAATAAAGTTAATTTTAAGAAATTTGTAGGGTCCAGTTTAAACCCATCTTCAGTCCCAGTTCTGGGAAGACTTTTCTCCAGAGTAGTCTCATTTAGCCTCCTGATTTCATTTTAATTCAGTGGTACCACATTAGACCCCCCTTTCTGCCCCCCCTGCAATAGAGTATATAAAAGGGGAAGATCAGACTGGTCGGTGTGTGTTGATTTATACACCATAGCTCTCTCTGCTTGGTTAATTCTTAGCTTAATCAAGACCATTTGACAATGGATAACCTTTAGAAGTGAAAAACCACAATAGAACCACTGGGTAAGATGTGGAGTAGGGAAGACATTTTGGCTTTAAGCTTCATTCGGTAGAAAACTGGAGATACAGTAAGATACTAATTCCATTTAAAAGAACCCAAACACATGTTCATATCTATGCATATAAATAAGATCAGAAAAAAATGCAAACTATGGTTTTTAATTCATGGTTAGCAAGGAATTAATACATGGAATAGTAAGGGTTTTTATCTTATTCATGCTTTCTTATATTTTTTTTCAGACTTTTTTTTTTTTTTGGCTGTACCCACGGCTTGTGGGATCTCAGTTCTCCGACCAGGGACTGAACCCGGGCCACAGCACTGAAAGCCTGGAATCCTAACCAGTAGGGCACCAGGGAACTCCCTTTTTCAGATTTTTATAGTGAATAGATATTTCTCCCAGATTAAAAAAAATTACATTAGGTAGCACTTCCCACCAACAATTTAGAGATGAGGAAGGAAGGCGTGACTAACTTTCCTGAAACTAGCTTTAACAGGGCCTGACTTGTCTTTGCCAATCTCCCCTCCTTCCCCACAGTGAGTCTGGGGGATGGCAAGGGCCATTCAGAGGGTCATGGGACATCCCACTAACTTTGTTATTCCACGTGCTCCCGTGACCACGGTGACACGTGCTGTTTCACATATTCCTTGACCTAGGTGGGAGCAGGCAAGTAACAACAGCTTTAAGAGGGGCCTTTCTTCTACATTTCGTTTTTTGATATTGCATTTTTCTATCTCAACAGAGCCCCGTATCTTTCCCATGTTATTTTTAGTCATCCTTGCAGGGAAAAAAAACCAAGTCAATCAGGGTTTCTGGCATGTCAGCTTTTCATGAAGAGAACACAAAGTAGAGCTCCCAGCAAGCCTCATAAAACATAGGATTTATGGGAGACCTTTCATCTACATCCAGTTAAAATGTTCCCTGCTAGGCGACTGAGAGTGCATGGAAATCATCATTTGAAAAGGCCTTACTTTAAGGACTGAATACAGAGGCTCAAATGTTGCTTCACCTCCTCTTCCTTTTCATAGGACTCCAGTACACTGTGCGCTTCATCGTGGTGATAGCAGTAGATTTTATAAATATCTTCCAGTGGCCCTTTAATCTGCAAGAATACTTCTCCTGATAAATGCAAAACAAAGGCAAGATGACGTCAAGTCAGACCAAACTGGCACTTTACATATTTATTTTGTGACAACATTGATTAGTGTTAAAAAGTTGGATGGGCCCCATTTTATACCTAGATTGTTGTGGGGGGGGGACACCAACCTAGTGGATGACGCTGAGGGACCTTCTTTTCTCCCTTTTCTTCCTTTTTTTCTTTCCACCCTCCTCCTTCCCTTCTCCCTTTTTCATTCCTTCCCTCCTGTCTTTTATAAAACAAAGGATAATGAGCTTAATGGAAGTGGGCAGAAAAAGAAAGCTGGTTTTCTTAGATTATGCCCTTGGTTAGTGTGCAGGGTTCTGGAGTAAACAAAGATAAACAAAGAAAAACAAAGGGCATCGCTCACTACCTGGTTCTATGAGGGCTAAGTCATCACCCACTGCAATTGCCCACCCTGAGAGGAATTCAGGATGAAAAACAGGATGAGGCACTCGTCACTTTGGATAAACAGACCCTCAGAGGGTTGGGTGTATATCTCAGGAAGCCTTTCAATCACCCCAGATTCTTGCATCTTCCCATACAGAGAAAAGCACTAAAATCATTAACTTGGGATATCTGTTCTTTGTGACCAACAGTAATCTTTCAGCAAGACGTGTGTTTGATTGCGTGTATTTCCTAGCCCAAAAAATCATATATAAACTGGCTTCTCCTCCACCTCTTTGGAATCGTTTCCTCAGAGCCACTGAGAGGTCGTCTCTTATAGTCCTCAGTAAGTCCCTGAATAAAACTTAAACACACAACTCTTACACTGTGAGTTTTTCTTTGACACCAGTTAAAGGCTGTACTTTAGAATCAGTCTGTATGGGTTCAGGTCAGGCTGTGCTACAGACTTGGACAAGTTAGTTTTTGCTCTCTGAACCTGTTTCCTCATCTATAAAATGTGGACAATAATAGATCCAATTGCACAGGGTCATTATAAAATTAAAGAGATAGGGTATGTAAAGTTCAGATTACAGTACATACATAGTAAATGCTCAAAATGGAGCAGTTATTGTCAATTTGTTAGAGGCATGAAGAGTGAAATTTCGGGTTCTAGGTAAATTATTTTTCGCTATTTATTTTACTAACATTTCCTGAGTTTGTATGAAAGGCAAGCAGTGGATTTGAGGGAAATAAAATATTTTCTTTCATGTGATAATAGAAAGAACTGGTCATTATTCCTGTTAAAAATCAATTGGATAATACTATGAACCAGTGTTATGACTGTTCATAAAGCAACCTGGGCTAATTATGTCCAGGTATTTAAGGAATCCTTTTTGATATATGATAAAATTGGGTCTATAACTGATGACTCAAGTACATATTGGAGAATAGTTTGATTTAATCACCACTTCATCACATAAAAATGCATCCACTATCCAACCCAGAACGTGTTAAGATGATTTGGGAGACACAGAAGAAATATGTGATAGATCTGCTCCACAAAACATTGCCAGTTTGGGGTTGATAATGATTTGGGACTGAACTGATTGGAAGTGATAATGGACCTGCTAATCTGGGTCTATTATAGTAACAAGTCATTCTTCCTACAGATATAGAAGTGAGCTTTATATTTTCAACAAGTTTTGCATATATTAACTGCTTAACCCCTTATACATATGAGGAGATAAGAGGTTATTTATCCATATTAAATAAGGATGGACAAATCTGACTTTAAAACAAAGAAATGATTTTTCCAAAGTCCTGTCAGGAGATGGAGAGCCAGGATTAGAGGCCATATTCTCCTCATTTTTCCCTTAGATTTTAGCCCTCCCCACATCAGAGTTCTGCTGGACCCTGGACACAGTGATGCAGTTGCCTGGAACACTGGACTCAGAATCAGAAATCACTGTCATTTAGGATTTGTGAAGTAACTTCGGGAATGACTTTTTAAAAAAATTCTTTGAGCCTCAAATCTCTCATTTGTAAAATGGAAATAATAGTTACATTTGAGATGAATTTGAGAATTAAATGAAATATGGATGTTAAATCTCCTGGCACTGACAAGTTCCTCAATAAATGTCACTTGCTTTCTAATGCTGCTCTACTATTTCTAGAATTATAACACTACTACTTTTATTTTTTCATTTTTTACAATTTATTTTTAAAGATTTTTTTTTATGTGGACCATCTTTAAAGTTTTTATTGAATTTGTTACAATACTGCTTCTGTTTGGCTTTTCAGCCACAAGGCATGTGGGATCCTAGCTCCCTGACAAGGGATGGAATCCCCACCCTCCGCGTTGGAAGGCGAAGTCTTAACCACTGGACCACCAGGGAAGCCCCATTAAGTTTTTATTGGAGTATAGTTGATTTACAGTGTTGTGTTATTTTCAGGTGTACAGCAAAGTGAATCAGTTATACAGAGATTTATATATATATACATATATCCATTCTTTTTCAGATTTTTTCCCATATAGGTTATTACAGAATATTGAGTATAGTTCCCTGTGTTATACAGTAGGTCCTTGTTAGTCATCTATTTTATATATAGTAGTGTGTATGTGTTAATCCCAACATCCTAATTTATCACTTCCCCCCACATTTCCCTTTGGTAACCATAAATTTCATTTCGAGATCTGTGAGTCTGTTTCTGTTTTGTAAATAAGTTCATTAGTATCATTTTTTATTAGATTCCACATATGTGATATCATATGATATTTGTCTTTCTCTGTCTGACTTACTTCATTTAGTATGATAATCTCTAGGTCTATCCATGTTGCTGCAAATGGCATTATTTCGTTCTTTTTTAAGGCTGAATAATATTCCTTTGTATATATGTACCACATCTTCTTTATCCATTCATATGTTGATGGACATTTAGGTTGTTTCCATGTCTTGGCTATTGTAAGTAGTGCCACAATTTTCTAATTATAGTTTTCTCTGGATATATTGCCAGGAGTGGGATTGCTAGATCATATGGTAGTTCTATATTTAGTTTTTTTAAGAAATCGTCATACTGTTCTCCATAGTGGCTGCACCAATTTACATTTCCACCAGTAGTGTAGGAGAGTCCCACACCCTCTTTTCTCCACACCCTCTCCAGCATTTACTGTTTGTAGATTTTTTGATGATGGCCATTCTGACCAGTGTGAGGTGATACCTCATTGTAGTTTTGATTTGCATTTCTCTAATAATTAGTGAAGTTGAGCATCTTTCATGTGCTTTTTGGCCATCTGTCTGTCTTCTTTGGAGAAATGCCTACTTACTTCTTCTGCCCATTTTTTGATTGGGTTGTTTGTTTTTTTGATATTGAACTGCCTGAGCTGTTTGTATATTTTGGAGATTAATCCCTTGTCAGTTGCTTCATTTGCAAATATTTTCTCCCATTCTGTGGGTTGTCTTTTCGTTTTGTTTATGGTTTCCTTTGCTGTGCAAAATCTTTTCAGTTAAATTAGGTTCCATTTGTTTATTTTTATTTTTGTTTTTATTTTCATTAAAACACTAGTATTTTTAAAGTATTACATTATTTTCTAATTTCCATCCAGCCAATAAAAGATGTTTCTTTCCTTTCATTTATGGGATTTCTCTGTGATTAAAGTTAGATTCTGTGTGTGTGTGTGTGTGTGTGTTTTGCTTGGTTGGTTTTTGTTTTAGTGCTTTTTTGGACTTGTAAGGAAACGCAGTGACTGTGAACATTTTTGGAACTGAAGGGATAAGGGATTCTGGTTAGGTTCCTGGGATTTTACTGAATTGATCCTTCTGCCAGTGGAGGTCTTACAGATTCACTCTTCACGACAGTTAGCAACACAAATAGTAAGAAAGAGAGTAGTTACAAGAGGAGAAAATAAAATAGGACAGTGGCTAAATTTAGGGTTGGGCATAAGAGGAGGCAAGCCTCCCAGTCACAGAGGCAGGTAGCAAACGGGAGTGAGGGCTTTGGCTGGGCAAGGGAGTCAAGGCTCAGATGAGCTCAGCAGCAAGTCAGGAAGAGAGGATCTGAATACCCACAGCCCAACACGAGATGAAATTGTAAATATGTGTGTTCACTACAAAGCAGCTTAGAGTAGAGACAAAGGATGAAAGAGGTCTGGACAACCTCATAAATCCACAGTAGGATCAAGTCAGATAGTCAAAACACAAAGGACAAAGGCATTTATTTTGCACACAATGAAAACATTAATTGTAAATTCCCTTATATTTTCTTTAACAGAAGTGGTCTAGCTTGAAAGAATTTATAGCTCTCTCCTGAACAGTAGAGTTGAATTTTTTACTGTTTTCCAAGTAAAATTCTGTTGGGCCTCTAATAACAATGATTAAAGTTAAAAGATATTTAAGCACTCTAATTGAGAGTCATTTATTCACCCAGAGGCCAAGTACAATACTGGGGGGCAGAATATTTGATTCCCCTCCCAGCCCTACCAATGTATGCTGCTTCATAATAGTGCAGATGAAGTGATATGTCTTGCAGCAAAAAAAAAAAAAAAAAAAAAATTCTGTTTCCACGGTAACGTAACTCTCGGCTGCATTTCTTCAGTGGTGAAGGACAACTGTTCTGTCTACTGTATGTGGGTTTGAAAGAATGATTAGGATTGGAGAAGGGACTGAGCCAAGACCAGCTAAGGTAATTTCCCTTCTGGCTGCCTGTCACAAAATCACCAGAATCCTCTGAAATAAATCTAACTATCGTGTGCTTCTTTTTCAAAATTCTACAACCCAAGACTTTCTGCATTGACTTCCCTCCAGAATATCTGCCATACAAAAGGAGGGGAAAAAAGCGCACCTTTTAAAATGCCCTTAGTTACCTCCTTTAAAAACAGCTTCCAGGGATATTGAACACATTTTATATCCTGGCATCTAATGTAAACTGTCACTAATATAAACACATATATGTTCCTCTTCTTGGCCCACCTCTTCTTTACTCATGTCCATCCCCAAGGTGTACCATACCAAGTGATAGGCTTCTATATTATTCTGACCCAGCTACAAGATGAACTTCCCCTACAGGTAAGTAAGCCAGAGTGAAACCAACAATATCCAAGAGACCTCCCTGCCGTAGGCCTTGTTTAGGAAAATGGCATAAAAGGGAGTGAAGTAATTATAGTCTTTATTTAGTTCAGCCTTATTTGATAACCATTTAATGAGTGACTATTATGCACTGAGTACTTTGGTAAGTACTGCAGACACAAAGAACCAACACTTCCCTCAGGTGACTTATGGAGGCCAGTAAGGGAGAGAGAAGAGTAAACTCTCATTTCCCATGCTATGTGAAAAGTATGACAGTAGCTACAAAACACAGAGGGTGATCCATTCTGCTCTTGAGAAACTTTGAGCTCTTTCCCTAACAGTCTGACCTTGAAATAGGAGTTATGAGTGAGTGCAAAAGCACAGAGATGCATGGGGGGAGCAGGTTCTGCTCAGAAACTGCAAGTGGTCTCCGGTGGCTGGCTGGTGCCGCACCTGGGGGGGAGATTTCGGAAGAGGCTTTATAGGTGAGTAGGGGCCAGATCGTGAAAGACCTTGTGTTAGTTAAGAAGCTGGAACTTTAGCCTGAAGGTGATGGAGAAGTGCTGATGGATTTTAGGCAGCAGATTAATATGATTAGATTGTATTTTAAAGAGTTTACTCTGGGGTTAATCATATGAACGATGGAATTTGGGGGAGGAGTTAGGGAGACTGGAAAAGAGAAACCAGTTGAAAGGCTTCTATAATAATGTAAGAAATAAATAAGGAGGGCTAAAACAGAAAGTTACGGCAGTCAAGAGAGAGTACTCTAAAATCCACCGCCTGGTTTCAGATTCTGGTTTTACTGTTGTGACATTTGGGAGAATTACCTGATTTCTCTTTTCCCTAATTTCTTCATCCAAAATATGGAATAATCATAATGGTAGGGTTGTTTGAAGATTAAATGAGTTAAAATATGTAATGTAGTTATATCAGAAGGTGGCGTGCAAATTCTCATTAGATGTTAGTTTTAACCACTAAAGCAAAAGCAGGGAGGATGGAGAAGAGAGAGAAAAAAAATAAGGACATTGAACATGTGAAAGATGAAGAGGATAACTCCAGGCATCTCTCAGGAATTCAGTTTCAGTAAACATGTGGATAGACAATGAGGACAAAATAGAGTGTTTTAGTGGGAAGACAACGAGTTGAATTTTAGATGTACTGAGTTTGTCACTCATAGTATATTCAAGTGGAGGGCCCTTCATGAAATTGGATATATGAGTCTGGGATTCAGGAAAAAAGAAGATCTGGAATAGAGATGTAGGTATGTAAAACCTGAGTAGTAGAAACCATGAATTTGATATGGTCATGCAAGAAAGTCCATGGAGTGAGAAGAGAAGAGGGCATGAGGACCAAATACTGGGAATACTAACACTGAGGGGAGCCTGGAAGAAAAAGAGTCTGCAGAAAAGTTTGAGAAGTTACAGCCAGAGACAAAGGAGAAAAACTAGGGCGGGTGTCAGCAAAGCCAAGGATAAAATAGTGAGAAATACTTCAGAGAGAGTGAACAAGTTTGTGAGTGACAGAGCCTGTTATTATCTCCCAGTACCAGTACTCCTCCTTTTCTATAACAATGAATTTTGGGCTGCCCCAAATAAAAACTACATTTCCCAGCCTCCCTTGTAATAGTAGTGGCCATGCAATTAAAGTCCACCAATGGGATATATGGAGAAGTGTCCTATGACAATATCCAGGAAATTTCTTTATGAGGTAGCTAGCTCATCCTTTACGTCTTCTTCTACATACTTTCCTTTGTTCTGCTACCTGGAACTTGGATGCTACCTTGTCCATGAAGGTAAGGCTGAGTGGAGCTGTGAGCCAGAAGAAGCTTATATCCCAGAGGACTCTGTGGAGTAGAGTTGCCATTCAGGCCTAAAATACATGCCTTTATTTACTTATTTATTTTTTAAATGCAAAAGCTATTTATTGAAAACCACAACAATAGAACAGAATAATTTCTAGCTAAAGGAAAGGGAACAAAGCAAAGATGCCTGTTCTTAAGTATTAAATCTTATCTTCATGAGTTATTTATGTTGCTTTGCTTGTTTTTTTTTTAAATTTTATTGAAGTATAGTTGATTTCAATGTTGTGTTTAATTTCTGTTGTACAGCAAAGTGACTCAGTTATACATATATATTCTTTTTTATATTTTTTTCCATTATGGTTTATCACAGGATATTGAATATAGTTCCCTGTGCTATACAGTAGGACCTTGTTGTTTACCCATCCTGTATATAATAGTTTGCATTTGCTAATCCCAAAGCCTTTAGACTTTTACATAATAGAGAAATAAATATCTATATTGTTTAAGGTAGTAAAGTTTTGTTTTGTTTCCTGTTTCTCCCAGCTGAACTTTATTCTAATCAATACAGTTTTTCTCTTCTCCTGTAAAAAAAAAAAAATATTTTGAGAGATACCAGTTGAAGGCCCTCCTCTTTACTATAAAATTTTACTCAAATATTTTATGAAAATATTAAATGAGCTGTTGCATATGAAGAGTGTTACGAACTGAATGTTTGTTTCCCCCATAAAATTCATATGTTGAAGCCTTAACCCCAAATGTGATGGTACTTGGAGGTGGAGACTTTGGGAGGTAATTAGATATATATGGGGTCATGGGAGGGGGACCCTATGATGGGATTAGTGCCTTTTTAAGAAGAGGGAGCTTTCTCTATCTGCCATATGAGGATACAGTGAGGAGGCAAACCAGCAAGAGAGCTCTCACCAGGAAACACATCTGCTGCCATCTTGATCTTGGACTTCCAGACTCCAGAACTGTAGGAAATAAATGTCTGTTGTCTATAAGCTACTCAGTCTTTGGTAGTTTTTTTTTTTTTTTTTTTTTTTTAAAGAATTTCACGTTCTTTTATTTATTTTATTTATTTATGACTGTGTTGGGTCTTCGTTTCTGTGTGAGGGCTTTCTCTAGTTGTGGCAAGTGGGGACCACTCTTCATCGCGGTGCGCGGGCCTCTCACCATCGCGGCCTCTCTTGTTGCGGAGCACAGGCTCCAGACGCGCAGGCTCAGTAATTGTGGCTCACGGGCCCAGTTGCTCCGTGGCATGTGGGATCTTCCCAGACCAGGGCTCGAACCCGTGTCCCCTGCATTGGCAGGCAGATTCTCAACCACTGCGCCACCAGGGAAGCCCCCTCTTTGGTAGTTTTTAATGGCAGTCCAAACTGACTAAGACAAAGGGTTTAAAGTAAGAAGTTACTTGTTTTAGCAAGAAAAAATATGTAATAAATTCAACTCTAAAAACCAACTACAATGATGGTAAAAGAGAATTTTAGTTAAAATCTCAAGCAGTCAAAAGGTACAAACTTCCAGTTATAAATAAGCACTAGGGATGTAATGTACAACATGATAAATATAATTAACACTGTTTTATGTTATATATAAAAGTTGTCAAGAAAGTCCTGTCAGGAATAAAGACGCAGACATAGAGAATGGACTTGAGGACACGGGGAAGGGGGAAGGGTAAGCTGGGATGAAGTGAGAGAGTGGCATGGACATATATACACTACCAAATGTAAAATAGATAGCTAGTGGGAAGCAGCCGCATAGCACAGGGTGATCAGCTCTGTGCTTTGTGTCCATCTAGAGAGGTGGGATAGGGAGGGTGAGAGGGAGACGCAAGAGGGAGGAGATATGGTGATATATGTATACATATAGCTGATTCACTTTGTTATATAGCAGAAACTAACATACCATTGTAAAGTAATTATACTCCAATAAAGATGTTTAAAAAAAAGTTCTGAGTTCTCATCACAAGGAAAAATTTTTTTTCTATTTCTTTAATTTTATATTCATATAAGATGATGGATGTTCTCTAAAGCTATTGTGATACTTCAAGATGTATGTAAATCAAATCAGTATGCAGTACACCTTAAACTTATACAGTGCTATATGCCAATTATATCTCAATAAAACTGGAAGAAAAAATTCTCAAGCATCGATTATGATCTAAGATATATCCCAAAGAAACTTCTGTAGTTCTAAGTAAAACTTGATTGTCAAGACAGAGCATTCAGAATACAGAGAAGGGGGTGGGATGACTCTGAGGACAGAGGGTAGATATGACCCACTCCTGGGAAAGAGGGTCTGAGATCTGGGCAATGAGCCTCTGGCTGTCACTTCCCTGAGTGAGTAAATATGCCACCCCCAAATGAAAGAGCTTTCCTGGCAGCTCTCACCCGGACTGACTAGGAGAGCTCCCCATGGTCTGCCTCTCCTCCTTGGATGGGAGCCCAGCCTTCTTGGATGGGACTAAACAAGGCAGCAGCTCAGCCAGCCAAAATGCCAGATCATGTACATGTTGTCTTCCTTTCATGCTTAGCCTCCTGTTCTCCAGGGGAGGGCAAAATGAGGAGGGGTGTGAGAAGAAAGAGGTTGGAAGAGTAAATGCTGCTTACAGAAGCCACTATCCTTTGCCTTTAGTCTCATTTAGTTCCTGCCTCACTTGGGGATAACACTGGCTACTAAGGGATACTCAAGGGACCCTGGTTAGGGTTATGAAATTCAAACCAAGCCCAGGTGCCAAGTGGAACATGCAGCCATGGGATTAAAACAAGCATGTCCCTTGAGTATCAATTTTATGAAGATATTTGAAGAAAAATTATTTTCATGTGAAAAAATAGAATGGAAAATTTACGTGAATTCTTAAGACAAAACAAGACTCCAAATTATTTCATGCCTGTGGCTGGGGCTTTGGGTCAGAACTCCACGTTCCCTGAGGCTCATGATATTTCTCTTTTGGCATCAGGAATCGTTCGGTAAAAAATTTTCAGACGCACTACAGTAAGATAAATTCAGAAAAATGTGTTCATTGGATTTGACATTTCTGAGGTCTCTGGTGACATGCTAACAGCAATTTCAGAGAAGTGGTTTTAGGAGGGAATGGTGTGAGACCAATAAGGGTAGCTCGACCATGAAAAAAAAAAAAGAGAGAGAGAAAGGAAGGGAGCCAGAGTGAACTGTGGGGTCTTGGCCCATGACCACTGCTGTGTCTAGTGCCAGGGAGGAAAAAGGCATAATTGTGCTGGGGTCTCTCAAAAGAGAGGCCATTCCATCATTGAGGCACTACCCACCCAGCACATTGGGAGTAGCGGGTGGCCTGGTAGCTGGGCAGGACAAACTGGGGAGCATTAGTGGGTGGTAGAGATGGACGGTGTATAATACATAATAAGACCTGTATTAGGAAGAGCTGGAGTCCCCTTCTGCGTCCAGAGTTAGTGACGCTATTTGGAGAAAGTCAGGCTCTTACCTTTTTCGTCTGAACAATGAGATGGTTGGATTGGATGCTCTTTAAATACTAGTCCGGCACTAACATTCAAGAATAAAGCTGTTTATTTTGATGGTAACTCGTGCTCTCTTCAGGAACATTTTTGAGATCCTGGATACTTACCTTCAGGTGGGAATCTTTATAACAACCAGCACGTTAAGAAAACGTTGGTTCTCTGAGAGTTGAAAGTTAAAAGGTTTCCGCTGGCTAGAATGGAAAAAGGTACAACTTTTCCCTCCTCAAGATTTACAGCGCCAAGGACCCTGTTCTTAGACCAACTCATGACACCCCATCTAGCCACCTTAGTAAGTACCTCTCTTAAGAACGCTTGCCTCTACCAGTTGCTCTACACTACCTACCAGCCTCTGGAAATGACACGGGAAAAACCGCAGGCAGACCTGGTAACAACAAGAACAATGACAATTTCTGCGTTCCCTCGGCATGCCAGCCAGTGTCCTAGATACCTATCACTGTATCTGTCATTCATGTCTTTCATTCAGGAAGTACTTATTGAGGACACTATTCTAGATGCTGGTGATACAACAGTAACAAAACAGACAAGAATACCCCCCTGCCATTGGAGCCTGTGTCTTAGAGGTGGACACCCTCTGTCTCACCCTTCTGCCATGGAAGGCTGGCCATCCCCACCGGAAAAATGAACAAATGAGTCTGCCTTCTGTTGCCAGTTGCTTATCCATTCTTCCATCTTCCAAACTAATACAATTTGGACCAGCAATGCACCCAGTTAAAACTACTGACCTTTCCCCCAGTCTCTGGCAGTTAGAGGTGGTCGAATGTGTGCGTGTGTGTGAGAGAGAGAGAGAGAGAGAGAGCAAGAAATGGAATAGTGTGTGTGTAAAATGAAATCATGAGATATAGGTAGAAGTCACTGGGAAAGATTTCTATTCCCCCAACATGAAAAAAGCCTCAGGAGGAGGTGCTTTTGCTCTCATTACCAGCAGGAAGCATGCTTGGCAGTGGACTAACCATCTTGAGGCCGTGAAGCCAAACACCACAAGTTAAGTACTAGGAAGGAAAAAGCTGGAAGGAGCCAGTAAGCAGCTGTCTCAGTCCTGGCCTATTGAGTTATGGATTTCTTGTTATGTGAGAGAAAAAGTCCTCTTTTGGTTAAGTCCTTTTGGTGAAGTTCCTATTCCAGGTAGGCCAGGACAGTCCTCACGGATCCAAGTGACCTGCCCCAGCCACGGAGGTAGCGGTGACAGAGCCAGCGTTAGGGCGCAGATCGGTCTCCCTCCAAAGGCCGAGTTCTTGCTGGGCTCTTGTGCACCCTGAAGCTCTGCATTCCTGCTAACGACTTCTCCTTCTGGCTTCCTAGCAATTGGGAAAATGTTCAGGGACTCACAGGGCTCTTACACTCGCAAGATTTCTTTCTTTCTTTTTATTGCTGGTCTTTATGTGTATTCTGTGCAATATCTGACTTTTCACAGCTCCATTCAAATCTGACTGCACAACTCAGCCACTGGCCCCAAGGAGCCAGCTCCACAGCCCAGGACTTCACTTTCTCCTCAGAGAACAGCACTATAGAACTTGTTACTAAGCCACCCTGCTTTTCTTTTTATCACAAGAAATAAGTCCTAGTAGTGCTGGGACCCAACTTGACCTCTCTCAGGAGACTGGAGGTCCAACCTTCAAATTGTATCCTGGTGACTTCCTTCTGCTGATTTTTCCTTGCCTGTGTGGATTTGTGTCTACTTGACCTTGAACCCCTCACCTTTTTTTCTATCATGTTTTCTAAAGCTGACAGCTTTCCTGTTACTGCCAATATTTGGAATAAAATGCCCTGACCTTTCACTGCTGTGTCTGGGTCTCCCCCCTGCTGGCCTCACACATTCCAGGGAGCAGGTGTGAAGCTCCCACCCTGCCCTCGCTGGTCAGGATGAACGAGGCCAAGCTAATCTGTGTCCTGTGTAAAACACACACACACACACACACACACACACACACACACACACACGTACAATATAACAATACTAGAACAATGATTCAGATGAGCTACTTTGTGGCATCTCCCACATGGCATCATTGTCAGTGACTAACCTCTTTTCACAAAATCACCGCTAAAGGCACAGATTCCTGCTTCAGGGACATACAAGAGACACTGCTTTAGGAGAACAAAGCACGGCCACAGAACAACAGTGCATCACCCACTCCACCTTCAAAGAACAGAAAGCTCTAAGTTGTCTTTGTCTCCAAGGATAAACTCACCCTGGGGAAAAAGCATGTGAGAAACTGTAATTTCTGTACCTTAAGCTTCTTTCTGTTCTGGTTCTCTTCATGGTGTGTGTGAGGTAAGCAGACTTAAACATATTCATAACTCAGTCTTTTTGAAATACTTTGAAACATTGTAACATTGTTGCAAATGCATAGAGGAGGACACAAGCCGCCTTTTAGTTCTCTATCACTATGTAACAAACCACCCTAAAATTGAGTGCCTTATCACAACAACCATTTTGATTTTCTCTCATGATTCGGTGGGTTGGCTGGTATCACCTCAGTGGTTCTGCTCTGCTGATGTTTGCTGGGGCTGCAGTCATTCAGGGCTTAACTGGCTGAACGGTCTGAGATGGCTCCTTCCCTAGTCTGGAACCTTGGAAGGGACAGCTAGAAGGCTGGCCTCAGCTCGTAAGCTGGGACAGAGGGACCACTTTCTCACTAGGTGGTCTCAGGTCTAATCTCTTTCCATGTGATATTCCAGCAGGGTAGTTGGATTTCTTAAATGGCAGGCTCCCCAAATCAAAAAAGTAGAAATGTCCAGCTTTCTTAAGGCTTAGGCCCAGTCAACTGGCACAGTGTTTCTTCCACTACATTGTATTATTTGGTGTCAGGGCCAGTCCAGAGTCATTATGGGACTAGACTACATGGCAGCATGAATACCAGGAAGCAGGGTCCACTGAGGGCCGTCTACTGCGATTGCTGTTCACTTTGTCAAACGTGGAGATGATACTTGATATCTCAAATCACCCTCCACAAGAGAAAACATGTCACCATATTAGATAGATGAATCATCAAGATGCACACATATTGGGAACACCTGGAAACCACGCATGTCCGTGAACCTGATTTGTTTGAAAAACATGATCAGGACCTCTAAAAAAATTCACATGTTATTCAATTATTACATACATAAGAAATCAAAGTTTGATAATGGATGGGTACATTTAATATTATCAGGATAATAAGTTAGTAATACCATGTGTTGGATACTAAGGGTGGGCACTGGCTATCATTATTTATACATGATTTTATTTAATCTTCATAAATGCTCTGTGGGGTAGGTATTATTGCCTCAAATTTCAAGATGAGGAACTGAAGTTCAGTGAGGCTTTGTAACTTGCTTGAGATCACACATTTAACAACCGATGGGCCAGGATGTAAACTAAATCAACCTGAGACTGAAGCCTGTGTGTTCTTAAACTCTACACTGTCCTCTTACTTGTTTTGTCCTTTCTCACTATTCTATTGTTACAAAATGATCTTCAGTTTAAGTGGAAACAAGAGCCACTTCTCACACTCCCATCCTTAAAGACTTAGAACCCATTTCCTATCTAGGCAGCCTGCCTAAATCAAGATTTTAAAATCCAGTTTCTATCGTGGCATGATAGTCTAGACAATTCCCCAGAGCTCTCAGACATATGCCTCTGTGCTTAAACTTGAGCCTCGACCAAACCCCAAGGTTTTTATTGAGTAAAATTCTCCTCCTGGCTGATCTAGGTATCAGGAAAGTTTCCCCGCTGGCACTAGAACTGTGAATCACAAGCTCATTCGTGCCATCTAAGGACAAAGAAATGGAACACCTGTGCTTTTCATTTTGTGGCAACAGGATTTTGGCAATCTCACCCCAAATCAGTTTACCTTATGAAATCTAAGATGAAAGATTTTGTGATGGAAATTGCCAGTGAACTCCATTGATACGGCTACCCTGTATGGGTCATGGATACACCTCCTTGTCACTATGCTCCAGACGCATTGAATTGCTCTCCTTTATAAGAGCTTCCCACACTCTCCTGTCTTGAGGCCTCTGTGCCATTGTCATTTGGGAAGTCTTTTGCTCAAATCTCCACCTTTTTAAATCCTTCAAGTCCAAGTTCAAAAGTCACCTTCCAAATCAAGTTTTTCTTCATCATCTGAGTTGAAGTAATTAATCTCTTCTCTGTGAATCTGTATTAATTAGCTATTGCTACAGGAAAAAAAAAAAAATCCCCCCTCCAAAAAACACTTAAAGGCTTAAAACAACACTGTTTATTTGCTCACGATTCTCCAGGTTGATAATTTGAGTAGAGCACAGCTGGGATGGCTTGTCTCCATGTGGTGTTAAAGGGGTTTTATTGATACATTTGTAGTCTGTAGCATGAGGCCAGCTGGCTGAGGAGGGCCTTACTCATGTGTCCAAGGCCTTGACTGTGTTGTTTGGGATGACTGGGTAGTTTGAGCCTTCTCTCTCCCTGAGCAGAGAGTGGCTGCCAGAAGGCTGTTGTAGAACATCATTTTGCCACATTTTATTGGTCAAAGCAAGTCATGAGGCTAGGCCAGATATAAAGGGTAGGGAAATTAAAATATGCCTCCAACTTTTTCAAATATGGCCTTACTGCCTTAATTTTTTCCATAAATTTTCTACAGTCTTCCTCAATATTGCAATTTATAATTAGAAACTTGAAATTGTGAGCATCTTCGATTGCGTCTTCTCTGCAAGCCATAATAATTTAAATGTTTTAGACTAATTTTTGCTTATAGGAAAGTTGCAAAAATAGCACCAGTAGTTTCCAAATGTCCCTCACTCGTCTTCCCCAGTGTTAACATCTTACATCACCATAGTACAATTGTCAGCAAAAGGAAATGAACATGCTGTAATACTATTAACTAAACTGAACACCTTGCTTGGATTTTGACACTAATGTCCTTTTACTGTTCTAGAATCTATTCAGGCTCCCACTTGCATTTATTTGTTAGTCCTCCTTAGTCTTCTGCAGTCTTTAAGGGTTCCTCAGTCTTACCTTGTCTTTAATGACCTTGGCATTTTAGAACAGTGTTGGTCAGTTATTTTGCTGAGTGTCCCTCACTTGAGTTTGCTGCTGTCTAAGGTTTTCTCATGACTGGACACGAGAGCACATATTTTGGACAAAAGTACCACAGATATGATGTTGTGTCCTCCTCAGTGCATTGTATCACAAGGTTCATGATGTGAATGTGTGTTATTTCCTGATACTGCTGATCTTGATCACTCACTTGGTTAAGGTAGTCTTTGCCTGGTTTCTCACTGAAAAGCTACCATCTTTCCCTTTGAGGTTAATACTTACTTAGGAGACTCTTTGAAACTATGAAAATAAATTTCTCCTCAAACTTTCATCCACTAAATCTAGCATCAATCAGTGGATTTTTCTGTAACAATTATGACTATATTATTTACCTAGTGGTAATTTTCTATTTTCTTCTTTCCTTCTATATTTATTCATTGAAATTTACTGTAAGGAAGAGCTTTCCTTTCTCCTCATTTATTTATATCCGTATGGACTCTATTTTATTCTATGGGCTAAAATCCAATACTAGCATTATTTATTTGGCTGCTCAAATATATAAACCATAATACTTTTAATTGTGAAAATACTCTCCTCCTAGGACAGAGACACCTAATAAGCTCAGAGAAAATTCTACTAAATGGAAGATATTAAAATTCTGATTATATATCTCTCTATATTAAAATGTATAAATATTTGAGCTTAAATATTTTCAAAGCTATTGTCTTCTTGCCTCCATTTTGATTTTTCCTTTCTTTCTTTTTACAAAATAAAGCTCATCAAATAAGTTGTTTCTATTTATGATTTTTGAATATTTTTCCAAATATAGATATTGTAAAATCTGGTACAGGATATAACTTTATCCTATTAAACAGGAGCTCTGTCTAAAGCTTCTTTTCATAAGTCAAGTCTTCCAAAATACAATTTTAAAATTTCAAAATTAAATCTTTCACACAGTATGAACTCTCATTGTTTAATTATTTTTAAGCTAATTCCTTGTTTTCATAGGGATAAATTTCAGTGTCTTCCCATCTGCAGTTTTGTTTTCAACAACTGCAGTTATAAAGACTAAAAAGCTGAAGTTACTTTTCTGTCTGTTTGTTGAATATCTTAACTAAAGACTTCTAGCTGATTTTGAACAAAATGCAATTTCTAAAAGCTGATTAGTGACCAACACCAAAAAAAGTGTGCATATCCTCTAAATATTATATACAGTTCACTCTAATTTTTGTATATGTAAAACTATGTGTGAATTTTGACTACATTTGAATTAATAGAATATCACGGCATTACTACATATGCACCACAATCAATCCCAAGCACATTTCTGCTCCATAGATCTCTTACTTTAGTAAAAGCATTCTTTTACTGTGATGCTCCACCAAAATCTGTATTCATATTATAATTTGCATTCATAAATTTAATTTTTAAAGTTATAGTAGCATTTACAATACAGTCAGAAAATTCACCTTTGACGCAATAAACTTCCAAAAGCTTTTCTTTGATTCTGTGAATTGGATTAAACATTTTGAATCAGAATTGGAATTAATTGATTTTCTGTTTAATTCATCTGCTCAAACTATTATAAAACTGTCATAATTTAACTGTTTGCAAAATCTTCTGCTAATGGTGTCAACTCATTAATAGCCATTGCTCACAGGCCCAAGGAAACCTGGAATTAAAAATGAGAGAAATTAACTTAGGATAACTGTCATTTGACACATGTGAAGCCAAGATGCATGGAGTGATATGTACTTGGGCTTAAAGGTATAGGTCAGATTTCAACAAGTAGGTTCAGGTTGGGAAGAAGGTTCCAAGTGGAAGTAGCAGCATGAACAAAAGCATGGACAGAAAATGCCAAATGCCAAGTAAAATCGGTCCTCCATATCCACAGGTTTCCCATCCACAGATTCAACCAACCTCAGATAGAAAATATTCAGAGAAAAAAAATCCAGAAAGTTCCAAAAAGCAAAACTTGAATTTTCAGGCACCAGCAACTATTTATATAGCATTTACATTGTGTTAGGTATTATAAGTAATCTATAGATGATTTGAAGTATACGGGAGCTTTGCATAGATGATATGCAAATACTGCACCATTTTATATAAGGGACTTGAGTATCCAAAGATTTTGATATCCAAGAAGGTCCTAGAACCAATCCCTGTGGATACAGAGGGACTACTGTATGTTTTAAAATAACGAGCATGTTTTTTTAAGAATAATGACTAACTTTTGATGTAGATGTTGCTACTTCTTCTGCAGATTTCTGTCTTCTGATTGTCTTATGGGTCAATGACAGCATTAACGACCCCCTTGTGAATGGTATTTTGTGTGTTATATGTTGACCATCAACTTTCTTGAGAAATAAAAAATCAATACTTAATTTTTATTAAATGTGCATACATTAAACCCTTACTTTTGAAAGAGTTTATTGGAAAATAAGATAAGCATAACCAGACAATAAAAAGGTGATAGATTTATATCATACAATAAATAACCAAAAATAAAAAAATAAAAAAATAAAAAAATAAATAAATAAATAAATAACCAAACTACTGTAGCAACAGCATCCACACACTCTGTAGCAGGACAGTTCAGCCTCCACTTCCCACACATATTTCACTTGCACTTAATCATTAATTCCCTACATGTCCCACTAAGCCCATTGACTGTCACCCTTGTGGCTTCCTGGCTCCCACTGCTCATGGCATGGGCCACCCAGCATGGGTCATGACATCACTAGCTGTTGCACTGTGGACAGCAGGATTTGTAGCATCAAATACATCTCCCACCACCATCAAAACAGGAAGCAGCTAGCTGTTGCTAGCTGCTCATGCCCAAAGTCATCATTTTATCAGCCAGTACCCTGTATGCCGCACTTCTAAGGAAGATGTAAGTACTGTTGAGACTAGAAAGGTCGGGAAAGGAGAGATGGGCTGTCTTTCAGAGGTTACCATGTGAGAACTCTGGCACATGCACCTGCCTCTTACACTCTGCTAAGAGAGGTCATGTCAGAAATTGAAGTATGATATAGAGGTCTTACCAAATCTCTTGTGATGCAACTATTAATAATGATCCTCCTCTTAAAAGGAGAAAATCCAGGACAAACGCTAAACTGGACTGAATGCTTGAATAGGCTAAAACCAGAATGTTCTAGGCAAATCAGGATACATGGCTCCTTAAACCTGGAATTTCTTTTGACTCCAGCAAATACAACCAACCCCTATATTTTGTTTGTGCTTTTTTCCATGTTTCTCTTGAATCTGACCCCGTTTTCTATTCTCACTTTATCCACCTTAGCCTAGATGCTTGTTACCACATGGCTAAATTATCTATAATAACATATTTATAGGTTATCATTTTCTCCTTCCATCCATTCTCTTCATACCTACTATAGTTTCCTTTCTCCAGAAACTTTTGTGTCTCATTACATCCTTGCTGAAAAAAATTTTAATGGCTCCTCATTACCTGCAGAGTAATTTCCAAACTTGGATTCCAAGTATGGTCTGTCCCTATTCTATACTTACAGATTCATTTCTCACTCCTCCCTTACATGAGTCCTTCACTCCAGCTTGACTTGGTCACTCACCATTTCCTAAACGCTTGGCACTTCCTGTCCATGGTTTTGTTCATGCTGTTACTTCTACTTAGTCTTCCCAATCTGGACCTCACTTGCTGAAATCTGACCTATACTTTAAGCCCAAGTAACATCTTTAAGAATTCTTCCCTGATTCCCCATCTAGAAGTAGTCTCTTTATCCCCTGAAGTTCTGCAGTAGTGTAGAAAATACTCTGATGATATATTACACAAGTGTCTTCAATTCAAAGGGCTATTTGCAAACTTTTGGAGGAAACGTGATCTCTTTCATCTTTTAATCCCTAATAATGTCACACAACACCTTAATTATTGCACACGCTGCTGCTGGATAACTATTCATTGAGTGAATAAATAAATGAATGGCCAATGAATCCACACTACAGTGATAATGAAGAGTCCTTCCTTTAGAAATTATTTTTGCAATTTTTTGGAAACTATATAAGTCAGCTTGGGCTATCATAACAAAATAACATAGATTGAGTGGCTTAAGCAACAGACATTTATTTCTCACAGTTCTGGAGACTGGGAAGTCCAAGATCAAGGTGCCAGCAGATTCAGTTCCTGGTGAGGACTTCCTTCCTGGCTTGCAGACAGCTGCCTTCCTGAATCCTTACATGGTGGAGAGGGAACTCTGGTATCTCTTTCTCTCCTTATAAGGACACTAATTCCATCATGGATCAACCCCCTCATGACTTCATCTAAATATGAAGTACCTCCCTAAGGTCTCACCTCCTAATACCATCATGTCAGGTGTTAGAGCTTTAACATATGAATTTGAGGGGAACACAAACATTTAGTACATAATCACAAGAAATGACTGAATTTAAACCTGTCAGTGGGAGAATCTTTTTGATTCTTTTTGATTCAGTGGGCTGGCCTTTGAGCATGTAAAATACTACAAATAGCCAGGTTGTTTCACCTTTGTATAAGATCAGCTTTGCTTATTAAACTTTGGGCCTTCCTTAAATATGAAACAAAATCAATTTCATGCCATTTTTATACTCTGATTCCCATTAACAAACAAAGACATAATGAGGATGAATAAAGATATAAGGTGTAAATGTGTGTTTGTGTCTCTGTGTGTGTCTCAAAGAAAGGATCTACATCAAACCAATAACAGTGGTTACTTAAGGGGATGTTAGTCATATTGGAGGGGTGAATTACGCTGTGTACTCCAGAACTGTTTTAATATTTTGTAATGAGCATATATTGAGTATTATGTGTAAAATAGAAAAATGATTACAACACATTTTAAAGAATTCTTAGCCTCCATGGCACTGTGTCTGTGATATCTTGGTTGCGGCAGCTGCCTTCAAGTTCACAACACAATATTCGCTTTGAAGCTCCCAAGAATCATCGCACATACCACTGCTTAATAGCTATTCACTGGGTGAATAAATAAATGAATGGCCAATGAATGGAGAAAATGGAGAGAACAAAAATTTGACCCAACACTTTTCCAGTAATTTTTTTCCCCAGTAATTTCTTTATATTTTTTTTCAAAATCTTATCAGAGTGAGAAAATAATCTATGACTGTCTAGAAACATATTTGGAAAGCAAATAATACAGAGAAAAAAGGAAAAGCATGGAAAAAGTAGTTGTTAAGTGTTTGAATGATCGTACAAACTTTCCATGCAAAAAAATTACAATCCAAAAATCAATGGATTCCTAATCATAAGATGAATAAGAGACATTGTGACTAAAACCAGTAAAGCTATTAAAGTATTTAAATGTTTAATTCTTTAAGAATCAAGTAAGTGTTAGCCATAAAAGCAAATGAGAGAACATCTGTAAGGCAAAGAGGTTGAAAGATTGGAAATTAAAAAGCAAATGGTGTGCTTAGTGCTACTGAGGGACTGCAGCAAATGGATATAAACTCATTTGAAAATAAATACAGAGTTTGTATAATTACAATGAGCCTGAAGATGGGTTTAGCATTTATATATCTCCTGGGAAGCTTGGTGAGTCAGAAACATAAAACCAAAGCAACGGGAGGCCATTAAAATATTATTTCCTGTCGTATTGGAGAACTCGAGAAGAGAATAAACATACCGATTACTTGCATGGCCGGTTCCACGTCTGTCGTGGCCTCTTCCAGCAATGACAGCAGCTTGGCTGATATCTGACGCACCGATTCAATGTTGCTAAACAAGCTATCCACGTCCAGCTGATCAACCTGAAGAAACACAAACACTGAGCACCAGCTGATGGAAGGAGATGCACAGTCTTTAGGATGTTTTCTCCTGCTAAACCGTAAGCGTTTTATATGCCAGCCCATGCTGTTTCCATCAACCGTTTCTGTAAACATTCTTATTTGGTATTTCCAGAGGAAATGTGCAGTTTTTCATGCAAGAAGTTGGATGGTGCATCTGTTGTTACCTCCCTCTTTTTCTTTATTTTGACTAAGTTTTAATGAGTTGAGTGTACATCTACATATTCCTGTAAGAACCACAGTGTGAAGAAGATTTGGGCTCCCTAATCGGCATTTTATTAACTGCCCTCTATGAGGGTATGTACTAGCGCATATGCATTTAGAACGCCTTACTGCTTATACAGCAGAAGTCAGAACTTACTCTGTGTAAGTGACTATTTTCAAAGCTGTTTTAAAACCACAGATGTTCTCAAAGTGATGACAAGTAGATTTGCTGAGCTGTTTCCTGCTTTTTTTTTTCTAAAAGAAATGTGAATGGAAATCTTCACCAAACGTATTCTACTAATTAAAGATACATCATATTTTATAACTTGATGCATACCCTCAAAAACCAGTGTAATCATTCCTAGATCTTATAGGTGGTGTTTATAATAATTTATTCATTCACCCATCCTTTCACTAAATAGTTCCTGAAGTCCTTCTATGTACCAAGAATTGTAGTAGAGACCAAACTCTGTCACAGGCATTGGATGATCCTAAGCCATCCAAGAAGAGTATGATGAGCTATGTGCCCAGATTTTGCTGGATCTTACTCAAAATCTTTCTCCTGAGTTTAAGTCAGATCTACTTTCATAATTAAACAGTGTCTAGTGGGTCATGAACAGCTTGGCCCAGGCTCCACTGGGTTGCCACAGGGAATAGGAGCAGGTGCCTTTTATTCATGACTTATTGTGCATGAGGTCATAGGTGGATAACCAAGTCATCAATAATCGTCATGGAGAAGCTTCAGAGATGAAAAGCAGAGTTACTGGTCCAAAACGAGGTTGGCAAAATTAGGGGTGAGAGAGAGACAGGGAGTTCAGCTAAAGATCAGAAAAAAGGAGCCAAGAAATTAAGGGAAACTGGGCACAAGGTATATAGGCTACGAGACAGACCTGGAAGAATTCTGGAGATGAAGGCCAACAGCTGCAGCTTCTTTTTTTAGGCTCTCAGCTAGGTCTATTTAGGAGTGGGGGAATGTCGTGGTCCGAATGCGGGTTGGAAAAGAATTTCCACACATAAGGCAAAATGTAAAGAAGACAGAATTTATTAGAGGGAAGGGTCGCTGCTGGAACAGCGGGCCGACTTCCTAGTGGTCTGCGAGAGTCCAGCCCGATCATGTGCTATTGATCACTTTTTATAGCCAGAAAACAAAAGAATGGTCCGAGGTGAAAATTTCGACTGATTCGTCGAGGCACATATACCTTCCTTCTATAGGGTTGGAGTGGGACAGGACATATGCCTTTCCTTATTTGGGACAGGTCCCGTTGCCCAGGTGGGCATCGCCCAGGTGGGCGCAGGGATTTCGTAACCATCGCAACATGGTGAGGAGGGCGATTAGGAGTCCGGTAAGGGGTGTGACGCTGAAACTTTTTCAGGCAGGGTCGTCCTTTGTCCTTGAAGCACCATTGTCCTTGGAGCACCACAGGGCGGAGGCAGGCTGCTCATTATTTTTTTATCCCGTCCTTTTTTGACATTGACCCCATTCTTGACGTTGTTCCCCATACTGGACATGGCTATTATTTTGATCAGGGTGTTCTGTTATTCAACGTGGAAGCAATACGTCACATTGTACCTTGTTTAAAATTTTGTGACTGTGTCAGTTGTTTCCTATGCAATATAGTCTGGCTGGATATATGTCCTTCAACCATCTTGGGAAATTCCTCACCTTCCTGTCATCAGTCTGGTTCTCAAGAAAACTCCGAGCCTCATTTGTATCAAATTCTGTGTGATTGTATGTAGTGGGTTTATTTATAGGACTACACAACTTTTTTCTTCAGTTTTTTAAATGTATTCTGAAATTATCTGTGTATTCATACTTCATTAGTAATAATGAAATCATTATTAGCTCTTAGGATCTTTAACCCAGTATCTCACAAAATGTTTCTTTGTTAAGCACTCATTCTAACAGGATAGGGCACACATGGCTCTTCTGCCTAAAATCTATGGATTTTCAAGACTTCTAATTTCTATATTAGTAAGTATGTTTAGTATTATTGATACAAAGTATCTAAAAGGCAGATAACAGTTATATGGCTCTTTTTGTTTATCATAAGTTTAAATGGCTCAAATGCCACATATCTCTGACCACCACTGATTTAACACATTATTTTCTTTATGTGTTGGGTATTAATTAAATCACAAAGGCATAACTTTGCATAGTGCAAAATATGTTTTACAAAAGTTTTGTGTGAGTCAAATTTTTCTAGATTGATTTATTTTAGATGTGCTAGTTTAATATTTTTTAAAATCATATTTTGAAATGAATCTTTCTAAAGTATAAAATTTCATCCCTAATTTACTTGCTTTGTAAGCAAGTAGTTCATATGTTGTACCCTATTATTATTTCATTTTGTTGTGGAATCTTCATTCTGAGGAACTTAAAGTGCTTCATATTTATTATATCATATACAATTCCATCTTCTCTGTAAAATATGAACCAGTTTGAAGATAGGGAAACTCATGCAGAGTGAAGAGAGGTACCATGCCCCAAATTATGAAGTTCAAGACAGAGCTGGAGCTGGAAACTGACCTTTTAGTTCTATTTCATAGTCCATTACTAGCAATAACTAATAATAGAATACTTTGCCATCTCTGTTTGGATTTTTTAGTTTGTTCCTGAGTTTTTCGCTAGGTTTTCAGTTCTACAATTTATTTCTCAAGGTCAGAACCCTGTATATTTGTCTAATTTATATTTTAAATTCATTTAGCAAGGATCTAATTCTGTATTCTATCTATAATCTTAGCGCAATGCAACAAATACTAAATAACAAAAACATAGGTTTTGATTTCTTTTCTTTCTGAAGGACAGAAAGGATTAAAACATCAGTTGGCCTGGTTTCGATCACCTGTATCACCACAGGCCCATGGGGATTCTGTGAATCATGAAATGAATTCACATTTAGTCACTGATATGCCAAGGAACAAATGTCTCATCCAAATAGGCTTTTAAAACTGGTAGATGATTTTCTAACTATTGATGTAAATTCAGGGAAGCATTTACATACATTTATTAATTATTTACTAGAAATGGACAATACTCAGCTTAGGTTGAGTTATATTTTAAATGAAAATAAATTCATTTTTTTGTAAAAAGATTTCTTTTAAGTATACATTATTCTAAGCAAAGTCAATATATAATAATTTGAAAGTACAAAACAGAGAAATTAAAGATCAGTATTTTGGGTGACAATTTAATTCTTTGCTTCACAAAAGTATTCACAGGATAATACTTCAAATAGCAAGTTCCCATTGCATTTAAATAATTGCTGATCTTACAGTTGTATGTATACAAAACTCCCAAGGCACAAATGTCTAAGTAAAAGAAAACACACCTATAAAACTTTATCAATTCAGAGACTGTAATCACTGGTATTGGATTACTCTGTTACCACCAGCACCTTATACTCACTGTTTTCAAAAGCTTTCGTTGCATTTTCCTGCATTCACATCCCAGCCCAAGCTCTTCCCTTTGCTTACAAACGCTTTGCCCCCAAATAACTTAAAACATTCTACCCATCTGAAATGGAATATGGTAATGGTAGTATCTGTCCAGTAGTTTTGCCCATCTTTCTGTCCTTTCTGTTGGTTTTTTTGGGAGAAGCCACAGCTCCCCAGCTCTACCTGATCTGGTGGAATTGTCACTCTTGGTGCCTGACCCCTCCCTACTCCCTGCAGTGGTGGGCATGTGACCTGCTGGCCACAGCAATTGGCCTAGGATGACAGGTGCCAAAGCATAGCAAATGAGAAGCTTCACTGATTTTTAAAAATGGTTGTTGGGAAACAGAAGGGCCTGGATTGTCAGCCCTAAATATGTAAATTTCTGTCTTCAGCAGTCATCTTTGTGGAGAGCTTGACTGTAGTAAAGTCAACACAGAGAGGGAAGCTAAGTGTGACATCGTCATGTGAGCTCCTGGGTCTACCTTGCCTAAACCAAGACATCCTTATTACAGAAAGTAATAAATGGCCTTTTCTTTCTTTTCTTTTTTTTTCTTTTTTCTTTTAAAGTTTTTTAATTTATTATTTATTTATTATTTTTATTTTTGGCTGTGTTGGGTCTTTGTTTCTGTGCGAGGGCTTTCTCCAGTTGCGGCGAGTGGGGGCCACTCTTCATCGCGGTGCACGGGCCTGTCACTATCGCGGCCTCTCTTGTTGCGGAGCAGAGGCTCCAGACGCTCAGGCTCAGTAGTTGTGGCTCACGGGCCCAGTTGCTCCGCGGCATGTGGGATCTTCCCAGACCAGGGCTCGAACCCGTGTCCCCTGCATTGGCAGGCAGATTCTCAACCACTGCGCCACCAGGGAAGCCCTCTTTTTTTTCTTTTTTTCTACATTTTTATTCCTGCCTTGCCACTAGGTTCATCAGTACCTTTTTCTTTTTTTTTTTAGATTCCATATATATGTGTGAGCATATGGTATTCATTTTTCTCTTTCTGACTTACTTCACTCTGTATGACAGACTCTAGGTCCATGCACCTCACTACAAATAACTCAGTTTCGTTTCTTTTTACAGCTGAGTAATATTCCACTGTATATATGTGCCACATCTTCTTTATCCATTCATCTGTCGATGGACACTTAGGTTGCTTCCATGTCCTGGCTATTGTAAACAGTGCTGCAATGAACATTGTGGTACATGACTCTGTTTTTTTTTTTTTTTTAAATCAGTCATCAATTTTATACACATCACTGTATACATGTCAATCCCAATCGCCCAATTCAGCACACCACCATCCCCACCCCACCGGGGTTTTCCCCCCTTGGTGTCCATACGTTTGTTCTCTACATCTGTGTCTCAACTTCTGCCCTGCAAACTGGTTCATCTGTACCATTTTTCTAGGTTCCACATACATGCGTTAATATACGATATTTGTTTTTCTCTTTCTGACTTACTTTACTCTGTATGACAGTCTCTAGATCCATCCACGTCTCAACAAATGACTCAATTTCGTTCCTTTTCATGGCTGAGTAATATTCCATTGTATATATGTACCAAATCTTCTTTACCCATTCGTCTGTCGATGGACATTTAGGTTGCTTCCATAACCTGGCTATTGTAAATAGTGCTGCAATGAACATTGGGGTGCATGTGTCTTTTTGAATTATGGTTTTCTCTGGGTATATGCCCAGTAGTGGGATTGCTGGATCATCTGGAAATTCTATTTTTAGTTTTTTAAGGAACCTCCAAATTGTTCTCCATAGTGGCGGTATCAATTTACATTCCCACCAACAGTGCAAGAGGGTTCCCTTTTCTCCACACCCTCTCCAGCATTTGTTGTTTGTAGATTTTCTGATGATGCCCATTCTAACTGGTGTGAGGTGATACCTCATTATAGTTTTGATTTGCATTTCTCTAATAATTAGTGATGTTGAACATCCTTTCATGTGTTTGTTGGCAATCTGTATATCTTCTTTGGAGAAATGTCTGTTTAGGTCTTCTGCCCATTTTTGGATTGGATTGTTTGTTTTTTTCATATTGAGCTGCATGAGCTGCTTGTAAATTTTTGAGGTTAATCCTTTGTCAGTTGCTTCATTTGCAAATATTTTCTCCCATGCTGAGGGTTGTCCTTTCGTCTGCTTTATGGTTTCCTTGATGTGCAAAAGCTTTTAAGTTTATTAGGTCCCATTTATTTATTTTTGTTTTTATTTCCATTACTCTAGGAGGTGGGTCAAAAAGGATCTTGCTGTGATTTATGTCATAGAGTGTTCTGCCTATATTTTCCTCTAAGAGTTTTATAGTGTCTGGCCTTACATTTAGGTCTTTAATACATTTTGAGTTTATTTTTGTGTATGGTGTTAGGGAGTGTTCTAATTTCATTCTTTTACATGTAGCTGTCCAGTTTTCCCAGCACCACTTATTGAAGAGTCTGTCTTTTCTCCAATGTATATTCTTGCCTCCTTTATCAAAAATAAGGTGACCATATGTGTGTGGGTTTATCTCTGGGCTTTCTGTCCTGTTCCATTGATCTATGTTTCTGTTTTTGTGCCAGTACCATACTGTCTTGATTACTGTAACTTTGTAGTATAGTCTGAAGTCAGGGAGCCTGATTCCTCCAGCTCCATTTTTCTTTCTCAAGATTGCCTTGGCTATTCGGGGTCTTTTGTGCTTCCATACAAATTGTGAAATTTTTTGTTCTAGTTCTGTGAAGAATGCCATTGGTAATTTGATTGGGATTGCATCGAATCTGTAGATTGCTTTGGGTAAAATTCAAGCTACTTGGAATTTTACTTGTTGCCTCTAACCAACAGGGGACTAATACACTTCTCTTTATTTCTAGCCAAAATCGCACTTCCTCTAAGAAAACTTTCTTGCTCCCTTGGTTGGAATGAACCTCTCCCTCTCCTATGCTTCCACGACTCTTGCTTTGATTACCCAATGCTGACATTGAAACCTATTTTATACATATGAGTTATTTATTAATTTATCTGTCTTTATGTAAAAACTGTGAGTCCCTCCAGGACATTGTCTTTGTGAGTTATTTGAATACGACCCTGTGTCTAATACAGTGCAAGGCTCACACTTAGCACTCAATAAAAGTTTGACAGTTTGAATTGAATTGAATCACTATAATTCAAATGATCTATTTTGTCTGTGGGAGCCATCAATAAATGTTCTTGTTCTTTACTGGGCTCTGAATAACAAGTATGAGGAAATCAAAAGTGGTTTAAAGAAAAAAATCAAAATCACCTAATTTCGTTGTTCAGAATATCACATTAAGTGGATATTTGATAATTTTCTGCTTAATTTTATCTACAAGGACAAACTGTTGTGCTCAGTTTGGCTGTTAGTATACTGATGATTTGCTGACAAAGGCTCCACTTCCCCCTTCGTTTACACTTGGGAAACCCCTGTTTACTGTATTCTGCTTAATGAGCCTTGGGACACTCATCCTAAACCTAGTCACAGACAGGAATCACCAAACATTCTTAGGTATTGTGCAGACCCCAACCACAAACACCTTTAAAAGTGGACATTGAAAAGAAGCTGAGAAACAAACTGTTTTTAAAAAAATAAGCTATTTTCATAAAAGTAGTTCATGTTTATTGTAGAAAATTAAAGATAGGTAGCTAAGTAAAAGAAAGAAAATACAATTGCATATTATACTACCACACAGAAATAACCATTGATATCGTGAGGTATGTCCTGCTTAATTGTTGTTCTCTCTTTGTGTGTGTACATCTGTACAACAGATTTATATACTTCAAATAATGTTTTAAAATTTTAGTTTTTTTAACTTAGCATAACACGAACATCTTTTCATGTCATTAATTTCCCACAATTGCAACATTTTATTTATTTATTTATTTATTTATTTATTTATTTTTTTTACTGTCTGAAACATTTATATTAACATATTTCCATACATATTTCCATACAAATACAAATATAAGATTTTTAGAAATTTCATGTACTGTCTGAAACATTTATATTAACCTATTTCCATACATATTTCCATACAAATACAAATATAAGATTTTTAGAAATTTCATGTAATGTCTGAAACATTTATATTAACATATTTCCATACAAATAACCCAATGAAAGTTTAGTATTAGTTGTTTTGTTTGTTTTTTTATACTGCAGGTTCTTATTAGGCATCAGTTTTATACACATCAGTGTATACATGTCAATCCCAATCGCCCAATTCAGCACATCACCATCCCCACCTCATCGCAGTTTTCCCCCCTTGGTGTCCATATGTCCATTCTCTACATCTGTGTCTCAACTTCTGCCCTGCAAACTGGCTCATCTGTACCATTTTTCTACGTTCCACATACATGCATTAACATACGATATTTGTTTTTCTCTTTCTGACTTACTTCACTCTGTATGACAGTCTCTAGATCCATCCACTTCTCAACAAATGACTCAATTTCGTTCCTTTTTATGGCTGAATAATATTCCATCGTATATATGTACCACAACTTCTTTATCCATTCGTCTGTTGATGGGCATTTAGGTTGCTTCCATGACCTGGCTATTGTAAATAGTGCTGCAATGAACATTCGGGTGCACGTGTCTTTTTGAATTACGGTTTTCTCTGGGTATATGCCCAGTAGTGGGATTGCTGGGTCATATGGTAATTCTATTTTTAGTTTTTTAAGGAACCTCCATATTGTTCTCCATAGTGGCTGTATCAATTTACATTCCCACCAACAGTGCAAGAGGGTTCCCTTTTCTCCACACCCTCTCCAGCATTTGTTGTTTGTAGATTTTCTGATGATGCCCATTCTAACAGGAGTGAGGTGATACCTCATTGTAGTTTTGATTTGCATTTCTCTAATAATTAGTGATGTTGAGCATCTTTTCATGTGCTTCGTGGCCGTCTGTATGTCTTCTTTGGAGAAATGTCTATTTAGGTCTTCTGCCCATTTTTGGATTGGGGTGTTTGTTTCTTTGATATTGAGCTGAATGAGCTGTTTATATATTTTGGAGATTAATCCTTTGTCCGTTGATTCATTTGCAAATATTTTCTCCCATTCTGAGGGTTGTCTTTTCGTCTTGTTTATGGTTTCCTTTGCTGTGCAAAAGCTTTGAAGTTTCATTAGGTCCCACTTGTTTATTTTTGTTTTTATTTCCATTACTCTAGGAGGTGGATCGAAAAAGATCTTGCTGTGATTTATGTCAAAGAGTGTTCTTCCTATGTTTTCCTCTAAGAGTTTTATAGTGTCCAGTCTTATATTTAGGTCTCTAATCCATTTTGAGTTTATTTTTGTGTATGGTGTTAGGGAGTATTCTAATTTCATTCTTTTACATGTGGCTGTCCAGTTTTCCCAGCACCACTTATTGAAGAGACTGTCTTTTCTCCATTGTATATCTTTGCCTCCTTTGTCATAGATTAGTTGACCATAGGTGCGTGGGTTAATCTCTGGGCTTTCTATCTTGTTCCATTGATCTATGTTTCTGTTTTTGTGCCAGTACCATATTGTCTTGATTACTGTAGCTTTGTAGTATAGTCTGAAGTCAGGGAGTCTGATTCCTCCAGCTCCATTTTTTTGCCTCAAGACTGCTTTGGCTATTCGGGATCTTTTGTGTCTCCATACAAATTTTAAGATGATTTGTTCTACCTCCGTAAAAAATGCCATTGGTAATTTGATAGGGATTGCATTGAATCTGTAGATTGCTTTGGGTAGTATACTCATTTTCACAATGTTGATTCTTCCAATCCAAGAACATGGTATATCTCTCCATCTGTTGGTATCATCTTTAATTTCTTTCATCAGTGTCTTATAGTTTTCTGCATACAGGTCTTTTGTCTCCCTAGGTAGGTTTATTCCTAGGTATTTTATTCTTTTTGTTGCAATGGTAAATGGGAGTGTTTCCATAATTTCTCTTTCAGATTTTTCATCATTAGTGTATAGGAATGCAAGAGATTTCTGTGCATTAATTTTGTAACCTGCAACTTTACCATATTCATTAATTAGCTCTAGCAGTTTTCTGGTGGCAGTTTTAGGATTCTCTATGTATAGTATCATGTCATCCGCAAACAGTGACAGTTTTACTTCTTCTTTTCCAATTTGTATTCCTTTTATTTCTTTTTCTTCTCTGATTGCCGTGGCTAGGACTTCCAGAACTATGTTGAATAATAGTGGTGAGAGTGGACATCCTTGTCTCGTTCCTGATCTTAGAGGAAATGCTTTCAGTTTTTCACCATTGAGAGTGATGTTTGCTGTGGGTTTGTCATATATGGCCTTTATTATGTTGAGGTAGGTTCCCTCTATGCCCACTTTCTGGAGAGTTTTTATCAGAAATGGGTGTTGAATTTTGTCAAAAGCTTTTTCTGCATCTATTGAGATGATCATATGGTTTTTATTCTTCAATTTGTTAATATGGTGTATCACATTGATTGATTTGCGTATATTGAAGAATCCTTGCATCCCTGGGATAAATCCCACTTGATCGTGGTGTATGATCCTTTTAATGTGTTGTTGGATTCTGTTTGCTAGTATTTTGTTGAGGATTTTTGCATCTATATTCATCAGTGATATTGGTCTGTAATTTTCTTTTTTTGTAGTGTCTTTGTCTGGTTTTGGTATCAGGGTGATGGTGGCCTCATAGAATGAGTTTGGGAGAGTTCCTTCCTCTGCAATTTTTTGGAAGAGTTTGAGAAGGATGGGTGTTAGCTCTTCTCTACATGTTTGATAGAATTCACCTGTGAAGCCATCTGGTCCTGGACATTTGTTTGTTGGAAGATTTTTAATCACAGTTTCAATTTCATTACTTGTGATTGGTCTGTTGATATTTTCTGTTTCTTCCTGGTTCAGTCTTGGAAGGTTATACCTTTCTAAGAATTTGTCCATTTCTTCCAGGTTGTCCATTTTATTGGCATAAAGTTGCTTGTAGTAGTCTCTTAGGATGTTTTGTATTTCTGCGGTGTCTGTTGTAACTTCTCCTTTTTCATTTCTGATTTTATTGATTTGAGTCCTCTCCCTCTTTTTCTTGATGAGTCTGGCTAATGGCTTATCAATTTTGTTTATCTTCTCAAAGAACCAACTTTTAGTTTTATTGATCTTTGCTATTGTTTTCTTTGTTTCTATTTCATTTATTTCTGCTCTGATCTTTATGATTTCTTTCCTTCTGCTAACTTTGGGTTTTGTTTGTTCTTCTTTCTCTAGTTTCTTTAGGTGTAAAGTTAGATTGTTTACTTGAGATTTTTCTTGTTTCTTTAGGTAGGCTTGTATAGCTATAAACTTCCCTCTTAGAACCGCTTTTGCTGCATCCCATAGGTTTTGGGTCGTCGTGTTTTCATTGTCATTTGTCTCTAGGTATTTTTTTATTTCCTGTTTGATTTCTTCAGTGATCTCTTGGTTATTTAGTAACGTATTGTTTAGCCTCCATGTGTTTGTCTTTTTTACGTTTTTTTCCCTGTAATTCATTTCTAATCTCATAGCGTTGTGGTCAGAAAAGATGCTTGATATGATTTCAATTTTCTTAAATTTACTGAGGCTTGATTTGTGACCCAAGATGTGATCTATCCTGGAGAATGTTCCGTGTGCACTTGAGAAGAACGTGTAATCTGCCGTTTTTGGATGGAATGTCCTATATATATCAATTAAATCTATCTGGTCTATTGTGTCATTTAAAGCTTCTGTTTCCTTATTTATTTTCATTTTGGATGATCTGTCCATTGGTGTAAGTGAGGTGTTAAAGTCCCCCACTATTATTGTGTTACTGTCGATTTCCTCTTTTATAGCTGTTAGCAGTTGCCTTATGTATTGAGGTGCTCCTATGTTGGGTGCATATATATTTATAATTGTTATATCTTCTTCTTGGATTGATCCCTGGATCATTATGTAGTGTCCTTCCTTGTCTCTTGTAACATTCTTTATTTTAAAGTCTATTTTATCTGATATGAGTATAGCTACTCCAGCCTTCTTTTGATTTCCATTTGCATGGAATATCTTTTTCCATCCCCTCACTTTCAGTCTGTATGTGCCCCTAGGTCTGAAGTGGGTCTCTTGTAGACAGCATATATATGGGTCTTGTTTTTGTATCCATTCAGCCAGTCTATGTCTTTTGGTTGGGGCATTTAATCCATTCACGTTTAAGGTAATTATCGATATGTATGTTCCTATGACCATTTTCTTAATTGTTTTGGGTTTGTTTTTGTAGGTCCTTTTCTTCTCTTGTGTTTCTCACTTAGAGAAGTTCCTTTAGCATTTGTTGTAGAGCTGGTTTGGTGGTGCTGAATTCTCTTAGCTTTTGCTTGTCTGTAAAGCTTTTGATTTCTCCATCAAATCTAAATGAGATCCTTGCTGGGTAGAGTAATCTTGGTTGTAGGTTCTTCCCTTTCATCACTTTAAGTATTTCATGCCACTCCCTTCTGGCTTGCAGAGTTTCTGCTGAGAAATCAGCTGTTAACCTTATGGGGGTTCCCTTGTATGTTATTTGTCGTTTTTCCCTTGCTGCTTTCAATAATTTTTCTTTGTCTTTAATTTTTGCCACTTTGATTACTATGTGTCTCGGCGTGTTTCTCCTTGGGTTTATTCTGTATGGGACTCTCTGCGCTTCCTGGACTTGGGTGGCTATTTCCTTTCCCATGTTAGGGAAGTTTTCGATTATAATCTCTTCAAATATTTTCTCTGGTCCTTTCTCTCTCTCTTCTCCTTCTGGGACCCCTATAATGCGAATGTTGTTGCGTTTAATGTTGTCCCAGAGGTCTCTTAGGCTGTCTTCATTTCTTTTTATTCTTTTTTCTTTAGTCTGTTCTGCAGCAGTGAATTCCACCATTCTGTCTTCCAGGTCACTTATCCGTTCTTCTGCCTCAGTTATTCTGCTATTGATTCCTTCTAGTGTAGTTTTCATTTCAGTTATTGTATTGGTCATCTCTGTTTGTTTGTTCTTTAATTCTTCTAGGTCTTTGTTAATCATTTCTTGCATCTTCTCAATCTTTGCCTCCATTCTTATTCCGAGGTCCTGGATCATCTTCACTATCATTATTCTGAATTCTTTTTCTGGAAGGTTGCCTATCTCCACTTCATTTAGTTGTTTTTCTGGGGTTTTTTCTTGTTCCTTCATCTGGTACATAGCCCTCTGCCTTTTCATCTTCTCTGTCTTTCTGTAACTGTGGTTTTTGGTCCACAGGCTGCAGGATTGTAGTTTTTCTTGCTTCTGTTGTCTGCCCTCTGGTGGTTGAGGCTATCTAAGAGGCTTGATGGGAGGCTCTGGTGGTGGGTAGAGCTGACTGTTGCTGTGGCGGTCAGAGCTCAGTAAAACCTTAATCCACTTGACTGTTGATGGGTGGGGCTGGGTTCCCTCCCTGTTGCTGTGGCGATCAGAGCCCAGTAAAACCTTAATCCACTTGACTGTTGATGGGTGGGGCTGGGTTCCCTCCCTGTTGGTTGTTTTGCCTGAGGCAACCCAACACTGGAGCCTACCCGTGCTCTTTGGTGGGGTTAATGGCAGACTCTGGGAGGGCTCACGCCAAGGAGAACTTCCCAGGACCTCTGCTGCCAGTGTCCTTATCCCCACGGTGAAACAGAGCCACCACTCGCCTCTGCAGGAGACCCCCCAACACCAGCAGGTACGTCTGGTTCAGTCTCCCCCAGGGTCACTGCTCCTTCCCCTGGGTCCCGATGCACACATTACTTTGTGTGTGCCCTCCAAGAGTGGGGTCTCTGTTTCCCCCAGTCCTGTCACAGTCCTGCAATCAATTCCCACTAGACTTCAAAGTCTGATTCTCTAGGAATTCCTCCTCCCTTTGCCGGACCCCCAGGTTGGGAAGCCTGAGGTGGGGCTCAGAACCTTCACTCCAGTGGGTGGACTTCTGTGGTATAAGTGTTCGCCAGTCTGTGAGTCACCCACCCAGCAGTTATGGGATTTGATTTTACTCTGATTGAGCCCCTCCTACCGTCTCACTGTGGCTTCTCCTCTGTCCTTGGACGTGGGGTGTCCTCCTTGGTGAAGTCCAGGGTCTTCCTGTCAATGATTGTCCAGCAGCCAGTTGTGATTCTGGTGCTCTCGCAAGAGGGAGTGAGAGCACGTCCTTCTACTCCGCCATCTTGGTTAATCTCAGCAATTGCAACATTTTAAATGTCAATATTATGTGGAAATACTGTAGTCTAATTAACCAGTCATTAAATATTTGAAATCTAGATAAATTGCCATTTTCACTATTATAAGCAGCTCTCCTGGCTAAAACCTGTTCACACCTATGATTATTTACTTATGAAATTAGGAAATAAGTGTAATTGTTGAGCTAAAGTTATTAATGTTTCTTAAGGCTTTTAACAAGTCTTGGTAAATTACACCAGCAAATACAAACATTATTTTCTTCTAATAACCAATGGATTAAAAACCCTCAGCTGGATATTACTGCCCTGACCTCAATTTGGAAATACATTTTTAAGCTTCTAATTTGATGATCAAAATCACAGAACTTTAATGTTCCAGACATATATACAACAACTGTAGAAGAAGGAAGAAAATAAATAACATTGCTTTTGAGGACCATGGTGATTCCCACCAACCAAACTCTTCTCTGGAAATTGTTTCTAGAAAATACTTCAGTATTTCTGTTTGGTGTGGTTTGGCAGTAAGTCTAGACTCAATATAGGGTCCAATTTTGGACCCTATATTAGAATTCATATAGGGGAAATCCACCTTGGACATCATCTGACTCAGCCTAACAAAACCTGGGTCCCATCTATCCTTTCTGTATGGCACTTCCATGCACAGCATTGTGGTGAGACCTGGATGTATTCACTAAATTAGTTTGCTCCATTATTAATGTTGAAACTTAAAAGAGCAATGATATTAAGATTTTAACTGTAACAAGTAAGGTGAGAGTGGAGGAATGGTGAAAATGTATTAAAAAAAAAAACAACCCTAAGAAGTGGCGACCCAATGGGGATGTTATGAGAGGGAAGAACCAGTTCTAGTTTTATTTTTTAGTGAGGCAACTGAGGAGAGGATGGCTTGTGAGACAGAAATTGCAGCAAGTGGGAAAAGAGGATGTTGGCAGAAGGCCCTGGCACCCACAGGGCTAGGATAATTATCTAATTACGATGGCATTCACTCAGACAGTTGGCTTCTAGATTACAAAGCTTTTCAGGGTAAACTAGCCATTATTTCATCAGTTTTCTCTAAACTACTGATTTGTCTGTGTGAAATTTCCTGCTGTGAAGCTAGATTCTAAACTGGCTAATTGAGTCAGACTGCAAGTTGAATCAATATCACAGCTAGACAGCAAGTCTTTTAACCAATCGTGCAGCTAAATGCCCAAGTAGGGGGAACCTCAAGATGGCGGAGGAATAAGATGTGGAGATAACCTTCCTCCCCACAAATACATCAAAAATACATCTACATGTGGACCAACTCCTACAGAACACCTACTGAACGCTGGCAGAAGACCTCAGACTTCCCAAAAGCCAAGAAACACCCCACGTACCTGGGTAGGGCAAAAGAAAAAAGAAAAAACAGAGACAAAAGAATAGGGATGGGACCTGCACCTCTGGGAGGGAGCTGTGAAGGAGGAAAGGTTTCCACACACTAGGAAGCCCCTTCACTGGCAGAGACGGGCAGTGGGCAGCAGGGGAGAAGCTTTGGAGCCACGGAGGAGAGCGCAGCAACAGGGGTGCGGAGGGCAAAGCGGAGAGATTCCTGCATGGAGGCTCGGTACCGACCAGCACTCACCAGCCCGAGAGGCTTGTCTGCTCACCCGCCGGGGCGGGCAGGGGCTGGGAGCTGAGGCTCGGGCTTCAGAGGTCAGATTCCAGGGAGCGGACTGGGGTTGACTGCGTGAACACAGCCTGAAGGGGCTAGTGCGCCACAGCTAGCCGGGAGGGAGGCCGGGAAAAAGATTGGACCTGCCTAAGAGGCAAGAGACCATTGTTTCGGTGTGCGCAAAGAAAGAGGCTTCCTTCCCCATCTGCCCAAAGAAGGCAGAGCACTGCCTAAACGAGCTCCAGAGACAGGTGTGAGCCACGGCTATCAGCTCAGATCCCAGAGACGGGCATGAAACGCTAACGCTGCTGCTGCAGCCACCAAGAAATCTGTGTGCAAGCACAGGTCACTCTCCACACCTCCCCTCCTGGGAGACTGTGCAGCCCGCCAGTGCCACGGTCCCGTGATCCAGGGACAAGTTCCCCGGAAGAACACATGGCGCGCCTCAGGCTGTTGCAACGTCATGTCGGCCTCTGCTGCCACGCCACAGGCTCGCCCCGCATTCCAATTATAACTACATTACCCCTCCCTCCCCCCGGCCTGAGTGATCCAGAGCCCCCTAATCAGCCACTGCTTTAACCGCATCCTGTCTGGGGGGGAACAGATGTCTGAGGGCGACCTACACGCAGAGGTGGGGTCATAACCAAAGCTGAAACCCAAGAGCTGTGCAAACAAAGAAGAGAAAGGGAAATTTCTCCATGCACCCTCAGGAGCAGCGGATTAAATCCCCACAATCAATTTGGTGTACCCTGCATCTGTGGAATACCTGAATAGACAACAAATCATCCCAAAATTGAAGCGGTGGAATTTGGGAGCAACTGTAGACTTGGGGTTTTCTGTCTGAGACTGACTTGTTTCTGAGTTTTATGTTTACCTTAGTATAGTTTTAAGTGTTTGTTATCATTGATGGATTCGTTTATTGGTTTGGTTGCTCTCTTCTTATTTTTTATTGTTATACTTTTTAAATTTTTTTATTTTAAATAATTTTATTTTATTTATATTTATTTATTTTTTCTCCCTTTTCTTCTCAGCTGTGTGCCTCACAGGGTCTTGGTGCTCTGGCCTGGTGTCAGGCCTGAGCCTCTGGGGCAGGAGAGCTGAGTTCAGGACATTGGACCACCAGAGAACTACAGCCCAACATAATATCAATCAGTAAGACCTCTCCCAGAGATCTCCATCTCAACACTGAGACCCAGCTCCACCCAACAGCCAGCAACCTACAGTGCTGGACACCCTATGCCAAACAACTAGCAGGACAGAAACGCAACCCCACCCATTAGCAGAGAGGATGCCTAAAATCATACTAAGTTCACAGACAACCCAAAACACAGCACCAGACATAGCCCTGCCCACCAGAAAGACAAGATCCATCCCTACCCACCAAAACACAGGCACCAGTCCCCTCCACCAGGAAGCCTACACAACCCACTGAACCAACCTTACCCACTGGGGGCAGACACAAAAAACAACAGGAACTACAAACCTGCAGCCTGCGAAAAGGAGACCCCACACAGTAAGTTAAGCAAAATGAGAAGACAGAGAAACACACAGCAGATGAAGGAGCAAGGTAAAACCCCACCAGACCAAACAAATAAAGAGGAAACAGGCAGTCTACCTGAAAAAGAATTCAGAGTAATGATAGTAAAGATGATCCAAAATCTTGGAAATAGAATGGAGAAAATACAAGAAATGTTTAACAAGGACCTAGAAGAACTAAAGAGCAAACAAACAATGATGAACAACACAATAAGTGAAACTAAAAATTCTCTAGAAGGAATCAATAGAAGAATAACTGAGGCAAAAGAATAGATAAGTGACGTGTAAGATAAAATCGTGGAAATAACTGCTGCAGAGCAGAGTAAAGAAAAAAGAATGAAAAGAACTGAGGACAGTCTCAGAGACCTCTGGGACAACATTAAACACAGCAACATTCGAATTATAGGGGTCCCAGAAAAAGAAGATAAAAGGAGAGTGTCTGTCAGCCATAAAAAGGAACAAAACTGGGTCAATTGTTGAGACGTGGATGGATCTAGAGACGGTCATACAGAGTGAAGTAAGTCAGAAAGAGAAAAACAAATATCGTATATTAATGCAATTATGTGGAACCTAGAAAAATGGTACAGATGAACCAGTTTGCAGGGCAGAAGTTGAGACACAGATGTAGAGAACAAACGTATGGACACCAAGGGGGGAAAACCCCGGTGGGGTGGGGATGGTGGTGTGCTGAATTGGGCGATTGGGATTGACATGTATACACTGATGTTTATAAAACTGATGACTAATAAGAACCTGCTATACAAAAAAATTAATTAAATAAAATTCAAAAATTAAAAAAAAAAAAAAGGAGAGTGTCTGAGAAAATGTTTGAAGAGATTATAGTTGAAAACTTCCCTAACATGGGAAAGGAAATAAACAAGTCCAGGAAGCACAGAGAGTCCTATACAGGATAAATCCAAGGAGAAACATGCAAGACACATGTGAATTAAACTATCAAAAATTAAATATGAAGAAAAAATATTAAAAGCAGCAAGGGAAAAGCAACAAATAACATGCAAGGGAATCACCATAAGGTTAACAGCTGGTCTTTCAGCAGAAACTCTGCAGGCCAGAAGGGAGTGGCAGGACATATTTAAAGCGATGAAAGGGAAAAGTCTACAACCAAGATTACTCTACCCGGCAAGGATCTCATTCAGATTCGACAGAGAAATTGAAACCTTTACAGACAAGCAAAAGCTAAGAGAATTCAGCACCACCAAACCAGCTTTACAGCAAATGCTAAAGGAACTTCTCTAGGCAGGAAACACAAGAGAAGGAAAAGACCTACAAGAACAAACCCAAAACAATTAAGAAAATGGTAATAGGAACATACATATCGATAACTACCTTAAATGTAAATGGATTAAATGTTCCAACCAGAAGACATAGACTGGCTGAATGGATACAAAAACAAGACCCGTATATATGCTGTCTACAAGAGACCCACTTTGACCTAGGGACACACACAGACTGAAAGTGAGAGGATGGAAAAAGATATTCCATGCAAAAGGAAATCAAGAGAAAGCTGGAGTAGCAATTCTCATATCAGACAAAATAGACTATAAAATATAGACTATTACAAGAGACAAAGATGGACAATACATAATGATCAAGGGACCAATCCAGGAAAAAGATATAAGAATTGTAAATATTTATGCACCCAGCATAGGAGCACCTCAATACATAAGGCAAATGCTAACAGCCATAAAAGGGGAAATCGACAGTAACACAATCAAAGTAGGGGAATTTAACACCCCACTTTCACCAATGGACAGATCATCCAAAATGAAAATAAATAAGGAAACACAAGCTTTAAATGATATATTAAACAAGATGGACTTAACTGATATTTATAGGACATTCCATCCAAAAACAACAGAATACACTTTCTTCTCAAGTGTTCATGGAACATTCTCCAGGATAGATGATGTCTTGGGTCAGAAATCAAGCCCTGGCAAATTTAAGAAAATTGAAATCGTATCAAGTATCTGTTCTGGCCACAATGCTGTGAGACTATATATCAATTACAGGAAAAACTCTGTAAAAAATACAAACACATGGAGGCTAAACAATACACTACTAAATAACTAAGAGATCACTGAAGAAATCAAAGAGGAAATCAAAAAATATCTAGAAACAAATGACAATGAAAACACGATGACCCAAAGCCTATGGGATGTAGCAAAAGCAGTTCTAAGAGGGAAGTTTATAGCAATACAATCCTACATCATGAAACAAGAAAAATCTCAAATAAACAATCTAACTTTACACCTAAAGCAATTAGAGAAAGAAGAACAAAAAACCCAAAGTTAGCAGAGGGAAAGAAATCATAAAAGTCAATCAGAAATAAATGAAAAGAAATGGAGAAAACAATAACAAAGGTCAATAAAACTAAAAGCTGGTCTATGAGAAGATAAACAAAATTGCTAAATCACTGGCCAGACTCATCAGGAAAGAAAGGGGGGAAGCCTCAGATCAACAGAATTAGAAATGAAAAAGGAGAAGTAACAACTGACACTGCAGAAATACAAAGGATCATGAGAGATTACTACAAGCAACTATATTCCAATAAAAAGGACAACCTGGAAGAGATGGACAAATTCTTATAAAAGCACCACCTTCTGAGTCTGAACCAGGGAAGAAATAGAAAATATAAACAGAGCAATCACAAACACTGAAATTGAAACTATGATTAAAAATCTTCCAACAAACAAAAGCCCAGGACCAGATGGCTTCACAGGTGAATTCTATCAAACATTTAGAGAAGAGTTAACACCTACCCTTCTCAAACTCTTCCAAAATATAGCAGAGGGAAGAGCACTCCCAAACTCATTCTACGAGGCCACCATCACCCTGACGCCAAAACCAGACAAAGATGTCACAAAAAAAGAAAACTACAGGCCCGTAACACTGATGAACAATGATGCAAAAATCCTCAACAAAATACTAGCAAACAGAATCCAACAGCACATTAAACGGATGATACACCATGATCAAGTGGGGTTTATCCCAGGAATGCAAGGATTCTTCAATATACACAAATCAATCAATGTGATACACCATATTAACAAACTGAAGGATAAAAACCACATGATAATCTCAATAGATGCAGAAAAAGCTTTTGACAAAATTCAATACCCATTTATGATAAAAACTCTCCAGAAAGTAGGCATAGAGGGAACTTACCTCAACATAATAAAGGCCACATATGACAAACCCACAGCAAACATCATTCTCAATGGTGAAAAACTGAAACCATTTCCTGTAAAATCAGGAACAAGACATGGATGCCCCACTCTCACCACTATTATTCAACATAGTTTTGGAAGTTTTACCCACAGCAATCAGAGAAGAAAAAGAAATAAAAGGAGTCCAAACTGGAAAAGAAGAAGTAAAACTGTCACTGTTTGCAGATGACATGATACTATACATAGAGAATCTTAAAGATTCTACCAGCATACTACTAGAGCTAATCAATGTATTTGGTAAAGTAGCAGGATACAAAATTAATGCACAGAAATCTCTTGCATTCCTATACACTAATGATGAAAAATCTGAAAGAGAAATTAAGGAAACACTCCCATTTACCACTGCAACAAAAAGAATAAAATATCTAGGAATAAACCTACCTAAGGACACAAAAGACCAGTATGCAGAAAACTATAAGACACTGATGAAAGAAATTAAAGATGATTGAAACAGATGGAGAGATATACCATGTTCTTGGATTGGAAGAATCAACAATGTGAAAATGACACTACCCAAAGCAATCTACAGATTCAATGCAATCCCTATCAAACTACCAATGGCATTTTTCACAGAACTAGAACAAGAAATTTCACAGTATGTATGGAAACACAAAAGACCCTGAATAGCCAAAGCAATCTTGAGAAAGAAAAACGGAGCTGGAGGAATCAAGTTCGCTGACTTCAGACTATACTACAAAGTTACAGTAATCAAGACAGTATGGTACTGGCACAAAAACAGAAATATCGATCAATGGAACAGGATAGAAAGCCCAGAGATAAACCCACACACATATGGTCACCTTATCTGTGATAAAGGAGGCAAGAATATACATTGGAGAAAAGAAAGCCTCTTCAATAAGTGGTGCTGGGAAAACTGGACAGCTTCATGTAAAAGAATGAAATTAGAACACTTCTTAACACCATACACAAAAATAAACTCAAAATGGATTAAAGACCTAAGTCTAAGGCCAGACACTATAAAATTCTTAGAGGAAAACATAGGCAGAACACTTTATGACATAAATCACAGCAAGATCGTTTTTGACCCACCTCCTAGAGAAATGGAAATAAGAACAAAAATAAACAATGAGACCTAATAAACTTAAAAGCTTTTGCACAGCAAAGGAAACCATAAAGATGAAAAGACAACCCTCAGAAAGGGAGATAATATTTGCAAATGAAACAACTGACAAAGGATTAATCTCAAAAATTTACAAGCAGCTCATGAAGCTCAATATGAAAAAAACGAACAACCCAATCAAAAAATGGGCCAAAGACCTAAATAGACATTTCTCCAAAGAACACATACAGATGGCCAAGAAGCACATGAAAAGCTGCTCAACATCACTAATTATTAGAGAAATGCAAATCAAAACTACAATGAGGTATCACCTCACACCAGTCAGAATGGCCATCATCAAAAAATCTATAAACAATAAATGCTGGAGAGGGTGTGGAGAAAAGGGAACCCTCCTGCACTGTTGGTGGGAATGTAAATTGATACAACCACTATGGAGAACAGTATGGAGGTTCCCTTAAAAGCTAAAAATAGAGCTACCATATGACCCAGCAATCCCACTACTGGGCATATTCCCTGAAAAAACCATAATTCAAAAAGAGACATGTACCACAATGTTCATTGCAGCACTATTTACTATAGCCAGGACATGGAAGCAACCTAAATGTCCATTGACAGATGAATGGATAAAGAAGATACGGCACATTTATACAATGGAACATTACTCAGCCATAAAAAGGAATGAAATTGTGTTATTTGTATTTAGGCGGATGGACCTAGAGTCTGTCATACAGAGTAAAGTAAGTCAGAAAGAGAAAATCAAATACAGTATGCGAACACATATATATGCAATCTCAAAAAATATGGTTATGATGAATCTAGGAGCAGGACAGGAATAAAGATACACACATAGAGAATGGACTTGAGGACATGGGGAGGGGGAAGGGTAAGCTGGGACGAAGTGAGAGAGTGGCATGGACATATATACACTACCAGTTGTAAAATAGCTAGTGGGAAGCAGCTGCATAGCACAGGGAGATCAGCTGGGTGCTTTGTGACCACCTATAGGGGTGGGATAGGGAGGGTGGGAGGGAGACACGAGAGTGAGGGGATATGGAGATATATGTATATATGTAGCTGATTCACTTTGTTATACAGCAGAAACTAACACAACATTGTAAAGCAATTATATTAACATATTTTAGTAAAAATGTTAAAAAAAAAAAAAGGAAGGCAAGGTAACAACAACAAACAATGCCCAAATTACCTGATACCTGCCTGGAAACGTTCCAGGCCAGGAGACATTGATGTGGACAGGCCTATATCAGTGCAGGGATGTCCATCCCTTTGCAGAAAGTAAGGCTGGGACCCTGGGACAGACTTCTCAGCATGAACAAGAGGAGAAACAGAGCCAAGAGAGGTGAGTGAAGGCCAGACCAGAGACTGTGGTCAAATCTGAGAACTTCCGGAGGCCTCTGAAAAAGGAAGAGGATTGAGAAGTTCATCCCAAACTTTGTTTTGACTAATAATAGAAAAGGAAGGTGCTCATATTGATATCCTCGGATAAAAGGTAGATAGTAGACCAAGGGTCCCTGCTTTGTTTCTCTTGCTTGCCTTAACTCACGGACAGGCAGGAAAGAGTTCTTTGGTGGCAGTTGGAGGTGCTCTTCGGGCTCCCTGTCCTTTCCTACTTAGAATTTTATATGAAATGCTCAGAAGACAAATAGTACCGCTAGGAATAGCCCTTCTGAGTTAAAGATTCAGTAGGTTTTGTGACTCTTTAGAAATTCTTTTAGAATAAACTCTGAGTTACATTGTGGAAACACAGGAAAAAATAATTTGGAAACTGTTTGAAACAACCAATGAGATTATAAATAAAATATGTAAATTTTTTATGCACCCAAGTCAGCCACAAAATTATATTTAAAGGCTCTGGCTGAGCACAATAAATGGGGTAAACATTTTTGTGCTTTGATCACTTGAGTATTTATTGTGTGTGTGTATGTACTCGTGTGTGTTTATCCTTTTTCTCCCTGCATACTTAGACTCAGAGCTTATGAGGTATAAGAACAAACCAGCAGAAACAAACCAACAAACCAAACTGTTATCATTTTCAACAGAACATCTATTTCCTTCAGATATAATATATGAAAAAAGTTAGTGATATTAGAAAGAACTGGCTCAACATTTACCAATTCTTTTTTTTTTTTAATTTTATTTATTTATTTTATTTTTGGCTGCATTGGGTCTTCGTTGCTGCTCATGGGCTTTCTCTAGTTACAGTGAGCGGGGGCTACTGTTTGTTGTGCTGTGCGGGCCTCTCATTGTGGTGGCTTCTCTTGTTGCAGAGCACAGGCTCTAGGCACACGGGCTTCAGTAATTGTACCACGTGGGCTCCGTAGTTGCGGCTCACGGTCTCCAGAGTGCAGGCTCAGCAGCTGTGGCGCACGGGCCCAGCTGCTCCGCAGCATGTGGGATCTTCCTGGACCAGGGCTTGAACCCACATCCACTGCACTGGCAGGTGGGCTCTCAACCACTGCACCACGAGGGAAACCTTGGACTGAATTTAAAAAAAAAATTTGTTTTCCCCATTTACTAGTTTGGAAAATGTGTATTCTCTTTCTTTTTTTTTTTTTGTATTAGTTTTCTTTTTTAATATTTGAATTTTATTTTATGTATTTTTTTATACAGCAGGTTCTTATTAGTCATCAATTTTATACACATCAGTGTATACATGTCAATCCCAATCACCCAATTCATCACACCACTATCCCCACCCCTCCGTGGCTTTCTCCCCTTGGTGTCCATATGTTTTTTTTTGTTTGTTTGTTTTGTTTTTTTTGTTTTTTGGTGTCCATACGTTTGTTCTCTACATCTGTGTCTCAACTTCTGCCCTGCAAACCAGTTCATCTGTACCATTTTTCTAGGTTCCACATACATGCGTTAATATACGATATTTGTTTTTCTCTTTCTGACTTACTTCACTCTGTATGACAGTTTCTAGATCCATCCACATCTCAACAAATGACCCAATTTCGTTCCTTTTTATGGCTGAGTAATATTCCATTGTATATATGTACCACCTCTTCTTTATCCATTCATCTGTCGATGGGCATTTAGGTTGCTTCCATGACCTGGCTATTGTAAATAGAGCTGCAATAAATATTGGGGTGCATGTGTCTTTTTGAATTTTGTCTTTCTCTGGGTATATGTCCAGTAGTGGGATTGCTGGATCATATGGTAATTCTATTTTTAGTTTTTTAAGGAACCTCCATACTGTTCTCCATAGTGGCTGTATAAGTTTACATTCCCACCAACAGTGCAAGAGGGTTCCCTTTTCTCCACACCCTCTCCAGCATTTGTTGTTTGTAGATTTTCTGATGATGCCAATTCGAACTGGTGTGAGGTGATACCTCATTGTAGTTTTGATTTGCATTTCTCTAATAATTAGTGATGTTGAGCAGCTTTTCATGTGCTTCTTGGCCATCTGTATGTGTTCTTTGGAGAAATGTCTATTTAGGTCTTCTGTCCATTTTTGGATTGGGTTGTTTGTTTCTTTAATATTGAGCTGAATGAGCTGTTTATATATTTTGGAGATTAATCCTTTGTCCGTTAATTCATTTGCAAATATTTTCTCCCATTCTGAGGGTTGTCTTTTCATCTTGTTTATGGTTTCCTTTGCTGTGCAAAAGCTTTTAAGTTTCATTAGATCTCATTTCTTTATTTTTGTTTTTATTTCCATTACTCTAGGAGGTGGATCCAAAAAGATCTTGCTGTGATTTATGTCAAAGAGTGTTCTTCCTATGTTTTCCTCTAAGAGTTTTATAGTGTCCGGCCTTAAATGTAGGTCTCAAATCCGTTCTGAGTTTATTTTTGTGTATGGTGTTAGGGAGTGTTCTAATTTCATTCTTCTACATGTAGCTGTCCAGTTTTCCCAGCACCACTTATTGAAGAGACTGTCTTTTCTCCATTGCATATTCTTGCCTCCTTTATCACAGATAAGGTGACCATATGTGTGTGGGTTTATCTCTGGGCTTTCTATCCTGTTCCATTGATCTATGTTTCTGTTTTTGTGCCAGTACCATATTGTCTTGATTACTGTAGCTTTGTAATATAGTCTGAAGCCAGGGTGTCTGATTCCTCCAGCTCCGTTTTTTCCCCTCAAGACTGCTTTGGCTATTCAGGATCTTTTGTGTCTCCATACAATTTTGAAGATTTTTTCTTCTAGTTCTGTAAAAAATGTCATTGGTAATTTGATAGGGATTGCATTGAATTTGTAGATTGCTTTGGGTAGTATAGTCATTTTCACAATATTGATTCTTCCAATCCAAGAACATGGTATATCTCTCCATCTGTTGGTATCATATTTAATTTCTTTCATCAGTGTCTTATAGTTTTCTGCATACAGGTCTTTTGTCTCCCTAGGTAGGTATATTCCTAGGTATTTTATTCTTTATGTTGCAGTGGTAAATGGGAGTGTTTCTTAATTTCTCTTTCATATTTTTCATCATTAGTGTATAGGAATGCAAGAGATTTCTGTGCATTAATTTGTATCCTGCAACTTTACTAAATTCATTGATTAGCTCTAGTAGTTTTCTGGTAGCATCTTTAGGATTCTCTATGTATAGTATCATGTCATCTGCAAACAGTGACAGTTTTACTTCTTCTTTTCCAGTTTGGACTCCTTTTATATCTTTTTCTTCTCTGATTGCCGTGGCTAAGACTTCCAAAACTATGTTGAATAATAGTGGTGAGAGTGGACATCCTTGTCTTGTTCCTGATCTTAGAGGAAATGGTTTCAGTTTTTCACCATTGAGAGTGATGTTTGCTGTGGGTTTGTCGTATATGGCCTTTATTATGTTGAGGTAGGTTCCCTCTATGCCCACTTTCTGGAGAGTTTTTACATAAATGGGTGTTGAATTTTGTCAAAAGCTTTTTCTGCATCTATTGAGATGATCATATGGTTTTTATTCTTCAGTTTGTTAATATGGTGTACCACATTGATTGATTTGCATATATTGAAGAATTCTTGCATCCCTGGGATAAATCCCACTTGATCATGGTGTATGATCCTTTTAATGTGTTGTTGGATTCTGTTTGCTAGTATTTTGTTGAGGATTTTTGCATCTATATTCATCAGTGATATTGGTCTGTAGTTTTCTTTTTTTGTGGTATCTTTGTCTGGTTTTGGTATCAGGGTGATGGTGGCCTCAGAATGAGTTTGGGAGTGTTCCGTCCTCTGCAAGTTTTTGGAAGAGTTTGAGAAGGATAGGTGTTAGCTCTTCTCTAAATGTTTGATAGAATTCACCTGTGAAGCCATCTGGTCCTGGGCTTTTGTTTGTTGGAAGATTTTTAATCAGTTTCAATTACATTACTTGTGATTGGTCTGTTCATATTTTCTATTTCTTCCTGGTTCAGTCTTGGACGGTTATACCTTCCTAAGAATTTGTCCATTTCTTCCAGGTTGTCCATTTTATTGGCATAGAGTTGCTTGTAGTAGTCTCTTAGGATGCGTTGTATGTCTGCAGTGTCTGTTGTAACTTCTCCCTTTTCATTTCTAATTTTATTAATTTGAGTCCTCTCCCTCTTATTCTTGATGAGTCTGATTAATGGTTTATCAATTTTGTTTATCTTCTCAAAGAACCAACTTTTAGTTTTATTGATCTTTGCTATTGTTTTCTTTGTTTCTATTTCATTTATTTCTCCTCTGACCTTTATGATGTCTTTCCTTCTGCTAACTTTGGGTTTTGTTTGTTCTTCTTTCTCTAGTTCCTTTAGGTGTAAAGTTAGATTGTTTATTTGAGATTTTTCTTGTTTCTTGATGTAGACTTGTATAGCTATAAACTTCCCTCTTAGAACTGCTTTTGCTGCATCCCATAGGTTTTGGATCATCGTGTTTTCATTGTCATTTGTCTGTAGGTATTTTCTGATTTCCTGTTTGATTTCTTCAGTGATCTCTTGGTTATTTAGTAACGTATTGTTTAGCCCCCATGTGTTTGTGTTTCTTATGTTTTTTTCCCTGTAATTGATTTCTAATCTCATAGCATTGTGGTCGGAAAAGATGCTTGATATGATTTCAATTTTCTTAAATTACTGAGGCTTGATTTGTGACCCAAAATATGATCTATCCTGGAGAATGTTCCGTGCACACTTGAGAAGAAAGTGTAATCTGCTGTTTTTGGATGGAATGTCCTATAAATATTAATTAAATCTATCTGGTCTATTGTGTCATTTAAAGCTTCTGTTTCCTTATTTATTTTCATTTTGGATGATCTGTCCATTGGTGTAAGTGGGGTGTTAAAGTCCCCCACTATTATTGTGTTACTGTCGATTTCCTCTTTTATAGCTGTTAGCAGTTGCGTTATGCATTGTACTGCCCCTGTGCTGGATGCTTATATATTTGTAATTGTTTTATCTTCTTCTTGGATTGATCTCTTGATTGTTATGTAGTGTCCTTCCTTGTCTCTTGTAACATTCTTTATTTTAAAGTCTGTTTTATCTGATATGAGTATTGCTACTCCAGCTTTCTTTTGATTTCCATTTGCATGGAATATCTTTTTCCATCCTCTCACTTTCAGTCTGTATGTGTCCCTAGGTCTGAAGTGGGTCTCTTGTAGACAGCATATAGATGGGTCTTGTTTTTGTATCCATTCAGCAAGCCTGTGTCTTTTGGTTGGAGCATTTAATCCATTCACGTTTAAGGTAATTATTGATATGTATGTTCCTATGACCATTTTCTTAATTGTTTTGGGTTTACTTTTGTAGGTCCTTTTCTTCTCTTATGTTTCCCACTTAGAGAAGTTCCTTTAGCATTTGTTGTAGAGCTGGTTTGGTGGTGCTGAATTCTCTTAGCTTTTGCTTGTCTGTAAAGCTCTTGATTTCTCCATCGATTCTGAATGAGATCCTTGCTGGGTAGAGTAATCTTGGTTGTAGGTTCTTCCCTTTCATCACTTTAAGTATATCATGCCACTCCATTGTGGCCTGTAGAGTTTCTGCTGAGAAATCAGCTGTGAACCTTATGGGAGTTCCCTTTTACGTTATTTGGCATTTTTCCCTTGCTGCTTTCAATAATTTTTCTTTGTCTTTAATTTTTGCCTATTTGATTATTATGTGTCTCAGTGTTTTTCTCCTTGGGTTTATCCTGTATGGGACTTGCTGCGCTTCCTGGACTTGGGTGGCTATTTCCTTTCCCATGTTAGGGAAGTTTTCGACTATAATCTCTTCAAATACTTTCTCTGGCTCTTTCTCTGTCTCTCCTCCTCTGGGACCCCTATAATGCGAATGTTGTTGCGTTTAATGTTGTCCCAGAGGTCTCTTAGGCTTTCTTCATTTCTTTTCATTCTTTTTTCTTTATTCTGTTCCACAGCAGTGGGTTCCACCATTCTGTCTTCCAGGTCACTTATCTGTTCTTCTGCCTCAGTTATTCTGCTATTGATTCCTTCTAGTGTAGTTTTCATTTCAGTTATTGTATTGTCCTTTAATTCTTCTAGGTCTTTGTTAAACACATCTTGCATCTTCTCAATCTTTGCCTCCATTCTTTTCCCGATGTTCTGGATCATCTTCACTATCATTATTCTGAATTCTTTTTCTGGAAGGTTGCCTATCTCCACTTCATTTAGTTGTTTTTCTGGGGTTTTATCTTGTTCCTTCATCTGGTACATAGCCCTCTACCTTTTCATCTTGTCTATCTTTCTGTGAATGTGGTTTTTGTTCCACAGGCTGCAGGATTGTAGTTCTTCTTGCTTCTGCTGTCTGCCCTTTGGTGGATGAGGCTATCTAAGAGGCTTGTGTAAGTTTTGCAACATTTACCCATTCTTTTTCCACTTAATAACACAATTTCAAAGTTTTAATTTTCAATAGCACAACCAAAGACTAGGAGCGCCCCCTCAAGCAATGTCTTACAGGAACTGGTAGATGACTACCCCGCACATGGGACAACCCTCAGATGTGTTCTGTATAGCATCCTCAAGCTCCCAGTGGGTTATGAGCCCCAGGTGGCCACAAAGGTAATCTGCTCACAAATATAACCTATCTTGTGTTCCTTTCCTTCTCTGTCCCATTTCCCCATTCCTTTATTGCTGTTTCAGGGGTCTTCTCCCCAATAAATGACTTGCTCTAAAATCCTTCTATATGGATGTTTTTCTGATGGAACCCAGTGTAAGACAGAGTGAGGTGGCCAAGGAATATTTTCCTGAGCTTGAAGGAGGTGAAGGAGCAAGCCATGAAGTTACCTTGGGGAGGAACATTCAAGGAAAAAAAAAAAAAAAACCCCAGCAAGAGCACAGGCTTGAAACAGTTGTTGCTCCTGGTTTGTTTAAGGAACACCAAGAAGGCCAGAATGTGGAAATGGGTGAGGTCAGAGAGAATGAGGGACCAGCTCATGTAGGACCACACAGGTCACATAAAAATGTTAAGTTTTGATCAGAATGAGATGAGAAGCAATTTTGGTTGGTTTTGAGTAGAAGAGGGACATTATCTGACTGACATTTTAAAAAGAATCACTCTGGCAGCTTGGTTGTGACAAGGATGGAGAAGAGAGATGGGTCAGGAGGCAGGTATAATAATCTAGGTGGTTATTGATGGGTATTTGAATCAGAATGGGAGTAAAGGAAGAAGTGAGAAGTGGTCTGATTCTGGATAAATTTTGAAGGCAGAGCTAATAGAATATGCTGATAGATTCGATAGAGGCTTTGAGAGAAAAAGTCAAGAATGACTCCAGAGTTTTTCCCAAGCAACTGTAAGAATGGAGCTGAAACCTAAGTGTCCATCGACAGATGAATGGATAAAGAAGATGTGGCACATATATACAATGGAATATTACTCAGTCATAAAAAGAAACGAAATTGAGTTACTTGTAGTGAGGTGGATGGACCTAGTGAAAGTAGGTGAAGTAAGTCAAAAAGAGAAAAACAAATGTTGTATGCTAACACATATATATGGAATCTAAAAAAAAAAAAAAGTCATGAAGAACCTAGGGGCAAGATGGGAATAAAGACACAGACCTACTAGAGAATGGACTTGAGGACATGGGGAGGGGGAGGGGTAAGCTGGGACGAAGTGAGAGAGTGGCATGGACATATATACACTACCAAATGTGGAATGGATGGCTGGTGGGAAGAAGCCGCATAGCACAGGGAGATCAGCTCAGTGCTTTGTGACCACCTAGAAGGGTGGGATAGGGAGAGTGGGAGGGAGGGAGACGCAAGAGGGAAGAGATATGGGGATATATGTATATGTATGGCTGATTCACTTTGTTATAAAGCAGAAACTAACACACCATTGTAAAGCAATTATACTCCAATAAAGATGTTAAAAAAAAAAAAGAATGGAGCTGAGGTGAGAAAGACTACAAGGGGAGCAAATTTTAAGGGGGAAAGTAGGAACTCTGTTTTAACATGTTAAATTGGAGATGCCTTGTAGACAATTACGTAGAGGTTTGAGTGGGGAGCTGGATACAAGCAAAGAAAGCCTTCAGGGAAAATGTCCAGGCTGGAGGTACAAATTTGTCAACCATCAGCATGTAGATGGGATTTAAAGGCATGAAACCAGATCAGATCTTCAACAGAGTGAAGGGAGACAAAAAAAAGAAGAGGCCCACAGACTGAGCTCTGAGCTATTTCAGTGTTTACAGGTTAGGATCAACCAGCAAAGGAGATGGAGGAGGAGCCATTGGAATACTAGGGGGCAAACTGGGTTTATGTGCAGTCCCAGGACACAGAAAGAGAAAGCTTTTCTGTCAAATGCTGGTAACAGGTCTGAGAAAGGAGAGCCTCCTTCTGCTAACGTCTAAAGTAATTATTTGCTGCATAAGTAATTAGCATAACTAATCACAAACTCCCTTCTGTCGTGATTATTTCTAGCAACACCTTGAAATGTATCTTTGATTGTTACTTGGCTTTTTATGTGTTTATGAGTCATTTTCTTGACCATATTATAAACTCTTTTAGGGCAGGACCATGATATAAATTTCTATGATTTCCATGCAGAATTTAACAAAGGGCCTTGCATAAAGTAGACACTAGACAAACATTTAATCTTTTAATTTGCATATTCAACTAAAATATTACATTCTCTATGAAATATTGCCTACTTAATCTATCTGGAAGTGATCTGTCCCTTCTGTGAACTCAACCGCATTTATTGTCTGCACTTATCAATTGTTGCTTTGCATTACAAGTTATCTTTTCATAGCTATGAGTCTTGTCACCTCTAACTAGGGATTTTCAGTCTTTTAATGGCGAAAGATGAGTCTCACATGTCTTTGTGTACTCCAAATGGCATAAAATTAATTATTAATTAACTCACATAATCAACGACTTGTCTGTATCTAAAGTGCCCTAAATAAGTGCTTATTAATAAATATGTGTTTCCCTGATATATGCTTCCTTTCTGACCTAGTATTTATTCTTTGGAGTCCAGGATTCATGGCCCTGTACTGATATGCACAGCAATGTTCATCTATGCTTAGTTCATCTATGTGTAAAGTTGCCCCACATCTCTGGCATTTCATTAGAGAGGTTTATAGCACCATTATAATAATCACAGCTACTGAAATTTTGTTGCTTATTTTAACAGATAAAAGCAAATTAAAATAGTGGTTTATGCATCTCAGTTCTGAGAAGTGAGGTGATGAGCACGATCTTGTTACCCAGGCTAAAGGAATGACTTTCCTAGATATTAAGACAGATTTGTGTATCACATCTCTCTTTTTCAATTTTGAGCTTTCCAACCCCTGCACTGAAATGGAAAATGCATTCATTTATCTCCTCCCTTGGCCCAGCACTTTTTGACCTGGACTATAGATTATAAAAATTAAAGAAAACTGGAGTCACCCTGAAATGGAGATTATGAGGTGCTTACAAATGTAACAACACAGGGGAGAGTTTCCATCATAAAACTGTAATTCAAGGATTTTTAAAAATCCCTTATTTTTTGAGCTGAGGCCTTCTGAACAAGCAAAGATAAGAGATTTTCTTACCTATAAAAAGAAGTTTCACATACTAGAATATTGATGTATCACTTCTATACCCAACTTAATCTGAATCCAATCTGACAGCAAACTGTCTTCCAAGATGACAAAGCAGAAAGGTCCCTCCCAGGGAAAATCAGAACGTGAACAGAGATGACTCAATGTCAGTTACATCTTGTATATTAATACAGTGACATTGTGCTTGGCAGCACCATTTACTGATGTGATTTTTATTTTTAAATTTAATGTTCCACAACTATAGACTTTTCCAACCTGATTGACAAACTTCTTAAAAAGTTAGGAAAACTTCATTGAGTTTGCTGTTTTTTTTTTACTTTTCTAATGTAACATCAATTATTTGACCTTATAATGGAGGAACAATGACTCAGACTATGTAATAAATGTAGAGATTCCACAAAGAGAGTGAAAATGAAGTGTTTGACCTTAAAAAACATGGAGTTCTAACCTGGCCATATAGATCATGGGATTCTTCATTGTGATGTGATCGTAGTAACCACGAAATTCAGTATTTTTAGAGGACTGAAGAATATATGTATCAATGTTTCAAGATTTCCAGCAAGAGTATAGTATTTTAAAGTCAGCACATTAGCTCAGAAAAGTCAGTACAAAGCAGAATCAGAAATTCAAGTGCATTTCTGAGTCATTGCTCCCAGCATCTCAATTATAGTTAGCAGGAATTGCTTTGATTTTTTCCAGACTTTTATTTAATATAGCAACTAAAATAAAGTGCTGTGCTTTCTGACTTTCTGGACAGCATTTGTTTTCACATTATCAGCCTGGCTTTTATCTCTGCGCTCACTCTGTGAAGTTCTGTTACTGAGAAGTTTGACCACAGGAGCTGCTGGACTCTACAGGGGAAAGGACTAGATTGAGTAGGAGGTGGACGTGGAGAGAGGGACTTAGTTGGCTTTTTCCTCCATTTGTTTTACAATCCAGAAAGATTTCTGGTATTCTAAGCATAGCACGAGAAAGAGCCAAGATACTTGGGAGATTATTATATGCTACAAAGATTCTTCTAAACAACTTAATGTGTATCCTTATGCTAAAAATGTAGTCTCTTCCTCCCTGAAATCACAATAAAAAGAGAATTAATTGGAAAGTTTGGTGGAATAAACAAGGTAGAGTCATAGGAAAGGTTTTCATTCTTGCATATAAAATTTTACATGTATATTTAAAAGGATAATATAGTTAAGGAGAGAAAGGAAGAGAGAAAGAAAAAATAAGGACATTATAATTTTAAATTAAACTTTTTATTTTGAAATAATTGTAAATTCACATGCAGTTGTTAAACAAAAAAAAATTAGAGGGATCCTGTGTGCCCTTTACAAGTTCCTCCAACTGCAGTATCTTGCAAGACTATGTGTGCATTGAATTTTGATATGATATTATAGAACATATTATGAATGGAGTATGGTGATTGCTTGCATAAATAAGACATGTCTGTGAGAAATCAACATCTTGATTCTACTTAGTCCACAGAAATTTCATGGAGGAGACAGGGTTGATTTTAAGAAAGTTATGCTTAGTGAACTAAGGTGGAATATATTTGAGGCCTAGAATGCAATCTGAAAATTTTGGGAGTTAACAGAGACAGAAAGAGTAGCTGGGTGAGTCTATGAGACCAGAATTATCCTAATACCAAAACCAGGCAATGACATTACAAGAAAAGAAAACTATGGACCAGTATCTCTCATGAATAGAGATGCAAAAATCATCAACAAAATATTAGCATATTAAATTTAAAAATGTATAAAAAGAATTATACACTATGACTGAGTGGGATTTATCCCAGGTATGCAGTGACAGTTCAACATTCAAAAAACAATTAATGTAATCCATCACATCAGATTAAAAAAAGAAAAAAATCACATGATCATGATAGATACAGAAAAAGCATTTGACAAAATCCAATGCCGATTCATGATAAAAAAAAAACTCGATAAACTAGGAATAGAGAGGTATTTCCTCAACTTGACAAAGAATATCTACAAAAAACCTACAGCTAACTTAATGGTGAGAAACTTGATGCATATTTGCTAAGGTCAGGTACAAGGCAAGGATGTTCCCTCTCATCACTCATTTTCAACATTGTACTGGAAGTTCTAGCTAATGCAATAAGACAAAGGAAATATAAGGTATACAGATTAGGAAGAAAGACATAAAACTGTCTTTGCTCATAGATGACACTATTGTCTATGTAGAAAATACAAAACAATCAACAAAAAAACCTCCCGGAACTACTAAGTGATTATTGCAAGGTTGCAGGTTACAGGGTTAATAGACAAAAGTTAATTGCTTTCCATACCAGCAATGAACAAGTGGAATTTGAAATTAGTAACACAACACCATTTACATTAGCATCCCCCAAAATGAAATATTTAGATATAAATCTAACAAAATATGTACAAGGCCTATCCAAGGAAAGCTCAAAACTCTAATGAGCAAAATCAAAGAAGAACTAAATAAATAGGAAGATATTCCATGTTCTTGGATAGGAAGACTCGATATTGTCAAGATGTCAGTTCCTCCCAACTTGATCTATAGATTCAATACAATCCTAATCAAAATCCCAACAGTTCTTTTGTGGATATTGATAAACTGATTCTAAAGTTTATATAGTTTATATGAAGAGACAAAAGACCCAGAATAGCCAACACAATATTGAAAGAGAAGAACAAAGTTGGAATACTGATACTACCTGACTTCAAGCCTTACCATTAAGCTACAGTAATCAAGACAGTATGGTATTGGGAAAGAGACAGACAAATAGATTAATAGAAGAGCTCAGAAGTAGATCCACACAAGTATAGTTAACTTACCTTTAACAATGGAATAAAGGAAGTACAATGGAGCAAAGATAGTTTTCTCAACAAATGGTGCTGGGACAACTGGGCATCCATGTGTAAAAAAATGGATCTAGACACAGACTTTACACCCTTCACAAAATTAACTCAAAATGGATCACAGAAATAAATGTAAAATGCAAAACTATTAAGAAAAAAACCTAGAAGATAACATAGGAAAAAACCTAGATGACTTTGAGTATGGCAATGACTTTTTAGGTACATCAACAAAAGCGTGATCCATGAAAGAAATAATTGATAAGTTGGACTTCATTAAAATGACAAACTTCTGTTCCATGCAAGACAATATCAAGAGAATGAGAAGACAAGCCACAGAATGGGAAGAATATTCTCAAAGACACATCTGGCAAAGGACTGTTAAATATACAAAGAACTCTTAAAACTCAATAATAGAAAAACAAACGACCCGATTAAAAAATAGGCCAAAGATATTAATGGACACCTCACCAGAGAAGATATACGGATGACAAACATATGAAAAGATGCTCCACATCATATGTCACTGGGGAAATGCAAATTAAAGCAATGAGACACCATTACAAACCTATTAGAATGGCCAAAATCCAGAACACTGACAACACCAAATGCTGGTGAAGATGTGATGCAACAGAAACTCTCATTCATTGCTGGCAGGAATGCAAAATACTACAGCCACTTTGGAAGACAATTTGGTGGTTTCTTACAAAGCTAAACATATTACCATATGATCCAGCAATCATGCTTCTTGGTTTTCACCCAAGTGGAATGAAAACTTATGTCCACACAAAACCTGTACATTGTTGTTTGTAGCAGCTTCATTCATAATTGTCAAAGCTTGGGAGCAACCATGATGCCCTTCAGTAGGTGAATGGATAAACTGTGGTCCATCCAGACAATGGAACACTGTTCAGCCCTAAGAGGAAATGAGCTATCAAGCCATAAAAAGACAAGAAGGAACCATAAATGCATATTACTAAGTGAAAGAAGTCAATCTGAAAAGACTGCATACTGTGTGATTCCAACTATATGACATTCTGGGAATAAGAGGGGATTTTTAGGGCGGTAAAAATACTCTCCACGATACCATAATGACGTGTCATTATACATTTGTCAAAACCTATAGACAACACAAAAGTGAACCATCATGTGAACTCTGGAGTTTGGATGATAAAAATGTGTCAATGTAGGTTCATCAGTTGTAACAAAACTAACACTCTGGTGGGGGATGTTGATAATGGGGGAAGTTATACCTGTGCGAGGCCAAGGAGTATATGCAACATCTCCCCTCAACTTTGCTGTGAACCTAAAAGTGCTCTAAGAAAATAAAGTCTTAAAAAAAAAAGAGTAGCTGGGTACAGTAATAGAAAAAACAGGAGGACAAAAATTTCATGGTTGCCTATTAAGCAAAAGTGAATGACTATTATTTCTGACAACAGTAAAAGTCTTTTAGTGAAGGTGACAGCTAGAGAAGACAATTTTGACAGGAGTCCTGTGACACTTAAAGATTTATGACAATAGATATTTGCTCACCTATGATTTCCTCTATTTGTTATGCAGGCAAACTTTTAGTAAATAGCTTTGAGAAACCTAATTTACCTACCTATCTATCTATAAATGAAAGCTGGGTATATTTTAATAATTACTAGATAAAATATTTCTGCCTTGGTTCTTTTATCTTGTATTTCAGTGAATTATCATGACTGTAATTCTGTTCTTTGTTCAGTGAGATTGGCAAAGTTTCATTTCACTTCATTATCTGAATTCCTCTTTTGGAGAAGTGGGCTGAGAGCTGGACTGAGGAGGGGATTAAGGAGGCAATTCAGACAGAACTAAGAGTAATCTCAGAGAGTGCATCCAAGGAGCAAAACTAAAATTGTGAGACAAGCAGGCTGTCCAAAGGGTCTGCTGCACAGCCTCTGTGCTCTGTATAACTCCTGGGAGCAGCTTTCATGTAGAGAGGCAGCCAGGCCCTGGATATTGAGGTAGACCCCAGATTTGAGGGGTCAAGACAGACACCAGGAACGTCCAACCAGAAACCTCAGATGAGAAGGCAGAAAATGGAAGCCTGAGAAATTCCCAGAACATGTGCTGAAGCTACAGTCCCCTTTATATAAGACAGCAATGGACTCATTCTGGTGAGGAGGGAGCCATTAAAAATACAGCAAACTCCTAAGGAAAATAAAAATCATCCACTAAACTGAAATGTAGTAACTATAGCTTCAAATTCATAGGACATCAGTTGGGCCATGGCCATCTTTCTGTTATGTACAGATTTTCATGGCATTACAGTATTTGAACAGTATTTTTATTATCGTTATGTACTTACACCCTCCTCCTCCCTGTCCCCCTTCAGAGATACTTTGATCTGCTCCGTGCTCTCTCCTCACACATAAGCTTCTCTATCAGGGTTGATATCATAGTTTAAGCTATAGCAACTTCACTCAAGTAGGGGACAGGAGCAGGAAGCTGATTCCCTGGGCCCTGTGGTCCCTTCCCTCCCTTGCCCCTTTGAAAAAAAAAAAGGACAAGTTAAAGTTTTGTCCTCTCTAATTCCCTGTCTTTCATGTTCTCCTATTCCAGGCCTCCCCTCACCCACTTTGGACACTGAGGGAGAGGGTTTTGGTAGGATGTCAATACGGTGTACTATAGGTCACATATATCACACAGAACAATTGCCATCATGACACATAGACTTGCATGATAATACCTGTGGGCACCCTTTTCCATCAAGGGACTCTGCATACAGAGAGAGCTTGATATTGTTCTCCTCAAATTTATGGTCCCTCAGTAAAGAAAATAAAATATTTTCCATTTAAATTACTTTTTGTTATTTATGGCTTAAAATAAAACATGTAAATATATTTTTCAGGGGGAAGAGTTTCCATAAGGGTATATATGGTATGATTACAATTTCACAAAATATTTGGGTATATCTGTATATACCTAGACAATAAACCAAAATATTTATAGTGCTTATTTCTAAGTGGTAAAGCTATAGGTGATTATTTTCTTCTATATATTTTTTCTAATGAAAATTACTTACAAAATTGCTGCCATAAAGGGTATCCAAATTTTAACAGAAAATTCCAGTTGAGCTCTTGTCAGTACAAAATTATTTGTCCTTTTTTCAGAAAACACAAAACGTCGATTATAATTCATACAATTATATCAAATATGAGTGAATCCAAAATAAATACATATAACTTTCTTATTTTATAGATGAAAATTGACTAAATGTGTATTCAAATATATATACATAAATAGAATACCCTTGGAGGGGTAAAAAGGAGCTGGTAATGGTGTTTGCCTCTAGAAAAGGAAACTGAGTAGCTATAAGATGTTATCGTGTCCTTGAGACTTTTGGTATTTTTGTATTATGTGAATTTTACAAATAAAAAAATAATTAAAAACTAAGAAAAGTAAAAACATGTATTTAAATTCCTCTAACTATCATTTTCAATCACTTTTTGGTCCTTTCTTACACATAAAACCATTTTCCATGGTTAGGTTAATTTACTCTGGTTTTGATTTAGTTTGATTCACTGCCAAAAATGTAGAGTCTCTTCTATAGCCCTATTTGGATAATAAATAACTAGGACCAGTTTCCCACCAAATGTCTCAACACTGAATGTTGTGGATAATTTTTGTCTTCTTTTCAAAACCTCTCACACTGCTGTCACTAAAGAAGATGTAACTGCTGGATTTGACCTTGCTTTCAGTTAGGTGAAGTTTTGTTTATAGAAAAGCCTTGAGATTAAGATCAAGTTTTTTTTTTTTTTTTCAAACATCTTTATTGAAGTATAATTGCCTTACAATAGTGTGTTAGCATCTGCTTTATAACAAAGTGAATCTGTTATACATATACAATATGTTCCCATTTCTCTTCCCTCTTGCATCTCCCTCCCTCCCACCCTCCCCATCCCACCCCTCTAGGTGGTCACAAAGCACCAAGCTGATCTCCCTGTGCTATGCGGCTGCTTCCCACTAGCTATCTATTTTACATTTGGTAGTGTATATATGTCCATGACACTCTCTTACCCTGTCACATCTCACCCCACCCCCTCCCCATATCCTCAAGTCCATTCTCTAGTAGGTCTGTGTCTTTATTCCCGTCTTGCCACTAGGTTCTTCATGGCCTTTTTTTTTTTTTTTTTTTTTCCCTTAGATTCCATATATATGTGTTAGCATACTGTATTTGTTTTTCTCTTTCTGACTTACTTCACTCTGTATGACAGACTCTAACTCCATCCACCTCATTACAAATACCTCCATTTCATTTCTTTTTATGGCTGAGTAATATTCCATTGTATATATGTGCCACATCTTCTTTATCCATTCATCTGTCGATGGACACTTAGGTTGCTTCCATGTCCTGGCTATTGTAAATAGAGCTGCAATGAACATTTTGGTACATGACTCTTTTTGACCTATGGTTTTCTCAGGGTATATGCCCAGTAGTGGGATTGCTGGGTCGTATGGTAGTTCTATTTGTAGTTTTTTAAGGAACCTCCATACTGTTCTCCATAGTGGCTGTATCAATTTACATTCCCACCAACAGTGCAAGAGTGTTCCCTTTCCTCCACACCCTCTCCAGCATTTATTGTTTCTAGATTTTTTGATGATGGCCATTCTGACCGGTGTGAGATGATATCTCATTGTAGTTTTGATTTGCATTTCTCTAATGATTAATGATGTTGAGCATTCTTTCATGTGTCTGTAGGCCATCTGTATATCTTCTTTGGTGAAATGTCTATTTAGATCTTCTGCCCATTTTTGGATTGGGTTGTTTGTTTTTTTGTTATTGAGCTGCATGAGCTGCTTGTAAATCTTGGAGATTAATCCTTTGTCAGTTGCTTCATTTGCAAATATTTTCTCCCATTCTGAGGGTTGTCTTTTGGTCTTGTTTATGGTTTCCTTTGCTGTGCAAAAGCTTTTCAGTTTCATTAGGTCCCATTTGTTTATTTGTGTACTTATTTCCATTTCTCTGGGAGCTGGGTCAAAAAGAATCTTGCTGTGATGTATGTCATAGAGTGTTCTGCCTATGTTTTCCTCTAAGAGTTTGATAGTGTCTGCCCTTACACTTAGGTCTTTAATCCATTTTGAGTTTATTTTTGTGCATGGTGTCAGGGAGTGTTCTAATTTCATACTTTTACATGTTCCTGTCCAATTTTCCCAGCACCACTTATTGAAGAGGCTGTCTTTTCTCCACTGTATATGCTTGCCTCCTTTATCAAAGATAAGTTGACCATATGTGTGTGGGTTTATCTCTGGGCTTTCTATCCTGTTCCATTGATCTATATTTCTGTTTTTGTGCCAATACCAAACTGTCTTGATTACTGAAGCTTTGTAATATAGTCTGAAGTCAGGGAGCCTGATTCCCCCAGCTCCATTTTTCGTTCTCAAGATTGCTTTGGCTATTCGGGGTCTTTTGTGTTTCCATACAAATTGTGAAATTTTTTGTTCTAGTTCTGTGAAAAATGCCAGTGGTAGTTTGATAGGGATTGCATTGAATCTGTAGATTGCTTTGGGTAGTAGAGACATTTTCACAATGTTGATTCTTCCAATCCAGGAACATGGTATATCTCTCCATCTATTTGTATCATCTTTAATTTCTTTCATCAGTGTCTTATAATTTTCTGCATACAGGTCTTTTGTCTCCTTAGGTAGGTTTATTCCTAGATATTTTATTCTTTTTGTTGCAATGGTAAATGGGAGTGTTTTCTTAATTTCACTTTCAGATTTTTCGTCATTAGTGTATAGAAATGCAAGAGATTTCTGTGCATTAATTTTGTATCCTGCTACTTTACCAAATTCATTGATTAGCTCTAGGAGTTTTCTGGTAGCATCTTTAGGATTCTCTATGTATAGTATCATGTCATCTGCAAATAGTGACAGCTTTACTTCTTCTTTTCCGATTTGGATTCCTTTTATTTCTTTGTCTTCTCTGATTGCTGTGGCTAGGACTTCCAGAACTATGTTGAATAATAGTGGTGAGAGTGGGCAACCTTGTCTTGTTCCTGATCTTAGTGGAAATGGTTTCAGTTTTTCACCATTGAGGACAATGTTGGCTGTGGGTTTGTCATATATGGCCTTTATTATGTTGAGGAAAGTTCCCTCTATGCCTACTTTCTGCAGGGCTTTTATCATAAATGGGTGTTGAATTTTGTCAAAAGCTTTCTCTGCATCTATTGAGATGATCATATGGTTTTTCTCCTTCAATTTGTTAATATGGTGTATCACATTGATTGATTTGCGTATATTGAAGAATCCTTGCATTCCTGGGATAAACCCCACTTGATCATGGTGTATGATCCTTTTAATGTGCTGTTGGATTCTGTTTGCTAGTATTTTGTTGAGGATTTTTGCATCTATGTTCATCAGTGATATTGGCCTTTCTTTGTGACATCTTTGTCTGGTTTTGGTATCAGGGTGATGGTGGCCTCGTAGAATGAGTTTGGGAGTGTTCCTCCCTCTGCAATATTTTGGAAGAGTTTGAGAAGGATAGGTGTTAGCTCTTCTCTAAATGTTTGATAGAATTCACCTGTGAAGCCATCTGGTCCTGGGCTTTTGTTTGTTGGAAGGTTTTTAATCACAGTTTCAATTTCAGTGCTTGTGATTGGTCTGTTCATATTTTCTATTTCTTCCTGGTTCAGTCTCGGCAGTTTGTGCATTTCTAAGAATCTGTCCATTTCTTCCAGGTTGTCCATTTTATTGGCATATAGTTGCTTGTAGTAATCTCTCATGATCTTTTGTATTTCTGCAGTGTCAGTGGTTAGTTCTCCTTTTTCATTTCTAATTCTATTGATCTGAGTCTTCTCCCTTTTTCTCTTGATGAGTCTGGCTAATGGTTTATCAATTTTGTTTATCTTCTCAAAGAACCAGCTTTTAGTTTCATTGATTTTTGCTATTGTTTCCTTCATTTCTTTTTCATTTATTTCTGACCTGATCTTTATAATTTCTTTCCTTCTGCTGGCTTTGGGTTTTTTTTGTTCTTCTTTCTCTAATTGCTTTAGGTGCAAGGTTAGGTTGTTTATTCGAGATGTTTCCTGTTTCTTGAGGTAGGCTTGTATTGCTATAAACTTCCCTCTTAGCACTGCTTTTGCTGTGTCCCATAGGTTTTGGGTCGTCGTGTCTCCATTGTCATTTGTTTCTAGGTATTTTTTGATTTCCCCTTTGATTTCTTCAGTAATCACTTCGTTATTAAGTAATGTATTGTGTAGCCTCCATGTGTTTGTATTTTTTACAGATCTTTTCCTGTAATTGATATCTAGTCTCATAGCATTGTGGTCGGAAAAGATACTTGATACGATTTCAATTTTCTTAAATTTACCAAGGCTTGATTTGTGACCCAAGATATGATCTATCCTGGAGAATGTTCCATGAGCACTTGAGAAAAATGTGTATTCTGTTGTTTTTGGGTGGAATGTCCTATAAATATCAATTAAGTCCATATTGTTTAATGTATCATTTAAAGCTTGTGTTTCCTTATTTATTTTCATTTTGGATGATCTGTCCATTGGTGAAAGTGGGGTGTTAAAGTCCCCTACTATGATTGTGTTGCTGTCAATTTCCCCTTTCATGGCTGTTAGTATTTGCCTTATGTATTGAGGTGCTCCTATGTTGGGTGCATAAATATTTACAATTGTTATACCTTCCTCTTGGATCGATCCCTTGATCATTATATAGTGTCCTTCTTTGTCTCTTGTAATAGTCTTTATTTTAAAGTCTATTTTGTCTGATATGAGAATTGCTACTCCAGCTTTCTTTTGATTTCCATTTGCATGGAATATCTTTTTCCATCCCCTCACTTTCAGTCTGTATGTGTCCCTAGGTCTGAAGTGGGTCTCTTGTAGACAGCATATGTATGGGTCTTGTTTTTGTATCCATTCAGCCAGCCTGTGTCTTTTGGTGGGAGCATTTAATCCATTTACATTCAAGGTAATTATCGATATGTATGTTCCTATTCCCATTTTCTTAAATGTATTGGGTTTGTTATTGTAGGTGTTTTCCTTCTCTTGTGTTTCTTGCCTAGAGAATTTCCTTTAGCATTTGTTGTAAAGCTGGTTTGGTGGTGCTGAACTCTCTCAGCTTTTGCTTGTCTGTAAAGGTTTTAATTTCTCCATCGAATCTGAATGAGATCCTTGCTGGGTAGAGTAATCTTGGTTGTAGGTTTTTCTCCTTCATGACTTTAAGTATATCCTGCCACTCCCTTCTGGCTTGCAGAGTTTCTGCTGAGAGATCAGATGTTAACCTTATGGGGATTCCCTTGTGTGTTATTTGTTTTTTTTCCCTTGCTGCCTTTAATATGTTTTCCTTATATTTAATTTTTGACAGTTTGATTAATATGTGTCTTGGCGTGTTCCTCCTTGGGTTTATCCTGTATGGGACTCTCTGTGCTTCCAGGACTTGATTAACTATTTCCTTTCCCATATTAGGGAAGTTTTCAACTATAATCTCTTCAAAAATTTTCTCAGTCCCTTTCTTTTTCTCTTCTTCTTCTGGTACCCCTATAATTCGAATGTTGGCCCGTTTAATGTTGTCCCAGAGGTCCCTGAGACTGTCCTCAGTTCTTTTCATTCTTTTTTCTTTATCCTGCTCTGTAGTAGTTATTTCCACCATTTTATCTTCCAGGTCACTTATCCTTTCTTCTGCCTCAGTTATTCTACTATTGCTCCCATCTAGAGTATTTTTAATTTCATTTATTGTGTTTTTCATCATTGCTTGGTTCCTCTTTAGTTCTTCTACATCCTTGTTAAATGTTTCTTGCATTTTGTCTATTCTATTTCCAAGATTTTGGATCATCCTTACTATCATTATTCTGAATTCTTTTTCAGGTAGACTACCTATTTCCTCTTCATTTGTTAAGTCCAGTGTGTTTTGAGCCTGCTCCTTCATCTGCTGTGTGTTTTTCTGTCGTCTCATTTTGCCTATCTTACTGTGTTTGGGGTCTCCTTTTCACAGGCTGCAGGTTCGTAGTTCCCGTTGTTTTGGGTATCTGTCCCCAGCGGCTAAGGTTGGTTCAGTGGGTTGTGTAGGCTTCCTGGTGGAGGGAACTAGTGCCTGAGTTCTGGTGGATGAGGCTAGATCTTGTCTTTCTGGTGGGCACGTCCACGTCTGGTGGTGTATTTTGTGGTGTCTGTGGCCTTATTATGATTTTAGGCAGCCTCTCTGCCAATGGATGGGGTTGTGTTCCTGTCTAGCTAGTTGTTTGGCATAGGATGTCCAGCACTGTAGCTTGCTGGTCGTTGAGTGAAGCTGGGTCTTGATGTTGAGATGGAGATCTCTGGGAGATTTTTGCCGTTTGGTATTACGTGGAGCTGGGAGGTCTCTTGTGGACCAGTGTTCTGAAGTTGGCTCTCCCACCTCAGAGGCACGGCCCTGATGCCTGGCTGGAGCACCAAGAGCCTTTCGTCCACACGGCTCAGAGTAAAAGGGAGAAAAAATAGAAAGAAAGAAAGAAAGAGGCTATAATATAGTGAAGTAAAATAAAGCTATTGTAAAGCAAAGCTATACAGACAAAATCTCACCCAGAAGCATATACATATACACTCACAAAAAAAAGGAAAAAGGGAAAAATTAGTATCTCCTGCTCCCAGAGTCCCCCTCCTGAACTTGGGATGATTCGTTGTCTATTCAGGTGTTCAGCAGATGCAGGCACATCAAGTTGTTTGTGGAGCTTTAATCCGCTGCTCCTGAGGCTGCTGGGAGAGATTTCCCCTTCTCTTCCCTGTTCGCACAGCTCCTGGGGTTCAGCCTTGGATTTGGACCCGCCTCTGCGTGTAGGTCGCCTGAGGGCGTCTGTTCCCCGCCCAGACAGGACGGGGTTAAAGGAGCAGCTGCTTCGGGGGCTCTGGCTCACCCAGGCCGCGGGGAGGGAGCGGTACGGAGGAGGCGGGGCGAGCCTGCGGCGGCTGAGGCCGGCGTGACGTTGCACCAGCTCGAGGCGCGCAGTGCGTCTCCCGGGGATGTTGTCCCCGGATCCCGGGACCCTGGCAGTGGCGGGCTGCACAGGCTCCCGGGAGGGGAGGTGTGGAGAGTGACCTGTGCTCACACACAGGCTTTTTGGAGGTGGCAGCAGCAGCCCCAGCGTCTCACGCCCGTCTTTGGGGTCCGCGCTGATCGCCGTGGCTTGCGCCCTTCTCTGGAGTTCGTTTAGGCGGCGCTCTGAATCCCCTCTCCTTGCCCGCTGCGAATCAAAGAGGCAAGAAAAAGTCTCTTGCCTCTTCGGCAGCTGCAGACTTTTTCCCGGACTTCTTCCGGGCTAGCTGTGGTGCGCTAACCCCTTCAGGCTGTGTTCACGCCGCCAGCCCCAGTCCTCTCCCTGCGATCCGACCGCAGCCCGAGCCTCAGCTCCCAGCCCCGCCCGCCCCGGCAGGGGAGCAGACAAGCCTCTCGGGCTGGTGAGCGCCGCTCGGCGCCGAGCCTCTGTGCGGGAGTCTCTCCGATTTTCCCTCTGCGCCCCTGTTGCTGTGGGATCCGCGCTGATAGCCGCGGCTCGCGCCCTTCTCTGGAGTTCGTTTAGGCGGCGCTCTGAATCCCCTCTCCTTGCCCGCCGCGAATCAAAGAGGCAAGAAAAAGTCTCTTGCCTCTTCGGCAGCTGCAGTCTTTTTCCCCGGACTCCCTCCCGGCTAGCTGTGGTGCGCTAACCCCTTCAGGCTGTGTTCACGCTGCCAGCCCCAGTCCTCTCCCTGCGATCCGACCGAAGCCCGAGCCTCAGCTCCCAGCTCCGCCCGCCCCGGCGGCTAAGCAGACAAGCCTCTCGGGCTGGTGAGTGCTGCTCGGCGCCGAGCCTCTGTGCGGGAACCTCTCCGCTTTGCCCTCCGCACCCCTGTGGCTGCGCTCTCCTCCGTGGCTCTGAAGCTTCCCCCCTCCGCCCCCCGCAGTCTCCGCCCGCGAAGGGGCTCCTAGTGCGTGGAAACCTTTCCTCCTTCACGGCTCCCTCCCACTGGTGCAGGTGCCGTCCCTATTCTTTTGTCTCTGTTATTTCTTTTTTCTTTTGCCCTACCCAAGTACGGGGGGAGTTTCTTGCCTTTTTGGAGGTCGGACGTTTTCTGCCAGCGTTCAGTGGGTGTTCTGTAGGAGCAGTTCCACGTGTAGGTGTATTTCTACTGTATCTGTGGGAAGGAATGTGATCTCTGCGTCTTACTCTTCCGCCATCTTCTCTCCCCCCTCTAAGATCAAGTTTTGTAACTACAATTATCACAAAACAGGTGTTGGGCAAGCGCTGGGTACAGACATTCATTTGTATCCTGATTCATTCATGCAAGTTCCCTTAGAACAGTGCTTTTCTCAGTTTTCAACTTCCTTCTTCCTGTATTCACTTTTATAAACTGACTTGTTTCTTCTGGGACTGAAAAGACATGGATCAGTTGCGTAGAGAGAAGACATGGAGGAAATACAATGCAGAAAAGACAGTCTTCTCAACAAGAGAAAAGACATCCATCAGATGACATCCCAAAGTCCCTTCCAGCCTAACCTGTACATGTAAAATATTTATTTATGTTGCCTCTGGTTTAGCTAAGCACGGTTTGCAGACCATTTCCATGGTAACATGAAAACTGTATGTGTTAATTTCTAAATTTTGACGCTAACTGATGACAGGTGGGTTGTGTGCAAAGCCCATGGTATTGAAATGCTTAGGAGGGAAGGAGGACATGAAAAACCTAATGAACAATGAAAAGGTGGTAAAGTTAACGAACTGGTGGCATAAATTAACTACCTCAGCACGCATATAAATGTTTATAAGAATAATCTGAATTCCTGAGCATTTATTTACTTAACCAAAGCTTAAAAGCGTTAAGAAGTGGGGAAAAGCTTGATCAGACATGAGACCTCAGAAACCTCCCACTGATTGCTATTACAACATTAGTGGAGAGGACATACAGATTACTGGACTGAAATTAAATTCCACAAGGAGGAAGGCAGAGAGCACTGAAAGATAACTAAACAAAGGGAAGTGCCAGATGTGAAAAATCAAGAAGCTATAAGCAATCCCAATGGCATAACAAAGGAAACATGAGTTAGAGTTACGAGAACGGTAATTCAAAGTATTGAGAGCCAAAGTTAAACATGCCAAATAAATAAACGACATGTCACCATAATGGAAACATTTTATTTTACATGGTCTGAAACACCAATTCTTAGAATTGCTCCTAAGAGTTACATAGGAAGCAAAAAAAGAAGAAAGACAACAAAAGTGAAAACACAAACAAAAATTAGCATACACAAGAGTATAGCTCAGCAACGGCATGTATATTGGTGACACCAGTTTAACACACCAGTGTAGTAGAAGGTGTAAAATTGAGAACCTTTTCATTCTGAATAAACGTCTTATTCCATTCGATACAAAAATGGATTATGAATTCAAAGGAAGGTATTTTCTTATATATGTAGTCTTTTTATTTATTTTTATTTATTTATTTTTGGCTGTGTTGGGTCTTCGTTTCTGTGCGAGGGCTTTCTCCAGTTGTGGCAAGCGGGGGCCACTCTTCATCGCGATGCGCTGGCCTCTCACAATCGCGGCCTCTCTTGTTGCGGAGCACAGGCTCCAGACGCGCAGGCTCAGTAGTTGTGGCTCACGGGCCTAGTTGCTCCGTGGCATGTGGGATCTTCCCAGACCAGGGCTCGAACCCGTGTCCCCTGCATTGGCAGGCAGATTCTCAACCACTGCACCACCAGGGAAGCCGTGTAGTCTTTTTTATATTGATCATTAACTCATCACAGGGACAGAATTTTGGTAAATTGTGCTTATTTTGAAACATGTCTTAATCACCTTTGATTTTATACATATTAAATACTTCATATTCAACTTAAAAAGAGAAAGAAATAAAGATAGAGAATATAGACGACTCTTTTAGGATCAAGAGAGAGTTTGTGTTTTTGTTTTTTAAGATAGCAGACAATGATGAGAAAGACCCAATAGGGAGAGTAAAATCAATTATGCAGGACAGAAGAAGGACACTGTCAGGACTAAAATTCTGGAGTAAGCTTGAGGGGATAGAATCCTGCATTAGTAGAGAAGTTTTCAGGCCAGGTTATATGGGTAGAGATGCAGATAGGTTGGTAGACTTGGTGATGGGAGTGTGTGAACCTTCTTACTGTGTTTACTTTCTCAATGAAATGATGGAAAAATGTGTTAGCTGAGAGTTCAAAGAAAAGAGGGAGTGTTTGAGATGTGAGGAGCAAGAAACAAATGTGAAAGAATACTTTCAGAGACATTACTGGGGAGCCCACTTGAAGGAAATGGTCATGAATTTTAAGAGATTGGTTCAGCTGCATGGATAAAGGTGGAAAGTAGGCAGAAAATGGAACTTCATGGAGGGCAGGTTTTTCCAGGCAAGTAAATGGAAAGAGAGAGTGAAAAGGGAATTGAGTTCATCTGCAAGGAGTGATTTTTAAAATGAAGGACCCATGGGAACTAAACCAGGTGTGGGCTTGATGAACATGTGAAAAGGCAGTGGTGAGCTCAGTAGGGTGGAAGTCCTGACGGCATCAGGAAATTGTTGGCTATAGAAGCGGGAGTGAGCTGAAAGAGAGGACATGGGGGTTAGAGAACAGTAAGCCTGGAATTCTGATTCTGAGGGTGTGAAGTTATTGGTAATGATGGTTGTAGGATGTGGCCCTGGAATGAGTGGCTGAAACGGGGTTGAGGAAAGATCGCTGGGTATAAACAAGTCAAAGAACTGAGTGAGAGGCTGGGAGGCTGCGTGGATCATTTGCCTGAATGTTGAAATTACCAAAAATGGATGGCAAAATTAGGTAGAGACAGAGAGAGAAGTTATGGAGACATGGAGCTAGGTTTAACTTTTCAAAGATAGGAGTGATTGGTTGGGACTGTACCGTAAGGGAGGGTAGATAGTGGTAGAGTCTAATGCCACATGCATTTAAAATCAATATTTGAATAATTCTGTAAATGAACATTTTATTCATAACTATGGATATCTGCCAGAATAGAGGTTGCATCAATGCAGCTAGTTTATATTAAATGAAAAACACACCAAAAATATTTTTATATATTTAGCAATGAAACTTGAGAGCAAATTTTTATCAGGACCATGAATGTTATTCCTACTTTTACAGAATTACTAAGAAATTTCCAGATTCAGAAAGTTGCCTTCTAACTTGAGAACTGCGAGAGGATTAAATCAGAATACTAATGAAGTGTTTGGAACAGGACCCAACAAATAGTAAGTACCTAATAAAAAGTCATGAGGGAAGAAAACTAAAGATGACTCCCTATGAGGAAATATGCCAAGCCTGCTTTGCCACTTTTCTTTATACATTGTCCTAAACCAAACGAAGAAAAAAAAACCTTTTATATCAAAGGTCACCTTGATCTACACTGGTTTTCCCTGATTTGTAGACCAGATACTTTTTCTATTATTTCTGAGAAAAGTCTTGTGCTAAGAAATATAAACTTTGCTTCTGGATGTTGTAAGTACTGGGGGAACGATTTAATAATTGATGCTGGAACTATTGACTCACCATATTTTTCCAATCATGGGGTACATGTTAAGATGCCAAACCCAGAATCCACAAAGTTGGATATATCCAACCACTTAAACATGGCAAAAACAAATGAATAAACCATAAAGAAGGTTTTGACTTTTTAACCTTAATCAAGGTTAGAAGGCAAAAGACAAACTGAGAAGATTATCTTCAACATGTGGGGTTGAAAAAGAATATCCCTAATGTAAAAAGAGGTTTTATAAAACAATAAGAAAAAGACAAGCTGTAATTTTTTTTAAAGGGCAAAAGACATGGATATGAATAGGGATTAAATGAATAGAAATGGCTGATGAATATATAAGAAGATATTTGTCAGAAGAAATCGAAGGCACCTGGTCTTCATTGTTGTTTGTAAAACCAATAATGCTCAGCTTTAAAGCGGATGCAGAGAAGCACCCTCTCAAGCAATATTAATGGGAATGAAAATTAGAACAGTATCAAGTTTTTGGTTGTCAGCTGGCAATTTTTATCAAAATCCTAAATATGCATATCCTTTGACCTAGCAATTCCACTTATAAGAATTTATTCTATGCAGATAAGATGACAGTACCCAAAATATTTGTGTCTCAGCATCAGTAACAGTAGAAAACCACTGCAAAGTGTTTGTGGTCATGAAAAGATACACCCAACAGACTGCTGAATGAAACAAGTATGTTACAAAGTAGCATGTGTGGTTCTGATTACATTTATGTAAAAATATATATGTGTGTGTTGATATGTAAGTGTCCAAACTGATGTCTGAAAGGATGTTCCCAACCATGTGAATAGTGATTATTTTTGAGTAGTGGAATTTCTGATCATTTTTACTTTGTTTATGTTTTTGTTTATGGTTTATGTTTTTTGTATATTGTTTGAATTGTATGTGAGGACCACTTACCGCCCTAGTGACCATATATATATACACACACACAAACATCCTTGTACCTTTACTCTAATTGCCTGAAAGAAATTCCCTGAAGAGGCCTTGATTAAAAAGGAGGAGAATGATTAACTTACACCTCAAGTTTTGTCTGAGGCCAGTTCTATCAAAGAGAAATTTTTTATCTTACATTCAGGTTAATTTCTGTGTTGAATTTTACTTAGTTAATAGTCATAAGTTTAACTGAGCTCTCAATGTAGGGGAGGAAAAAAACCCCACATTTTTCTCTTCTGAAACCTTGACTTCTTTGGGTCAAATTAAGTGCGCTGTTCCTAAACTGTTAAAAACTCATTGCTCACATTTTGTTAGCAGTTCCACAGGAATCCAAGAAATAACACATTGAAATTTCAAAATGGCAAAAACTGAGTTTCCTTTCGCCCATAGTTTAGAATACAGTTTCCTTGACTCTGGGTGTCCCTGTGCTGACGGAAGTCTGAGTCTGGGGATTCCTCTGCTAGCCCACACCCAGGGCCTCAGGGGAAGAGGCCTATCGCTCCACCGTCGCTGTGGCAGAGGGTACCCTCATGCGCTTGAGTGCTGATTTCATGGTGCTGGTGATCCTATTTAGGATATGGGTGGCGGCAGGGGGGACCCTCAAAGTTGCATTTACCTGTTTGTTTCTCAAGGGCTGAACCACTTCTCGAAGGCACAGGTCTAGATCATTGAGATAGTCCTTTTCCGTCTGTATCAGCTCCTTGATGATTTTCGAACGCTTTGCCATCATTCTCTGATGTTCCTTCTCCTGAATTAGGGTCTCAGCCGTGGAACACCCAGCCTGTGGGGTCATCTTTTCTGTTAAATGAAAACATGTACGTATGAGGCATTCTGTTGAGATTTCTGGTTCCTTCATTACAAACAATGCCACTGCAGGATTATTGTTAGCAAGGGAAAAGGCTTAGAGTGTCTTCACGTGTGTTCTTGGGAAGTGATGTGTGGAAGTTTCCCTTAAGGTTGGAATCCTATGAAACTATGAGAGGGAAGAGGTGTGAGAATGAATACTTCTAACAGGTCAGTTAAAAAATACTTGACATGTCTAGTCTTTAAAATATCCCATTGCTACTATATTAGGTTATAAACCTGGTCTTCAGCTAGAGATAAAATGTATAAAATCATAGTTCAGAACTTCTTCTGGACACATTTAAGTCAAGGGAAGATTTTTAATTAGTAAGTGGAACACCTTCCAATTTTGGCTCTATTATTAAAAATAATTGCCCCTCATTCTCAGTGGGTGGTACACAAATCTCCATGAAATGGAAAACAATTGTACATGATTGAGATTTGTCTTTCAGTTCACAGTTAGAATCTCTGAGGAGTGAGGCAGTGGTAGGTTAAACAAATTTCAACTAAGATTTTTCACAGGGGCTTCCCTGGTGGCGCAGTGGTTGAGAGTCTGCCTGCCAATGCAGGGGACACGGGCTCGAGCCCTGGTCTGGGAAGATTCCACATGCCGTGGAGCAACTGGGCCTGTGAGCCACAACTACTGAGCCTGCGCATCTGGGGCTTGTGTTCTACAGCAAGAGAGGCCGCAACAGTGACAGGCCCACGCACCGTGATGAGGACTGGCCCCCACTCGCCACAACTGGAGAAAGCCCTCGCACAGAAACAAAGACCCAGCACAGCCAAATAAATAAATAAATAAATAACGTTCCCTTTTTTTTTTAAAAAAAAGATTTTTCACAGCTCGTCTTCAATGGGATACATATCTTGTTATTTCAGAATTCTTGAGCTGCCAAACGGAAATTTTTAATTAAAAAAATCACAGTGCTGAGGAGATGTTGAGATAAATGGGAATCCTCGCATGTAGCCAAGGTTTTATATAAAGTAAAATGTAAGAAAGCTAAATATCTTCAAGAATGAGCTTCCCCACGGTGATGTAAAATTTTGGAAGCCACAACTAGGTCACAGATGAAATCAGAGCAGTGACAGATAGTGGGGCAGTGTGTATGTGTGTGTGTAAATGGATTTGCTTCAAGCCTGATGTCATCACAAACTTAATTTTCATTGTAGTCTCTAGTTGCAGAAGTAATTTTATTTCCTTTAAAACTAATATGATTCTAGTAACTGATGTGTAAGACATCTCTAATGCTGACACTAGTTCCTGAGAATGTAGAGCTTTACAAAAGGGCTTAGAAAGACTCTGTATGGGGGAAAAAAGGCACAGATCACACTTATGGAAATGGAAATAAAGAGAGGATGTTCTCTTGGCTGACCCCAGAGCTAAGACAACTGGAGAAATACTATCATAGCAGAGTTAATGGTTCAATGTGAAGAGGCTGCCCCTAGAATGTGAATAGACACTAAGAATAGTGAGCATTCCTCTGTCCCTGGCCCAGTCATTTCAGGAGTCCCGACAGAGGCTTCATAATCCAACCTCGGGAAGCATACTGTGGTGGTAATTCCAGCAATAGTTTGGAAGGTGCACTAGATTGGTCTTTGGACAATCCTGACTTGCAGGTGAATATGCTTCTGGGTCATTTGCCTGGAAACTATTCTTCCTTTATCAGGAAAGAAGAAGGATTTGACCAATAGCACTTAACAGCACATGGTTTTACAAGGCTTAGGCCATTCAGTGCCAGAGAAATAATCTACATAAATTATTGAAGAAGAGAATCATGTAAGGAGCCTTCATATCCTGATCTATGTTATGAGAACTTGGGGGTTCTTCCTAATTTATGATACTTTTATTGGAAGGTATAAAAAGCCTGTCTCTCAGCACCCCAAATTCGACAGGAAGAGTTACAATTAGGCGTCACTATTATGAACTCTTCTGGATATAAAAGAGAAAGGCAGGTCACTGGCAAGGAGAGATGTAGTGAACATGTTGTATTCACAAGTGGACCTTGTGACCTTTGGGAGCCTACCTTTGGCTGCTCCTTCTAAAAGGTTAGGGGCTGGAAGTCAGAGGGCAGAGGGGGGAGTGATGGGGCTTCTTTTCTCCTGGGATATATAAAATAGCTCACAGACAGAAACTTCACTAGTAGAGAGCTGGCAAACCAGTATGGATAGTATTCAATTATTATTTAATAATACCTCAAAAATAAAAGGGACACTGCTGAAAAACTGTTGTAACCGATGTCTGCTTTTCCAAGTTTTAAACATTTTGTGCCTTACATATAAGGGGGGCCTAGCAAGGAGAAGGCAGTCTTTCCTGATCTTTGGCCAAGAAATATTCCAAAAATACATTCTCAGGTTCTTTTTAGTTCTCAATTCCAGGACTCAATTACTACATCAATTTAACTTATTTTACAGATTTCTCCAGTTGCTGCACTTTAAATGTACAATATCAGATTTTATTAATTAAAAATTAGATTTTCCAATCCTGCTCAATATCTTGTTAGGAATCAAGTTAGGGGGTCACAGGGGGTGGAAATTAAGTGTCAGTCAAGATATTCAACTTCAGAAACTTCTCCCTTCAGGGATAAAAACCTTCTTAGAGAATTCAGAGTGGAGCAATCTTGAGAGCTACCTTTGTTTGTTCTTTTGACTCAAATTTATTGTGGGAACAAAGACTTCCGGTCATTCTCCGATTGTTTCCGGAAAACAATAATTTTCCCATCCGGTCTCTAAACACGGGTTCTGTTTGCATTTCTTAAACCAACAAACTCTCCGCAATGTATTGTGGGCACAAGCTTTGTTTTTATAAGATCCTTCTCAACCTTTAAAACTTTTACATTTCAGTTATACTACGTTTTTACACGTAAAACTACTTGTAACACACGAATATGACCAATATAGATCACCCAAATCAGCAGTCCGCCATAATAATCTTTTATTTCTAGATAAAGCAACAGAGGAGCTAAGTATTTAGGAAAGAAGGAAAAATAAATCTTGAGGAATGACTGTTTTCCAGTAGTTAGCATAAACTAAAAGACTGTGTCAAAACTAAAGGGAAATGCAGGCTAAAAGGACATTTAGATAGTTTTATCCAAAATATGCTACTGTGAATGAAAACGGTACCACATAAGTGACCTCCCCTTGCCCAACCTCTTTATTTTACCCTCGAGCTTTATCTTTCCAGCAGTGATGATAAATTTTCACTATTCTAGCTACAGATTTCATGAGTAAGATATGTGCAAATTCCTGGCCAAGAAAGTTTATGTAAAAGGAGTTTGCAGCAGTTTGGGGAAAGGATAACCAGACTTAAGATCACCTCTGCCACTGTTTACAGCGAGAACTTGGTGGATTAAGAAAAAAAAAGTACTTATTCTCACAGAGCCTCAGTTTCCTCATCTGTAAGCTAGGAATGAAAACCATCACAGGGTTATCATAAAGACTGAATTAAATGAGCAATGGTACGTGGACTCCTTAAGGTCTTTAAAACCACATAAATGTTAGTTATTTCCACAGACATGGGAATGACAGGGTTCTTTCTCTCAACTCTTGAACTTTTCCACCCCTTAGGGCAAACAGTTATCTCATTATCTTATAGTTATCAACTTGTCAAGAAAAAAACATGACTCCGAAGTGGGTGGACAGCTATGTTGGGAGAGGAAGAGAAGGAAAAATAGGGGCGCTGCCCATGGAGGAAATTCAGAATAGAGCTGGCGATTGGAATCCTGGGTAGCTCTCCTGGGCTGGGAGTACGTGTGGGGAGAACCCTGGTCTTCTAGAGAGATGAAAAAGCACCGGAAGGTAAGGGTATGGCTGGGGAGGACTGATGACAGTCTTCACTGAGAGCCCACGTTTTGCTTAGAGTTCATGTGCACTCTTTCTGCTTTGCTGTTGTTGCTATTGCTGCTGCTGTTTTGGGGTGGGTTTTAAGGAGAGGTAATTGATTTAATTTTATCAAGTTATAAAATTATATATATTTTCAAGGTTAAGTGCCTAGACTTTGCACCACACTTCCTGGATTCAAACTCCACCTCTAACATTAGATATGTGACCTTGAACAAGGTATTTAACTCTGTGCATCCATTTCCTCATCTGTAAATTAAGGGTAATATTAGTAAAACCTTATAAAGTGATTGTGAAGATAAAATGAGTTAATGTTTGTTAAACACAACAGTGCTTGGAAGAATAGTAGATATTGTGTAAATGTTTGCTATTCTTATTAGATGCAATTCCTGTTTATTAGCTGTAATATAATTTTCACTGTATTTTTAGCTGCATTCCAGTTTAGTGTATAACATTCCCAAAATATTTTCATGCAGTTAATATAGCATGAATTACATATAGCAGTTAATTGTTTTTTTTTAAACAACATATACTCATATACACGTTCCTCTACAACTTGCTTTTTCAACTTTAGCATTATATGGTGGTAATTTTGTTTGGTAAGCATGTATATATATATACATACATCTTTATTCTTTACAATAGCAATATAGTTGTCAGACACTGCTATTTGCCTGTCCAATATCTATTCTCCCATTTGTCTTTTATAAATTGAACACTGAATAGATAAAAATGCTTACTTCTTAGATTCTTTTTAAAACTATGTCTCATTTATGGCAAAAGAGAGATGTAAGCAAAAATCTCTGAGAGGGGTTTCAGGAGTCTGTAAAAAGGCAAACTTGGTTGAGATGCCCCTTCTTCCATCCTTCACCCCTTATGTTTCTTGTGTCTTTTTTATTGCCTGGAATGTGGATGTGAATCCTGGAGGTGCAGCAGCCATGCTGGAACCATGAAATACTAGCCACAAAGATTAAGACCTATACACAATGGATGGCAGTGTATGGAAAGACATAAAGAGCCTCCTTACTCCTAGACTTCTTGAATGAGACACATAAATTTCCATGTGTTAAGCCACATTTTTCTGTTGTTTTTAGGAAAGTTTACTAATATATGACAGAGATTTTGGTATCTAGAAATTTAAGTGCTGCAAATAATGCAACCTGTAATGTGAAAATGGCCTAGTGGGGGAGGAAGGATACCAGGAAGACATTTGTAGTCTGGAGAGTTGGTGACCATTACCATCCAGTGGCAAAATATTTGGTAAATCTATATTACCGCATACTAAGGCATATAATTAGAGGAAATGGTAGAAAAAATCAAAATGTTGGCAAGTTCTGATTCTTCCTTGCCACGTTCAGCAAAAGCATACAAATGAGATATGAACTCAGACCATGGCTAGGCAATCTATAAGGAGAGATAAAAGAAAACACCTAAAAAAGATATTCTGCTGGTGGCCTGTAATTTAAATAGGCTGAAAGCCCCAAAATTGGATTGAAAATGCCAACCACTTCCAACCTCAAAGGGAAGCCCAAGAGATAGCTTTAGGAGGAGATAAGACTGGTGCCTCAGGGCTTCCTCTTCCTTGAAGAGTTTTCTGTCATTCCAGAGAGGGAAAGCACAACAGCCTGGGTAAATTTGAGTGGTGTCTGAAAGACTACCAGTGGCCATCAGGCTAAGGGCTTTCTATTAACATCAAATCCCACCTGCTTGAGCCTCAGCTGTGAGTCTGATTCATGGATATCTGCTGATGTCCTGTTGCATGTCTTCATGGAGAAACTTCTGGGCTTCAGAAAATATCTCTGGACATCAGTGGTCTTCATATCTGGATATTAGTGGTCCTGACTTCCCTTTCCACTATTGATACACTTTCTCCTGGTTTCTATAATCTGGATTCTTGCTCACTGTTATGGGCAGAAAATGGCCCCCCAAGGATGTCTACACCCTAATCCTTGCAACCTGTGAATATGTGACCTTACACGGCAAAGGAGACTTTGCTGATGTGATTAAGGTCACAGACTTTGGGATGGGGAGATTATCCTGATGGACCCAATCTAATCACATTAGCCCTTAAAAGCAGAAGAGAACACAAGGAGAGGTGAAGACTGAGAGGGACCTGACCCACCAGTGCTGGTTTTGAAGATGGAGGAAGAGGGGCTAAGAGCTAAGGAATGCGGGTGGCCCTTAGAAGCTGAGAACAGCCTTTGGTTGATGGCCAGCAAGGAAATAGGTACCAACAACCTGAAGACTGAGGAAAGGCTTCCCCCCTCAAACCTCCAGAAAGGAGCACAGCTCTACTGACCCCTTGCTTTCAGCTGTGAGACTCTAAGCAGAGACTCGGCCACTCTGGACTTCTGACCGACAGAAACTGAGATAATACATGTGTGTTAGTTTACACCACTAAATTTGTGGTGATTTGTTACAGAGGCAATAGGAAACCAATATCCCCACATAATCTAATCCCTGAAAGATCACAGTCATTGTTTAGATTGCCCTTCTTAAGAACTTGAACTACATGTAAGTTTCCTCCCACCTTTCAGTGTTCGTTAGGGAATCTTCCCAAGCTACTAGTCAAAGATTGCCTGTGCCACAATAGCTTGAGTTTCAGTAGTGAAATAAACATGAGATTGTCAGTTAGACCTTTTCTTTCAATATAGTTTTTTCATCTTTGTCTAATGTCTTGGTTTCCAGTACAGGCCAGAAAAATCACACTTGGAGGATAGGTACAGGATTGTACAAAAGTTTTCAGTTAGAGAGACATCAATAATAAATCAGATATTCCTTGTGTTCTAATGCATTATTGTCTTGAATTCAGTTTAATAGTTTCCCTAAGCAGCCACACAATAGCTCAAGTGGTAGTTCCAGCTGTGGCAGTGGCTCTGAAGGTCTTGGCAGTGACAACAGCAAAGAGAAGAAATAAACGACTATAGAAGAAAGGCACACCGCTCCAGGTGTATTTCACAAATCATGAAAAATGAATCCCAGCTTGACTGGTAGAGATTCAGAGACATTTAAAAACGCCAGATAAAACATTTACAAATATTTTAAATGAATGACTAAGGCTTCAAAAATGTGTAAAAATTCTCTGAGGGCTGGAGTAAACTTTAAGTGCAGTCCAAGGAATTAAGTGAGGCTGAAACCACCAAATACCCTGGAGACATCTACAGACACTGGTGTCCTAAGAGGATGAGAACTTTGTGTGTCCACAACGAGGAGACAGGACATGGTGGAGATGAGATCTGGGCTAGGTTTCTGAGCAGTGGGGAACCTGATTAGAGAAATAGCATAAAGCCAGGAACAGAAAGGAAACACTCAGAGAAAGGTGAACTAGTTCAGTACAAATAATGCTCCAAAGGGAGAGACATCAGTAAAAATTGTCTCAGCCGTACCTCTGGGTGATGATTAAAAAAAAAGGGGGCAGGAGAGAAGGTTCCCTAATAATTCAGGGACAATAATTGGCTCTCATATGGGTTTGGGGCCTGGATTCATTGAACATTTCACAAATGATTATTAAGGGCCTACTATGAGCCTGAAAGTGTTCTAGGAGCTGAAGATACAGCAGTTTAAAAAATATCAAAAAAAAAAATCCCTTTTCTCATGGAGATTAAATTTTAGTGGGGAAAGAAGAATATAAATAAGTTATTTAGTATACTAAAAGGTAATAAGTGGTATGGTAAAAACAATACAGCAATGAGGGCCTCTAGGAAATTCTCAAAAGGTATGCAATTTTAAATAAGATGGTGGGGAAATTTTCATATTAAGCAAAGACTTGAAAGGAGACAGAGAGTCATGCAGGTGTCTGGGGTACATAGTTTTCCTCAGAGGAACCAGCCAGTGGAAAGCTTTAAGGTGAGAGTGTGTGTGCCCTGTTCAAGGATCAGGAAGGAGGCCGGTTGTGACTGAGGTGGGTAGATAGCTGGGAGGGAGCAGGAGAGATTAGAGGAGAGGGCAGCTTTGCAAGTATTTTAAACATTTAAACATCTTTGTAGTGATGCAGAAAAGGTAAAGGCATTGGAGTAATTTAGATGTTTTTCAATTAAGAATGCATGTTAACATTTCAAGACCAATCATCACAATAATAGAAATAGTATGTAAATTTTCAAAACCAGTAGAGGCAAAATGTAATGAGGAAAAAGTAATTCAAAAGAAGAAAAGAGAAATATAAGGTACATCCAAATATATGAGCAATTATAATAAATCAAATAACCAGATTATCAAGCTGGATTTAAAATTAAAAAAACAGCTACAGCTATGTGCTGTTTACAAGACAGAGAACATAAGCACATAGAAAGTTTGAACGTAAAAAGTAAAAAACAATACTGAGCAAATACTAATGAAGAGAAAGATGGTAAAGCTATCTTTATACCAGACAAAATAAACTTGAAGGCAAAATAAACTTGAAGGCACTCCATAATGATTAAATGTTCATCAGGACGATATGAAAATTTTAATTTTGTGTGTACTGAATAATATGGTTTCAAAACATATGATATAAAAAGTGAGTTGTAAGCAGAATTTGACAGATCTTCCATAATAATGGTATTATAAACATAATTCAATGACAGGCCAGTTAGGATGGAAAAATGTGTGCTCAAGAATTGGAGATTTCACATTCTTTTTAAGGACAAACATAACCTTTATGAAAATACACCATATTATAGACCATAAAATTTCAAAGAATCAGTACATAAGAATCACAACTACAATGCAATTAAGTTACAAGTAAACAACAAAAATAAAACTTAAGCTTATTTGTTTAGGAATGTTAAAAAACCTGCTAAATAACTAATGGGCAATAGAAGAAATCACAAAAACAAATAGAAGATATTTATTCTGAAAGATAAGAAAAATATTACATGTGGAATGTCACTTAAACATTACTTATGGAAAATGTATAGCCCTAAATTTATATATAAGAAAGGAAACAAGACTGAAAATTAATGATTTAAGTAAAGAAGTAAAACAAGGGAAAATATATAAGCCAAAAGAAAACAAAAGAAAGGAAATTAAGAACAAACTTTTAATGAAATTGAATAGGTCTTCAACTCAGGCTTCAAATAATTCCCACAGATATATTGCAAGGAACATGAGATCACACACACAAAAAAATATACAAGGAAACGAGGTATCATGAGTCAGATACAGGAAAAAAAGAGACACAATTTTATGCACAAAGCATTAAAATATTGGAATTATTAGAGATATTTAAAAAGTGTATTTAGTAGGTCTATAGAAACAGAGTGGTTTGAACTTAAAATCAAGAAACAAGAGACTAACTATGGAGAACAGTATGGAGGTTCCTTAAAAAACTACAAATAGAACTACCATACGACCCAACAATCCCACTACTGGGCATATACCCTGAGAGAACCATAATTCAAAAAGAGTCATGTACCACAATGTTCATTGCAGATCTATTTGCAATAGCCAGAACATGGAAGCAACCTAAGTGTCCATCGACAGATGAATGGATAAAGAAGATGTGGCACAAACATACAATGGAATATTACTCAGCCATAAAAAGAAACGAAATTGAGCTCTTTGTAGTGAGGTGGATGGACCTAGAGTCTGTCATACAGAATGAAGTAAGTCAGAAAGAGAAAAACAAATACCGTATGCTAACACATATATATGGAATCTAAAAAAAAAAAAAAAAAGGTTCTGAAGAACTAGAGGCAGGACAGGAATAAAGACTCAGATGTAGAGAATGGACTTGAGGACATGGGGAGGGGGAAGGGTAAGCTGGGATGAAGTGAGAGAGTGGCATGGACTAATATATACTACCAAATGTAAAATAGATAGCTAGTGGGAAGCAGCTGCATAGCACAGGGAGATCAGCTCGGTGCTTTGTGACCACCTAGAAGGGGTGGGATAGGAGGGTGGGAGGGAGACACAAGAGGGAGGGGATATGGGGATATATGTATACATATAGCTGATTCACTTTGTTATACAGCAGAAACTAACACAACATTGTAAAGCAATTTTACTCCAATAAAGGTGTTAAAAAAAACAAAAACAAAACAAGAGGCTATAAAAATGATGAAGTAGATTTTAAAAGAATGAAATAAAACTTTGAAAAGTAAAACTCATAATAATTAAAATTTAAAAGCTTAATGGACTACAAAACCCAGTGAAAGGGTAAGACAGTAAATTAGACAAAGCTGAAGAAATTAATGGAACCAAGCCAAAGAAATTATACACAATGCAACAGAGTGAAGTGAAGAGATATAAAATATGCAGCATAGGTTGGGAGACATTGAGAACTGGATGAGGTCTAACAAATGCTTAACTGGAGATCCACAGGGTATGACAGAGAATGTAAGGAAGAGGAAATATTCGGCGTGCCAATTACCAAAGACTTCAGAAATTGTGAAAGACAGTAAGCCTCAGAATCAGAAATTTTAATGAATTCCAAACAAGATAGATAAAATTAGAAAACCACACCTAGACACAGCATTTTGAAACTTTGAAACAATAAGAATAACTAGATCTTAAGAGCATGCAGTAAGAAAAGACAAATTACCTACAAAGGATTAACAATCAGACTAATAGCTGCCCTTACAACGACACTGACACAAGCCAGAACATAGTAAAATATGCCTTTAGAGAACTAAGAGAAAATAACTGTCACCTTAGCCTAGCAAAACTTTCTCAAAAATGATGGTAAAATAAACACATTTTAGAAAAACAAGATCTTAGTTTACCACCAAAAGAGCCTCATAAAAAGTAATTCTAAAAGATGTACCTTACTCAGAGGGCAAATGGTCCCAGATGGAAGATTGAAATGCAAAAAGGAATAAGATGGAAACGAAGAGGGAAAGATAAATCATATGGAATATTAATCCAGGAAGAAGGACACTTGAACAGGTAGAGAGAAATAAGCATGTGTTAGAACAATAACCAATAAAATTAACAAAATTTTCTAGTCTTTCTAGTTCTGAAATATTTAATTGCCTTTTACACTTTACACGTCATAAAAAGGAGCACACCTAAACATATTATAAAGAAATTTCTAAATTCCAAGGATAAAGAGAAACTCTTACAAACTTCCTGAAAGAAAAATTTCAGGTGAGACTAAGACTTGAATTAAATTTCTTATGTGCAACACTGGATGCTAGAAGACATTGGAATCATGTATAAAGAATTCTGAGAGAAAAAGATTTTGATCTTGGCCCCCTTGTTAGTTATAATTTAGGTTAAAAGACCACTGCTTTCAAGTACAGGAGAATTTGGCAAATAGCCACCCTTGTAATCTCTCTGAAAACATTACTTTAGTAAGAGTGCCAGTTAAATGGAAATAGGACCCAAACATCTCAGTATAGCAGAAGACAAAATATATAAGAAAAGAGGTTTCTTGTAGAGACTCACTCTCTCCAAACTCCCAATGAAAACATTCAACAAGTAACAGGATCCTGCTAGAAAGTTTAGAAATATTCGTGCATTGGGGCTAAGAGCTCTCTGGAGAGAGCAGGGATGGATAAATACTCACTATTGCGTCTAGAGAAAAAACAAGGGTTTAGAGGAGCTTAGAGCAAAGATCGGAGACGAACAGCTCCTTCCACTGCCCAGGAGAGTCCTATGTAAGTCAAGGAAGGGAAACTAAGATGAGCAATTAGAGCTGGTATTTTATCAAGGCAGAACTAATGCAAGAGATAAAAGAGAACATCAATAAGTATGAATGTAATGAGACTGAAACAGATGCAAATAGAACAGATACACACACAAGACTATCTGGGTCTATTAAATTAGTTTTCTCAAAATGTAAAATTTATTATAGTAAATTTAAAAAGAAAAAAGAGTTTCAATGTCAGAAGCAAGTCAGCTTTCAAAATTCAAAATGGTTTGGATTTGGAGCGTAAGACAATTTAAACAAAATGGACCTTCTCTTAAAAAAAAAAAAGCCTTATGGGAGTTAAAAAAAACTCACATAAAAAGGAAAGCTTATAAAAATGAGGAGGTGCAGTATAAACAGCATAACTGAATACATCTCTGTTCCAAATATTATACTGGTGATGGAATGACCTTCATAGTCAATTATATCCTTGTATCTCACTGGCGCTTGGCCTATACATCATGTGCAGTGCACATAACTAATGCACTTTAGCTTGGCTTCTTTCTATCATGTCCCACATGTGCACTGCATCAAATTTCCTGGCAAAAATGTTATTTCAAGGTCATGTGTATAATAAAATGTTCTCTTGGTGTCACAACAATATTATTTCTCCACTGACAGTATCATTAGAATGATTTCTACACTGATTAATGCTCACCTGCCAATTCAAATAGAAACATATGTTGTGGATAAAAATAAGTCACGCACACCTTCTCCCTCATAAAATATAAAGACTAAAGTGACTTCTTGGTGGAACTCAATATAAAACATCAAAATATTTCTGAAGAACCAGGAGCTAATCTGAAGACTGTGATTCTCATTTCAATCATTTTAATAATAATGTTTTCCTCTTATACAAAAATGTTCTTTTTTCTCTCATTATTTTTTATTGTGGTAAATATATGAAACATAAAATTTACCATGTTAACTATTTTTAAGTGTGTAGTTCAGCAGCATTAAGTACATTCAGATTGTTGTGTAACCATCACCACCATCCATCTCCAGAAATTTGTCATCTTCTCTAATGGAAACTCCGTATGCATTAAACAATAACTCCCCATCTCCTCCTCCCCCCAGCCTCTGGCAACCACCATTCTACTTTTTTGTCTCTATGAATTTGGCTACTCTAGGTACCTCATATAAGCAGAATCAGAATATTAGTTTTTTGATGAATGGTTTTTTTCACTTAGCATCATGTCTTCAAGTTCATCCATGTTATAGATGTCAGAATTTCCTTCCTTTTTAAGGACGAATAATGTTCCATTGTATGTATAGACCACACTTTATTTATAGAAGTATATATTCTTAAAAAATAATTTTGGGGCTACCCTGGTGGCGCAGTGGTTGAGAATCTGCCTGCTAATGCAGGGAACATGGGTTCGAGCCCTGGTCTGGGAAGATACCACATGCTGCGGAGCAACTAGGCCCGTGAGCCACAATTACTGAGCCTACGTGACTGGAGCTTGTGCTCCGCAACAGGAGAGGCCGCGATAGTGAGAGGCCCGCGCACCGCGAAGAAGAGTGGACCCCGCTTGCCACAACTAGAGAAAGCCCTCGCACAGAAACGAAGACCCAACACAGCCAAATAAATAAATAAATAAATAAATAAAATTTAAAAAAAATAATTTTGATATTAAAGCATTATACACTATGACTGAAGTTATACTAATTATATTGTGATAGCCTATGAGAGCAAGTTATCAAGCATCTGTTATGTACCAACTTAAAAATATATACATTATCTATAATCTTCCTCATAACACTAGAAGTGGGATACCACACTAATTTTACAGATGAGGAAACTGAACACAGTGAATGTGAGTAAAAGTTATCCAGTGGCTCACAGAGTATGGAGAAGTGATGGGATTCAAACCAGACATGCTTAGCTCTGAAGCCTGGGCTCTCTTCCCTCCTCAACCTGTCTGCTTATGCTATGATCAGGGTACATTGTGTTGTATGTAGTGGAATTGTGCTAGACAGGCAAACATACAGTTCAATTCTGACTCTGCCATCCACTAGCTGTGTGACCTTGGCCAAGTCATTTGGACTCACTAAATTGCCTCATCTGCAGAGGGGGAATAAGAACAATTGTGATAGTAATGATAATAAAACCTAACATTTTGAGTATGGTCAGCCCTCTGTACCTGCAGGTTCTGCATCCAAGGATTCAACCAACTAAGGATTGAAAATGTTTTTCTTAAAAAAATTCCAGAAAGTTTCAAAAAGCAAAACTTGAACTTGCTGCATGCCCTGCAACTACTTGCATGGCACTAACAATGTATTAGTAATCTGGAGATGATTTAACGTATACAGGAGGATGTGTAAATACTATGCCATTTTATATAAGGGACTTGAGCATCTGTAGAGTTTGGTATCCACATGGGTCCTGGAACCAATTCCCCATGGATACCAAGGGATGACTGTTCTCACTTTGTGCTAAATACTGAGCCTGTCTGTATTAGCTCTTCAATCCTCACAAAAAACACTACATAGATTTTTTAATTCCCTGCCTTTTATTTCCATGTGAAGAAGTGAAACACAGGTTAAGGTTAAGACCTAAGGTCACACCACAGTAAGTGGATTCAAACCAGAAACTGAGTCAGTCTGTCTCCTAAACCTGCATTTTAACTATTACTCACTGCTAGGAGGTTGTAAGAATCCAGATAAAGCAGGCCAATTGCTGAACTCAGTGTCTGACACACAGAAACCTCTCAAAAAATGTAAGTCATTATTTTCATGACCATGATTTACTTGCCATTTTTCTATATCTGGTTCTGAATGGTAGCATCTGCTTTTCCTCCTTTTTTTCCCTCTTGGAAATGTTCCAAGGGTGGGAAGAGAGATTGAGCATCCATCAGGAGACTATTCTTCTGGGCTCTGGACCTGCTCTAGAAAAAAAAAGCACCAAACAGCAAGGACTTCTACAAAGTGGGTTCAATACCAGGCCTAATGTTCATTCTTCTTATTCAGGCTGAATTCAGATTCAAATCTGAATACAAATTCCTTGTATGTTGTTTGACATAATAAAAACCCTTGAATTTTTAAAAAATCTGATTCTTTCTCATTTACCCTGAAACTAAGTCACCAGCACAAATAATTTCTGAGAAATTCACTGAAAATGTTGTACTTCTCAAGAAAGTTGAAAAAGCAAGGTAACTAATATAAGATACATGTCCTGCTAACATACAGTTTATTATTAATTTTAACATTCTAGGTCTTTATTTATTTGGATTAAAGTCCCTAGCTGATATTATTCATCAATAGCTACCAATAAATAATCATGGCTTTTGATTTCCATTATGACGTTGAAATCTCATGTATCTCTTAATAAAGGAGATTTGGAACTAATATTTTCATATACTGAGCTTAATGCCTTGCTTACCAACACCTGCCCTCACCGCCACTCCTCACCCCCAAGACCAGATTATGCAAGCACACATACACCATTCAACACTTATTTATTGAGGAGCTCGCTCGCAGAGTCATTTGACTGTGGAGGATACAAGGATAATACAGTGCAAGAACCCGACCCTAATTCATAATTTTGTCACAACCATACATATGTTCATTATTAAATAAGAGTAAGAAAAATCAGAATTTGAAGGTGAGCAATTTTATGAATTCCATAGTTTTTAAAGCTTGTATCTAATTTAATATCAATTTCTTAAATTATATATTGGTTTTGAGTTGGGACTATTCTTTATGTTGGATATATAATAGTGAATAAAATAACAGTCCTTTCTGTCAAGAAGTGTACAATCTAGATGTAAAGATAGGGTATTAAAGTAGCAGGATAAATCAGTACCTTCCATTCTTCCCTAAGACGTACCAACTGATGCCTGTGCACTTATTCACTTAATGATCAAATTGCATCTTCTCCAAGAAGTAGTTGTGTTCAACAGCAAACCTCATTATGTCAGTTGTACTTCTTATTGTAATTACATTAAGTTAATTTAAACTTACATAAACTGATGACCTGTGAGTGTAAAAGAGTATGTGTGTTTCCATGAAAACTGCTTGAATGCTTTGAAATGATTTGATAAAGTTAAGTTGCCAGAACACTGCTGCTCTATTAGGAGTTGAATGAGACAACTGTAAAAGAGGAGAAAATTATTTAGAAAGATTCTGCAAACAAATCACTTTGCAATTTAAAATATCAGTCAATATTTAAAAACTGATGTACAAATATAATTACAATAAACCATGGCCTATATGCTAAGCAGAGTGCAGCCTAGCAGTCAGGCCTACTGGAGAAGACCCACCCGAATGAAATCTGGAAGAGAGTAGCACTGGTGAAGAGAGAAGCCCAGGGGTTCTGAGCAGCATGGCAAAAAAAGATTTGCAAAAAGCTTAGCATGATGAAAATACAAATGTTAAAGAATGCGGTAAGGAGATGAGTCTAGAGAAATGATCAGGAGACAGATCTTGAAGGCCTTGTTAAGGAATCTGGAATTTTTAAGAATGGGAAATCAGCGAGCCATTTTTTTGTTTGTTTGTTGTTTTAACATCTTTATTGGAGTATAATTGCTTTACAGTGGTGTGTTAGTTTCTGCTTGATAACAAAGGGAATCAGCTATATATATACATATATCCCCATATCTCCACGTGAGTGACATGATCAAATTCTCTTCACAAGATCACTTTGGCCTCAGTAGAACCAGGTTTCGAGGAAGAGGGTGGAGAGCAAGGATGAAGGCAAGGAGACAGGAAAGTGGCCATGAACTGAGAGGGTCTAGTTGCTAGGGGAGAGATACAGGCAATTAAGCTTTGTCTAGTTGCCAATAGGACAGAGAGAACTGAACAGATCAAGAGAAATGTAGGAGATGAAACTGACATGAACTGGTAAGCAATCAGTGTAGGGGTAAAGGAGAAGAAAAGTCAAAGTAGACTCTCAGATTTCTCACTATTAATGGGACAGTGGTGTCATTTAAAGAAATAGGGAACAATGGAGAAAGAACAGGTAAGGGAGATAAGGTGATAAAGTCTGTCCAATTCTATCTCACTATATAGAGAAGGAAGCTAATTTCTAGAGAAGGTAAGTATTTTACCTTAAATAACAGAGTCAGAAATTGAGTTCAGATTTTCTGACCATCACCCCCGCCGTCCAATCCCCTTTGTACCCATATAGTGCAAACACCCACCTATAATTCTACCTAGGGTTTTATTTCAAATAGATCATTACCAAACCCCCAATATGATTAAACATGTTCTTTTGTCCCCCTCCATGCTGTATGTCATATCTGCCCCCATAAACCTCAAAACCCTTGGCTTAGCATTGCATTGAACCCTACAGATTTAGTTTCACACAGTAAAATCTTTTATCAGTTTCAGTGGAAATCTGATCCACAGAAAGATGAATGGAACTGGCCTTCTGTGAAATAGGTTAAGAATAATTGCATGTCAGGCAGGTGTTGGAGAGGAGCCAGTATTAAGTATTAAGTGAAAATATGGAGGTGCAGACTCTCCACTGCTCTGAATTTGAAAGCTCAAACATTGGGGCAGGGAAATATTGTATCCTCATTCGAAGGGCATGTGATTTATTTCCTCTGACTGCTAATTGCTACAGAAAGCAGAGAAGTGGATTTCAAAAGGGAACTCAACAAAACTTACCTGGCTTGAAAAATGCTTAAGTGGCATTGGTTTGAATTTATAGGCTCCTTTGGTGATCAGTATAGGGCAGCCAAAACAATTAGAGGCTAAATAAATGGGTACTTTCTGGAAATGTCTTTATTTAAAGTCTTTAGCAGGAGAAGACAAGTAAAAGAGAACAAATTTTAAGCCCTGAATAGAAACGGAACTTTACTTGGGAAAGTCCTCTCTGTATTTAATTTTTCTATTGTAATTGTTCTATTGCTGAGAAGGAAAACTTTTGACTGGATGAGATATACTGATTTTATCCATTTGTTTGTTCATTCAACAAATATTTATTTAGTGCTCATTGTGCCAGGCATTGTTTTAGATCAGTGGTTTTCAATCCCAAATTTTGCCTCCCCCCGCCGCCTGCCTGGGATATTTGATAATGTTTGGAGTCATTTATGATTGTCACCATTAGGGGATGAAGGTGCTATTGGCATCTAGTGGGTAGAAGTGAGGGATGCTGCTGATATTCTACAGTGCAAAGGACAACACCCCGCAACAAAGAATTATCTAGCCCAAAATGTAAGTGGTGCAAATGTTGAGAAATCGTTTTGTAGGTAATGTCAATACAGCAATGAAAAAACTGAGAGAAACATCATCTCTTATGGAACATTTTAGTGATGTAAGAGAAACAAAAAACCAATTAATAAAGAAATATATAGCATGCCAGAACGTGGTAAGGCACTATGAAAGAAAATAAACCAGCTTGTGGGTAGTGGTTATTCCGGCATAGAGAGAAGTCAGAGAAAGCCTCACTAATAAGGGGACTTTTGAGCAGAACCCTGGAAAGAAGGAAATAAGGTCTGGGAATGGGGACTAATCCCATCTTGCCTTTTAAAAAAAACTATATGTGTGCTAATCATGCATGAATTGGGGATAAAAATAATTTTAAGGTAATTTGTGGACAAATTATGGGCGTCATTGCTTTTTTCCTCTCTTTTTATTGCCAAAATCTTTATGCTGGTTTAGATATAGAGTACACCATTCTCCAATTTGTAAATATTTTAGACAAATGAGAAGGTTGCCTTTCTTCACAACCAATTGAAACAGACTCTTTTAATGCAACTTAATTATTGCAGGCCACAGGTTCCAAGCAGCATATACAAAGCAGTGATCAGTGCAGCATTATATATGTATACAGGCATACCTCAGAGATATTGTAGGTTCAGTTCCAGACCACTGCAATAAAGGTAGTCATGAATTTTTTCATTTCCCAGTGCATATAAAAGTTATGCTTATGTTATGCTATAGTCTCTTATGTGTGCAATAGCATTATGTCTAAGAAAACAATGTACATATCATAATTTTAAAATACTTTATTGCTAAAAAATGCTGATCATCATCTGAGCCTTCAGTGGGTCATAATCCTTTCGCTGTGGATGGTCTTGCCTTGATGTTGGTAGCTGCTGACAGATCAGGGTGGTGGTTGCTGAAGACTGGAATTTTTAAAAATTCCTTTTTTTAAAATTTATTTTTTATTGGCGTATAGTTGATTTACAATGTTGTGTTAGTTTCAGCAAACGGATTCAGTTATACATACATATATACATCTACTTTTTCAGATTCTTTTCCCTTATAGGTTATTACAAAATATTGAGTATGCTGTGCTATACAGCAGGTCCTTGTTGGTTATCTATTTTAAGTATAGTAGTGTGGATAAGTCGATCCCAAACTCCCAATTTATTCCCCCCCCCCATCACCTTTCCCCTTTGGTAACCATAAGTTTGTTCTCTAAGTCTGTGAGTCTATTTCTGTTTTGTAAATAAGTTCTTTTGTATCACTTTTTTATATTCCACATATAAGTGTATCATATGATATTTATCTTTCTCTGTCTGACTTACTTCACTTATTATAATATAATAATCTCTAGGTCCATCCACCTTGTTGCAAATGGCATTATTTCATTCTTTTTATGTCTGAGTAATATTCCATTATATATGTATGTACCACATCTTCTTTATCCATTCATCTGTCAATGGACATTTAGGTTGCTTCCATGTGTTGGCTATTGTAACTAGTGCTGCTATGAACATAGGGGTGCCTGTATCTTTTCAAACTAGAGTTTTGTCCAGATATATGCTCAGGAGTGGGATTGTTGGAACATATGGTAGCTATATATTTAGTTTTTTTTAAGGAACCTCCATACTGTTCTCCATAGTGGCTGTATCAATTTACATTCCCACCAAGAGTGCAAGAGGGTTCTCTTTTCTCCACACCCTCTTCAGCATTTATTGTTTGTAGACTTTTTGATTATGGCCATTCTGGCTGGTGTGAGGTGATACCGCATTGTAGTTTTGATTTGCATTTCTCTAATAATTAGTGATTTTGAACATCTTTTCATGTGCTTTTTAGCTGTCTGTCTTCTTAGGAGAAATGTCTATATAGATCTTTTGCCCTTTTTTGATTGGGTTGTTTGGTTTTTTTGCTATTGAGATGCATGAGCTGTTTGTATATTTTGGAGATTAATCCCTTGTCAGTTGCTGCATTTGCAAATGTTTTCTCCCATTCTGAGGGTTGTCTTTTCATTTTGTTTATGATTTCCTTTGCTGTGCAAAAGCTTTTCAGTTTCATTAGGTCCCATTTGTTTATTTTTGTTTTTATTTTCATTACTCTAGGAGGTGGGTCCAAAAAGATCTTCCTGCAATTATGTCAAGAAGTGTTCTGCCTATGCTTTCCTCTAAGAGTTTTATAGTATCCTGTCTTACATTTAGGTCTTTAATCCATTTTGAGTTTATTTTTGTGTATGGTGTTAGGGAGTGTTATAATTTCATTCTTTTACATGTAGCTGTCCAGATTTACCAGCACCACTTACTGAAGAGACTGTCTTTTGTCCATTGTATGGTCTTGCCTCCTTTGTCATAGATTAATTGACCATGGGTGTGTGGGTTTATTTCTGGGCTTTCTATCCTGTTCCATTGGTCTATATTTCTGTTTTGTGCCAGGACCATACTGTTTTGATGACTAGTAGCTTTGTAGAATAGTCTGAAGTCAGGGATCATGATTCTTCCAGCTCCGTTTTTCTTTCTCAGGATTGCTTTTGCTATTCAGAGTCTTTTGTGTTTCCATACAAATTAAAAACTTTTTGTTCTAGTTCTGTGAAAAATGCCATTGGTAATTTGATAGGGATTGCATTGAATCTGTAGATTGCCTTGGGTAGTGTAGTTATTTTGACAATATTGATTCTTCCAATCCAAGAACATGGTATATCTTTCCATCTGTTTGTGTCATCTTTGATTTCTTTCATCAGCATCTTATAGTTTTCGGAGTACAGGTAAACCTCCTTGGGTAGGTTTATTCCTAGGTATTTTATTCTTTTTAATGAGATGGGAAATGGGATTGTTTCCTTAATTTCTATTTCTGATCTTATGTTGTTAGTGTATAGAAATGCAAGAGATTTCTGTGTATTAATTTTGTAACCTGCAACTTTACCGAATTCACTGATGAGCTCTAGTAGCTTTCTGGTAGCATCTTCAGGATTCTCTATGTATAGTATCATGTCATCTGCAAACAGTGACAGTTTAACTTCTTCTTTTCCAATTTAGATTCCTTTCATTTCTTTTTCTTCTCTGATTGCCATTGCCAGGACTCCCAAAACTATGTTGAATAAAAGTGTTGAGAGTGGGCATCCTTGTCTTGTTTCTGATCTTAGAGGAAGTGCTTTCAGCTTTTCACCATTGAGTATGATGTTAGCTGTGGGTTTGTCATATATGGCCTTTATTATGTTGAAGTAGGTTTCCTTTATGCCCACTTTCTCAAGAGTTTTTGTCATAAATTGGTGTTGAATTTTGTCAAAAGCGTTTTCTGCATCTATTGAGATGATCATATGGTTTTTATTCTTCAATTTGTTAATGTGGTGTATCACACTGATTAATTTGCATATATTGAAAAATCCTTGCACTCTGGGATAAATCCCACTTGGTCATGGTCTGTGATCCTTTCAGTGTGTTGTTGAATTCAGTTTGCTAGTATTTTGCTGAGGATTTTTGTGTCTATGTTCATCAGTGATATTGGCCTGTAATTTTTTTTTTTGTGGTATCTTTGTCTGGTTTTGGTATCAGGGTGATGGTGACCTCATAGAATGAGTTTGGGGGTATTCCTTCCTCTGCAATTTTTTGGAATAGTTTCAGAGGATAGGTGTCAACTTGTCTCTAAAGGTTTGATAGAATTTGCCTGTGAAGCCATCTGGTCCTGGACTTCTGTTTGTTGGGAGTTTTTAAATCACAGTCTCAATTTCCGTACTTGTGATAGGTCTGTTCATATTTTCTATTTCTTCCTGGTTCAGTCTGGGAGATTGTACCTTTCTAAGAATTTGTCCATTTCTTCCAGGTTGTCCTTTTTATTGGCATAAGAGTCACTTGTAGTAGTCTCTTATGATCCTTTGTATTTCTGTGGTGTCAGTTGTAACTTCTCCTTTTTCATTTCTAATTTTATTGATTTGAGTCCTCTCCCTTTTTTCTTGATGAGTCTTGCTAAAGGTTTATCCATTTTGTTTATCTTTTCAAAGAACCATCTTTTAGTTTCATTGATCTTTTCTATTGTTTCCATCATTTCTTTTTCATTTATTTCTGCTCTGATCTTTATGATTTCTTTCCTTCTACTAACTTTGGGTTTTGCTTGTTCTTCTTTCTCTAGTTGCTTTAGGGATAAAGTTAGGTTGTTTATTTGAGATTTTTCTTGTTTCCTGAGGTAAGATTGTATTGCTATAAACTTCCCTCTTAGAACTGCTTTTGCTATGTCCCATAGGTTTTGGTTTGTCGTGTTTTCATTTTCATTTGTCTCTAGGTATTTTTTTTTTGTTTCCTCTTTGATTTGTTCAGTGATCCATTGGTTGTTTAGTAACATATTATTTAGCCTCCACATATTTGTGTTTTTTACAGATTTTTTTCTTGTAGTTGATTTCTAATCTCATAGCATTGTGGTAAGAAAAGTTGCTTGATGTGATTTCAGTTTTCTTAAATTTATCAAGGGTTGCTTTATAAACCAACATGTGATCCATCCTGGAGAATGTTCTGTGTGCACTTAAGAAGAATATGTATTCTGCTGCTTTTGGATGGAATGCTCTATAAATATCAATAAGACTATCTGGTCTAATGTGTAATTTCAGGCCTATGTTTCCTTATTCATTTTCTGTCTGGATCAGCTGTCCATTGATGTAAGTGGGGTGTTAAAGTCCCTCACTATTATAGTGTTACTGTTGATTTCTCCTTTTATGGCTGTTAGCATTGCCTTATATATTGAGGTGCTCCTATGTTAGGTGCATATATATTTACAATTATTACATCTTCTTCTTGGGTTGATTCCCTTGACCATTATGTAGTGTCCTTCTTTGTCTCTTGTAATAGTCCTTATTTTAAAGTCTATTTTGTCTGATATGAGTATTGCTACTCCAGCTTTCTTTTGATTTCCATTGCATGGAATACTTTTTCAATCCCCTCACTTTCAGTCTCTATTTGTCCCTAGATCTGAAGTGGGTCTCTTGTCGACAGCATATATACAGATCTTGTTTTTGTATCCATTCAGCCAGTCTTTGCCTTGGTTGGATCATTTAATCCTCTTACGTTTAAGGTAATTATCAATATGCATGTTCTTATTGCCATTTTGCTAATTGTTTTGGATTTGGTTTTGTAGGTCTTTTTTTCTTCCCTTCCTCTTTTGTTCTCTTCTCTTGTGATTTGATGACTATTTTTAGTGTTGTGTTTGGATTGTTTTTCTTTTTTGTGTGTGTATCTATTGTAAATTTTGGTTTGTGGTTACCACGAGGTTTTGATATAGCAGTCTATATTTATATACAAGATTGTTTTAATTTGCTGGTCTCTTAATTTCAAATGCATTTCCAATATCCTGCATTTGTACTCTCCTCTTCTCACAATTGCTGGTTTTGATGTCATACTTGTGTGTGGATGATTTCCTGCCTTTACTGTATGATTGCCTTTACTGGTGAGCTTTCCCATTTGTAATTTTTTTGCTTCTAGTTGTGGCCATTTCTTTTCCATCTAGAGAAATTCCTTTAGCATTTGGTATAAAGCTGGTTTGGTGCTGCTGAATTCTCTTAGCCTTTGCTTGTGTGTAAAGTTTTGGTTTCTCTGTCGAATCTGGATGAGAGCCTTGCTGGTAGAGTATTCTTGATTGTAGGTTATTCCCTTTCATCACTTGAAATATATCATGCCACTCCCTTCTGGCCTGAAGAGTTTCTGCTGAAAAATCAGCTGATAACCTTATGGGGATTCCCTTGTATGTTATTTGTTGCTTTTCCTTTGCTGCTTTTAATGTTTTCTCTTTGTCTTTAATTTTTGCCAGTTTGATTAACATGTGTTTTGGTATATTTCTTCTTGGGTTTATCCTATATGGGACTCTCTGTGCTTCCTGGACTTGAGTGAGTGTTTCCTTTCCCATGTTAGGGAAGTTTCTGGCTATTATCTCTTCAAATATTTTCTCAGGCCCTCTCCCTCTCTCTTCTCCTTCTTGGACTCCTATAATGTGAATGTTGGTGTGTTTAATGTTGTCCCAGACGTCTCAGACTGTCCTCATCTCTTTTCATTCTTTTTTCATTATTCTGTTCCATAGTAGTGATTTCCACTAATCTGTCTTCCAGCTCACTTATTCGTTCTTCTGCCTCATTTATTCTGCTATTGATTCTTTCTAGTGCATTTTTCATTTCAGGTATTGTGTTTTTCATCTCTGTTTGTTTGTTCTTTAAATCTTCTAGCTCTTTATAAAACATTTCTTATATCCTCTTGGTCTGTGCTTCCATTCTTTTTCCAAGATTTTGGATCATCATTACTATCATTACTCTGAATTCTTTTTCAGGCGGATTGCCTGTCTCTACTTCATTTAGTAGTTCCTCTGGGATTTTATCTTGTTCCTTCATCTGGAGCATATTTCCCTGCTGTCTCACTTTGTCTACCTTTCTGTGTTTGTGGTCTCCATTCTTCAGGCTGCAGGATTGTAATTCTTCTTGGTTCTGGTGTCTGCCCCCTGGTGGGTGAGGTTGGTCTGGGGATTTGTGCAGGCTCCTGGTGGGAGGGACTGGTACCTGCTCACTGGTGGGTGGAGCTGTATCAAGGAGTGTGTTTATTGGCAGCTGTTAATTCAGGAAGACTTTAGGCAACCTGTCTGCTGATGCGTGGTGCTGTGTTCCCACCTTGTTGGTTGTTTGGCCTGAAGCCTCCCAGCACTGGAGCCTGCAGGCTGTTGGGTGGGGCCAGGTCTTGGTGCGAAAATGGCAACCTCCAAGAGAGCTCATGTCAATGAGTATTCCCTGGGGTATCTGCCACCAGTCCTTGCCCTCACAGTGAGCCACAGTTGACCCCTGTCTCCCCAGGAGACCCTCCAAGACCCACAGGTAGGTCTGGCCCAGGATTCTATGGAGTCACTGCTTTGCCCTTGGTCCCAGCACATGTGAAAGCTTGTGTGCGCCCTCCAAGGGTGGAGTCTCTGCTTCCCCCAGTTCTGTGGAACTCCTACACTTAAGCCCTGTTGGCCTTCAAAGCCAAATGTTCTGGGGGCTCCTCCTCCCAATGCCAGACCCCCAGGCTGGGGAGACTGATGTGGTGCTCAGAACTCTCACTCCTGTGGGGGAACCTCTGTGATGTAATTATTTTCCAGTTTGTGGGTCACCCACTCAGCAGATATGGGATTTGAATAAATTGCAAAAGTGCCCCTGCTACCATCTCATTGTGGCTTCTTCTTTGTCTCTGTGTGTAGAATATCTTTTTTGGTAGGTTCAAGTCTTTTTTGTTGATGGTTGTTCAGCAGTTAGTTATGATTCTGCTGTTTTCATGAGAGGAGGTGAGCTCAAATCCTTCTACTCTGCCATCTTACTGCTCCAGAAGCCTGAGGGTCAGTGTGATATAATGGCAAGCGTATGCTATTTGAAGACTTGGGGCCAGGTCTAGGCTTCCTTTTTACTTTCCCTCTGGCCCCAGGTAAGTCATTTAATTTCTCTGGGTCTTCCTCCAGTCTTAAAATATCACTGACTCTAAACAGAGAACTTTGGGTTGTGCACGCCCAAGCATGGCCACACAGCCTGGGCCTCCTCTTTGCTCCCCAAGGAGCAGTCATTACCTGCTCTGAAGGAAACTGCTACCAGGCCTGGCAATTTCTTAAAATAAGACAATGATGAAAGTTCCCACAATGTTTGACACTTTCTTTCATGAAAGATTTCTCTTTAGCATGCAAGGCTGTTTGATAGCATTTTACCCACTGTAGAATTTCTTTCAAAATTGGAGTTAATCTCTGCAACCCTGCCACTGCTTTATCAACTAAGCATTTGTAATGTTCTAAATCCTTTATGCTAATTTCAACAATCTTCACAGCATCTTCACCAAGAGTAGTTTCTATCTCAAGAAACCACTCTCTTTGCTCATCCATAAGAAGCATCTCCTCATCTGTTGAAGTTTTATCATGAGATTGAAGCGATTTGGTCGCATTTTCAACCTCAACTTCTAGTTCTAGTTGTCTTGCTATTTCTACCACCTCTGTAGTTCCTTCCTCTGCTAAAGTCTTAAACCCCTCAAAGTCATCCATGAGGGCTGGAATTAACTCCTTCCAAAATCCTGTTAGTGTTGATATTTCGACTTCTTCCCATGAATCACAAATGTTCTTACTGGCATCTAGAATGGTGAATCCTTTCCAGAAGGTTTTCCATTTACTTTGCCCAAATCCATCAGAGGAATTGCTATTGATGGCAGCTATAGCCTTATGAAATGTATTTCTTAAATAATAAGACTTGAAAGTCAAAATTATACCTTGATCCATGTGCTGCAGAATGAAAGTTATGTTAGCAGGCATGAAAACAACATCAATCTCATTGTACACCTCCATCCGAGCTCTTGGGTGACCAGGTGCCCTGTCAATGTGCAGTCATATTTTGAAAGAAATGTTTTTTCTGATCAATAGTTCTCAACAGTGGGCTTAAAATATTCAGTAAACCATGTTGTAAACAAATGTGCTGTCATCCAGGTTTTGCTGTTCCATTTATAGAACATAGGAAGAGTAAACTGAGCATCATTCTTAAAGACCCTGGGATTTTTGGAATGGTAAATGAGCACTGGTTTCAAGTTAAAGCTACCAGGTACATTAGCCCCTAACAAGAAAGTCAGCCTGTCCTTTGAAGCTTTGAAGCCAGGCACTGACTTCTCCTCTCTAGCTATGAAAGTCCTAGATGGCATCTTCTTCCAATAGAAGGCTGTTTCATCTGCATTGAAAATCTGTTGTTTAGTGTAGCCACCTTCATTAATTATCTTAGCTAGATCTTCTAGATAACTTGCTGCAGCTTCTACATCAGCACTTGCTGCTTCACCTTGCACTTTTCCTGAATCCTCATTAACCAAGCGCTGCTAGTTTCCAACTTTTCTTCTTCAGCTTCCTCACCTCTCTCAGCGTTCACAGAATTGAAGAGAGTTAGGGCCTTGCTCTTGATTAGGCTTTGGCTTAAGGGAATGTTGTGGCTGTTTTGATCTTCTATCCAAACCACTACAACTTTCTCCATCTCAGCATTAAGGCTGTTTCACTTGCTTGTCATTCATGTGTTTACTGGAGTAGCACTTTTAATTTCCTTCAAAAACTTTTCCTTTGCATTCAAAACTTGGGTTACTGCTTGGTGTAAGAAGCCTAGTTTGTTTTGACATGCCTTCTTCACTAAGTGTAATCATTTCTAGCTTTTGATTTAACGTGAGAGATGTGTGACTCTTCCCTTCACTTGAACATTTAGAGGCCATTGTAGGGTTATTAACTGGCCTAAATTCAACATCCTTGTGTCTCAGGGATTAGGGAAGCCTGAGGAGAGGGAAAGAGACAGGGGAACAGGCTGTCGATGGAGCAATGAGAAAATACACAACATTTATAGATTGTTTGCCACCTAATATATGTGCAGTTCCTGGCACTCTAAACAATTACAATAGTAACATCACAGCTCACCATAACAAATGAATAATGAAAAAGTATTATAATTTACTTTGTGAGAATTGCCAAAATGTGATACAGAGACACGAAGTGAGCAAATGCTATTGGAAAAAATGGCGCCAATAGACTAGCTTGACACAAGGTTGCCACAAAACTTCAATTTGTAAAAAATGGAATATCTGCAAAGAACAGTAAAGTGAAGCACAAGAAAATGTAGTATTCCTGTATAGTTAGTACACGTAATTGTGTAGTATATATACATATAGTACATCAAGTGAGTATATGAAAATGCTCTTCCTACACGATATAATCTGAGAGTAGGAAAAGTTATCAGGGTTTGAACACAGACATAAATATAGAGAAGAATATTTTGAAAATAAGATCAAATTGTGGTTTGAGTGTTTTGTTTGGTATGATTTTGTTGTTGTTGTTGTTAATTTGTACATACATATAAGAATGTATAGAAGAAAAGATACAGGACCTTAGCTTCTCTGGTAGGTTTATTCCAATCCAAAATCTGATTTGATTTATAATCCATTGAAAGAAAATTTTAACTATAATTATATGTTGATTAAACTCTCTGTGTGAAGTGTCAAATACATAAAAATATTTCATTTGCAACTGCAATATACTGAAGCTTCAATTTTGTCAGAGAAGTATTGGCTTTATTTTCCAAGAATTTATTGATTAAAAGAAATCTAATTTCACATTTTAATTTAATATTTCACTTTTACACAGAAGTGCTCAGAATAAAGAAGCAGTCTATGAGATTATAATTGCATTATTTAAAAAAATGTTTCATTGTTTTGAATATTTTAAAAACAGTAGCACTGTTGTAACAGAATGTCCATTCTAAATGTCTGACTGGTGTGACATTAACAAACAAGTCAAACTCTAGAAGAGTATTTATTTTCAAGCACACTATTTCTATTTTTTGATGTATAGATTTTGCTAGTAAAAAAAAGGAGGAAATAACTCAGAATCTTCACTTAGCCCAGAATTAAAATAATTTAATTTCTTTATCTAAATCTGGTTATAAAAATGTAAGATTACATTTCAAGAGATAACATATACATTCTCCAGGATGAGGTAAGTCTGATTTTTGTATGCCCTTGCTAATGAGAACAGAATTGTAAGGGGTGACCAAGAAAACACAATATGAAGAAGATAAATATGCAGTATGACAAAAATTAATAAATAATTCCCTTGTCTGAGTTAGATCCATAACCAGGAGCTGTGACCCTGAAGTCAGTGATTTGATTTGGACCTGGCTTCAAGGGAGCCCACTATGGGGAAGGGTCTCCTGTACCCATTCTGGATGTTCACTGCCCAACTGCCACACCATCCATTTATTGTTCATTAATTCATTCATTTACCCACTCATTTACATAACAAACAGGATTATTGAGTACAGGCCATCCTTTCCCTAGCTGCTGACGATACCAATGCTCCTGTCCTCGAGAAGTTCAACCAAATGTAAGAGACATTGGCATGCGAATAACGAATATGAGAAATGTATACAGGATGGGACACTCAAATATATTTTGGGTGTAACAACAGAAAGATAGAATTGAAAAGGTAAATAGGGGGTTATAAAACAACCAAGATGAGGGAGAACACTCCAGGCTGAGGAAACAGCAGGTGTCAAGGCAAGACAATCCGAAGTAAAACTGTCCCTCAGGCCAGAGGTGGAAAGATAGAGTCATGGTGTGAGAGGCCTTATACCCATTTTAATGTTATAACATGGGGTCTCCAACTTTATTAATTTTTTTATCACGGTAAAATATACAGAACATAAAATTTACCATGTTAACTATCTTTAAGTGCACAATTCAGCTTTAAGTACATTCACATTGTTGTGCACCCATCACCACCATCCATCTCCAGAACTTTTACATCTTCCCAAACTGAAACTCTGGACCCATTAAACACTAACTCCCTACTCTCCTTTCCCCCCATCCTCTGGCAACCACCATTCTACCTTTTGTCTCTATGTATTTGACTATTCCAGGTACCTCTTTTAAGTGGAATCATATAATACTTGTACTTTTGTGTCTGGCTTATTTCACTTAGCATCATGTCTTCAAGATTCATCCCTGTTGTAGCATGTGTCAAAATTTCATCCCAAACTGTTTTGTTCATGGGTCAGTTAAACCGTTTTGAGGAAGTACCTCCCATGCATGGGCAGTATTAATGTATCACATACATGATAAAGAATATACAAAATAGATATTTTCAAAGGATAAGACTAAAAGATTAACTTATTTTTTTCTTTCATAATGAATTTTCATGAAACCCCCCTCTGGGCTGCCTGTATCTCTGTTTGGACACTACTGCTAGAGAACATGGAAAAGCATTGCGGAATATTAAGCAGAGGAGCAATATAGTTTGACACTATGACCCAGTTTTCCATCAGACATTCTCCTCCTGCTGTGTGCTCTATAGTTAGTGAGGAGGGGCAGGTTTCAAAGACTAGATAATTCAAATAACTAGGTTTGTATTTTTAGAGTGGAATGTTCTAGTGAATCTAAGTGTACCCCTCATTCATTGCAATTGCATATCATTCTAACTTCATTCCACATAAACCATTTTGTTGAAAAGCATAAAATAACACAGCTACTGGAAAGCACTTGCTGGTCACTGTTGATTTTAAGATTGCAGGTGAATGTGCTGGTAGAATTTAAGGGTATCTTGATGTTTTGGAGTATTGTTCAAAATTGTATCAAAGTCAGCCTATTCCTTAAAAACAAACCACAAAAGAGGTACTACTAAAATCTGGGGTTAGAACAACAGAGACTGCATAGTGGTTGAAAAAGCATGGACCTTGGAGTCAAGTAGACCTCAGTATAACTCTGACGTTACCGCTTACTAGTTGTGTAACGCTGGGCAAGTGTCTACACCTCTTGTAACCTTAATTTTATTATCTATAAATATTTGACAATAGCTTCTTAGCAAAGTTGTTAAGAGCATGAAATGATGTAATGTACCCACATGCCTAGTACAGATGCTAGTTGGTGTTAGTGTCATCTTTTTCAGCTATGAACCCCAGACAGGAAAACCAATTTTATTACCTTGTTCCATGCACTAGGACATGTTTAATCCCTCTTTCTGGAATGCCCTCTTCCCCCCAGAAAAAATCCAAACTGGATTTCAAGATTCAGATTTCAGTGTCTCTTATTTTGACATTTTAGAGGTCCAATTAAGCTCTTTCTCATCACAATTCCTATATGGTTTACTTGCATCTCTAATATATTAATAACCACTAATTTTGGGTCAGTGCTGTGATGAGCTGACCAGTTTCCCTTCAGGAAAAAAAGGACTTATTGCCCTACTGCTGGGAGTGTCACCAGCAGACAGCTCCTTTTCAGGAATTATCTCAGATGAGAGCACCTCTCAGGTCATGCTCCCTTTCCAAGGTGGCCCCATCCAATACCTGAAGGGTGAGGATATAAGGGCCCAGGTTCTTCACAGCACTGTGACAAGTCCAAAGGATCATCTCATCTTCAGAACTTGCCTTAGAGTTGGCTAAGCCTTTCTCTGAGACCAGATCACAGCTCAACCTCTCTCTCTTTCTCCTGATCTTCTGCCTATCCCTTCTCTTCCCCAGGTGGTGATCATAAGAACATTCCCTAATAAACCTCCTGCACCCAAATTTCCACCTCAGAATCTGCAACCCAGGAACCCAAACTGCAGCTTTACCTCAGGCACTTATTGCTACAACTATTTGTTCACTGCCTGTCTCACTCCATAGGCTGGGTCCACTTCTGGTTACTTTAACATTCTCAGAATCTAGTTAATACCTGGTTGGTATTAACCAGGTATTAACTTGTTGGATAAATGCTTCTTGGATAAATTCATTAAAACTGAGATTTCCTTTTCTTTGGCCAAGAAATTCTATTTTCTTGTTTAATTAAGTTTATTTATTTATGTTCTCTATGTTTACAGAAAAAGAAGTTAGAGGAGTTAACTCAAAAATTGACTCCAATTAAATAGTGGGGAAATGGGAATGACAGAATTGTAAAAGCCAATATACCAATGATACAGATCAATATAGTTATAATGAGTCATTGAATAGTTTTAAATCATTGAGTAAGTAGTCTTTGAGCTGAGCATCTACCATATACCAGGCACTGCTTAAGTGTTAAAATAAGACTAACTCTCTACTCCCAAGGAAAATTATGTTCAAGTGGAAGAGAGGGGCAAAATAGAATAGAACAGCATAATTCCAGAGAGCAACAGGTAGTATGAAGGTCACTGAAAGGGCTTAGAAAATACCATCCCCAAATATACCTCTCTGGCATGTTGATTACTTTGAACTGAAGGCAATTGAGAAGCAGCAGATTCAGGAAGGGCTCTCTGCCCTCCCTGTATCAGGAAGAGGAGGGAATTCTTATCACCAGAGATGGGGAGTTGACATCAAGATGAGTCTGTACAAACAAATCTTACGGAAATAACCCTTATATTCCATTAGTTTCCCCCACATGTTTCCTGTTCACTTCCCCACAGTTTAATACCCTTAGCTCAAACCCCCTTTTCCTTTGTCTTGCCACATTTCCACAAGTTATCACTCTTTGTTAAAATGATATATAAGCCCCTGGGTCTAACTGCTTTGGGATTCTTGCTTCTTTCTGTGAAACCCTCTGTGCCATGTACAAATATTAACATCAAATAAAATGTGCATGCTTTTCCTCCTGTTTTTCTGTCTTTTGTGAGTTCTACTCACATGTCCCAGCCACAGAACCTAAGAGGAGAAAGGAAAAGTCTTTCCTCCCCTACACTGCTGTAGGTAGAATGGTCAGGAAGGACTCTCCCAGAAGGTTAGCAGAGATCTCAGTGATGAGAATCCATACGTGCAGATATTTGGAGGAAAAAATTTGGGGGTTGGGGGGGGAGGTAGGTAATAAAAGGCCAGGCATTCGGTACAAAACTGACTCTAAGTTTCAGGCAGCTAAATATATACGCTAAATTGCTTGTTTTTATCTGGAAAGGTGACATATTCTAATTCTTAAGAAGAGCCAAAGTTTTTCCTTGAATAAAACTGGATGGCACTGAGAGAAGTAAACAATGTCTTCATCAACTATTTCACAACAAAGACAGAAGCAGAAATCTGTGCCAACTTTTATAGTGACACTGGAGACCTAACATTAAAAAGCATTCAGGAAAGACAATTTCTGTGAGGGGTACAATGGCTCAGCGTGCTTAGAGCAGCAGCTAGATGACGTGACCTTTAGGTTTTCTTCTTTACGGAAGAGCTGGATGTCAGACAGTCAAGATTATATTTGCTCTCAAGGGCCTCAGTCCAGGTATCACAGAGTATTCATTTCTTCTCTGACTCATTAATCAAGAAAAGAATTGTTCAGAACAACCTGGGACAAAGGCTTTAATCATAACACTCTATTTTCCTGCTGCATTTAAGACTCACAATTTAGGCTGACTTCATAGAATTCTATTGAAATATCACCTACCTAGATAAAGAACTACTTGCTTCCAGTATATAATTCCATTCTTTTCATTTGCAAATGTATACACCACCATCACCACCACCCATTGCTATAAAATAGGGTTTTCAGTTTTGTGGATGCATGTTAAGTTTTATTGAGATACCAGTAAATGACAACAGGCATAAAATTAAGGAAATAGTGTCAAGATATCCAAGGAAGTGGGAAATGGAGATGATTAAGCTATTACAATAGGGCAGGTTTGCTTAACCTAACTTTGTAATTTTGTTTCCTGACAATTAAACCAAAAGATAGCATTTATTAAACAGCAACAACACACCAGCAGAGGCATGTCACAATAATGTCACAGAAAGAACGTGAATTCCAAAGTGAAAAATTTAACAGGTCGAGTTTTATCATAGTAGCAGAGGAATGTCATCACATCACAAAACATGCACTGCAACCCTCAAAGTGCTTTGACTTCTCATTACTAATATACCCTACAGATAAAATACCTACTAAGTCAATGAATGAGATGCATTTAATTTTGCAAATATTTAAAACACCTATGATCAAATCCAAGCTCTACCATCTGAAGGAGTTTAGGACATGGCACCCCCAAATTTGTTACTTTGGTACATTGATCATTTTGAGCTGAAAGCACTTGAAAAGCAGCAAATGCAGGGAGAGGCTTTCTCTGCACTCCCTTATCTGCCTAGAGACAGATCCTCCAAAAGGAGCTCAACTGTCAACCACGGGACGTTGAGTCCCCTCACAGGACAGGAGACTAGAAGTGACACCATAGCCAGGCAGACTTTGTCACCAGCTCTTATGTATCCCTGCGATTCTTCTAAGGGCCCATTCAACTTTCCTAAAATTATTTACTCTCCCCTAAGTGGCCTACATTTCTCCTCTCCTTCCCCTATTAAGATAGTATAGTTTACTGAGCTCTGACCGCCACAGCAACAGTCAGCTCTACCCACCACCAGAGCCTCCCATCAAGCCTCTTAGATAGCCTCAACCACCAGAGGGCAGACAACAGAAGCAAGAAAAACTACAATCCTGCAGCCTGTGGGCCAAAAACCACAGTTACAGAAAGACAGAGAAGATGAAAAGGCAGAGGGCTATGTACCAGATGAAGGAACAAGAAAAAACCCCAGAAAAACAACTAAATGAAGTGGAGATAGGCAACCTTCCAGAAAAAGAATTCAGAATAATGATAGTGAAGATGATCCAGGACCTCGGAATAAGAATGGAGGCAAAGATTGAGAAGATGCAAGAAATGATTAACAAAGACCTAGAAGAATTAAAGAACAAACAAACAGAGATGACCAATACAATAACTGAAATGAAAACTACACTAGAAGGAATCAATAGCAGAATAACTGAGGCAGAAGAACGGATAAGTGACCTGGAAGACAGAATGGTGGAATTCACTGCTGCGGAACAGACTAAAGAAAAAAGAATGAAAAGAAATGAAGACAGCCTAAGAGACCTCTGGGACAACATTAAACGCAACAACATTCGCATTATAGGGGTCCCAGAAGGAGAAGAGAGAGAGAAAGGACCCGAGAAAATATTTGAAGAGATTATAGTCGAAAACTTCCCTAACATGGGAAAGGAAATAGCCACCCAAGTCCAGGAAGCGCAGAGAGTCCCATACAGAATAAACCCGAGGAGAAACACGCCGAGGCACATAGTAATCAAAGTGGCAAAAATTAAAGACAAAGAAAAATTACTGAAAGCAGCAAGGGAAAAACGACAAATAACATACGAGGGAACTCCCATAAGGTTAACAGCTGATTTCTCAGCAGAAACTCTGCAAGCCAGAAGGGAGTGGCATGATATACTTAAAGTGATGAAAGGGAAGAACCTACACCAAGGTTACTCTACCCAGCAAGGATCTCATTTAGATTTGATGGAGAAATCAAAAGCTTTACAGACAAGCAAAAGCTAAGAGAATTCAGCACCACCAAACCAGCTCTACAACAAATGCTAAAGGAACTTCTCTAAGTGGGAAACACAAGAGAAGAAAAGGACCTACAAAAACAAACCCAAAACAATTAAGAAAATGGTCATAGGAACATACATATCGATAATTACCTTAAACGTGAATGGATTAAATGCCCCAACCAAAAGACATAGACTGGCTGAATGGATACAAAAACAAGACCCATATATATGCTGTCTACAAGAGACCCACTTCAGACCTAGGGACACATACAGACTGAAAGTGAGGGGATGGAAAAAGATATTCCATGCAAATGGAAATCAAAAGAAAGCTGGAGTAGCTATACTCATATCAGATAAAATAGACTTTAAAATAAAGAATGTTACAAGAGACAAGGAAGGACACTACATAATGATCAAGGGATCAATCCAAGAAGAAGATATAACAATTATAAATATATATGCACCCAACATAGGAGCACCTCAATACATAAGGCAACTGCTAACAGCTATAAAAGAGGAGATCAACAGTAACACAATAATAGTGGGGGACTTTAACACCTCACTTACACCAATGGACAGATCATCCAAAATGAAAATAAATAAGGAAACAGAAGCTTTAAATGACACAATAGACCAGATAGATTTAATTGATATATATAGGACATTCCATCCAAAAACGGCAGATTACACGTTCTTCTCAAGTGCACACGGAACATTCTCCAGGATAGATCACATCTTGGGTCACAAATCAAGCCTCAGTAAATTTAAGAAAATTGAAATCATATCAAGCATCTTTTCTGACCACAACGCTATGAGATTAGAAATGAATTACAGGGAAAAAAACGTAAAAAAGACAAACACATGGAGGCTAAACAATACGTTACTAAATAACCAAGATATCACTGAAGAAATCAAACAGGAAATAAAAAAATACCTAGAGACAAATGACAATGAAAACACGACGACCCAAAACCTATGGGATGCAGCAAAAGCGGTTCTAAGAGGGAAGTTTATAGCTATACAAGCCTACCTAAAGAAACAAGAAAAATCTCAAGTAAACAATCTAACCTTACACCTAAAGAAACTAGAGAAAGAAGAACAAACAAAACCCAAAGTTAGCAGAAGGAAAGAAATCATAAAGATCAGAGCAGAAATAAATGAAATAGAAACAAAGAAAACAATAGCAAAGATCAATAAAACTAAAAGTTGGTTCTTTGAGAAGATAAACAAAATTGATAAGCCATTAGCCAGACTCATCAAGAAAAAAAGGGAGAGGACTCAAATCAATAAAATCAGAAATGAAAAAGGAGAAGTTACAACAGACACCGCAGAAATACAGAACATCCTAAGAGACTACTACAAGCAACTTTATGCCAATAAAATGGACAACCTGGAAGAAATGGACAAATTCTTAGAAAGGTATAACCTTCCAAGACTGAGTCAGGAAGAAACAGAAAATATGGACAGACCAATCACAAGTAATGAAATTGAAACTGTGATTAAAAATCTTCCAACAAACAAAAGTCCTGGACCAGATGGCTTCACAGGTGAATTCTATCAAACATTTAGAGAAGAGCTAACACCCATCCTTCTCAAACTCTTCCAAAAAATTGCAGAGGAAGGAACACTCCCAAACTCATTCTATGAGGCCACCATCACCCTGATACCAAAACCAGACAAAGACACTACAAAAAAAGAAAATTACAGACCTATATCACTGATGAATATAGATGCAAAAATCCTCAACAAAATACTAGCAAACAGAATCCAACAACACATTAAAAGGATCATACACCATGATCAAGTGGGATTTATCCCAGGGATGCAAGGATTCTTCAATATACACAAATCAATAAATGTGATACACCATATTAACAAACTGAAGTATAAAAACCATATGATCATCTCAATAGATGCAGAAAAAGCTTTTGACAAAATTCAACACCCATTTATGATAAAAACTCTCCAGAAAGTGGGCATAGAGGGAACCTACCTCAACATAATAAAGGCCATATATGACAAACCCACAGCAAACATCATTCTCAATGGTGAAACACTGAAAGCATTTCCTCTAAGATCAGGAACGAGACAAGGATGTCCACTCTCACCACTATTATTCAACATAGTTCTGGAAGTCCTAGCCACGGCAATCAGAGAAGAAAAAGAAATAAAAGGAATACAAATTGGAAAAGAAGAAGTAAAACTGTCACTGTTTGCGGATGACATGATACTATACATAGAGAATCCTAAAACTGCCACCAGAAAACTGCTAGAGCTAATTAATGAATATGGAAAAGTTGCAGGCTACAAAATTAATGCACAGAAATCTCTTGCATTCCTATACACTAATGATGAAAAATCTGAAAGAGAAATTATGGAAACACTCCCATTTACCATTGCAACAAAAAGAATAAAATACCTAGGAATTGGGGCTTCCCTGGTGGCGCAGTGGTTGAGAATCTGCCTGCTAATGCAGGGGACACGGGTTCGAGCCCTGGTCTGGGAAGATCCCACATGCCACGGAGCAGCTGGGCCCGTGAGCCACAACTACTGAGCCTGCGCGTCTGGAGCCTGTGCCCCACAACGGGAGGGGCCGCGATAGTGAAAGGCCCGCGCACCGCGATGAAGAGTGGTCCCCGCACCGCGATGAAGAGTGGCCCCCACTTGCCGTAACTAGAGAAAGCCCTCGCACGAACCGAAGACCCAACACAGCCAAGAATAAATAAATAAATAAATAAAGTAGCTATAAAAAAAAAAAAAAAAACCTAGGAATAAACCTACCTAGGGAGACAAAAGACCTGTATGCAGAAAACTATAAGACACTGATGAAAGAAATTAAAGATGATACCAACAGATGGAGAGATATACCATGTTCTTGGATTGGAAGAATCAACATTGTGAAAATGAGTATACTACCCAAAGCAATCTACAGATTCAATGCAATCCCTATCAAATTACCAATGGCATTTTTTATGGAGCTAGAACAAATCATCTTAAAATTTGTATGGAGACACAAAAGACCCCGAATAGCCAAAGCAGTCTTGAGGCAAAAAAATGGAGCTGGAGGAATCAGACTCCCTGACTTCAGACTATACTACAAAGCTACAGTAATCAAGACAATATGGTACTGGCACAAAAACAGAAACATAGATCAATGGAACAAGATAGAAAGCCCAGAGATTAACCCACGCACCTATGGTCAACTAATCTATGACAAAGGAGGCAAAGATATACAATGGAGAAAAGACAGTCTCTTCAATAAGTGGTGCTGGGAAAACTGGACAGCTATATGTACAAGAATGAAATTAGAATACTCCCTAACACCATACACAAAAATAAACTCAAAATGGATTAGAGACCTAAATATAAGACCGGACACTATAAAACTCTTAGAGGAAAACATAGGAAGAACACTCTCTGACATAAATCACAGCAAGATCTTTTTTGATCCACCTCCTAGAGTAATGGAAATAAAAACAAAAATAAACAAGTGGGACCTAGTGAAACTTCAAAGCTTTTGCACAGCAAAGGAAACCATAAACAAGACGAAAAGACAACCCTCAGAATGGGAGAAAATATTTGCAAATGAATCAATGGACAAAGGATTAATCTCCAAAATATATAAACAGCTCATTCAGCTCAATATCAAAGAAACAAACACCCCAATCCAAAAATGGGCAGAAGACCTAAATAGACATTTCTCCAAAGAAGACATACAGACGGCCACGAAGCACATGAAAAGATGCTCAACATCACTAATTATTAGAGAAATGCAAATCAAAACTACAATGAGGTATCACCTCACTCCTGTTAGAATGGGCATCATCAGAAAATCTACAAACAACAAATGCTGGAGAGGGTGTGGAGAAAAGGGAACCCTCTTGCACTGTTGGTGGGAATGTAAATTGATACAGCCACTATGGAGAACAATATGGAGGTTCCTTAAAAAACTAAAAATAGAATTACCATATGACCCAGCAATCCCACTACTGGGCATATACCCAGAGAAAACCGTAATTCAAAAAGACACATGCGGGCTTCCCTGGTGGCGCAGTGGTTGAGAGTCTGCCTGCTAATGCAGGGGACACGGGTTCGAGCCCTGGTCTGGGAGGATCCCACATGCCGCGGAGCAACTGGGCCCGTGAGCCACAATTGCTGAGCCTGCGCGTCTGGAGCCTGTGCTCCGCAACAAGAGAGGCCGCGGTGGTGGGAGGCCCGCGCACTGCGATGAAGAGTGGTCCCCGCTTGCCACAACTAGAGAAAGCCCTCGCACAGAAACGAAGACCCAACACAGTCATAAATAAATAAATAAATAAATAAATAAATAAATAAATAAATAAAAGAACGTGAATTTCTTAAAAAAAAAAAAAAAAAAAAAGACACATGCACCCGAATGTTCATTGCAGCACTATTTACAATAGCCAGGTCATGGAAGCAACCTAAATGCCCATCAACAGACGAATGGATAAAGAAGTTGTGGTACATATATACAATGGAATATTACTCAGCCATAAAAAGGAACGAAATTGAGTCATTTGTTGAGACGTGGATGGATCTAGAGACTGTCATACAGAGTGAAGTAAGTCAGAAAGAGAAAAACAAATATCGTATATTAATGCATGTATGTGGAACCTAGAAAAATGGTACAGATGAGCCAGTTTGCAGGGCAGCAGTTGAGACACAGATGTAGAGAATGGACATATGGACACCAAGGGGGGAAAACGGCGGTGAGGTGGGGATGGTGGTGTGCTGAATTGGGCGATTGGGATTGACATGTATACACTGATGTGTATAAAACTGATGCCTAATAAGAACCTGCAGTATAAAAAAACAAACAAAACAACTAATACTAAACTTTCATTGGGTTATTTGTATGGAAATATGTTAATATAAATGTTTCAGACATTACATGAAATTTCTAAAAACCTTATATTTGTATTTGTATGGAAATATGTATGGAAATATGTTAATATAAATGTTTCAGACATTAAAAAAAAAAAAAAGATAGTATATAAGCTCTCTAATCCTAACCTTTATTGAGTTATTCACTTCTTTTTTCCTGTGATGCTCCCCGGCATGTAATATTCAAAATGAATACCCTTGTATACTTTTTCTCCTGTTAAGCTGCCTATTGTTTGTTTAGTTCATAGGCCCAGCTATTGAATGTAGGAGGGTAGAGGGAAAGTCATTTCTCCTTTATATATCTAATTTTTCAACTACATAACCCCAACTGAAAAGGTGTTGGGATCAAATAACAATGTGTGAAAGCCCCTGGCTGACACGGCTTCTGGCGGATGACAGTCACGATGTCTTTCCTTCCCTCCACTTCCCTTCCTTTCCTCTTTCCACAACCTAGTATAAAAGGAAGGCTATATCCTGAACGTAGATAACAGTCATAAGTAGCCTCCTTTCTGGGCCTGGAGCAGGTGTATAAACGGAGGCTGCATACCTTATCTACATATTTAAAAGTTGTAAGTCAAGCTGGCAAACTGTTAAATAAAATATGTTATATCCTTCCATCTTGTTAAATATACCTTCATAACAATCTGGAAGGCCAAGTTCAAGATTAGATCTCTCAGGTCCCTCAGAGTTTCATGCCAAAATTTAGCAGGAGGCCCTGGGCACAATCCCTCTCCCCAGTCATGAGGCCTGTATCCCTACCCTTCCCTCCACCAGCTCCTCCACCCACAAAGGGCCTGGTAGGCATGGTGTGAACACCCCAGCATGATCGAGCTCCAGACACACCTCCATAACCAACTGGCCCTGGAGCCAAAGGGTGTGCCCACCAGCAACCACAGTCTGTCCTAAGGAGAAAGGGATTGGGAAGAGGTCCCAACAGGCCTTGGTGGCAGTGATTAGGACCTGTTGAACAGAAAATTCCATGGTCCCAGATGCCCTGAACTTAGTCTAGAAATGAGGTTAAGGATCCCAGGCAGCCAGGAACCTTGGCCCCAAGGACTCCTCACCTGCTTGGTGGAGAGGGGGCCACAGGGGGCGCTCTAAAGCTCCACCTGAAGCCAAGTCTTGCCTGGTGCTCAAGGTGATACTGCTGACAAGTTTAGCAATTCTTGCAATAATCCACCATCACCAGGAAATCAATACCCACAAAAATACTGAAGTTAATATGATTAGGGTATCAAGAAAAAGTAATTCTATAAAAAGGCCGTTTTCCCTTTTCCTGCATCAACAGAAGCAAAGATGAATGTAGCTTGAGTGCTTTTCTCTCACTCATCTTTTTCCCAACTATATCACTATTTTAAGGTTCACTTCTATCTGTGCTTAGCACATCTGAATTTTCTCTCTCCCTCTTCCTCTCCTTCCTTTCTTTCATTCGCTCACCCCTCCCTCTTGATTTCTCATTTTGTGTTTTGATAAACCCATCATTTTTATGGACAAAAAATAGAATTAGAAGCTGTGTTTGCTACCTTTAAAAAAGTTATATCTAGAGGTACATCAGTTAAATATGGAAGGAATAAATTTTCCCATCACAATGTGGTAGTAGTGGAATAGCTCAAACTTTCTTGATTTCTGGGACTCACTTTATTTGATCCAATGTGTCCTCTAAAAACTGCAAAATACCTTTACTGGAAAAGAAAGAAAGTAAAATATCATGCTTCTTTTGGGTATCTATGAATGCAATGAGAGAGGAGTTACTTAGCTTTAACAGGGCCTTTACACTGTTAACAGTCACATTACTGATACAAGTACTTCCCGTTTCACTAAAGGCAGGTAAAGGGGAAGGAGTTACTTTCTACAGTACTCAAAGAACAGGCAGGAACAAAAAGGACTCATAGCACCAGGGGAGAACCGTGCACGAACAGCTGGACAATTCCTTTTATTCCACCCTTCATTACCCCTTGAACAAAACTCACCAAATCTTCCAGTGTTAGCAGCTCATACTGCCCACTTACAGATTAGTTTGTATTCTTAAAAATCATTACAAATTAACTGTTCCCATAATCTGACCAAGTCTAACTTAGTCTTTGAGCCATTTGTCCTCATACTGCAAAATATCTTATTCAGTATAAAGTCCATGCAGGAGAGTGGTTCGTTTATTGTCACCATAGTGAGAACATTTCAGGATTTCATAAAAACAACCAATCAATCCTTTCATAATGAAAATGATATGATAGCCTTTGCAAAAAAGAAAACATCGCAGACCTAACATGAATTGGAGATGTGATTTTTTTGTTGTTGTGTTATCTGCAGCTGTGAGGACATTTAACCCACCCACTCTCACTCTTTCACCTGATACTAGCAAAAATATGCATTGGCCAAAAAATTAACCAGAAGCTTAGCGTGGCCATAGAGGATAAAAGTAACTGACCAACTATCTTAGTCGGTTTGGGCTGCTGTTACAAAAATACCATACACTGGGTGGCTTAAACAACAAACATTTGTTTTTCACAGTTTTTGCAGTTGAGAAGTCCAAGATCAAAGTTCAGGGTGCTGGTAAGGACCCCCTTCCTGGTGGACAGATGTCGGACTTTTTAAATCCTCGCATGGCAGGGAGCAGAGAGAGGGAGCAAGATCCCTCGTGTCTCATTAGGGCACTAATCCTATTCATGTGTGCTGGGCATGATTCCAAGCGCAAAGATGGAACAGTTAACGAGAAAGAAAGGGTGCCTTTCATGGGCTGGCGGGGGTGGGCGTGAGAGATGGGAGGGGAAATGGGTCGATAATAGACAATAAATAAGGAAACAACATAATTTCAGACAGAGATAAGCCCAGTGAAGACGTTAAAATACCCTTCTCTCCCCATTCTGCACCTCCACCCCATCCCCACTTATCATCTCTGAACGACAATGTTTTCTGACAACCTCTCCGCCCAGTCCTGAATAGACCATTTCCTCCTGCGGATGCCCTGATCCCATGTCTACCTCTAGCCTGCACCTTTATTGTATTTGTTTACCTGTCTTATCTTTCCCTACGAGACTTCAGGCCCCTTTGGAGTAAAGGTCAGACACTTTTTCTTAATGATTTTGTAGTTGTTATTCCTGGCACATATTCTGTATTTTGCTCACAGTATAACATATTCAATAAACGCCAATTAACTGAACGAACCTGTTGAAGGAATAAGGATGCCACTAACTGTAGCTAGCATTGAACTATTATTGTGCAACTTGAGGCTTAGTAGGAATGACTACATTGATGTGATCACAATCTTTTACAAAGATTTTATGATAATCTCATTAGAATCATGTTCTATTGTTTAATTTAGTAGCTCTCACCCCCGTACCATTTAAAAAATATTACAGCTTAGGATTCACTCTACTAAAGCGACGTAGGTCAGAAATTGAATGAAACAGATAAACTGTGTAGTTAAGAGGTGAGCCCAGGGACACCGAAGAACGATGTAACATTTCCCAGAACCCTAGAGAACTTGCTTCCAGAGACAGAACAGTAAATTGTATTACTCAGATAGCAACACAGCACTGAAGGACAACCAACTAAATAATTTGAGGCTGCTTTCCAGGATTGGAAAGCACACTGTGACCTCACGATGGCTTTGCTTTGGGGCCATCTGTCTGAGGGCTGTAACCAGCTCAGGTCTTTATTCAGTGCCTCCCAGGGAACTGCCAGTTCCAAGGTAGGCAGAGGAAAACCTCTTGGCATTGCAAAAATAAAGAACCTCTTAAGGTGATTTAGGACTCATCTGCATGATAATGGGTAGAGTATAGATGAGAGAGTGCAAACCACAGAACTGATTGCTTCCAACATTAATGAGAAAATGCCTTCTATTGTTGCCAAACCAGTTACAGAAGAATCATACTAAAAGCTCTATTAGGCATTAGGTATCAGCCTTGGACTTTATTAAGAGTTACATCTTTAAAATGTTACTTATCAGGAGGCCAGCCTATCTTTACAGCTCTGATGTGCTCCTCTACGCTCCCTGATGATTTTTGTCCAGCACAGTCAGGTCTAGGACCATGGATTAACTCCTGCGTCTTTCCTGCCACCTTCAGAGACAGGATCCAACAGAGCACAGGAAAACCACAAATCCAGTAGAGTACATAAGAAGCCTGAAGTCTTCTGCAAAGTAACCAACAAATATCTACTATATTCTGTGGCCACAGACTTATTTTTTTTTAAGCTATGTTTAGGAAGAGAACAGCAAAAAGTATTCCCCTTTTTATTTTACTAATGGAAAATCTGGATCAAAAAGATGCTGAATTAGTGAATCTCAGAAAGAAGAAACATGTTATTAGAGATAAAGCAGTAGGCTTTTCCTGAATTTCTTATTTGCGGTCTCTTCATCAAAAGACAGAAAAGAGTTGAAACAGATTAGTAGATTAGTAAATTTGGGCTAACACAAGGCAAGTCCTGTTCTAACATTATGGTACCCATCATTCCTAAAATTAAAAATAACTACTATTTATGGAGCACATGCCATGTGTCAGCCAATATTCTAGGTGTTTCATGTACTTATCTAATTTCATTCTCCCAATAACACTGTGTGGTAAGTATCATTATCCTATTTTCACAGATAGAGAAACTGAAGCTCAGAAATTTTAAGTGATTTGCTCAGTCTTATAGGTAGTAAACTGAAGAGCCAGGATTGGAAACCAAATATGCGTGACTTTAAAATTTGCATTTTTTCCAATTTATACATGGCCTTGAGAAAATTAATTTCAAAGCTCAAATAATACCCCTTCTCCATTAAAAAAAAAAAACAATCTTTAAGGACAAGACTTGACTTTGCATTTTAATCCTGAGCTATCAGGATTTTTTAAAAGCATTAACTCATAGTAGGAATCTTTAAAGATTTAATTTAAATGTATTTAACTTACTTAATTTAATTAATTTGCATCACTAAGTCCAAGCACATTTTTTGAAGAAAGAGACCCTCTAAGTACAAGCTTGTCCCATTGGTCTGTCTAGCCTCATTGTAGTTTTTCAATCCGGAATGACAGCTCATGGTAGGATTATGAGAGCTTAAACACAGTGTGCCTCAAAGTGGGAGAGACAGGTTCTGGGGGATCACATAACAGGTGCTGCAGTGGCTACTTAAAACGTTGCACAGCACCCATGTCAAAATGATGTTTACTAGAACAAATGACCTTTGAGAGAAAGGGAGAAGTAAAAGAGAGGGTGGATGGGAAGGGATAGCAATCAGGGCCTGAAACAGGACATGTTATAATAACTGTGCCAATTATCTTACGACCATCACAAAATAAACTGCAGTTATTTCCTCAACAGTCATTCAGTCCAAGCGTGCTAAACATCTCTTACCATATTTGCATGTTATTCGATTCACTCTAAAGGAATGAACACCTATGTGATTTTCAAGAAATCCTATTATACTATCCGATGACTATAACATTCCTTATTTTCCCAGACATGATTGTAGTTTCAGGCCCCTTTTTAAGATAACCACAATCACAGTTCAGTACAATTACCTAGATAGATCTCCTGGTGTGACATCTCACACCTGTCTGTTGAGATAAACTATCTTTTGTAGGTTTCTAAATCATTTGCTTTCTAGTGCTTCCCACGTCTTAAATTGGGTGCAGGAGGGAGAAGGAAAGAGGGATGTAGCAGGAAAAAAAAGACATGACAATATTAAGAATAATTCAGAATTGGCTCTTTAACTATGGAAGGACATAATAAATTTCTCCTACAATTTGTGAATTACATTTATTTTCATTTTTCTTATTTTCTTACTTTCCTCCTTATAGAGGAAGGTAATGTTTGATTTTCTCCTCTGCCTTAAGTGCTTCCTTTGCAAGTGGAAGAGTAAGAGGAAAAGAGCTGGGAGTGCAGGAACCGGGGCCATGGGTTTCTTGTAGGTTACCTTGTAATTTCTGGTTGTACTCGGTCCTGTGAGACTGGCTCCTCGTCAAGGTACCAGAGTGGTCCCCAGGGACACTGCTCTCAACCACAGTGTCAGTCTTCCTTCTCTCCAGCATATAGAGCCTGGGCCTCGTGAAGGGCAGACTCTTTTTCCTGGTGCCCAGAGTTTCTTTCCCGGGGGCTCCTTTGGGCTCCATCGGAGGCAGAGACCAGCTCTAGGGGCCAGCGGGCAACGGCTGGCTGCTAAAGGGCCTCAGGGTAAAGGTTAAAGCCACCAGCCTGAGGAGTTTAACTGCCCCCTTCTAAACAACCGGCTTCACTCCAGGGTTACCTAGCTGTGACTGCCACCTCCACGGAGTCCCAGGGCTCCACCCCTATGAGGTCATTCTTTTTTATACCTAGAATCCAACAGGGGAAGCTGCCACCTGTTAACCTGAGAGACCTGCCGCACCGAGCTAGGCAAAACAGCACTGCGCTGCAACATGCTGCTGAAGCAAACAAAAATCCCATTGTGTGGGCCGAGGGCTGGGAGTCAGGGGAAAGGAAAGTGAACAAGGTGAGGCGGGAGGAGGGGAAGCGCGCGTGTGTGTACCCTGCGGCTTATGGGTTTAGTGTGTGCCGCTGGGTGTGTACAGGTGCGCTGGGACACTGCGTTGCGGTTCTGCTGCCCCGAGCCAGACGGGGCTCGGCTGTGACTCTCAGCTAGAGTCACCCACACGTGACCGCGGAGCTAGTGTGGAGCCATGAGAATTTGCATTTGCATGACAACAGTGGGGACAGAATCGTTTTTTAAGGATTACTGCGAGCCCTCAAAGTCATGCTTCCGCCTTTAAACACCGAACATTCAGAGATTATTTGCTAAAAAACATACTTGCCAAACCCTGATCCGCATTCCTGAGGAAACAAGGGTTTGCACTGGAGAGGGGTCCGGCGGCAGGCGCGAGAGGAGGGAAAGGCCTGGAGCCTTTCTGACTTCTTGCTCTCCACGTGCTGCCCTAGGCTGAAATTAGTCTTTTCAGACCCAACCCCGTCCTTCTGGGTCCTGATCCTTGGGAAAATAAGCACTGGGCCAGGGTGTGATTTCTGTAAGATCTTTTCCCGACCCTTCCGCAGATGGAGTGCCCGAGAAAGACAGCTCACCTTGGGAAAATAAGCGGAGGGAAAATGTTTGAAACTGAGAAGAGACTCTAGACAGTGGAAAGGCCTGGGGGGCGGGGAGGAGGGTAGAAAGGCAAATAGTGATGGGCCTTTCATTAGTTTTTTTGAAGTTGTTTTTCCTCGTACTTACTGAGATTTCTCAAGGGGAGAATTCTCAGAAGCTCTGGGAATGTGCCAAGTGTTTTGTATGCCCTCGTTAAAGAAAAGAGAGACCCTGAGGAGAAAAATAGATTCTTTTTTTATTGCAGTGGGACTGCCAAAATCTAGCTTTGTGCTGCCCATTCTGAATCATGGTTAACTCTTGTTAGACAAGGTTTATAAATGAGGAAAAAGAGGGAAAACCCATTTTTCCAATTCAGGATGTGTGGGCTGAATACAATTTGCATAATTATCTTAGAAGATAAATGACAAATCTTCACCCACTATAGAGACATCTATATATAGCTTGGCATATTGAATGGCTTGTATTTAATATAATTGATAGTCTTTTTTTTTTAAACAAACCCTCACAAATACATTTAATAAATGATTTTCAAGGCACATTCTCTGCGAAGATGTAAAATCAGCTTTTTTGATTCACATTAAAAATGTCTCAATTGTATTCTAATATTATATATACATATATGTATGTGATATGTTTGTGTGTATTTGCCTGGTTACTCACAGACATATACTCTTAAATATAGTACTACTGCAAAATTGTGCAATTAAAAATACAGGACTTATGGGAAATATGGGGTTAGGGTTAGAGCACTCAAAAACTTTGTCAGTGATCCATTTTTTAAAAAAAGGTAAAAAACTTAAAAAAATGGTAGCACAGTTTTACATGTGATAAATGGTTAAGAAATACACAAATATTACAATAAATGTGGCACTTTGTGTTGAAGAAGCACTGAAGTTTGCTTGTGGAAGTGGGTATTAGAAGGGTTACAGCTTCTGAGTCATAATAAAATGATGGAAGAAGTGATATTTGAAATCAGATGGAAATGTACATCACCAGATGGGGATGGGTGTGGCTAGTCCCACAGGCCATGAACTGAAGTCACTGGTAATCTTGAGGGGTGTTCACGTGTGAGTTTTGTGTCCTCCCCTGTAGCTCAGGGCACCTGGGTACAGTTTTCTGCGTTCATCTAGTGTTTCAAGTAGATGAAATCACACATAAGCAAATGTGAAATTGTGTTATGCTCAAACAGTTCCCTAATATAACGGTTTTGTTGGAACAAACTTATGTTTTCAAAACAAGCATTATAGCAGAACTGACTGTAGTAGCTTTATTATATTTTAGAAACTTCATCAATTGAGAAGATACATAATATAGCTACCATGAATTCAGTAGTAAATATATTTTTCAATTTATTCACAATAGTTTCTATGTCAACTTTAAAAATAATAGATAAATTCTTTCAAAACCACCTTTTAATCAATCAGTGAATGGCGCAGACCTCGTTAGTTGTTTTCTCAGTATTCATTCCTACCACCTCCCACTCCATGCCATTCCTGGCCAACAGACCCTTATTTTGTTCAGGGTAACATTAGGCTTGGCCAATCATAATGATAATTTTGTGTCCATTTTCCAGTCTCCGTTGTCACTAGAGGTGGCCATGTAACCCTAGTCCTGGCAAATGAGACCTCAGTGGTGGTCTGCTAGAATGAGGGTAGGAGTTGATTCTGGGAAAGCTTTTGCTTCTCTAATAAAAGGTGTAGAAACAGCTGGCTTCAACCTTCCCCCTTTGTCCAAACTTGATCACAGGTGTAATGCATGGAGCAGTTGCAGCCACCTGTGTCCATAAGAAAAGACAGGAGAACCATGGGCTCTGATAACATTGAGCTACTGAACCAATATTAGTGGCCATCCACCTTTAGAGTTTTTAAGAGGATAAAAAAGAACCTCCCGTCCTAAAGCCATTGTTAGTTGGAGTTCTTGTCAGTACATTTCTAAGGAATTCAACAGAGAGTGCTTGATATAAAATGAATTCACAGTTCTTTTGCTTATGTATTTGACACTGTTCAAGCCAATGTGTTTAGAATCACCAGCATAAAACATGGTTTACCTTTGCTGCCAATAAAAACAGCTGGGTTAAAAAGATTTTGGGTGTTTTGTCACTGAAGCATTTTCTAGAATATGAATGAGACTGGAGGAACAAGGCTTCTAATTTGTCTGTTTTATATTTTATGACAGAGGTACAAAAGTATTTCCATTCAAGGATTTTATGTTACTTAATAAAGTATTGATATTAAGACTCTTAAATTAATTTTACTGGGCGTAAAGAGCAAGCAGTTCATGGCTCATTATTTTAAAAAATACTGGGTAGTGAATCCAAGACTCAGTTTTAATTTTGGCTAAATCAGCTTCATGACATTACAAGTGACCTAGTGTCTCTCAGTCCCAATTTCTTCATCTGCAAAAGGTAATAATGAGTTAGCCATTAGTGCTATTCACTGAATATGTTCACAGAGTGCTGCACTGCCCTGCACCCTTTCAACTTAGGTGTGGCCGTGTAACTTGCTTTAGCCAATGAAACTGATTTAAAGTGATGTGTGACCTAAATGAGGAGGAAACCCAAAAAAGAGGGAATATATGCATACGTATAGCCGATCCATTTTGCTGTGCAGTAGAAACTAACACAACATTGTAAAGCAACTGTACTCCAATAAAAAAAATTTTTTTAAAGTGATATGTGTTAAAAAAAAGTGATATGTATTACTTCTGGAAAAGTGTTAAGAACAGGTGTGTGATTTGCTACAGCCTTCTTTCCCTTATCCATGGTGGCTGGCAAGATTCCAGGCAGCGGATGAGTCCTGGAAGGAGGATGATTTGGAGCAGAGCCCCAGTCACCCCATAATGGTTGTGTAGTTTGAGCATGAAAGAATTCTTTGCTCCTTTAAGCTACTGAGACTTGGGGCTGTATTTTTCTTTTTTTTTTTTACTACCTCAGCATAAGCCTAGACTATCCTTATTGATGTAGGGTGTAGAGTAAATGATTCATAAATCTTTTTCTGGTCTGGCATTATATGATTTCCAGATTCTAAGATCCAGTGCTATTAGGTTGTAAAACTCCTAATTCCAAAACAGAAATCACATCTCTTGAATATAGTCATAAATAAATTGGACTGGAGGAAGGAAAAGAACTTACTAGTTTAAGTTAGGAACTTATTATAGGAGTCCAGGCAAGAAATGCTTGGACTAAGGCAGTGGTGGTAGAGATGGAGAAATGCTGATGGATTCAAATACATTTTAAAAGTTGAGCTGACAAAACTTGTATATAGTTGATTGAGGCTAATGGGTAAGAAGAGGAATGAAAGGTGAATTCCAGGTTTTAATAGTGACTAATTGAGAGGATAGTGGTGCTATATGCTAAAACAGGAAGAAAGAAGGACAAGAGGAAGAGGAAGTTTGGTGGGGTTGTCAAGAATTCCATTTAAGAATAGACTAAGTTTAAGATGGCTGTAAGATATTCAAGAGAAATGTCAGGTGGACTTTGGATTTGTAAATTTGGTGTCACTATTCAGATCTTAGATTAAAAATTGGGAGTCATCATAATATATATAATATTTAAAACCATGCATTGATGAGACCATTTAGGAAAAAAATATATGCAGAAGAGAAGGACCAAAATCAACTGCTGAAAAACTCTAAGTTTGAAGGTAGGGTTGGAGGAAACCCAGCAAAGCAGGCAGAATAGCCATCGAGGTGGGAAAAAAGCAGGAGAATGTTGCATCACAGAAGTCTGGAAGCAAGTTTTTCCAAAATGAGGGAGTAGTCAGTCTGCTGAAAGGCCAAACAAAATGAAAATAGAAAATGATTCTTTGAATTTGGCACAATGTTGGTCATTTACAAACTTTTCAAAAGCAGTTTCAGTAATGGGGTAGAGGTATAAGCCACAATGGAAGGGACTCCATGAAAGGAGGTAAGGAAGTTGGAACACGTAGGAATAACACTTCTGAAGAAGTTTGCAATAATTTGTTATTATTAGGTAACTACTATATATAAGGATTATACCTAGGTAAAATAGTGAGGAAGGAAGAATCATATCCATATTTACAAAATTGGAAACAGGTTCAGAGAAGTTGAGTAATTTTCCCAAGACGACACAACTCATAAATAATGGAGTAAAGACTCAAATTCAGGCCTTTCTTTTATAGCAAAGCCTGAGGTCTTAGCCACTTGGCTACATGTAAAGTGCCAGCAAACTGCCTGACATACAGCAAGTACACACATGCACTTTTCAGCATTAGAGGCATCTAGGAACAATTCTCATTACCTATCCTTTATTCTTTGGGATGAATCTGAGGGATCTGAAATCTTATCAACATCTCAAGTGATTTTCATGCAGTTAAACTTGGACAATTCCTGCAAGCATTCTCCTTGTCTCCAGTGTCTCTCTACTCCAATTCATCTTGCCCAATACCTCTTGAATTTCCTTTCTAAACCATAAGTCAGATCATGTCATTCTTCAGATTAAAAAGCTTGATGGATGGTTTCCCACCACATGTAGAAGGAAATCCAAACATTCTCTAGGCTTCAATCAGACTGTCTAGTTTCATTTCCGATTACTTACTATTCTAGTTATTGATTGCTGAATAACAAATCACCCCCAAAACAGTTGTTTAAGGCAATGATTGTCATTGCATTAGCACTCACAATTTCTGTGGGTCAGGAATTAAGGGAAGGCTCAACCAAGCAGTTCTGGCTCAGGTCTCTCATGTCCTTGTAGGTAGATGTTGGCAGGAGGTCAAATAGCAGGCAGTCAGAACAGCCACGGGTTGACCAGGCAGACTTCTCTTCTCATATGGTTTCAGGGCCTCTTTGATCTCTCCACGTGGCTAGTTTGGGCTTCCTTTCCAGCATGGCAGCCTTAGGGAAGTCAGATTGCTTACACTGTGGCTCAGGGTTGCAAAGGGGAGAGTGTCCACCCTTAAGACATACCCTATGAAGTCACATAGTGTCACTTCCAACCTAGTCTCAGAGCCTACCCAGGTTCAAGGAGAGGGAACACAGACCCTACCTTCTCAACGGGAGGCGTATCAAAGTCACGTTATGAGAAAAGCTTACAGAAGGGGAGAAAGTGCTGTGGATGTCTTTGGAAAATGCAATCTGACTCATACATACCCATCACATTCGCCATATTCTAGTCTCTTTTAGGATTGATTTTATTCAAGCTGTTTCTTTTACTTGGAATAGCTCTCCCCATCCTGTGAAGTCCTACTCATCCTTCAAGCCCCAGCTTAAATGTCCCCTCTTCTGTGACATTTCCCTTCTGTCCCCTGAGAAGAGTCACTCACACCCGCCTCTGGAATCACATAGCGGCATACCTCTATCATAGCAGAGGGAGCTGTGTATATTTTGTGACTTGTTAGATTATGAGCTCTTCAAGCTATTTGCCTTTGAAATCTCATGACTAGCAATATGAGATCAATGAATGTTTGTTGTCGTGGGGGTCAGGAATAGCAGCTTAAGGTCTTGTGCAACCTGCTAATTCATGGGGAGAGGCTTAGCTGTGAGTTGCAGTATTTTTTTGCTCTCTGTCTGATTAGTACTTTCTTTCCCAGAAAAGGAGGATATAGATCTGGAAACAAAGGAGAAAATCAGGGAATATTACTTCCTCAAAGATGAGGTCATTAATGCATTTGTGAGATGACCATAATGCCAGCTTTGAGCGCTCCCTATTCAACTATAAATCGTTCATAGTGACCCGGTTATCTTGTAGGTGTGTTTTTATACCCACCTCTATGCTTCCTGAAAGCAACAATTTCTGTCAATGCACTGACCAAGCAGCAGCATAATGATCCTGTCAGCAAACAATGGATGGGAGCTGAGGTTTGGAAGGAGGTAAACCTTCTAATGTTTTTATCCTTTTGACTGAAGTAATTTTAGCAATGATATATGATCACAGTTGGGCCTATGTCTCAGCTGTAATGAATCATCCATTACAAGATTTTCAAGGTTGTCAGGGGGGACATCTATCTTGGGAAAGGGAAGAATCTTTGCATGTGCCTGAGATAGCCTGGTTATGGCCAAACCCAGCTGCATAAGCAAGAAAAAGTGTCAGTGGAATCTTTGAAAACCATCTATTTAATGATGCCAGAATCTAAGTCTGAGCACAGGGCTCAACTTCCAACAGTCCATGCTCTTCAGACCACATCTAACAGTTATTCCAGCAGAAGAGCAACTTGGGTCAAAACAATTGATACACGAGATGAGCTGGTCTCATTTTCCAGGGAGAATCCAGAAGACATTTTTTTTTGGCCCCCTCTCTCCAATTTCTCCCATCTTCATTCCTTAAAATCTGGGCTTAATTGGTGTTAACTAGTTTCTAAGTATGAGGTAGTACTATAGAGACTTTTAATTTTAGTTGCAAGCAGCCAGCTTTCTGTTTCTTTATTGTAAATATGAATAATTCAGAAACCATTTATTGAAAAATAAAATCTTGATATTATAGTTGAATATTTAAATTTGCTGTCATGGTACCATGTTTCATATGCAGGACTATAGGCTGCAGATTCATAATACATGGCCATTAAATGATTGTAGAGATTCAAGTTAAAAGAAATGATCTTTTGTTCTTCTACCTTCAAGGCATTTTCTTTTTTATTTCACTCGTTTTTCATTTGTGCAGAAACCTGTTTGTTGTAAAAGCTCAGTATATTGACTCCAGGCAGCTGCTTGTGCTTTCTTAGTTTGGAGGTGAAAAGCAGTAGTGGTAGATAGCTAGGAGAAAGAGTGTATTTTTAATAAATGTAGCAAGGACTCACATAAATCAGTTAAGCTAAGAAGCATTTTTTATGGATTAAGTGACTTTTAAAAGCACACTGGCCACTGAACTATCCAGAAACATTAGCCTCATGAATTCTGAAATTTCTCCATGACTCTTCCAGTTTCTCTCTTGCCATGGGATAAACCATTCAGCCTCCCTGACTAAGTTTCTTCAGCTTTCAAGGTTGAGATTCAGATCAGGCTCTGCATTTTGTGGATCTATATTGCTATTCCTTCAGAGAATATTATTAAATTCAAAATTATAGTATCCATAGCAACCATAACTAGGTCAGTTTGCACTTGGAGTAACAAATAACAGCAGAGCTTCTATATCCTTTTCCAACCAGCCTCTGTGCTTGCAAAACTTTGTTAGGCTGCTGAAAGTAAGTGACTTTGCAGGAAAAGGGCCTACTAGCATCTGGGAGAGTTATTTTCTTATTTGTGATCCACACACTCAGAAAACTTCATGCAAATTAGACAATGTGTATATGATTTTACTTCACTCAACCAACATGATTCTTTGAAAAATGAGTTTTAGTTGTGAAGCTTTATTTCTTTTAAAATATTGTGATTAATGTCTAATAAAAACAACACCTGCAGAATTCTTGTAAAAAGAATTGGAGTGACATGGGGTTATCTTCTTTCCACTTTGGTCACAGCTAATGTTTTACCCCAAAGCTACTGTTTTCTTATTAAACCGAGAAGTAGTCATTGTTCCTTCCCATTCACCATTCAAGTATTTGTATCTAACAGTATATATAACGTGATATATTTTTATGAAAGAAAGCAATTATATTTATGTACATATAATTACACATTTGGAAAAAATCTGGACAGATACATACACAGACAGTGGACCTGGAAGAGAGAAGAGGGGAATTTTCCCTTTTCACTTGAAACATTTAAGCATGTCTGTGTTGGACATATTTTTTAAATTTTATTGAAGTATAGTTGATTTACAATGTTGTGTTAATTTCTGCTGTACAGCAAAGTGATTCAGTTATACATATATATATATACACATTCTTTTTAATATTCTTTTCCATTATGGTTTGTCACAGGATATTGAATATAGTTCCCTGTGCTAGAAAATAGGACCTTGTTGTTTATCCATCCTATATATAATAGTTTGCATCTGCTAATCCCAACTCCCAATCCTTCCCTCCCGCACCCCCCTCCCCCTTGGCAACCACAAGTCTGTTCTCTATGTCTGTGAATCTATTTCTGTGTCTTAGATAGGTTCATTTGTGTCTTCTTTTAGATTTCACATATAAATTATATCATATGGTATTTGTCTTTCTGACTTACTTCTCTTAGTATGATAATTCCTAGGTCCATCCATGTTGCTGCAAATGGCATTATTTTGCTCTTTTTTATGGCTGTGTTGGACATTTTTAAACAACCTACTAGTTACTAAGTCCTTTATAGCACTGAATTCTTCAAGTCACCCTCACTATCAAAATACTATCTTCTTTCAAATCAATAAGCTGACAACAATACCAAGACTAGCTACCATTTATAGAGCACCTATTATGTGCATGTTATTTGCATACTGTAACTCATGCACTCCTCAAAACAGCCCTCAAATATTGTCATTCTTGTTACACAGATGCAGACCCGAGACCAAAGGAAGTTACTTAACTTCACTCTAGAACATCTGGTAGAGGGCAGAAATGAGATTCTAGCCCAGAAGCGTCAGGCTCTCAAACCTGTGCCTTTCCCATCAAAGTACATTTTTCTTCATAAAAAGAGAACTCTCCACCTTTTCTGTAGTCTCTGGGTGGGTGATTCCAAAAGAAAAATAACGCCTGATTGCCAGAGCCAGTGAATATTGAATAGATTTTCAGCTTTAACCTACATATTTCACATCTTAGGAAACTGATAACCAAAAACCTTAAGTGATTGTGAAAGTTCATCCAGTCGATCAGTTGCAAATCCAGAACTAGAACAGAGTCTCTTGATGCCAAAACCGTTTTCCTTCCTGCAACCTGTTGTTAATCCAGGCACAATTTCTCCTCTAATTCAGAGACAAACTTAAGAACAAATATGCCATTTGATTTTAAATGTGCTAAATGTTGCCCTAATATTAGTATGAATAATGTATAAACAAAATATGCAGACCACTTTGGGGTGGGATTAGAAGGCTGGAAATGAGAATAGTAAAGAAACAAAAAGTTTTTAGAATGCAAGTGGCTTGAGAAAATAGAAGGAACTTTCAGAAGGCAATAATAAGAGAGTTTAGTGAGACCATAAAAGGCAAGAAGGGAAAAATGGCTCAGAAACTCTGAAATGGGACTGTGTACACCCCAAGAGAGAAGTTTGTGCAGGGAAACTCAATAAGAAGACTATTCAACAGGATATTTAATCCAATCTTGGGCAGACTATGGGATAGCTGCTTTAACCTATTACCAAGGAAAGAAGCTTCATGGAAACAGAAGGAATCTTGTCTCCTCTGGCAGGTTATAAGAGAAACATTGAGTATATAGTTATGGCAAGATGTAGGACTGTGTGTGTATCAAGAGGAATAGGAGGAAAGTGAGGCTGCTCAAGAGTAGATAGAAAGACGGGTGTGACAATTCATGTGATGATTTAGAAAAAGTCACAAGAAGTAGTAATTGTAAACTTGCAACAAGGTCAATTAACCAACAGGTATCTATGTACTTTATCTTATCACTTTTACTGAGACTCATTTTGATTTTAGTTTCAAGAAATTATTTATGTCATTTAAATAATTTATTCTGAAGGTAAATTAAGATGAAAGGTGAAGTCACAAAATCAGTCTCTGAATACTTACCAAGTGCCTCCTATTTGTCTCTACCCAAAGTGGAGATAGGCGAGATACCCAATTTTATACAAGTTCTATTATCTGTTTTTTGCCTGCTTGCTAATAAATGTTGTTTAGTAAATATGTGTGTGTGTGTGTGTGTGTGTGTGTGTGTATGTGTATGTCTGAGAGAGAGAGAGGGAGAAAGGGAGAGAATTTGGTGTAAGATCTGTTTTCATTATAAACCTTTCCACTTCTAGTTATTGGTAACTATAGAAACTGAGAAAGAGCCTAATAGTTTTAGATGATTAAATTTCCTTTAAGGTATATTTTTAAAGTTATTTGAACTGTTAAAGTAAACACACAAAATGGGGTACATCTAACTTTACCAGTGAATATGTGTATAACCCTCATATAAGACATTTCCAGAAGTGTATTGTTATATTAAATTCAAATCAGTACCTTTCTTTTAGTCAATAAAAAGCGTGTCTTAAATATAAATGCTGAGTTACCAAGTTTCATTTCATATTAAAATATAGACTTTAATTTTAGGAATTCCCTTCTTTGGGATGATTTATTTCTCAGAGTACAGTCACCAAGGTCTCATTTCTTCCCTTTAATAATGTAGAAGAAGGCACTGTTTTAATTGTAAATGGAATAGAGAAGAAAATAGTTATCAGACTGGTAGCTTCTCTCTCTCTTCATCTTGTGACTTGAAGACAGGTACTCTACATATTTATCCACAAAAAGGACAATAAATAGACTTACATATAAACTCAAAGGAAAAATAAATATTTTCTGAAATACCATCTGATTTGAGTCCTGGACAAAAGCAATGATAGGTATTAGGACAATTACGAAAGCTTGAGATAGAGAGAATAGAAATGAAATCTTTTCATTCCTGAAAGTTAGTATCTCAGTTATCTTATTACATGAAAGCATTGTAATAAAAAAAAAAAACAAAACCCAAAACTATCAGTAAAGAACAGCTTTCAAAGCTCTCATCCTTTTTGTCAGTCTAAACATTCCAGATAAAAGAAAGAAGATGTCTTCACTATGGCTTCAGGACCCCCTAGAAAATAATGGCTTCAAGGTGGCACCTGAACTGCAGTTTCTTAGACCAGAGTATAGAATTTATTTATTTATGGTGTGGAGTGGAGGTTAGGGTAAGTTTTTTTCCCAAATAAAAATTCCGGTGCACACAATATGTAAAACAAGTAGAAGAGTAGAATGGATCTCTAGGGCAGGCTAAAGTTTTGTTTTGTTTTTTTTAATTGGTGGAAAAGATTCCATTGTTGCAGAATCCAGGAGCACATTCTCAGAACCCTGTGTATCATATTCAGAGCTGTCCCATATTGAGTAAGTTCAGTTTGGATGGTTTGACGATGTTAAATCTTTTAGCCCAGATCTAACTGCTGGAAAAAAATCACAAGAGCTTTTAAACTTGCCAGAGAATGTTAATGTCTTACCTTTTCTGTTTAGTACATTGCATACCAAAGAGTGAGAAAAGATATTCTGTAAGCACGTAATGGAATAAAAGAATCAAAACATAAATTGAGGGCTTTATGCTTCCTTCTATATTAGATGGCAAAGGTGCTATGGAAATGTATTGCTAGTTAAGATTTATTGAGCGTTTACTATGTGCAAGGTACTAAGTGCTTCTCATGGTTCTCACAAGAACCTCATGAGGTAGGTACAATGACTCTTGTTTTACAAAGAGGGATACTAAGGTTAGGGAGTTTAAGTAATTTCCCAACATTATAAACAGTAAGTAATGGAGTCAGAATTCAAACTCAGGTATAAGTTTCTAACCATTATGCCACATAGGCATAACATTATTGAAAAAGAACTTATCTTTTAAAGAAATTACATTCTAATTGTTTTGGCCTAATTAATTTCTCATAATTATACCTCCCTCAACACCTGTGTGACACTGACACATAATTAATGACAAAGAAATATAGTTAGTACTATGATTTTCAACAAATCAATACATCACATCTTCACTGATGACATATTTGTCATCTGTGAAAGAAGAGAATAATTTTTAAAATGTTAGAACTTTACTTTTAAAATCAGAACAGGAGCTAACAAAGACAAATTTTGATAGCCCATTTCTAGGCAACATTACTGACAGAGCAAAGGTCACCTTGATTGATAAATGCTAATCTGTATCTGACTGCTAAACTGTAGTACAAGAGTAGGATACAAAAAAATACTCCTTAAACCAATAATAATTCAATCTTAATTATCCATCACAGAAATCTTTTAAAGTTATGTCCTAAAGTTCATCCAAAGGTGAACATGTTTAATTCAAATTATGTGCTATGCTTTTAAAAGTTGTTTATTCAAAATTGAAGGCAGAAAAATATTTGAAATTTTGATTGCAAGCAGAAGTGCTTGAATCTGTACAACAGTTTCCCTTAGTTTTTTCAAACGTTTATCCAATAGATTAAAATCCAACATCATGGCTCTCCTTTATGAGACAAGCAGGCATTCTTTGTATTTAGCTTTGACTTTTCATTTAGAAACCAAAAATTAGAGTTGAAATTCTGTAAGTCCATTAAACTATTAAGGGATATGTTTATTCCCCAACCCCTGCAGCTGAAATTTACAGTGGTTACAAAATGAGACATGGTTACAAAATGGTTACGAAATGAGATATGGTTTCTTATGGTTACAAAATGAGACATGTTCATTATAGACAGTATTGGAAATATGGGAAGAAATAATAAAAATTAACTACAATTCTGGAACCTAGAAAAAATACTGTTTTTTCACATATAGTATATGCTTCTGGTGATTTCTCTCTCTATATTTCCATACAAATATGAAACCATACTTTGCAGATTTTTGTAACCATTTCAGTTAAGAATATATATCTCTCTAGTCACATATTAATATGTGTAATTTACATAACTAGTTGTGCCAAGTTAGAATTTAGGTATTCCCATTTTTCTTTATTATAAATGATATGACATTAAACATCCCTACACATAAATCTTTGAGTGCATTCTCTTCTTTTTTCTTTCCACAGATTAGAGATATTTTTCATAAAATTAAAATATGATTCCAGAAAAACTAATCCATTAACCCAATGATATTTTATAAATTACTTATTTATATTTATAGTTCCAGGGCATCCTTCCTCTGAGCATTTTGAGAAGTTTTATATACATTAAAACTTACTTCCTATTGTTTGATGGGTCAGTTTTTTTAAATGACAGGATTGAAAGAAAGTGGCAAGAAAGTTTAGCAAATGAGAGGACAGAGAAAGAAAAAAAGGGGAAAAATTCTTTTGTGCTTCATTCTTTTCTTTTTTTAAAAAAATTAATTTGTTTATTTATTTTTGGCTGTGTTGGGTCTTCGTTGCTGCGCACGGGCTCTCTCTAGTTGCGGCAAGCCGGGGCTATTCTTTGTTGCGGTGTGCGGGCTTCTCACTGCGGTGGCTTCTCTTGTTGCAGAGCACGGGCTCTAGGCCAGCGGGCTTCAGTAGTTGTAGCACGCAGGCTCAGTTGCTGTGGCACACGGGCTTAGCTGATCCACGGCATGTGGGATCTTCCCAGACCAGGGCTCAAACCCGTGTCCCCTGCACTGGCAGGTGGATTCCCAATCACGGTGCCACTAAGGAAGCCCCTGTGCTTCATTCTTTTACTTACTGTTTCCTTTTTCTAGAATACTTGTCCCTGCCTTGTCTACCTAAGTAAACTTTATTCAGCCTCCTAAATTTACTTGCAACTGTAACATCATCTCCCACGTGTATGTAGCAGTTCTATGTGTGAGTTCTCTTAGCCACTTTTTACAAATCCTGGTTCTTTCCTTTATGTATATTATAATATGTTTGACATCACTGGTAATAATATTTTGTAGCTCAGACTTGTCCTCTGGAAAGGACTCAAAGGCGAGGCCTGTATTCTATTCATTTCTGTGTCTCTGGTGACTAAAAGACAGCTAGTATATGAAAATTACTTAATAAATGTTTATAGAATGAATGAATAAGTGAATTGCAAAGTCTACCATTTCCACAAAGAAGTTATATTTACTGTTCCAGGAAAAGGGGAAAAGGTTAGGAGAATTTATTGCCTGGACTCCTGGACTTTGAGTCCCTAAAGGGAAAGAAGGAAGGAAGGAAGGAAGGAAGGAAGGAAGGAAGGAAGGAAGGAAGGAAAGAAAGAAAGAAAGGAAGAAAGAAAGAAAGAGAAAGAAAAAGAAAGAAGAAGGGAGGGAAGGAGGGAGGAAGGAAGGAGGAGGGAGGGAAGGAATGAAAGAAGGAAGAAAGGAAGGAGGGAAGGAGAGAAGGAAGGAGAGAGGGAGGGGAGGGAAGAGAGGGAGGGAGGGAGGAAGAAAAAGAGGGAGTTCTATACCTGCAGTCACAAAAGCAGACTACAATGGCTCTCATTGTGTGTGCCCAGGGACCTGATATAAAATATGCTCAGTTAAGCAGACATAATACAAACCTCAACAATACAAACAAAATTCATCATGCTAGCAAATGTATGGAGGTTTTAAACCTAGGTAAAAAATTGTTTATCTGGGTCGTTTGGACAAATTTGTTTCCCTTTCATCTTCTCACAAAGAAAACAAAGACCAGCAAATACTAGCAGCCAAAAGCTACCCTATATCTGCCTTTGTGTGCCTGCCAAGCTTTAGAGTGGTCCCTTGATTGCAGAAGACAATGCGTTGTATGATATTGTAGAGATTAGTATTAGAAGGCCCATTAATGCTTTCTTGTGGAAACAGCTGTTTGGTGGGTTTGTGTTTGCAGAGGAACTTGTATTAATAAAGCTATGTTAATATAGATTTCCATAATACTTTTCTTTTTAATATATTTATTTATTTATTGGCTGCATTGGGTCTTCGTTGCTGCGTGTGGGCTTTTTCTAGCTGCGGCAAGCGAGGGTTACTCTTTGTTGTGGTGCGGGGGCTTCTCATTGTGGTGGCTTCTCTTGTTGCAGAGCACAGGCTCTAGGCTCACGGGCTTCAGTAGTTGCAGCACGTGGGCTCAGTAGTTGTGGCTCACGGGCTCTAGAGTGCAGGATCAGTAGCTGTGGCACACGGGCTTAGTTGCTCCGCGGCATGTGGGATCTTCCGGACCAGGGATCGAACCCATGTTCCCTGCATTGGCAGGCGGATTCTTAACCAGTGCACCAATAGGGAAGCCCCTCCCTAATACTTTTTAATGAGTTTGCTATTTGTTTTTATAGACAACTAGACAAATCATGTCTGACATATAGGGTCGGTTCATATTGTCCCTTCAGTCACCAAAGTACTTTACCACACTTTCCATGTAAGTTCTAGATCAGTGCGATTTCCTCTCGATTTTAGGCAGAAGGGGCATGGGAATTCAACAGAGGCAACAAGCCTCCCTTTCTCTTCTCCTTCAAATCCAAAACACCACGCCATCCTGGAAAATTGAAAATCTCTATTGAAAACACACAGATACACACACAATCTTAAACAATGCTATAAACAAACTGAGAAGGCATGAAAAGTGGAGGAAGTGTTGGTTTAAATCCAGGATGATTTTTGCATACCATGTTATCCTGCTCTCTGCTTTGTGCTTTATGCATGTCTGTATTGTTTGAAATTGCTATAAGGAACATATATATTATATTTACAATAAAAACAAAGACTCAGAAATACAAAAGTAAAATCATAAGACAAATGAGAAGCTGGGAGAAAATTAATCACAAAAATGAAAAAGAGGAGGAGGAACCAAGATGGTGGAGTAGAAGGACATGCTCTCACTCCCTCTTGCGAGAACACCAGAATCACAACTAGCTGCTGGACAATCATTGACAGGAAGACACTGGAACTCACCAAAAAGATACCCCACATCCAAAGGCAAAGGAGAAGCCACAATGAGACGGTAGGAGGGGCGCAATCACAGTAAAATCAAATCCCATAACTGCTGGGTGGGTGACTCACAGACTGGCGAACACTTATAGCACAGAAGTCCACCCACTGGAGTGAAGGTTCTGAGCCCCATGTCAGGCTTCCCAACCTGGGGGTCCGGCAACGGGAGGAGGAATTCCTAGAGAATCAGACTTTGAAGCCTACTGGGAATGGATTGCAGGACTTCGCCAGGACTGGGGGAAACAGAGACTCCACTCTTGGAGGGCACACACAAAGTAGTGTGCACATCAGGACCCAGGGGAAGGAGCAGTGACCCTGGGGGAGACTGAACCAGACCTACCTGCTAGTGTTGGAGGGTCTCCTGCAGAGGCAGGGGGTGGCTCTGTTTCACCATGTGAACAAGGACACTGGCAGCAGAAGTTCTGGGAAGTACTCCTTGGTGTGAGCCCTCCCAGAGTCCGTCATTAGCCCCACAAAAGAGCCCAGGTAGGCTCCAGTGTTGGGTTGCCTCAGGCCAAACAATGAACAGGGAGGGAACCCAGCCCCACCATCAACAGTCAAGTGGATTAAAGTTTTATTGAGCTCTGCCCACCAGAGCAACAGTCAGCTCTACACACCACCAGTCCCTCCCATCAAGCCTCTTAGATAGCCTCATCCACCAGAGGGCAGACAGCAGAAGCAAGAAGAACTACAATCCTGCAGCCTGTGGAACAAAAACCACATTGACAGAAAGATAGACAAGATGAAAAGGCAGAGGGCTATGTCCCAGATGAAGGAACAAGATAAAACCCCAGAAAAACAACTAAATGAAGTGGAGATAGGCAACCTTCCAGAAAAAGAATTCAGAATAATGATAGTGAAGATGATTCAGGACCTTGGAAAAAGAATGGAGGCAAAGATCGAGAAGATGCAAGAAATGTTTAACAAAGATCTAGAAGAATTAAAAAACAAACAAACAGCTATGAACAACACAATAACTGAAATGAAAACTGCACTAGAAGGAATCAATAGCAGAATAACTGAGGCAGAAGAACGGATAAGTGACCTGGAATACAGAATGGTGGAATTCACTGCTGTGGAACAGACTAAAGAAAAAAGAATGAAAAGAAATGAAGGCAGCCTAAGAGACCTCTGGGACAACATTAAACACAACAACATTCTCATTATAGGGGTCCCAGAAGGAGAAGAGAGAGAGAAAGGACCCGAGAAAATATTTGAAGAGATTATAGTCAAAAACTTCCCTAACATGGGAAAGGAAATAGGCACCCAAGTCCAGGAAGCAAAGCGAGTCCCATACAGGATAAACCCAAGGAGAAACAGACCGAGACACATAGTAATCAAATAGGCAAAAATTAAAGACAAAGAAAAATTCTTGAAAGCAGCAAGGGAAAAATGACAAATAACGTACAAGGGAACTCCCATAAGGTTCACAGCTAATTTCTCAGCAGAAACTCTACAGGTCAGAATGGAGTGACATGATATACTTAAAGTGATGAAAGGGAAGAGCCTACAACCAAGATTACTCTACCCAGCAAGGATCTCATTCAGAATTTATGGAGAAATCAAGAGCTTTACAGACAAGCAAAAGCTAAGAGAATTCAGCACCACCAAACCACCTCTACAACAAATACTAAAGGAACTTCTCTAAGTGGGAAACACAAGAGAAGAAAAGGACCTACAAAAACAAACCCAAAACAATTAAGAAAATGGTCATAGGAACATACATATCGATAATTACCTTAAACGTGAATGGATTAAATGCTCCAACCAAAAGACACAGGCTTGCTGAATGGATACAAAAACAAGACCCATCTATATGCTGTCTACAAGAGACCCACTTCAGACCTAGGGACACATATGGACTGAAAGTGAGGGGATGGAAAAAGATATTCCATGCAAATGGAAATCAAAAGAAAGCTGGAGTAGCTATACTCATATCAGATAAAATAGACTTTAAAATACAGAATGTTACAAGAGACAAGGAAGGACACTACATAATGATCAAGGGATCAGTCCAAGAAGAAGATATAACAATTATAAATATATATGCACCCAACATAGGAGAACCTCAATAGATAAGGCAACTGCTAACAGCTATAAAAGAGGAAATTGACAGTAACACAATAATCGTGGGGGACTTTAACACCTCACTTACACCAATGGACAGATCATCCAAAATGAAAATAAATACGGAAACAGAAGCTTTAAATGACACAATAGACCAGATAGATTTAATTGATATTTATAGGACATTCCATCCAAAAACAGCAGATTACACTTTCTTCTCAAGTGCGCACGGAACATTCTCCAGGATATATCACATCTTGGGTCACAAATCAAGCCTTGGTAAATTTAAGAAAATTGAAATCATATCAAGCATCTTTTCCGACCACAACGCTATGAGATTAGAAATGAATTACAGAGAAAAAAACGGGAAAAACACAAACACATGGAGACTAAACAATACGTTACTAAATAACCAAGAGATCACTGAAGAAATCAAAGAGGAAATCAAAAAGTACCTAGAGACAAATGACAATGAAAACACGATGATCCAAAACCTATGGGATGCAGCAAAAGCAGTTCTAAGAGGGAAGTATATAGCTATACAAGCCTACCTCAAGAAACAAGAGAAATCTCAAGTAAGCAATCTAACCTTACACCTAAAGGAACTAGATAAAGAAGAACAAACAAAACCCAAAGTTAGCAAAGGAAAGAAATCATAAAGATCAGAGCAGAAATAAATGAAATAGAAACAAAGAAAACAATAGCAAAGATCAATAAAACTAAAAGCTGGTTCTTTGAGAAGATAAACACAATTGATAAACCATTAACCAGACTCATCAAGAAAAAGAGGGAGAGGACTGAAATCAATAAAATTAGAAATGCAAAAGGAGAAGTTACAACAGACACCACAGAAATACAATGCATCCTAAGAGACTACTACAAGAAACTCTATGCCAGTGAAATGGACAATCTGGAAGAAATGGACAAATTCTTAGAAAGGTATAACCTTCCAAGACTGAACCAGGAAGAAATAGAAAATATGAACAGACCAATCACAAGTAATGAAATTGAAACTGCGATTAAAAATCTTCCAACAAACAAAAGTCCAGGACCAGATGGCTTCACAGGTGAATTCTATCAAACATTTAGAGAAGAGATAACATCCATCCTTCTCAAACTCTTCCAAAAAATTGCAGAGGAAGGAACACTTCCAAACTCATTCTACAAGGCCACCATCACCCTGATACCAAAACCAGACAAAGATACTACAAAAAAAGAAAATTACAGACGAATATCACTGATGAATATAGATGCAAAAATCCTCAACAAAATACTAGCAAACAGAATTCAACAACACATTAAAAGGATCATACACCACAATCAAGTGGGATTTATCCCAGGGATGCAAGGATTCTTCAATATACACAAATCAATCAATGTGATACACCATATTAACAAATGGAAAAATAAAAACCATATGATCATCTCAATAGATGCAGAGAAGACTTTTGAAAAAATTCAACACCCATTTATGATTAAAAACTCTCCAGAGAGTGGGGATAGAGGGAACCTAGCTCAACATATAAAGGCCATATACTACAAACCCACAGCAAACATCATTCTCAATGGTGAAACACTGAAAGCATTTCCTCTAAGATCAGGAACGAGACAAGGATGTCCACTCTAACCACTATTATTCAACATAGTTTTGGACGTCCTAGCCATGGCAATCAGAGAAGAAAAAGAAATAAAAGGAATACAAATTGGAAAAGAAGAAGTAAAACTGTCACTGTTTGCAGATGACATGATACTATACATAGAGAATCCTAAAAATGCCACCAGAAAAGTACTAGAGCTAATCAATGAATTTGGTGAAGTTTCAGGATGCAAAATTAATGCACAGAAATCTCTTGCATTCCTATACACTAATGATGAAAAATCTGAAAGAGAAATTAAGGAAACACTCCCATTTACCATTGCAACAAAAAGAATAAAATACCTAGGAATAAACCTACCTAGGGAGACAAAAGACCTGTATGCAGAAAACTATAAGACACTGATGAAAGAAATTAAAGATGATACCAACAGATGGAGAGATATACCATGTTCTTGCATTGGAAGAATCAATATTGTGAAAATGTCTATACTACCCAAAGCAATCTACAGATTCAATGCAATTCCTATCAAATTACCAATGGCATTTTTTTAGGGAACTAGAACAAAAAATCTTAAAATTTGTATGGAGACACAAAAGACCCTGAATAGCCAAAGCAGTCTTGAGGGAAAAAAACGGAGCTGGTGGAATCAGACTCCCTGGCTTCAGACTATACTACAAAGCTACAGTAATCAAGACAATATGGTACTGGCACAAAAACAGAAACATAGATCAATGGAACAAGATAGAAAGCCCAGAGATAAACCCACGTACCTATGGTCAACTAATCTATGACAAAGGAGGCAAAGACACACAATGGAGAAAGGACAGTCTCTTCAATAAGTGGTGCTGGGAAAACTGGACAGCTACACGTAAAAGAATGAAATTAGAACACTCACTAACACTGTACACAAAAATAAACTCAAAATGGATTCGAGACCTAAATGTAAGACCAGACACTATAAAACTCTTAGAGGAAAACATAGGAAGAACACTCTTTGACATAAATCACAGCAAGATCTTTTTTGATCCACCGCCTACAGTAATGGAAATAAAAACGAAAATAAAGAAATGGGACCTAATGAAACTTCAAAGCTTTTGCACAGCAAAGGAAACCATAAACAAGACGAAAAGGAAACCCTCAGAATGGGAGAAAATATTTGCAAATGAATTAACGGACAAAGGATTAATCTCCAAAATATATAAACAGCTCATGCAGCTCAATATTAAAGAAACAAACAACCCTATCCAAAAATGGGCAGAAGACCCAAATAGACATTTCTGCAAAGAAGATATACAGATGGCCAAGAAGCATATGAAAATCTTCTCAACATCACTAATTATTAGAGAAATGCAAATCAAAACTACAATGAGAAAAAAAAAAACTACAATGAGGTATCACCTCACACCAGTTCGAATTGGCATCATCAGAAAATCTACAAACAACAAATGTTGGAGAGGGTGTGGAGAAAAGGGAACCCTCTTGCACTGTTGGTGGGAATGTAAACTGATACAGCCACTATGGAGAACTGTATGTAGGTTCCTTAAAAAACTAAAAACAGAATTACCATATGACCCAGCAATCCCACTACTGGGCATATACCCAGAGAAAACCATAATTCAAAAAGACACATGCACCCCAATGTTCATTGCAGCACTATTTACAATAGCCAGGTCATGGAAGCAACCTAAATGCCCATCGACAGATGAATGGATAAAGAAGAGGTGGTACATATATACAATGGAATATTACTCAGCCATAAAAAGGAACGAAATTGAGTCACTTGTTGAGACGTGGATGGATCGTATATTAACGCATGTATGTGGAACCTAGAAAAATGGTACAGATGAACCGGTTTGCAGGGCAGAAGTTGAGACACAGATGTAGAGAACAAACGTATGGATACCAAGCGGGGAAAACCACGGTGGGGTGGGTATGGTGGTGTGCTGAATTGGGCGATTGGGATTGACATGTATACACTGATGTGTATAAAATTGATGACTAATAAGAACCTGCAGTATAAAAAAATTAACAAACAAACAAAACAACTAATACTAAACTTTCTTTGGGTTATTTGCATGGAAATATGTTAATATAAATGTTTCCGACATTACATGAAATTTCTAAAAATCTTATTTGTTCTGGTATAATGCTATAAGTCATAACTGTAGTTATTACTTTAAAATGTATATCTCAGAAATAACTAAATTTCCTTGCCAATTGCATTATTATGAAATTTCATCAAATCTTTAACCGTGGTCATTTTTAAGTCTTTTGTCATTTACAGACAGTTCTGGGTGTACTCTGATGCTTTTGCAAAAATGTTCCTATAAAAGGGTTTCATCTTCAAGGAATTCATGGAAAAGACTCTGACCAGTACAGGTTTCTGGTAACTGACTATACTGCTGAACTGAATGAATATGCATTTTCAGAACTCTAATGGAAAACTGATGAATTCATAAAAGTGCTAACAAAAGATCAAGATGAAAAACAAAATTAACAAAATTAATTACATGGGACTGAGTGAACTGATGAGGATGATTATAATTTTTGTGACTTTCTGTTTGAAAAAAAAAATCCCACAAGGACTCAGAGGCAAAAAATATACAAATCAGGGGCTTCCCTGGTGGCGCAGTGGTTGAGAATCTGCCTGCCAATGCAGGGAACACGGGTTCGAGCCCTGGTCTGGGAAGATCCCACATGCCACGGAGCAACTAGGCCCGTGAGCCACACTACTGAGCCTGCGCATCTGGAGCCTGTGCTCTGCAACAAGAGAGGCCGCGATAGTGAGAGGCCTGCGCACCACGATGAAGAGTGGCCCCCGCTTGCCACAACTAGAGAAAGCCCTCGCACAGAAACGAAGACCCAACACAGCCAAAAAAAAAAAAAAAAAAAAAAAAATATACAAATCAATTATCACTGCAAAGTAAAGGAGCTGTTACAGTGGAGGATTACTGGACTGAATGTCAATATTATGACATAGTATGAGTGTGTTTCGTGTTTGGTAATTGCAATCATTGTTGCTTTTGTTGTGGTCATCCATCTATAATGCTTGGTGTCAGCTTATTTATCTCTTGTAAAAATAAAATACAGTGTGTGTGTGTGAAAAAAGAAAATGAAAAAGAATTAAGATCATTAATAATACTTTAATGGAAAGAATTCAAGCAAATTGATAAGAAGGACACTAGCACCTCAATAATAAAATATGGGCAAAGGTCATGAACAGACATCTCACAGAAAAGGAAATGCAAATTGTCATTCTGCTACAACTGTGCTCTCTTTAATCTGTCCTCCCAATGAACAGCAGAGTAATTTTTCTAGAACAGGATCATGTTTACTCCCTTGCTGAAGTTTTTTCTCCATTTTCTGTGAGATTATTTTAAGTACTTTTCAACTTTTGTAAGAAGAAGGGAGTTATACTATCACAAATTGAGAGAATGTTCATTAGAAAGCAGTCTGTGATTGGTGAAGATCGAACATCATTTTCAGAAGAGTAGAGTGATATGAGCCCGATTTCAGGGGCTTATAGAGAGAATTGTGGGAAACAACTGCAGGATACCCTACTTAAGATGAAATCAATCTTTTCACTGATCTTTCCAGTTCAGTTCTCTCTAGTACCCAGAAGCCAGCAATCCATCAACCCCACCAGGATCTCCGATACATTGATCCCATCACCTTTCCACAGTCCCACACCCCCTAGATATCCCAATCATTCCTCTCCTTAACCAGCTTAAATCATGGACAGGCATTACATTTAGGCATATATTGTCAACTCCATCACCTCTATCTACCTTTATGGTATTCACTAAGCAGTCAAATACACCTGTCTTCTCTGCACCTGCACGTTAAAGCTGAACATGGCTGAGAATAATACTGAAACACTGACTGGTTCCTACTTTAAGTTAATAACCAGAGCCTCCAGTGACCTAGTACTGCCAAGGAATCCGACGATACATCCTAGTCCGTTCTCCATTCTTCCACTCTCCTACTCCAATGTCTGTACCTTCTCTCTTCGAAAACCCTTGGTACCTTCTCTCCCATCCTCTCAGATGATGACCTTGCTTCCTACTTCTCTGGAAGAGTTGTGGCAGTGAGAAAAATAATTTCCACAATCTTCCATCATCCTATCTGCTCATACTTGTCAGATTACCAGCCTTCCTTCTCTAACTGTAGATGAAAAGTTTGAGCCTTGATCCCAGACTAACCCTTTGAATTATGCACTAGACACCATCCCCTCCTGACTAAATACATCACTTCAATACGTTTCCTTTCCCTCTCCCACACCTTCAGTTTTCCACTCTTCATGGTGACTTTGAGGAACAAATTTGGTATCTCTCCTATCTTAAAACACACACACACACACACACACACACACACGAAAAGATCTCTTGACTCTACTTTTCCCTCCAGATCCTGACCCCTTTTTTCTGCACATTTTTTGCAACTAAGCTCCTAGAAAAAGTTGTCTTTACTCACCTGTTCCAATTCCCCTCTTATCATCCAGCTTTTGCTCCAACTGCTCCATCATAACTGCTCTTATGGTTACTTGTGGTCCCCCATAACTAAATCTAAGAGTCAGTTTTCAATCCTCATCCTACGTTACCTAACTACAACATTTGATACAGCTGGGCATTCCCACCTCCTGGAAACACTCTCCACTTGATCCCAGATTCCACTCTCTCCTGATTCCTTTCTTATCTCTCTGGCTTCTCCTGTTAGTCTCTTTTGCTAATTCCTCCTCTTCTACAGTCAACCTTAATATGATAGTACCCCAGGGGTCAGCCTTTAGACTTCTCTTCTCTGTTTATACACACTCCCATGGGGAGCTCATCTAATCCCTGGCTTGATATTGTCTATATGCCATGACTACCAATTTTAAATCCCTAGCCTGCACCTCTCCTGTGAACGCCACACTTATATTTTGAATTGCTCATTTGAAATCTCCACTTGGATGTCTAACATACATCTCAAACTTAACATATCCATTACTGAACTCCTTTCTCCTCCACCCTCAAACATATTCTATATAGTTACTTAATGGAAATTCCATTTTTTAAGTTGCCAGGCTCAAAACTTCAAAGACATTACTGACTCCTCTTTTCTCTCGTACCTCATATCCAGTACTTTAGGGAATCTTAATGGCTCTACCTTTAATATAATCTTTATTTGATCAATTCTTATCATCTCTGCTGTTTCTACTTTGGTTCAAGTCATCATCATAATTAGGTAACAGCAATAGTCTCCTAAATGCCCTCCATGCTTCCGCTGTCAAACCCTTTAATCTATTTTCAAATATAATATTCAAAGTCGATATTCTTACTAAGGCTTATAAAGCCCTACATGATCTGCCTACCCATTACACCCACTCCATTCTCTGGCCTCTCCTACTCTTTCCCCAAACTCTCTTTTCTACAGTAACACTGGCCTCCTTGCTGTTCCTTGGAGATGCCAGTCATGCTTCCCCATGAGGGTTGGAAAAGCTCTTCTGGAGAGCCATGTGGCTCACTTTCTCACCTCCTTTAAGTCTCTGCTCAAATACCATCTTTTAAATGAAGCCAAATGTGACAGCTCATTTATTTTCGACCACTCCCACTATCACTGTGGACCTACCAAATCCACTTGCCCTGTTCTATATTTTTCCATATGACTTATCTTATAAAATATAATAAAATTTACCCTATTTATTACGTTGTGATTCCTACCACTAGAATGTAGACTCCATTGAGAACAGAAAATTTAATCTGTTTTCCCCACTGATATACTCTCAGCACCAAGCAAAAGACCTGCCACTTATAAGAACTCAGTTAGTATTTGTTGATAGAATAAATAAACCTAAAATTACAAAACATTTGGGGATTTTCAGTTATAGAATAGTTGAATAGCAACTACAAAATAAAGCATGTTTAAACTGATTAAAGACACAAAATAAGGGGGAAAAACAAATGCAAAGAATAAGAAAAATGATATAGTGCTATCAATATCAGACACAAGAACATTTTTTAACATCTTTATTGGAGTATAATTGCTTTACAATGGTGTGTTAGTTTCTGGGCTATAACAAAGTGAATCAGCTATACATATACATATATCCCCATATCTCCTCCCTCTTGTGTCTCCCTCCCACTCTCCCTATCCCACCCCTCTAGGTGGTCACAAAGCACCGAGCTGATCTCCCTGTGCTATGTGGCTGCTTCCCACTACCTATCTATTTTACATTTGGTAGTGTATATATGTCCATGCCACTCTCTCACTTCATCCCAGCTTACCCTTCCCCCTCCCCGTGTCCTCAAGTCCATTCTCTATGTCTGTGTCTTTATTCCTGTCCTGGCCCTAGGTTCTTCAGAACCATTTTTTATCATTTAAATATAAATAGAAAAAAAATACTACATTAAAAAAACAGTCCAAAAAGAAGATCATACTACATGAACTTGTATGCACCAAACAATATAGTTTTGAACAATTAAAAGCAAAAATGTGCAGAATCATAGGAAGGAATTAACAATTACACAATTGCAGAAAAATTTTTATAAATTTCTGTTAGAAAAATATTGATAAAGGAGATGAAAAAGTTATTAAGATATGGAAGAGCCAAACAACAAAATTATCAGGTTTTATCTAATTTTAGTATATTCTCTATATATTATGTACTATTTATAATATATAGTATTCTCATATATTTATTTATGCTATTTAAATTATGTATTAAATATATTATTGATATTATTAATAGAATATACAATAATGTATTATATTACAGTATTATATTACAACTAGAATATATAAATATGCTATTTCTATATATTTCTATATATTTACCTATATAGAAAAACATGCAGTCAACAAATAGCATACATAGATCATTTTTTTAAATGACCACATACAAAACCATAAATTTTTTCAAAAAGTTGATAAGATGCATACCATACTCTCCAATTTCAATGCAATTAAATATTTTTAAAGTTAAAAATCCTTCTCAAATTTTGGAAACTAAAATACGAAAAGCTTAAAAACAATCTATATAAATGTGTATGGGGTAAAGGAAAAAAAACTGAAAATTGTAAAATAGAACTGCTTGAAAATATTAGATGTCAGACCTTGTGGAGTACAGCTAAACTATTTCTAAGGATGAAATGTATAACCTTAACTACATTTCTTTGAAAAAAATGAGAAACATTTAAGATAAATTAGTTAAGCATTCAAGTCAAGAAGGTATAAAAACAGCAACAGAGTAAACATAATTAGAAGGAAATCATTTTTTAAAATATAAGAACAAGAATTATTGAATAATAGATAAACCTTTAAAAAGCTGATCAACAAAACCTATAGTTTTTAAAAAGATTAATAAAAATAATTTGCTACAGCTAATCAAAAGAATAAAGAAGCTACAAATAAATACTTTCAGAAAAATTGAAATGAATAGATGCTTTTAGAGTCACAAGAGAGTACATTGAACAACTTTATGCCAATAAATTTGAAAATGTTCAAATTTCATTTTTTCTAGAAAATATAAATGATAAGAATTGATTCAAAAATTAAATCAGTAGCCAGAAAATCTCTTACCCAAAACTGAAACTAGACAAAGATTGTCATAGAGGTGATTTTTACCAAGTTTTTGAGAAAAAACAGATGTTCTATAGCTCATTTTAAGAGTAGAAGAAGAAGGAAAATTACCTTGGTTACAAAAACTGGCTAAGGACAGTACCAGAAAAGAAGGTAATGGAGCAATCTCATTTATGAATATAAATGCAAAAATTCCTAAATAAAATATTAAGAAATAAATGTCAACAGATATAACCAAATAATAATATATCATGACCAAGTAGAGTTTTCTGAAGAATGAAATTATATTTAAACATCAGAGTTTATCAATATAATCCACCTTATTAACACACAAAAAGGAGAAAAACCAAAACAATCATTTTAATAGAGATGCTGAAAAATATTTATTGGGCTAAATTGGGTACTCATTTATGCTAAAATATTTCAGAAAACTAGAATAAAAGAGAACCTCTTTAACTTGTTAAAAAGATATTTACCAAAAAAAAAAAAATACTATAATTAATGGTGAAACTTTATAAGCATTTCCTTTATTTTTAACAAATTTATTTATTTTATTTATTTATTTTTGGCTGTGTTGGGTCTTCGTTGCTGTGTGTGGGCTTTCTCTAGTTGCGGCGAGCGGGGGCTACTCTTCGTTGCGGTGGGCGGACTTATTGCAGTGGCTTCTCTTGCTGCGGAGCACAGGCTCTTGGCGCTCGGGCTTCAGTAGCTGTGGCTGGTGGGCTCTAGAGCACAGGCTCAGTAGTTGTGGTGCACGGGCTTAGTTGCTCCCCAGCATGTGGGATCTTCCCAGACCAGGGCTCGAACCTGTGTCCCCTGCATTGGCAGGAGGATTCTTAACCACTGAGCCACCAGGGAAGTCCAAGCATTTCCTTTAAAATCAGGAATGACAGAAAAATTATTAAAAATTTAGAAACAGGCAAAAGAGAATAGTAGGTATTCCTTCAATGCAGTGCTGAGTTTGCATCTTTGATTTTTCTATTGTCTGTGCTGTTTTACAGCTGTGTAGATGCAGAGGTTAACTTGTAGCTATTTGTGTGGTACAGGTGAAAGTAATTTCTGTCCAGTATAATGCAATCCCAAAGTATAGTTTATTGCTCTGTAGGATGTTAACCAGTTCTGGACCTAACCCAGCAATCTTATCCTAAATTTCCTTTATTAAATTAACTCTGAAGTATTCTTCGAACCAATTTTAATATATTCCTGGTTCCCTCATTAATTAATGAGTTAAATAAAATCCTTGACATACATCCATTTTACACTTGCTTGAGAGCTATGATTTACCCTTTTGGCAAGTACACTTGAACAAGAACAAGTCAAGGATGGCTGTAATTACTTCTTCTATTCATCATATACTAGAAGACGTAAATAAGTAACTAGTAAAAATAAATAATATGTCTGAGTATTAGAACAGAAGATTTAAAAAATGCTGTGATTTTCAGATATGGTTGTCTATATAGACAATCCAAAAGAATTCAAAGGGCAACTATTAAAGCAAATATGTGAATTTAACTAGCTTGCTGAAGACAGTAAAGCTAATAGTCTTCCTATACGTTTAGCAACATTCATTATAAAATTTAACTTGAAAAGACACAAATTACAAAAGCAACAACAGCCAAAAATGTACCTAGGAATAAACTTAATAGACGGTGTGCAAGATCCCTTTGGAGAAAATTACAGAATATTATCAAAAGATATGATAGAATACCTAACAATTATATTATGCCAATAAATACGAATGGTCAAATCAGAAAGCTGCCTATTCTGTGAATTACTCTGTAAGTCAAATTAAGTTTCATTAAAATTCTGTAGAATATTTTTTGTGGAAATAGATTTTAATATTTATATGGAATAATAAAGCACCCAGAATAGCCAAGACAATTTTGAGGACTTGTCTGACCAGATATCAAGAGGATATCATAAAATTTAAAAGACAATGTGACATTGGCTCAGAGACAAGCAAACAGATTATTGGAATAAAATAGGAATTCCAGAAACAGGTGGAAGCATATAAGGAATTTGGTATGTCGTAGAGAAAGTATTACAAATCAAGGAGAAAAGTGTTAGTGTAATTGGTTTATTATATGAAAAAAATAATTTCCCTAATTTACACCTTAAGAAAAAAATAAATTTCAGATGGGTTAAATATTTAAAAGTGAAAAACAACACTTTAAAATTATTGTGTTTTTTAAAAAAGAGAATATATTTATTACATTGGGGTAGGGAAGGAATTTTTAACTAAAACCAAAAAAAGGAAAAAAACTGCTGTACAATGAAGAACTTCTAAATAGTAAAATTTACCATAAACATACCTGAAAGATAATTGTCAGACAAGGAAAGACATTCATGACATAAAAAATGAAGGATTAGTATCAAACATATATGATAAATTATTACATATAAAGAAGAAAAACACATTTTTAAGTCCACCCCCCCAACCCAGAGTTGGCAATAGGCAATGGATTTGAGCAGATGAGTCGTTGAAGTGTAAGAAAGCATACTGATGATTAAATACATAAAAAGATCATAATGCCACTAGTAATCTGGGCAAAAATATTAAAATGATAATAAAGAATCATTTCACATCCAACAAATTAGCAAAAAGGTAAAACTTCTAATAATTCCAAGTGTTAACAATGATGTGGATTGATTACTCTTTTAGATTATTGGTGAAAGTATAAATTGGTACAACTACTTTGGAAAACAATTTTATAATACATAAAAATTTGAAAGTTTGCAGCCATTTTGGAAAGAAGGGAGTTTGGCAATATCCAGTACACTTGAAAATGTGCATACCCTGTGACCATCAATTTCTTGTTTAGGCCTATTATCATAGAAGAGCTCTCAGAGAAGACATAAACAAAGATGTTCACTGAAGTATCATTTAATAGTGAGAACTGGAACCAATGCAAATCTCCACTAATAGGTGACTGCATAAATAAGCTGTGGTATCTTCCTTTGATGAAAAACTAGGCAGCAGTTAAAATGAATGAACTATCTATGTGGATTAACACTGGTAAATGTCAAGAACACATATGCTGAGTGTCAAAAAATAGGTTGCCTAATATTATATATAGTATAATGTTTTTGCATACATTTTTAAAACTATACAAAAGAATATTATCCTAAAAACCTGGTCTGCCTAACATGGCAGGTAATGATAATATTTTTTTCTGGATAAAAAGAGAGAAAAGGCCCCAGTCACTGAGCCGCCGCCGAGGACTCAGCAGCCTCCCCCTCGAGCCCCCTCGCTTCCCGACGCTCTGTCCCCCCACCCCCGCCCGCCTTCTCCAGCCACAGCGTTCCGCAGGCCATTTCCACCGAGGAAAAGGAATCGTATCATATGTCCGCTATCCAGAACCTCCACTCTTTCGACCCCTTTGCTGATGCAAGTAAGAGTGATGATCTGCTTCCTGCTGGCACTGAGGATTATACCCATATAAGAATTCAACAGAGAAACAGCAGGAAGACCCTTACTACTGTCCAAGGGATCGCTGATGATTACGTTAAAAAGAAGCCAGTGAAGGCGTTTAAGAAGAAATTTGCCTGCAATGGTACTGTAATTGAGCATCCAGAATATGGAGAAGTAATTCAGCTACAGGGTGACCAGCGCAAGAACATATGCCAGTTCCTCGTAGAGACTGGACTGGCTAAGGACGATCAGCTGAAGGTTCATGGGTTTTAAGTGCTTCTGGCTCACTGAAGCTTACATGAGGATTTCCTTGCAATGAGTAGAATTTTCCTTCTGTCCCTTGTCACAAGTTTAAAAACCTCACAGCTTGTGTAATGTAACCATTTGGGGTCTGCTTTTAACTTGGACTAGTGTAACTCCTTCATGCAGTAAACTGAAAAGAGCCATAAAACAAAAAAAAAAAAAAAAGAAAGAAAAAAAAGAAAAATTAGGGAATATGCAATACAAATATACATGGATTTATGTGGTTTTCTGTATTGTTTATTATAAAAAAAGAATCAATGAATGAAGAAAAACAGTGCATAGTAAGTGGAAGAAATCAACTAATATAAGGTCCCTTGACAGCATAATTACTTCTTACACATTCAGCAAATACCTGAGGCATGTAAACCCTACTTGCACTATACTGACTGAGTATAAATTGGTATACAAGATAGATACAATTGCTGCTTAAAATTTAAAAAGGATACAGACTAGTGAATTGATAATCACAATACCACGAGAAAAGTGCAGACATAGAGAAGTACATAGTACTCATGCAGGTACGTGAGAGGACCACTGTGCTGGTCAAGGTGTCTTTGGCTGTAAGTAACAGAAAAAACCTTACACAATTACAGGGATGTATTGGTTTAAATAACTGGTAAGTTTAAAGATAGATCAGGATAGGTTTGAGTCAGCAACTAAAAAACATCATCCAAGAGCAAGTTTCCCTTCCTCAATTCTACAGTTCCCCGGGGGGTCAAGTCAGCTTCACTCTGCTGTTGGCTCCCTCTTGTGGTGTCACATGGTTACCAAATACTCCAAGTTCAATGTTTCTCCAGTTCATGACCAGGGAGAGACACAGAAGCCTTTTTGTAAGAAATGAGGAAGCTTCTTTCTTTAGAAGCCTCCAGAAATCTCTTTATCACAGCGCCTGTGTACTGCTGTATTCCCAGCACTGGGTAAAGTGGAGGCCCTCGATTAAAATTGTTCAATTGACCTGAATCTCCACAGATAATAAATTCACAAAACACTTAGCAGGATATCAAAAAACCCAATATTTGTTAAGAACAAAATACGTTTATCTTCATAAATATTAGCAAATATATGCTAATTTATTCACGTGTTTTCTAAATTTGCACCTTTTTTTTTACTAGAAGTATTGTCTATTTCTCAAATGATGCTTTTTAAGTATTTCTCTATTTTGAAAGTTATAATCACAAATTACATATTCTGCTATTATGTTACTTGGAAATTTATAGTGATTTACTGGAGAATAAACGTGTAAGCAAGATTATTTTTAAATATGAACTTACAATGAAAAATGAAAAGAATAAGATGTTAGGGGGAAATATGGTTAAATAATTTTATAACTCAGTTGGTAAAATTCTACCTAGGCCTGACATAAAAATCACAAATTATGAAAGAGATAAATTTAACTACCTAGAAATTAAAATCTGTGTATAAAAAAATACTCTAAAGAAGGTAGATATAGAAGCAATGAATTGGGAATTAATATTTTAACATAGGGACTTCCCTGGTGGTCCAGTGGTAAAGAATCCACCTTACAATGCAGGGGACGCAGGTTCGATCCCTGGTCAGGGAATTAAGATCCTACATGCCATGGGGCAACTAAGCCCGTGTGCCACAACTACTGAGCTCACGCGCATCAACTAGAGTCCACATGCCGCAAACTACAGAGCCCACACGCCCTGGAGCCCATGCACCACAACTAGAGAGAGAAAACCTGCATGCCACAGCTAAAGAGAAGCCCGCGCACCACAATGAAGAGCCCGTGCGCCACAACAAAAAAAAGTTCCCGCATGCCTCAAGGAAGATACTGCGTAGGCAGCCAAAAATAAATTAAATAAATAATAATTAATTAAAAAAATATTTTAACATATGTGATTGACAGATTAATTGCCATAAATTACAAGGAATTCTATAAATCAATACCAAGTAATCAAACAAAATAAGGAAAAGGCAAAATTCATTTTAAAAAAATCCAAAGAAAAAGTGCAAACAACCACCAAACATATGAAAAGAAGTTCCAGCTGACTATTAATGAAAGAAATGTGAATTCAGACAATGATATCTTTCTTGGAAAAGATTAAAATCAGTGATGATCTTAGTGATGGAAAAAGACCATTTTAGGGGATAGGAGTGTAAGTTAGTACAACTTTATCAAAAGAAATTTGAAACAGTCTATTTAAAGTAAAATCAAATTCAAAATTAAGATATTGACAACTTTAGATTCAGAAACTCTATTTCTAAGAATTTTTCCTGAAGAAATAATTGCACAGATGTAGAAAGAAGTATGTACATAGGTATTCACTGCAACTCTGTTTTCAGAATAAAAAATTGGAAACCACTTAATTGTCCATCAGTTGTAATCTAGTTAAAAAACATAATACTAGTCATCTATGGAATATTACACAATTCCTAAAATAATGTTATGTCTATACCTAGTGACAAGGAAAGATAAAGATAACTACATAAATGATTTTTTAAATTGCCAAAATGTGATATAACGTGATCACATTTTTGTGAAGTGCATTATATAGGTGTTTGAACATGTATTTAAGAAATCCAGAAGAGAGTGTATCAGAGGAAAACCTGTGATTATCTCTTGGGGGTGGGATTATGGAAAAGTAACGTTCTCAACCTTGTACATTCTATATTGCTTAGATATTTTACAGTAGGCATGTAACACTTTTGTACCAGAAAAATATACAATTTTACTTTATATATTTAAAATATAACACATAATTTTTAAGAAAGAAATTAGTACTGTTAATGCTGTTTAATAACTCATATTAATATATTTACCTGACACTTCATTGACAGCTAACTGAGTAACTCAAAATTGTTTAAATGTTCATTTCAAGTTATTTGTAAGGTGATATATTAGTAGACAATATGGGAAATAGTGGACAAGAGTAGAAATTTCTAAATGAAGGGAATGAAGGCAATAAAAAATAGAATATTGAAGAAAGGTGATTATTTGGGAAAGCTGAATGGTTAAAGAAAGTGGAAAATGTGACATTCAAGGTAATTTATAACATCAGTGCTTAGCACACCCCAATTTGCTTACTGATGATTCCCCAAAATTTATAAAAATTCAGCACCAATCAATTTCTGTGGTTCTCTATGATCAAGTAACCCATATTTCTTGTATCAAATAAGAAAAGATGTTCCATTTAGTGATGGATATAAGAGAAACCAAAACTAGCTGAGCAATTCCCTTCAAAAATCACTGTTCTTCTTTTTTTCCTCCTTTAGCAATCTTTGATACTGTGTCTGGGGTTGAGAATCCAGGGATAAATGACATGTGTACATGCCTTCTCAGGAACTTGAACTCCAGATGAGAAGTCAAACAAACAAATGAAAAAGAAATGGAAAAGCAGTTTTAATACATTGAAATAAGGTGTTGGGTAAGGCAGTGTAAATAGGATTCTGTGTGTTGGGAGTGCTTAAAAATAAAGCTGGCCTCCCCTGTATTTAAGGGTGGAGATTAGATGTCACTTTTAGATAAATCTTTATTCTGTGATAAAACACCTATTATGGTTATCCCTTGGTTATCAAATTAGGATGAATACACTCCGGAAAACTGGAGTTTGCAATTTTTTATGGAGAGCTCAGAAAGTAATACTGTACATAGTACAACAATTAGGAGGACCAAGTATAGGAGTCACACGGGGAGTTACCATGATTGGAGAGACTGCAGGCAGCCCAGGTACAGTGTGTGGTTGACTGTGAACTTCTATGGATTCAGCTATTCTGACACAGCACTGGACCTTGAGGAAAAATACCTGAGCCTGGATATAAACTAAAAAGTGATAAAATTGGTGTCCAGAGTTGACCCTATGGGACCTCGCCATTGAACTGACCCAAGAAAGGCATTCTTGCAGTATATGACAAATTGACAGGACAAGTCATCAAATGGTTACATCCTGAGCTGATAAGAAGAAACAGCATGAGTGGCTTGAGGTGTGGACTATATGAATCTGTGGAATCCCTGGACAACTAGGAATTAGAGAAGATAATAGGCATATGGAGACTTTGAGATTGATTGGAAAAAAATTAAACAAAGTGACAACATTTGGCAACTGTTACACGATCTAAGAATGTCCAAACAATGGCAGAAAATGAGTAGCTGGAGAATAAGGGAATCGTGGAGTGAAAAGGGTTTTGGACTAGGATTTGGAAGATTTCGGATTAAATATTACTTTATTTATTATCATTATGTCAATTTATTTATTTATTTATTTAACTTAACATCTTTATTGGAGTATAATTGCTTTACAATGTGTGTTAGTTTCTGCTTTATAACAAAGTGAATCAGCTATACATATACATATATCCCCATATCTCCTCCCTCTTGCGTCTCCCTCCCACCCTCTCTATCCCACCCCTCTAGGTGGTCACAGAGCACCGAGCTAATCTCCCTGTGCTATGTGACTGCTTCCCACTAGCTATCTATTTTACATTGGGTACTATATATAAGTCCATGCCACTCTCTCACTTCGCCGCAGCTTACCCTTCCACCTCCCTGTGTCCTCAAGTCCATTCTCTACGTCTGCATCTTTATTCCTGTCCTGCCCCTAGGTTCTTCAGAATCTTTTTTTTTTTTTTTTTTAGATTCCATATATATGTGTTAGCATACAGTATTTGTTTTTCTCTTCCTGACTTACTTCACTCTGTATGATAGACTCTAGGTCCATCCACCTCACTACGAATAACTCAATTTTGTTTCTTTTCATGGTTGAGTAATATTCCATTGTATATATGTGCCACAACTTCTTTATCCATTCATCTGTCGATGGACACTTAGGTTGCTTCCATGTCCTGGCTATTGTAAACAGTGCTGCAATGAACACTGTGGTACATGACTCTTTCTGAGTGATGGTTTACTCAGAGCATATGCTCAGTAGTGGGATTGCTGGGTCATATGGTAGTTCTATTTTTAGTTTTTTAAGGAACCTCCATTCTGTTCTCCATAGTGACTGTATTAATTTACATTCCCACCAACAGTGCAAGAGGGTTCCCTTTTCTCCACACCCTCTCCTGCATTTACTGTTTGTAGATTTTTTGATGATGGCCATTCTGACTGGTGTGAGGTGATACCTCATTGTAGTTTTGATTTGCATTTCTCTAGTGATTAGTGATGTTGAGCATCCTTTCATGTGTTTGTTGGCAATCTGTATGTCTTCTTTGGAGAAATGTCTATTTAGGTCTTCTGCCCATTTTTGGATTGGGTTGTTTGTTTTTTTGATATTGAGCTGCATGAGCTGCTTGTATATTTTGGAGACTAATCCTTTGTCAGTTGCTTCATTTGCAAATATTTTCTCCCATTCTGAGGGTTGTCTTTTTGTCTTGTTTATGGTTTCCTTTGCTGTGCAAAAGCTTTTAAGTTGCATTAGGTCTCATTTGTTTATTTTTGTTTTTATTTCCATTTCCCTAGGAGGTGGGTCAAAAAGGATCTTGCTGTGATTTATGTCATAGTGTTCTGCCTATGTTTTCCTCTAAGAGTTTTATAGTGTCTGGCCTTACATTTAGGTCTTTAATCCATTTTGAGTTTATTTTTGTGTATGGTGTTACAGAGTGTTCTAATTTCATTCTTTTCCATGTAGTTGTCCAGTTTTCCCAGCACAACTTATTGAAGAGGCTGTCTTTTCTCCATTGTATATTCTTGACTCCTTTATCAAAAATAAGGTAACCATATGTGCATGGGTTTATCTCTGGGCTTTCTATCCTGTTCCATTGATCTATATTTCTGTTTTTGTGCCAGTACCATACTGTCTTGATTACTGTAACTTTGTAGTATAGTCTCAAGTCCGGGAGACTGATTCCTCCGGCTCCATTTTTCTTTCTCAAGATTGCTTTGGCTATTCAGGGTCTTTTGTGTTTCCATATAAATTGTGCAATTTTTTGTTCTAGTTCTGTGAAAAATGCCATTGGTAGTTTGCTAGGAATTGCATTGAATCTGTAGATTGCTTTGTGTAGTATAGTCATTTTCACAATGTTGATTCTTCCAATCCAAGAACATGGTATATCTCTCCGTCTGTTTGGATCATCTTTAATTTCTTTCATCAGGGTCTTATAGTTTTCTGCATACAGGTCTTTTGTCTCTTTAGGTAGGTTTATTCCTAGGTATTTTATTATTTTGTTGCAATGGTAAATGGGAGTGTTTCCTTAAATTCTCTTTCAGATTTTTCATCATTAGTGTATAGGAATGTAAGAGATTTCTGCACATTAATTTTGTATCCTGCTACTTTACCAAATTCATTGATTAGCTCTAGTTGTTTTCTGGTAGCATCTTTAGGATTCTCTATGTATAGTATCATGTCATCTGCAAACAGTGACAGCTTTACTTCTTCTTTTCTGATTTGGATTCCTTTTATTTCTTTTTATTCTCTGATTGCTCTGGCTAAAACTTCCAAAACTATGTTGAATAATAGTGATGAGAGTGGACAACCCTGTCTTGTTCCTGATCTTAGAGGAAATGGTTTCAGTTTTTCACCATTGAGAATGATGTTGGCTGTGGGTTTGTCATATATGGGCTTTATTATGTTGAGGTTACATCCCTCTATGCCTACTTTCTGGAGGGTTTTTATCATAAATAGGTGTTGAATTTTGTCAAAAGCTGTTTCTGCATCTATTGAGATGATCATATGGTTTTTATACTTCAATTTTTAAATATGGTTTATCACATTGATTGTTTTGTGTATATTTAAGAATCCTTGCATTCCTGGGATAAACCCCACTTGATCATGGTGTATGATCCTTTTAATGTGCTGCTGGATTCTGTTTGTTAGTATTTTGTTGAGGATTTTTGCATCTATGTTCATCAGTGATATTGGCCTGTACTTTTCTTTGTTTGTGACATCTTTGTCTGGGTTTGGTGTCAGTGTGATGGTGGCCTCGTAAAATGAGTTTGGAAGTGTTCCTCCCTTTGCTTTATTTTGGAGGAGTTTGAGAAAGATAGGTGTTAGCTCTTCTCTAAATGTTTGATAGGATTCGCCTGTGAAGCCGTCTGGTCCTGGGCTTTTGTTTGTTGGAAGATTTTTAATCACAGTCTCAATTTCAGTGCTTGTTATTGGTCTGTTTTTATTTTCTATTTCTTCCTGGTTCAGTCTCGGAAGCTTGTGCTTTTCTAAGAATTTGTCCATCTCTTCCAGGTTGTCCATTTTATTGGCATATAGTTGCTTGTAGTAATCTCTCATGCTCCTTTGTATTTCTGCAGTGTCAGTTGTTACTTCTCCTTTTTCATTTCTAATTCTATTGATTTGCGTCTTCTTCCTTTTTTTCGTGATGAGTCTGGGTAATGGTTTATCAATTTTGTTTATCTTCTCAAAGAACCAGCTTTTAGTTTTATTGATCTTTGCTATCATTTCCTTAATTTTGTTTTCATTTATTTCTGATCTGATCTTCATGATTTCTTTTCTTCTGCTAACTTTGGGGTTTTTTGGTTCTTCTTTCTCTGATTGCTTTAGGTGAAAGGTTAGGTTGTTTATTTGAGATGTTTCTTGTTTCTTGAGGTAGGATTGTATTGCAATAGACTTCCCTCTTAGAACTGCTTTTGCAGCATCCCATAGGTTTTGGGTCATTGTGTATTCATTGTCGTTTGTTTCTAGGTATTTTCTGCTTTCCTTTTTGATTTCTTCAGTGATGTCTTGGTTATTAAGTAGTGTATTGTTTAGCCTCCACGTGTTTGTATTTTTTACAGATATTTTCCTGTAATTGATATCTAGTCTCATAGCATTGTGGTCGGAAAAGATACTTGATACAATTTCAGTTTTCTTAAATTTACCAAGACTTGATTTGTGACCCAAGATATGATCTATCCTGGAGAATGTTCCATGAACACTTGAGAAGAAAGCGTTTTCTGTTGTTTTTGGATGGAATGTCCTATAAATATCATTTAAGTCCTTCTTGTTTAATGTATAACTTAAAGCTTGTGTTTCCTTATTTATTTTCATTTTGGATGATCTGTCCTTTGGTGAAAGTGGGGTGTTGAAGTCCCCTACTATGATTGTGTTACTGTCTATTTCCCCTTTTATGGCTGTTAGCATTTGCCTTATGTATTGAGGTACTCCTATGTTGGGTGCATAAATATTTACAATTGTTATATCTTCTTGGATTGATCCCTTCATCATTATGTAGTGTCCTACTTTGTCTCTTGTAATAGTCTTTATTTAAAAGTCTATTTTGTCTGATATGAGAATTGCTACTCCAGCTTTCTTTTGATTTCCATTTGCATGGAATATCTTTTTCCATCCCCTCACTTTCAGTCTGTGTGTGTCCCTAGGTCAAAGTGGCTCTCTTGTAGACAGCATATATATGGGTCTTGTTTTTGTATCCATTCAGGCAGTCTATGTCTTTTGGTGAAAGCATTTGATCCATCTACATTTAAGGTAATTATCGATATGTATGTTCCTATTACCATTTTCTTAATTGGTTTGGGTTTGTTATTGTAGGTGTTTTCCTTCTTTTGTGTTTCCTGCCTAGAGAAGTTCCTTTAGCATTTGTTGCAAAGCTGGTTTGGTGGTACTGAATTCTCTTAGCTTTTGCTTGTCTGTAAAGGTTTTAGTTTCTCTGTCGAATCTGAATGAGATCCTTGCTGGGTAGAGTCATCTTGGTTGTAGGTTTTTCCCTTTTATCACTTTAAATATGTCTTGCCACTCCCCTGTGGCTTGCAGAGTTTCTGCTGAAAGATCAGCTGTTAACCTTATGGGGATTCCCTTGTATGTTATTTGTTGCTTTTCCCTTGCTGCTTTTAACATTTTTTCTTTGTATTTAATTTTTGATAGTTTGATTAATATGTGCCTTGGTGTGTTTCTCCTTGGATTTTTCCTGTATGAGACTCTCTGCCCTTCCTAGATTTGATTGACTATTTCCTTTTCCATATTAAGGAAGTTTTCAACTATAATCTCTTCAGATATTTTCTCAGTCCATTTCTTTTTTTCTTCTTCTTTTGGGACCCCTATAATTTGAATGTTGCTGTGTTTAATATTGTCCCAGAGGTCTCTGAGACTGTCCTCAGTTCTTTTCATTCTTTTTTCTTTATTCTGCTTTGCAGTAGTTATTTCCACTATTTTATCTTCCAGGTCACTTCTTCGTTCTTCTGCCTCAGTTATTCTGCTGTTGATTCCTTCTAGAGAATTTTTTATTTCATTTATTGTGTTGTTCATCATTGTTTGTTAGCTCTTTAGTTCTTTTAGGTCCTTGTTAAACGTTTCCTATATTTTCTCCATTTTATTTCCAAGGTTTTGGATCATCTTCACTACTGTTACTCTGAATAATTTTTCAGGTGGACTGCCTATTTCCTCTTCATTTGTTTGGTGTGGTGGGTTTTTACCTTGCTCCTTCATCTGCTCTGCGTTTCTCTGTCTTCTCATTTTGCTTAACTTACTGTGTTTGGGGTCTCCTTTGCGCAGGCTGCTGCTTCATAGTTCCCATTGTTTTTGGTGTCTGCCCCTAGTGGCTAAGATTGGTCAGTGGATTGTGTAGGTTTCCTGGTGGAGAGGACTAGTGCCTGTGTTCTGGTGGATGAGTCTGGAGCTTGTCTTTCTGGTGGGCAGGACCACGTCTGGTGGTGTGTTTTGGGATGTCTGTGACCTTATTATTACTTTAGGCAGCCTCTCTGCTAATGGGTGGGGTTGTATTCCTGTCTTGCTAGTTGGCTGGCTTAGGGTGTCCAGCACTGTATCTTGCTGGTTGTTGAGTGAAGCTGGGTCTTAGCATTGAGATGGAGATCTCTGGGAGAGCTTTCACCGTTTGATATTATGTGGAGCTGGGAAGTCTCTGGTGGACCAGTGTCCTGAACTCAGCTCTCCCACTTCAGAGGCACAGGCCTGACACCCGGCCAGAGCACCAAGATCCTTTTGGGAAGTCTGAGGTCTTCTGCCAGCGTTCAGTAGGTGTTCTGTAGGAGTTGTTCCACATGTAGATTTATTTCTGATGTATTTGTGGGGAGAAAGGTGATCTCCACGTCTTACTCCTCCACTATCTTGAAGGTCTCCCTCCATTATGCCAATTTTAAATGAAGGAATAGAAGCTCAGAAAGTTAACTAGTCAACCAAAGATACCTAGCTTCTGAGTGGCAGGATTGAGATTGAAATGCAAAGCACTGAACAACTCAACTGACATTTCTCACTGCAGATATCCAACTGCCTTCTTGATATATCTTTTTGAAGTCTTACAAGCATCTTAAATTGGACTGGACAAAATAGAGCTTTGACTTTCTCTGCCTGCCTTCCTAATTCACTTCCCCACAGATTTTCCCAGTCTCAATTATGGTATCACCGTCTCTGTCCAGCTGCTCAGGCTTCAAACTTAAGAGCCATCCTTGATTTCTTCTAATTCATCTAATTCATTGGTAGGATCTACAAGTTCTATGTCCAAAACATATTCTGCCATTAATACTGTTCAACTATCATTTTTTACCCCAACTATGGCAACAGCCTCTAAATTGGTCTTCTAACAGAACAAATCTTTAAGTAGGGATGTCAGGTGCTGCTGAGAACTCCTGCCTCCTTAGCAGTCCATCCTGCACACAGAAGCCAAAGTGGACTTTCTAAAGTGTGATTCATACCCTGCCATACCTCAGTTTAAAATCACCCAAGGCCTTCTCTTTATAACCAGAAAAAAATCCACTGTCCTTGCAGTGCCCATGTGCTTATTCCCCTGCTCTCCACTCTCCCCTTCGTTCCTTACCCTGAGCCACATTGGCTTTTCTGACTCTTAGACAGTCAGCTCCTTTCCATCTCAGGATTTTGACATCAGCTTTTCCTTTTCCACATATCTTCCTCCTACTCATCATTCAAGTAACAATCAAAATGTAACGACAAAGAAGTGACTACCTTAGTTAAAGCAACACCTTCACTCACTCTGAATGGCGTTTCCACATTTTATCTTCTTCTTAGTGCTATCACTTCTTGAAATCCCAAGAGATTAAAGTCTCATTGAAGACATAGCCTCTGTTTTACACACTTTAATATTTCATGCCCATAATGGTACCTGTGTATATTTGGTGTTTAATAAATATTGTTTGATTGACTGAATTAATGGGTTATTTTCATCCTAAGGTAGCCTATCAGAAATGATGAACAAACTAGTGAAACAATAGAATATTATCTTTCTAAATATAGGCATATGAACATATTGTGAGTTCGGTTCCAGACCATCTCTATAAACCAAATATCATAATAAAGCGAGTCACATGAATTTTTCGGTCTCCTAATGTATATAAAAGTTATGTTTACACTATGTTGTAGTATATTAAATGTGAAATAGCATTATGTCTAAATAAACAATGTACATACCTTAATTTAAAAATACTTTATTGCTAAAACATGATAACCATCATCTGAACCTTTTTCATCATCTTTTTTGCTGGGGCATCATCATCTTTTTGCTGGGGCAGAGTCTTTTATTGATGTTGATGGCTGCTGACTGATCAGAGTAGTGGTTACTAAAGGGAGGGTGGCTGTGGAAATTTCTTAAAATAAGACAATGATGAAGGTTGCAACATTGATTGACTTCCTTTCACGAGTGATTTCTCTGTAGCATGCAATTTCTCTGTGGCATGCAAGATAGTGTTTGGGAGTGGTAGGAAATGAGACCTACCTGTTTGATAGCATTTTACACACAGTAGAATTTCTTTCAATATTGTAGTCAATCCTCTGAAACCCCTGGTGCTGATTTACCAACTAAGTTTACTTAGTGTTCTAAATCCTTTCTTATCATTTCAACAATCTTCACAGCATCTTCACCAGGAGTAGATTCCATCTGAAGAAACCACTTTTTTTGCTCATGCATAAGAAGCAACTCCTCATTCGTTCAAGTTTTATCATGAGATTGTAGCAATTCAGTCACATTTTCAGGGTCCACTTCTAGTTCTATTTCTCTTGATGTTTCCACCACATCTGCAGTTCCTTCCTCCCTGGAAGTCTTGAACCCCTCAAAGTCATCCATGAAGGTTAGCATCAACTTCTTCCAAACTCCTGTTAGTATTGATATTTTGACCTCTTCCCATGAATCATGAATGTTCTTAATGGCATCTAGAATGGCGAATCCTTTCCAAAAGGTTTTTAATTTACGTTGTCCAGATCCATCAGAGGAGTTTCTATCTATGTCAGCTACAGCCTTATGAAATGTATTTCCTAAATAATAAGACTTAAAAGTTGAAATTACTCCATGATCCATGGACTGCAGAATGGATGTTGTGTTAGCAGGCATGAAAACAACCTTAATCTCATTGTACATCTCCATCAGAGTTTTTGGGTGACCAAGTACATTGTCAATAAGCAGTAACAATGAGCCCCAAAACAATTATAATAGTAACATCAAAGATCACTGGTCACAAATCGCCAAAAAAAATACAATAATAATGAAAAAGTTGGAAATATTGAAAGAATTACCAAAATATGACAAAGAGACATGAAGTAAGCACATGCTCTTGGAAAAATGGTGCTGATAGACTTGGTTGATGCAGTGTTGCCACAAACCTTCGATTTGTAGAGAACACAGTATCTACAAAGAGCAGTAAGGTGAAACATAATAAAATAAGGTATCCCTGTAATGGTAAATAATAAGAAAATCTTTGTTAAACTAAAATCTGTGGGTATGACACTTAGATTGCCTGTGATTTTTCAAAAGTTGGAAAAAATGTGGGGATACATTGTGATGTATTGCTCAAGTTGGTACTTAGATTGTAACCATATAATACTTATATCTTACAGTAAAGACCCACAGTCAAGAATAAATCACAACTATACAGCAATTTTCAGTAATTGAAAGGTCAGAATCTTTCATTTCATTTCAAAGTCAGAGCCCAAAACACCAAGACTGATAATTCCTGAAATTATTCTTTGGAATTCCAAGAGAAATACTATGTTTACATACTGTACATACAATAATTTACTAAAGTTAGTAATTTCCACTCTTTGTTCTCATAAGAGGTTAGGCTGAGCAAAGAGTCACCAATTTTATTATTTTATTGAATAGAAATTTAAAAAATGGAAATTGTTGCAACAATTGCTGCTGTTATGAATTAAGCCAGCTCTTACTTTTAACAGACCCTCTAGATTTCTGAGACACTTTCCTAATCTGGATTCATCATACTCTCTCCCTGTCTTCTCTATCATGCTGGTTTTCACAGCAGCTTTTGTTAACTAAGCAAACTTGGGTCCGCTTACCCAATGCACAGCAAAGCCAATCTACTGATACCAGATTGCAGTGAAGGAAAGTATAGCATTAATTGCAAGGCAACCAATGTGAGGCCAAGGAAGGAGAATGGGCAGCTCATGCTCAAAGGATCCAAACTCCTGGATGGCTTTCAGAGAAGGGTTTTTAAAGGCAAGGTGAGGGAGAGGGTTGCAGGGTAACTGATCAACCCATGCACATTATTCATATTGGTTGATGGTGAGGTAACCCAGTGGTAGCTCAGGAGTCAACATCATCAACCTTGTGGTTCCAAGCGGTCTGGGGTCTGTGTGCTGGTGTTTAGCATGCAGTTAATTTCTTCCACCTGGCAGGGGTTTTAGTATCTGCAAAACAACTCAACGTTAGGGTTCAGGATATTCTCTATAGCCCTTGAGGGGGAACAAAAGGTCCTTCACTTTGTTTTATGGTTAAACTATTATTATTTTGTCTTGCTTGACTATTTTCCTTTGTTTCTCCATTTTCTCACTTCTCTGATTAAATTTGCTCTTTGGAACTCAGGGAAGGCCTAGGATGCTGAAGATTTTTTACAAACAAGAGGCAGGGGACACCAGTGAGAGGTGTCTGTCCCTGGGAAGACCCCTCAGGGTCCTGCTCATTTTCACTTCTCATAGTGGAAACACAAGATAGTGTTTGGGAGTGGTAGGAAATGAGACCAGAGGGGCAAGGCTGGACCAAGTCTTGAGGCTGAAGGATCTAACCATGCTGAGGAGCTTGGACTTTATTGTGAGAGTTTATGTTTTGGAAAAGAAAAGAAGGAGAAGAAAAAGAAGAGAAGGGGAAGAAGAGAAAAGGGACTCTTGTTTATCTGATAATGCATTCTAAGTGCTATCCAATTTCTCTTCCTCTTTTTGCTGCCAAACTTCTCAAATGAGTCCTCTATACTGAGACCTATATAATAGGATGTCAAAGTAAGATAGTTGCTATTTTCTCAGCTTTAGGTGAAGCTCTAAACTTGAGAACAAAGTGTTTTATTATCCACAAATTATAAAAAGAGGTGACTAAAAAGAGACAGCCTAAAAATTAATCAGGTAAATTCATCCTTAGCCTACATTGAAGATACTTTAAGGAGAGGCTTGAAAATTAATAGAAATGGGTGAGTAGAACCTCCTTAGTGAGAGAATCATGAGAGACTGAATATACAAATGAACAGTGACTAGATCATATATGTCAAAAGAACTCTCACCCACATCCTCTGCAGCAACCAGCCGGGAAAGCCAAACCACAACCTCTGTAGCAATCAGCCAGAACAGTTAGGACTTGATCCGTGACTGCCAGCTTCCTATTTTTTGACCTTACTTCCAACTCAGAACCAGCCAGAAAAAATAAAGCCAAATATGCTCCTCAAACCCATCACATAAGATGCTCTGCTTCTAGTTAGAGCTCCTCTGGCTTCCCCACACCAACAATCTCCAATCAGAGCAAACCTGAAGGCATTCCTCTTTCTGTACTCTGGAGCTTTCCTACTCCCCTGCCTGCCTATGATTCTCTGCTAAATGCAAGTGATGGTGATGACTTCCTTATTACAAAAGGCTCTGAACAAATAGCCTCAGTTCTCATTAAGGTGGTCTTTATTTATTTTCAGAGTGCTATGACATTTCTCCTCCCCTCTGCCTGGGGGACAGGACAGTGGCGCTTCCCCCTTACCTATAGCCAAAGACTCAGGGACCAACATGCTATTCAGTTCCAACAAATGTCTAAAGGGGAGGCTGGTTGAAGGGACCTGTGATGGCTGAAGAAAAAAGGCACAGCTATGATGGGACAATTTGGTAGGGCAGGAATGTATGCAGATATCACATAGACCAAGTGTGGATCACTTGGGCTATCTTGAAAGGGACCCTCCCAGGATAATTTCCTGGGAAAGTGAGTTGACCCCAACAGAAGATCTCTTAAAAACCCACAAAAGCACCCAGTGAGAGAAATCATCAACTTTTTGATGGACCAAATGACAAAAACCATACAAGCGAAATAACACTGTTTCTGTCTTTATTTCTTTTCCCTCCCGCAATACCATATTTAAAGAATCTGTGGGTAGAATAGTGAGTAGGAGAGGAAGTAATGAAATTTTCTTTTACCCTCAAATTTGATTATTTCAAATAGTATTTTTATTGGAATATTATTTCTTTATGCCAACACTTATTTATTTTGCCAAGGCTTCTGAAAGAGTTGCTGAGAAAACTACCCTGCATCTCCTCTGCCGTGGGCCATGACACTCTCCTTGGTTAAATTATGAGTACAGAAGTTTTCTATAAAATATTAAAAGCTTAATATTCAAGACAAATTTGACCAGTCTGCTTTCTCCCATTGTGTTGTTCTAATGCAATTAAACAATGCATTGTGAATTTGCTTTGAGGAGACCACAAATTAACTTGCAATTTTGAACAAAGCCCTGTGATTGCTCATCAGCCCACTGCTATACCCACCCATTAACCTCTACTGACTCCAGAAGAGAGAGAAGAAAAAAAAAAAGAAAAAAAAAAACTTCACTGGCATTCCATCGGGAACTTTAGATCAGGGAGCGCTACAATGCTTCTCATCTCACTGACCTGACATCACCACCCCAAAGACAGGCCTCTCTGCACTTCTTCCTGAATTCATCCCCTCATTCTTGTCTTTCCAACCACTCAGTGGGCTGTGAATAAGAGCTGTGGTAAAGAGTAGGAAAGGCTGGCAGTGAGGGGAGGGGTTTCTATTTTCCATAGAGTAATCAAGGGTGGCCTCACTGGAAAGGTGATAATTGAACAGAAAACTTCAAGAATTCAGAGAATAAGCCATGTGGATGGGGGCGGGGTGGGGAGGATGATAATATTTAAGTCAGAGCAAGTGTGAAGGATATGAGGACATAGGCTTGAGGATTCTATCAATAGCAACGGACAGACATCACTGGAATGAAGTAAGTGAGACAGGAATTATGAAGAAAAGGAGCTAATGAAGTAAGAGGTAGTGTGTGTATGTGTGTATGGGGGTGGTGGGGAGTGTATCACGTAGGGCTTTGTAGGGCAGTGTGAGAACTTTGGCTCTTATTGTGTGTGAGATGAGAAGCCAGTGGAGGATGTTGAACAGAGGAGTGATTTCTCTCGTTCAGAGAGAAAGGATGACTCTTGCTGTTCTCCTGATAGAGGAGTAGTGGTAGGTAAGGACTGATGAAAAAGAGACTATTATAACAATACAGCAAGAACTGGGGGGTGGCTGGATCAGGGTAGGTAGTGACAAGGGGTTGAAATATGCATATATGTTGATACAAGCACTAGGATTTGCTGGAGGATTGAATATGGGGAATGGGAGGGAAAAAAAGGAGTCAAAGATGATTCCACAATATTGTCTTAGGCAACTGGTGGGCCATTTACTGAGAAAGAACTGAGAACATGAGGGGGGTGAAGTAGGAGTCGGTAGTTGGCAGTCCATACTGGGGGTAGAAACAAAGAGCTAACATTCACAATAAGGAGGTAGAGACACTGCCCAAAGGTTCAGGAAGGATCCATAGGGTACACGTTTTTAAGCTATGCTTTAATATATGGATGAGGTTTTCACAGGGGAGAAAGAAAAAAAAGTATCCTGTTTCTTAAGCCGGAAGAGCCAAGGCAAAGGAAATGGGAAAGCATGGGCCATTATTTGGAATCGTGATCATTGTGGTTTGGTTGCAACATATGATACACATAGGAAATTGCAGAGAAATAGTTTTGGAAAAGCGGGATGGAGCAAGATGGTGACAGCCTTGCATGCTTAGTTTAGGAGTTTGGACTTGACTTGCAAGGCAACTAGGATATGCTGCAGAATTTTAAGCAAAGGAGGGAAATGATAATATTAATCTCCACTTTAAGATGTCAGTGGAATGTGGGATGGATTGGGGGGGCAGGTGAGGGAATGGAGTTGAAAGCAGGAAAGTAATGAAACCTTTGTGATGGACAGTTTCTATTTGCCCTTCCAGGTTCACTCTCTATCCTTCTTCAACCTGCATTGTGCCCCTGGAGTCTGACTTTTACAGACTATTTATATAGGCTACCTTTACCCTCTAATTTATGATTAATTTGTCCAATAGGAAACACAGCAGGGGAAAAGAGAGCAGGTGTAGAGTGAGGCCAGAGTGACTGTTATCCTGAGTCACTCACTCCCTGCCGTGCATGTCTGCTTGAAGACACAGCTCCTATCAGGAGGCCCTATTCTACAGCAACCTGGGGTCCAAAAACTGCTCTCTTCCTTTTTAAAATTTATTCTATTGAAATATAGTTGATTTACAATATTGTGTTAGTTTCAGGTGTACAGAAAAGTGATTCAGTTATACATACATATGTACAAATATCTATTCTTTTTCAGATTCTTTTGCATTATAGGTTATTACAAGATATTGAATATCGTTCCCTGTGCTATACAGTAGGACCTTGTTGGTCATCTATTTTATATATGGTGATGTGTATATTTTAATCCCAAACTCCTAATTTATCCCTCCCCCCCTCACCTTTCCCCTTTGGTAACCATAAGGTTGTTTTCTAAGTCTGTGAGTCTATTTCTGTTTTGTAAATAAGTTCATATGTGTCATTTTTTAAGATTCCACATGTGATATCATATGATATTTGTCTTTCTCTGTCTGACTTACTTCACTCAGTATGATAATCTCTAGGTCCATCCATGCTGCTGCAAATGGCATTATTTCATTCTTCTTTATGGCTGAGTAATATTCTGTTGTGTATATATACCACTTCTTCTTTATCCATTCATCTATCTGTGGCTCTCTTCCTTGACTCCTTAGGCCTAGAGACCAAACAGGTTTCTTTGCAGTTGGTAAATGTGCTAATGTTCCTTAACCCTGCTCACACCCTTGTAAAAAGTCCCTTCACCAAACTGTCCTTAGTAACCCTATTCAAGCCTGCCATTTATTTGCCACTAAAACTGTAACTGTGTGCCACAGGAAAAACTCCAATCATGGTATTTAAAACTTGGTATTTTACTTTTTTTTTTAAATGACATCCACGGCTAGTGTGGTACTTTTGTGGTCATGTGGTATCTTGGATTGTATAATTCCTCACCACACTAGCACTGACTACCACATGGCTGTGGGAACAATGCCCATCACTGCCACTCCACAGGCAGCAGGAAGGAGAACAAAAGGGGTCCACTTCCCAACAACTTCAAGAAGTCTCCCGGGAAGTCTCCTTCAACGCTTATTGTTTCCATCTCTTTGCCCAAACTTCATCACGTGGCTCTGCCTACCTACAAGTGAGACTGGGAAATGATTTTTCTAGCTGGGCACGTTGCAGCTCTGAATAAATTTGGAGTTTTGTCATTAAGAAAGAAGTAGAAAATGGTATTGTATATGTAATTACAAGGCTCAATTCTGGTTAAATAATCCAGAAAGATAGGATAGGTAACAAGGGCCGGAGAATGTGTTGAGGGAAAGGGGAAGTAGTGATGGATACTGTGAAAGATGTACAAGATGTTAATGTTGGAATGGCCCTGCTTAATATCCTCTTTATTTGACAATATTTTACTTAAGCCCTTTGATCTAATAAAATATTATTTATCTGAATACACAACTGTCTAAAAGCTTCTTGTTGACGCCTTTTATAGAGTATAACCAAGAAAAAAGAAATGGACTTAAGTCTGAATAGAAGTGACTAGAAAACAAAAGAATATTGGCAGTTTCCATTTCTGCAACTTTGGTAATGTTAAATAATTCTTGAGCCATATCAAAGGACACAATGGCAGAATTTCCATTGACCTAAATAACCTCCTGAAAATAAAGTGGTCACAAAATTAAAACTGTTGAATTATGATCATCACACACATACTTTTTGCAGAGCATGCCACTTTTCAAAAGGAGCAAAGTTCAGTGTTACTGATAAACATGAACAACTGTTGATGTGTCAAAGGTCTAAACCTGTGGGACATAAGCTTCCTTGATGAGCTGAATCTTAGGAAAAGTAATAACTTAATTTTGTCTCTCAAACTTTAACACATAACACGTTCCAAGATCTTATGTTTTTTTATTAGTCTGTAGAAAGTACAGAAGAACTATATTTCTTCTCTCTCTGAGAGTTTATATTCCTTGAGATATGAAACTGTACCTCTGAAAGCTGTGTGCATTTTATGTACAATATACTTGCACATATTTGCAACACATTTTTCTTTCCAAAGCCCTCATGGCTGAGTTAGTCCCTAACAGAACATTGCTCTGAATGTCATTATATAGAAAAAAATTCCCACCTTTAAATACATTCGTAATTTAGGCAGTCGTTCTTGATTTCCAAAGAAACAAATTTAGAACTATGTGAAAAATGTAAACTGAATTTCTCATTGAAATATATATGTTAACACCATCATGGTGACCATCTTTTGAATGAAGTGATAAACATATATTCTAATTTAGTCCAGCAAGTGCTAGATTTCGTATTGGGAATCTTACATCTGTTCTTCCCAAGGAAACCCACTGTCTCTTAATTTTTATCACCATTAACTTGTAATTTGCTAAATATAAGCTAGTCACATTGTGCTTCATTTGTAAAAAAATAATTAACATTCTAAGGTGGGGGAAGGGATAGTTAGGGAGTTAGGGATTGACATGCACCCACTGCTATATTTAAGATGGATAACCAATGAGGATCTACCATATAGCACAGGGAACTCTGCTCAATGTTATGTGGCAGCCTGGATGGGAGGGGAGTTTGGGGGAGAATGGATACATATATATGTATGGCTGAGTCGTTTTGCTGTGCACCTGAAACTATCACAACATTGATAATCGGCTATACCCCAATATAAAATAAAAAGTTAAAAAAATTAACATTCTAGCTTGTCTTCCCTTTTCTATCCATCATGCTCTGTGGAGCCATTAGAAAATATACATTTATGAAACATGTCATGGCTTGTAAACCTAGAACTCTGTAATTCAATTCCCTCTCCACAGTTTACCTTGTGTTATTTATTTAACCAATATTTACCAGATTCAAAAATTTTTAAGACTTTTCCTAACTAGCCATGTCAGGCTCTGTGCTAGGAGCTAGGTGTTTAACCTTGAGCTTTATGTATTGATTAGCTCTCTATAAATTTGTGGTTGATTATATGTATTTTGATGCCCAGGAGTTTTTTGTTTTTTGTTCTTTGTTTTTTTTAAATTAATTAATTAATTTATTTGTGGCTGTGTTGGGTCTTCGTTTCTGTGCGAGGGCTTTCTCCAGTTGTGGCAAGCGGGGGCCACTCTTCATCGCGGTGCGCGGGCCTCTCACTGTCGCGGCCTCTCTTGTTGCGGAGCACAGGCTCCAGACGCGCAGGCTCAGTAATTGTGGGTCACGGACCCAGCTGCCCCGCGGCATGCGGGATCCTCCCAGACCGGGGCTCGAACCCGTGTCCCCTGCACTTGCAGGCAGATTCTCAACCACTGCGCCACCAGGGAAGCCCCAGGAGTTTTGTCTATGGAGAGGAACAACTAAAAGTATTTTTACTTCATTTGATTTTCAGCTTACTAAATTCATAATTTTACTTACTAGACTCGTATATTCATATTGATGGTAAATTTGGTTAACTAAATTTACTTTAAAAAGATAAACAGCAATTCCACATTAAGCATGACTGAACACCTTAAACAGCAAATAGAATATGTATAAATACAAGAATTATACAACTTATTACTACATATACCTCTACATGTATTCTAAAATAGTAACATTATAAGGTTGGTTAACATCTTCAATATTCCTAGTGTTGTTGTATAATATTTTTACTCTACTTAATTTGATATCTGCCTAAAGTTTTAGTAATATTATGTTTAAATAGTATTTCCAGGGGTGGTAAATCTTTCCTGATTAAAAAAAAGAAAAAAGACTTCCTAACTAGCCATGGTCACAGGATCTAGGTTATCAATCAGGTGATTATTGGATAGAGAATTTGGATATAGAATTTAGCTGTTTCTCTCAAGCAGATTAAAAATCAAGATAATTACTATTAGGCTATTTCCTTTTAGGATTAAGTTTTACAACCATTTGTCTTTCTTATAAATGATGTATTTTGAAAGTTAGTAATTTCGTCTATGTCTTGTCATCATAATATATTGACCTGGTCTGTTAGTATTATTACAACATTTTTTATTCCTTAACTAGTATCTTATTATCATTTGTAGAACCACATAACAGTTTCATCTCTTAAGAGATGCAAGAACAGGAACATACATTTCTCTTTAAGACATTTTGCTAATTCAAATACTTTTGAACACTCCTACTTTGTTATAATGTGCTCATTACTATTAGAACCATTTTCTACCTGATATTACATGTGGCTATGAGGGCTGATTAGTTCTCCCTGTTATTGATACAATACCGTGGGGTTTTTTTTTTTCATTTTTATTTATTTATTTTTGGCTGTGTTGGGTCTTCGTTTCTGTGCGAAGGCTTTCTCTAGTTGCGGCGAGCGGGGGCCACTCTTCATCGCGGTGCGCGGGCCTCTCACTATCGCGGCCTCTGTTGTTGCAGAGCACAGGCTCCAGACGCGCAGGCTCAGTAGTTGTGGCTCACGGGCCCAGTTGCTCCGCGGCATGTGGGATCTTCCCAGACCAGGGCTCGAACTCGTGTCCCCTGCATTGGCAGGCAGATTCTCAACCACTGTGCCACCAGGGAAGCCCCGATACAATACCTTTTATGGACTATGTAAAAATTGTCAAACTCTTTGCTGAAGTGATTGTACCATTTTACGTTTCCTGCAGCAATGTATGAGAATTTAACTCACATCCTCTCCAATACTTAAAGTTGTCAGACTTTTTAATTTTAGTCATTTACTGGGTACTGTAGTGGTAGTTAATTGTGGTTTTCATTTGCATTTTCCTGATGACTAATGACATTAAGCATCTTTTCATGTGTTCATTAGTTATTTGTATATATTCTTTTGTAAAGTATTTGTCCATGTTTATTTGGTTGTTGTTCAATTTACTATTAATAAGTTGCGAAAGTTCTTTATTTCAAATTCACATCTTTGTCAAATACATGTAACGTGAATATATTCTTCACTCTGTGGCTTACCTTTTCATTCTCTTGACAATGTTTATCAAAGAGCCAACATTTTTTTGTGTGTGAACACCAATTAATCAATTTTTTGTGACTCATGCCATCCCAGAGTAAAAAACATTTGTTCCTATGTTTTCTACTAAAAATTTTAAGTTTTATTTCTTAAGTTTAAGTGTATGTTTAAGTCTAATTTTGACATTTGGTATGAAGTAAGGGTCCAGGCTCATTTTTTTTCATATGTATATCCAACTGTTTGGGCACCATTTTTTAAAAGACTGTCCTTTCCCCATTCAATTACCTTAATACCTTTGTTGAAAACCAAATGGTCATATATATGTGGGTCTATTTCAAACTTTCCATTCTGTTCCATTGATCTGTGTGTCTCTTCTTTCACCAATAGCTCACCCTTGGTTAATTTTTTTTATAATAAATCTTAGAGTCCAATGGTATATGTCCTCTAACTTTGTTCTTCCTTTACAAAATTACTTGATTATTCTAGGTCCTTTGCATTTCCATACAAATTTTATAATCAGTGTGTCAGTTGCTGCCAAAACAACATGTTGGGATTTGATTTGGATTAGTTTAATCTATAAATTAATCTAGATACTAGGAGAATTGCCATTTTAACAGTGTTGGATCTTCCAATCCATGAATATCATATATTCCTGCATTTATTCAGATCTTTTAAAATTTGTCTCTGAAATGTTCTGTGGTTTTCAGTAAACATATATGCAAGCACGTATTTTGTTATATTTATCCCCTAAAAATTTCATGGTTTTTGATACTATTGTAATGGAAATGTTTTATGATTTATATTTCCAATTGTTTGTTGTCAATATATAGAAATGTAATTGATTTTTGCATGTTAGGTCCGATTTGGGGACCTTGCTAAAGTCACTCATTAGCAAGTAATTATTTTTTTTTTAGATTCTTTAAGATTTTGTATGTATATGATCAGTTTTCTTATAAATAGAGTTTTTATTTCTTTCTTTGCAATCTCTGTGGTTTTTGTTTCTTTTCTTGCTTAATGCACTGGCTAGGATCTCCAGTAAATGTTGAAAAGGAGTAGAGAGGGACTGCCCTGGTGGTCCAGTGGTTAAGACTCCATGCTCCCAATGCAGGGGGCCCCGGGGGTCAATCCCTGGTCAGGGAACTAGATCCCACGTGCCGCAACTAAAGACCCCATGAGCCGCAACTAAGACCTGGTGCTGCCAAATAAATAAATAAATATTTTTTAAAAAAAGAAAGAAAGAAAAGGAGTAGAGAAAGCGGGGACATTCTTGTCATGTTCCTGATCTTCAAGGGAAAGTGTTGAATCTTCACTGATGCCCTTTATCAGGTTGAGAAAGTTTCCTCAGCTCAGTGAGATCTCTGTGCTTTGCCTGGGATCCCCCTATCAGTACAACCAAGTGGAATGTCTTCAGGCAAAAAGCCAGGGTAATTGTAGGGCTCATCTCATTTGCTTCTCTTCTATATCAGAGATAATAGTTCTACTGTTCTTGTTATCCCATGTCTGAAAACACTTTTTCTTATATTTTATCCAGTTTTCTAGTTATTTATTGTGGGCTGGCAAATCTGGTCTGGGTTATTACATTATGGTCCCACATTCAGAGGAGATAAACATCCATATATTAATACTCTCTGTTTATTTAAATCAATAAAATTAAAAAGAGCTCTGTATATTCATAATTTTGTTGTGACTTTTATTATACATTTCAATTAATTTTTTAATTTTTTGTTTTTTAAATTTTTTATAGAAGTATAGTTGATTTACAATATTATATTAGTTTTGGGTATACAGCATAGTGATTCAATATTTTTATAGATTATATGCCATTTAAAGTTATAAAATAATGGCTGTATTTCCCTGTGCTATACAGTATAAGTATATCCTTGTTGCTTATCTATTTTATACATAGTAGTTTGTATCCCTTAGTCCCCTACCCCTATCTTCCCCCTCCCTTCCTTCTCTCTCCCCACTTGTATCCACTAGTTTGTTTTCTATACTTGTGAGTCTGTTTCTGTTTTGTTATATGCATTCATTTGTTTTATTTTTAGATTCCACATATAAGTGGTAACATACAGCATTTGTCTTTCTCTGTCTGACTTATTTCACTAAGCAAAATACTCTCTAGGTCCATCCACATTGTTGCAAATGGCAGAATTTCATTCTTTTTAATGGCTGAGTAATATTCCATTACGTGTGTGTGTGTGTGTGTGTGTGTGTGTGTGTGTGTGTGTAGCACATCTTCTTTATCCACATATCTGTTGATGGACACTTGTGTTGCTTCTATGTCTTGGCTGTTGTAAACTATGCTGCTATGGACATTGAGGTTCATGTATCTTTTTGCATTAGTGTTTTCAATTTTTTTCCAGATATATAGCCAGGAATGGAATTTCTGGATAATATGGTAGTTCTAGTCTTAGTTTTTTGAGGAATCTCCATACTGTTTTCCATAGTGGCTGCACCAGTTTACATTACCACCAACTATATACAAGCGTTCCTTTTTTCTATATCCTCATCAACATTTGTTATTTGTAGACTTTTTATCATGGCCATTCTGACTCATGGGAGATGATATCTCATTGTGGTTTTGATTTGCATTTCTCTAATAATTAGTGATGTTGAGCATCTTTTCATGAGCCTGCACTTCAATTAATTTTTAACTTTTGAATATCTATTCAATTTATCTATTATAAATTGAAGGCTTTTGAGTAACTCAATCTCTTCAGTTAAACCTAATGATAAACAGAATAATCCTACAATGCATAGAACAACCCCTTTGTAAACACAAAGAATTAAATTCCAGGAAGTTCTGGGTTATCCTACTGATGGGCTGACTAAGCTTCGGTAACATTGGAGAAAGTTCTCAGAAAGAAAAGCCAGGAGACCAGAATCCTGAGATAGAAAGCTGTTAGTTTATAGGAAAAGCGTCCCATATAGCTTGTTAACCCAATGGTTCTGTCTCAATAGCTTCTTCTAAAGTCAAACTTCCATGCAGCTTGGGACTGTGTCTTCTTCTTGTCTGGATTCCAGCAGTTCTGGAAGATATAATCCCTACAAAACCTGAGTTTCAGACTATCCCAAAATGGGATCTCAGAGAAAAGTCCTATCCAACTCATAGTGAAAGGAGAAGGGCAGAAAAGTTGGGTCCTGTGTCACCAAAGGTCTGAATATTACATTATCTTCTCTTTACCCACCTCTTGGAGAGAACTAGCCAAGGTGACCAAGATTTCCTCAGGGGAAGGTGATGTTTAAAAACTGCTTGTTATTAACAACATCTGTTTTTCTAGGAGGGGAAAGGGGATAGGAGTGAAGTCTAATAATTTGAGGACCTTTTGTTTACTTGCTACTGTTTGGAGTATAGAAGTTTATCACTTGGGAATTTTCCCCACAATTTTTTAAGTTGGAAAAAGGGCAAGTTTCTTTCTTTAATTTTTTCCTAACTATGTTATGTAGAAAGATACATCTTCTAGTATATGATCTGTTTTATTGCAATATGTATAATTTACCTTCTAAGTCATGTGTACAGAGAGCTTAGTGTGATTTATTTAAGTAGAATAGACACAAGACACTATTTGCTAATTTCATTTGTTTCTGTGATAAAAGGTACGTCAGGTCTGTATTAGTCAGGGTTCTCCAGAGAAACAGAGCCAATAGGATACAGATATATATAGAGAGATTTTTTATGAGGAACTGGCTCATAGGATTATGGAGGCAAAGAGGTCTCACGATCTGCTATCTGCAAGCTGGTGGTGTAGTTCCAGTCTAAACCCAAAGACCTGAGAATTCTGAGGCTGATGGGTTAAGTCCCAGTCAGAATCGGAAGGCCCATCCAAAGGCAGGAGAAGATAAAGTCCCAGCTCAAACAGAGAAAGCATATTCACACTTCCTCTGCCTTTTTGTTCTATTCAGGTCTTCAGCAGATTTGTTGATGCCCACCTGCACTGGTGAGACCATCCTCTTTACCCAGTCTACTGATTCAAATGTTAATCTCTTCCCGAAGTGCCTTCACAGACACATGGGGAAATAATGTTTTACCAGCTATCTGGTCATCCCTTAGCCCTAGTCAAGTTGATACATAAAAGTTACTATCACAAGGCCTGTAAAGGGAATTTTAGCCAACGGTGCCTCAGAAAAAAAGAAAAATCCCAAGGTTTCACTGACTTGTCCAAATCATACATTATCAAGAAAGGTCTATTAATGTGCTCTATAACACTTGAGCGGAAGGTGAATATCAGTAGAAACTAATATTAGGCTGCTTTGCAATCATGGGTTATAAATTAGGCATATGGATATTAGACAATGTACTCAGTGATGATTATTGACAATGTTGAATCGTTCAAAAGATGCTAATATATGTTCTGCTTTTACCATAAATTAGCCACTGTGTCAAATGATTTTCATGTAAAGTAGCCATCGAAGGAATTCTTTTACCACTACTCCCACCTTTTCTGGGTCTAGTGCTTCTTTCTAATGGAATCTACTGTTCTCCTCTCTCTGCCATGTAGTATGTACAAGAGCTGCTGTCTTACAGACCATGCCCCTTGGCCACAGTTGGTTGGTTCAAGGTAGGTCACCTGACTCAAGAACATCCAATTAGAGCCCATCACTGAGAATTTTGAATTTAGGAAGAGAGAGAATATGGCAGTGGGGAGCACAAAATCTCAAACTCAGGAGCAATTAGCAGCCATGGTTCTGTTTTCGAGAGAAGCTGGTAAGGAAGAAGAAAACTGATGTTTTCTTCTTATAAGAAAAACGGGGGTGGGGGGGGGAATTTTGGGTAGAGAACAAGAGTCCTGGACTTATTCAAAGACATGAGCTTCAATTGTTTTCAAGGACCAGCTGCATCCTTGTGGCTCAGTTGTTCAATATTTCCTTCTACTATATGAGATATCTTGTCAACTAATTTCCATTTTTGCTTAGATTAGTTTGAGTTGTAGTCCTGTTACTTGTAACAAAAGCATGGAACTAACACTGTGGATTATCTCATTTAATTCTCTCCATAATCCTTTGTGGTAGGTCCTATTATTCCCTTTTTATAGATGAGGAAACTGAGTTTAGAGAGGTTCAAATCTTGCCCAGGTTAAGCAACTTGTGAACAGCATAGACAGGAGTCACACCCCAGGTAACTCCAGACACACTTTCTAAAACACAGGATTAGTGAATTATGGCTGTAAGATAAGAAGGCTGATTTTTCAAAAAACAAATTAGACCTTACACATAATAGTACATATTTTTCTGTTTTGCTTGTCTTGAGAGGATATATATTTTCCAGAAAAAGGTTGGTGTATCGATTAACCACTCCTGCAAAACAAATCACCCCAAAACTCAATGGTTTAAAACAACAATAATCAATTTTCCACGCTTCTGCTGGTAGGCAGATATACTCTGTCTGGAGAACCACAAAAACATGTGAGAGAAGGCATGGATACAGGGAAGGATAAAGAATTTGGAGCAGTTCATGCAATCTACCATGCAGACAGTTATCACAACTGTTTTGGATTTTCCAAGTGATAGTGTTCTGGTTAATTATTACTCTGGATTAGGAACTGAGAAAATGTTTCTCATGCAGTTGCAGTCAGATGATGGCTAGGGTTGGAACAGAGGGAGTGTTGAAGCCGATGGTGGCTGGCTGGGTATCTTGCTCTTATGGCCTGACCATGTAGTCTTACTATAAGACTTAGTTTGGGCTCCTTACTGCATGGTGGCCTCAGGGCACATGGACTGCTTACTTTAAAAGCAAGACTTTAAGAGCAGATATTCTAGCTCATAGCCTTGGAAGGCAATGTAACTTTACTTCTGCCACTGTATTCTATTAGTTACAAGTGCATCACAGATGGTCTGGATTCAAAGGAAGGATAATTCTCTATTTCAACTTCACTTCTTGACAGGGCAGTAGCAAGCTTCTAGAGCATGTGAGGTAACAGATATTGTTGGTGATTTTTATATTTTGGAATATATCATCTACCACAGGCATTATGATATAGCAGAAAATTGGACTTGTGCTGTAGTTCTGGTTTGGCACTTATTAGCCATGTAACTTTAGACATATTCTCTGATCTTCCAGAGTTGGCCAATAGTAAACATCACATAATATTTATCAAATGAATGAATGAGTGACTTCTTCAGCATTCAGTTTCTTCCCCTATATGGGATTAATAATACCTAAAGAAAGTCATAAAGAATAAATGAGATGAGAGACTTGAAGATGTTTTGAAAATTTGAAAGGACAACTGTCTATGGGTATTCTTGTCTTTTTTTCTTCAGTGCCTATGACATTCTCTTTGGAATATTCTCAATAATAACAAATTTTTGTCCTCTGAATAATTTGGCTTTTGAAAAGAGTCATTTGAAGCAGGGAGAGGACTTATGATTTCACTGAGTAATAGCATTTTGGGGTCTAAAATGAGATATCATCATGGTATGATAAGACTGATATTTTCAAAGTAGCTGGTAACCTGGTCTGAATGACTTTTCTAAGAAAAGATTACTGAAAGTGTTTTACGCAAAGGCAGGGGAATTGAAATAACCATATGATGGCTGCAAATAAGGGAAAATGTTCATTTGAATGTTTGTTTAAAACTAGGATTAAAAGTTTATCATCATCACTCTTGTCCAGTGTCTGAGGAAAGACTCAAGCTTCCTTTCTAAGATGGGGAAATTTGAATTTTACTGGTGATCAGTTTAAAAAAAAAAAAAAAAAGCCAATAGGAATTAAGTGAAATAATTGTATTTGCAAGTAAGGACCACCTGTAGATTTCCAAAAATTACTTAAAAAGCACCTTAGTTCAGTCACCTCTATATTCGTCTTCTTAAGGTTAAGTTACCTTGCTATTCTTACTTATATGTGTTTTTTTCTTTTTATAATCTTGGTGATAGTGAATGGGAAGTTATTTTTAAGTATGACTTCTGAAGGTTTTTTTTTTTTTTTTTTACTTACAAAAAGCAAATTGTTTCTCAGTCACTAAAGCAAAAATAATTAATAAGAAGGAAAATGATTTCAGCAAATAGGGCTAATCAGTTACCAGCATTTTCTTTCTTAAAGACATATGGTAGTAGTTGGTTTTCTCTAGGGAAACCTTATGTATCTGTGATTGAAGTGGATAGCACTGTGCCATCAAAGTCAGCCAAGAAAAGTCTGAGCAGACTACTTAGGTAATTTTGATATTATTTTCACTTAGAGTAAAGTTTAAAAAAAATGTTCTAAGAGAGAGAAAATGTAAAAGAAAAAGATTTTAAAATAAAATTATATATAATATATTATTCTACATGTTATATATATTTTATAATAGGATAGATATGTTTTATAAGCATACATAATAAAATTAGGTGAAAGCTTTTAAAAGTATATATACTAGGATCATGCACTGGATTAACAGTCTAGCTGATTGCATATGGTCCTAAAAAGATCACCGAAGAACATTGCATGCTCATTTCTTCTCAAACCTGAAAGGTAGTGAACAGCTATCAGAGAATTTTTGGTGGCTTATAGTCTGCTTGACTTTATGGGAAAGGCCTCCACTTAACTTCAGTTACCCACTCCCCTTTGTCCTCTTTCAGATGAGGCCCAACTCAGTCCTAAACAGTTCAGACAGCCCACAGGCCATTTTTGACTGAGCCACTGACTGGTCCAGGAGACAAAGAGGATATTTTTGACATTAGCCTGAAAGAAAGTTATAAGCCCTAATTGGTCTTATTTGAGAAGGGCTGGGGAACACAGGACCCACGAATGGCTCTGATAAACGATGCTGGTTTCCATAGCATGAATAGGATGTATAATTGCTGCTGCCTTGTTGCAGGTCCTTAGAGAGTACAGATGCTAAACTCAAGTAGATCTCTCCTTGAGGGGCTTCTAATGTGAGACCCAGATGGGGCTGAGGAGAGTCATTTATTCCACAAAATTTATAACTCTGATTGTCTTTTAATTTAACTAAGTCATTCTTCTTTGTGTTAGAGGTATTTATCTTGTTTGCAATGGAAAAGTCCCTTATCTTAAAGAATACAATATTGTCTCTATGAGAAAAAAATTTTTTTCAAGTAGCTTAGAAGGTAAGTCAAGAAAGATACAATAAACTAGCTTCAGAAGTATCTTCCTCAACTACAAAGTCTGTTCAAATGTGCTGCATCACACCAGGCACCACTGAGCAGATGTTACATAACTTTGATATTTTGTAACAAAAGAGATACTTTTTCAATAACAGGAAAATAACTGAAACCTGCTTAAACATAGTAGCAGATATTGGTTTTCCTAATTAAAAAGTTAAAGAGATATAACATTTAGTTTTTTTAAAAAGTGCACATTTTAATTTTTTCTTAATTGGTGCTCAAAGATATAGATCACTACTCTTTTATGGCCTCCAAATTATAGCCCCACTCATTTTCCTAACTTTTTTTCCCACGTTACATTTTGTCTCATTCTTCCTCAGCTGCACAGTTCTTAGTTCCTTTCTTCCCCTCCATGTCCAGTCATCTTTGTCCTTCTTCCTTCTCTCAGACTCTCCTATCCTTCTGTGTGCTGGATTTGTTCTTTCTCCTCCACTCTGGAAATCTTTTCCTCTTTCAGCTTCTCAACCTTTCCTAGAGAAAAGGACCACAGGAGAGCCTTGTGTTTTCCACCATTTTTGCTGCCACTCCCCCTGTTCCCATTGTTTCTTGCTTGGATTCTTCCATTGGCCTCCTAATCAGACCCCTAGATGCTATACTTGCACCCATCTGGTTGATTGGTCACACTCCAACCAAGGTGATAGCTGTAAAACAAATTGAATCATGGCATCCCCTGCTTAAAACACCTCATTGGGTTCCCAGTGTATTTAAGATAAATTCCAAAATCCTTAAAATGACCCATAAGGCTCTACATGATCTGTTTACTACTCTCCTCTGTTACCCACTGTGATCCATCCAGTGTGGACTGTTTTTTGTCCTATCTTCCTCCCTTGCTTTCTTTCTGCCTAATTTTTTTTTTGGAAGGGGAGGGAGTCAGAGTGATGGTGATTCTTAATATCTTAGGCTTATTAAAAAAGAGACAGAGAGAGAGAGAGAGAGAGAGAGAGAGAGAGAGAGAGAGAGAGAGATACTGTCCACATAGGGGTTGGATGAAGCTCTGAAAATTGTTAGCTATTGGAGGGCTCAGAAAATGCTTACTATAGTGGGAGGCATTACTTTTGCTGCAAGATCATCTAAAGCCTTTTAAAAATACTAAAATAATACATGTTATTGTAACAACAATGACTACTACTACTACTACTCAGAAATAAGCTTCAGAGATGTCTTTCCAGGTTTTTCTCTGCATTTATTAACATATACATAAACACAGGTAAGTTCTTTCTTGGACAAACAAACAAAAATTATAACCTCTCACCCCAAAATAGCTGAACCTCAGAATAGAAGGCTAGAAATTGAGATATTTTTATGATGAACCCCTATAAAATTTTCTGCTTGCTTTTCCTGTGGACTTTAGAGACAGTTAAATGAATCAGTCCATTTAACAGTTTAATTTTCCTCTTCCCCCTGCCCCAATCTAGTGTGGAAATTCACCTTGGTTACTGCAAACTCTGATACACTATCTAACAGGGACGCTCCTTCACTGAGGAAGGTGTATCACGTTGAGAGGGACCATTGTTCAGGAATCCCGGGGTGACCATCAGTGTAACTAACCACACCTTCACCTACTATGGGTATTATCATCATTAAACTCTTGCCAATGCAATGCACAACAAAACAAAAAGGCTTCTCATTCTAGTTTGCATTTTCCTTGCTGCTAACAATGGCTGAGCATGTTTTTATACATTTGTTGATAACTTGTGATTTTTCTGTGAAATGCCTACTTTTGTCTTCTACTCTATTGGTTATTGGGTTGTCTTTTATTGATTTGTAAAAGCTTGTTGTAATATTGAATATTGTGATGGATGTGGATATGTCCTCCCCCCCCCCCCCAGACTCCCCCTTCAAGGAGGGGTTTGTTGCCTCAGCTGCAGAAAGTACTATTGGCAGAGAGCCTTCAGCTGTCAGACCCTTCAGGGATGGCGTCAGCTGCAAAGCCACCTAGCCCAAAATCACACTCTCACCATAGTGGCTTACATCCAAAGACTGATGTGATGGACGGAAGGTTATAAAGGTCCAGCCATTCTGGCCCACTAGGAGACAATCCTGACAGGCCAGTTTACCTCTAGATCTCCCTGTATGGTCAACCAGAGCTGTTTGGGTCTGTGTTGCAACTGGACTTTTCCCTTGGCCCAATCCTGAATCCTTCCCCTGCCTTCACAGCGATTGATCCTAACGTCACTTCCTAATAAATATTATGTCTCAGGTTCTACTTCCTGGAGAATCTATCCTGCCAAAAATATATATTTCATATATTGTGGCAAATGTTTTCTCAGAAAATATTTTTCAGACAAATATTGCCTCAGGACCTTTGCACGTTCTCTTCCCTATGTCACTTTACCCTTGGCTATCTCCTACTTACCCTTTAGGTACCAACTAAAATGTCACATCCTTACCATGGCCTTCCCTGATCTTCAACCTAAATCAAGTCTCCCTATTATTTTCTGTCATAGCTTCCTATATTTTCCCTCATAGCACTTATCTCAGCTTTTAATCCTATTAATAGGTTTATGTGATTATTTGTTTATGCCCGAATTCTTCACCAGACTCTAAACACCGTAAGGGCAATGATTTTCCTAGTTTTTCATCATTCTTCATCCAGTTACTATCATAGTTCCTGACACATGGTACATCTTTAGTAAATATTAGTTAATGAATGAAGGAGGGAGAGAAAGGACAAGTTCTCTTTCTAAAAACACTATTTTCAAACAAGGAAAACTCCTCAGCTACTGAGTTTCTAATACAAGAATCGTCAACTGAAATCATGAAACTATTCTGCATTCTTTTATTAGGCCCTGAGATTCTTTTGTGGTGTGAGCGTGAGGTTTGATGTAAATTAATCCTGTCCCTATTTTCTTGCAGTGGGTGACTTAAAATTTATTTCAAGGAATTGCCTTTGGAACCCAGCATTCTTTTGAATCCAATTGGAAGACCATTATTCCATATAATTAGAATAGTATAAAAGAGGAAAAAAATAAAGAAGTTCTATGGTTAAGCCATTTAAAAACAAAATTAATTCCCACTGCTCAAGGCCTAAAGGGAAAATCTAGAAAGAGGACAGAGAAAATGGGTTGTCTCATTAGATTTTGTTCAGGACCTATTATTACCAATTTAGTAGCTCACCCTTGAATTGGATTAGAGTATTACTATGATTACTAGATTTATAATATTACAAGGGATTTATAATGTGTCATTTGGAACTGAAATTTCTCATGATTATTTTAGCCTAGAAGCAGTAATAATACTTAATCAAGCAAAACTTTCTATTACTTCATGCCATTTAACAATGCGTAGTTAAATCACATGTGATTCTTGTATGATGGATAAATTTTATTACATCCAATTTAGTAAATAGCCAGAAAGACTGAAAGTTTAATACCGATATATTCTGCACATCACTGGGACTTGGTTGAAAACAACTTGATTGTCTTCTACTCTATTTTTAAGAGGTGTCTGGGCCTCAGGACATGGACTTATTTTCACATATATATGATCATTCAGAAAAGAATTTCTACATGTTAACAACAACAACTTTTTTTTTTTTCAGACAAAGGGGAATAAAACTAATTTCTCATCTATCAACCAATTATGTCACTACTTGCTGGGTGAGTCTGCTTCTTGGGCCATTTGTTTCATCAAAACTTGGATCAATATCTTTTGTAAAATAGGAAAGAAAAACATTAAAAAAAAAAAAAGAGGACAGACAGATGTCTCATCTGCTCTTCAGTCATGACAGTTTTAAAGAGGAATCCAATACGCCAACATACATTTTTTTCTTTGTCCTCTATTCTTCTATCCAGCTCTTCTTAACCACTTCTACCAAATTACTACTAAGGGCAAAGGGGAAAGAATATATGCCCCTTCCCTTTACTAGATGTTTACCATCAGCAATTCTGAGGTAGAATTTAGGGGGTCAGTGAACTTGGATTTTTAAAAAAAGATTATGTCTTTATTTTCACTTACTTATTTAAAATTTAGCATTTATGAATGTAGGCAACAAACCCTATAGTAGTGTTAGTACTATATATGATTTTTGCTTCCAATAGAAATGGTATATAATTGTTATATTATTTTTCAGTTATTGCAGATGTCTCTAAATATCATTTATATCCATCACTACTTCAAAATTATGGTAGTTATTAGATCTATTTCACTTAATGCTTCTGTGAAGAAGCATGTATCTTATTAGATCACGATGTTTTTTCTAAAATATTTTTGTAAATACATTTCAGTGTAATTGGTTTCCTTTTTAGCTATGTATTTTATTTTATGCGTTTACAAACATCATTTTGAGAAGGGTTTCATAGGCCTCATAGGTGGCTAGTGGGGTCCATTGAACAAAAATGGTCAGGCACCTCTAAAGCATTTATTTTCAAACTTATTAGACCTAACTTATCCCTCTTTTAAAAATTGAGGTAAAATTGACATAACATACATTTAACCATTTTAAAGTGTACAGTTCAGTGGCATCTCGTGCAGACAAAATATTGTGCAACCATCACCTCTTTAGTTTCGAAATATTTTCATCACTACAGAAGAACACCACTTACCCTTTGAGTAATCACTCCCCATTCTTCCCTCGCCCCATCTCCTGACAACCACTAATCTTTTTTCTATCTCTAAGGATTTGCCTAGTCTGGATATATCATATAAAAGGAATCATACAACACAAGACCTTTTGTGTCTGATGTCTTTCACTTAGCATCAATGCTTTTGATGTCCAACTCGTAGAATATTTCAGAACTTCATTCCTTTTTATGGCTGAATAATATCCATTTGTATGTATATACCACAACTTGTTTATCCAACTCAACAACAAAAAGACAAATAACCTAGTTAAACGATGGGTAATGGACTTGAATAGACATTTTTCCAGAGATCTACAAATGGCCAAAACAAACAAACAAACAAACAAAAACCCCACAGGAAAAGATGTTCAACTTCATGGTCATTAAAGAAATACAAATAAAACCCACAGTGAGATACCACTACACACACACTAGGATGGCTCTAATAATTTTTTAAAAAAACAGGAAACAATTATGACAAGGATGTAGAAAAATAGGAATCCCTGTACATTGCCGGTGGGAATGTAAAATGGTGCAATTGTTATGGAAAACAGCTTGGTGGTTCCTCAAAAAGTTAAATATAGAATTGCCATGTGACCCAGGAGAAATGAAAACATGCCTACACAGAAACTTACATAGGAATGTTTGCAGCAGTGTTATCTGTAATAGCCAAAAGATGGAAATAATCTAAATGTCTATCAATGGGTGAATGGATAAACTAAACTTCCCTTTTAATAAGAAATCTTTTGTAACAGCATCTTTACTTTCTTGAAATGAAATGGATAGATAATAAAACTTATTACACTGATAATTTTCAAAAAATCAATGTAATGCCTATCATATAAAAGAGACATAAAAGAAAAGTAGTTTGTAATAAAATTATGCATATTTCAATATGCAAATACTCAGGTACCAGTACTTGAGACTTACGAAGTAGTCCTATGTTTGCATCCACATATAGACTCACTGTGAATTAGGAGTTATAAGTGCAGACTGATACAGTATTAGAGATTCAAATATCACAAACATATTAAAACAATGAAAAAAACACTTTGTGTTATATACAAAATGACCTTAGTGTTTAGACGGGGATAATTTTGGAAAAAAAATAAACAGATTTGCAGATTTTGCACCTACTTGAATGTCTGACGGGAGATTTGAGAGCAATGAAGGACATAGGACAATACTTTCTTGCGTAGGCCTATCTAAGTGTTGTAGGATGGTCAGCACCCCTGGGCCCTATACACTAAATGGCAGTAATGCTCCTCTATCATTGTGACATCAGAAAACACCCTGACAATTTCAAAAATGCCTCCTTGGGGGCAGTACTACCCCTTTGAGAACATGTGACCCAAAGTTTACTCCCTGAATCTTGAAGTTTCTCTGAAGATTCATGTTTTACCCTTAAAATTGAATGCATATCTGCATTCTATGATACAGTATAAGTGTGCCTTTTTAAATATATATGTAACTCTCATGTATGTGAACTGCATGGAAGCCAGTCTCAGTATATTTCATCTTCCTTAAAACACTAACTTAACTCTGAAAGTGTTAGTGAGTAATATAGATGTCCCTGTAACCTTCAAAGGACGTCTCAGGAAAGAGTTACACTTCACCACATATGGCAAAACTTCTTTAAAATCCGTTTTGAGACTCTCTCCTCTTTTCACAGAGTCCCTCTGTCTCCCCAGATGTCTATCCTTCAGCTTTTCCAGCCAGGCTGGCTTCAGATCTTTTCACAATTCTCTCTAAATATTTCACCTTAACATGCTCCACCAAACAGAACAAATATTAGACAATAAAAGCCAGTGACCAAGTTTCCTGGTCCCTCCCTTCAAATGGACATAGTCTCTGCAAGGAAGTTATGATCATATTTGTCCTTTTGTCACTTTACAGTAGAACAAGGAGTTCTGGCATTTGAGATTTTGTTTTAAAGGCTTCTGGGCTTTAGGAAGGGACCTACAGGAACACATGGGCCCTCGGATCTGCTCTCTGCAGCCCTGGCCCCGGCTTCCTCCTAAAGTGGCCCTGATTCTGATTGTGCAAACAGTTGTGGTGTTGACAGCCCCAGTTCCTTCCTCCAAGTAGCTGCTTAACAATTGCCTTACAACAAATTGATTTGTTCTCAGGGACTCTTCTGAGAGTGTAGAGTTAGGAAAAGAACTTTGAAACAGTGTCCCTTCAGAAAATAAAACTTACAATTTGCGGTTAGGCATCCTGAGGTCTGAACCACCAAAACTGAGGTTCAGAGACCCACGCTTTGCTCTTGGTCAGGTGGTTAGATGTGTCACACACAATGGAAATCTCTTTTTCACTTAAACCAAATATATAGGATACTTCCTTTATTCAAGATACCCAGAGCTATGTCCTAATATTTAGACGTCTACAGGCACTATCTCCACTTTTTCATATTCTTCCCTCACCTCAGTCCAAACGGCTTCCTCCACCTTCACAGGGTTATCAATGACCTCCTTGTCAAATATGAAGGTCAATTCTCATAATAAATCAGAATGAGAGAATCCAGAAGAGAGCATTAAATAGGACACTTTTTAATTAGGAATTAAAACTTTTAAAGAAAATCAAATATTTCAGTTGTTTCATCTGTAAAAGTGCAAGCAAGAAGAGTAGTAATTTTATGTTGTACACCTGAAACAATACCTTAATAAATTTTTTAATTAAAAATAGATGGAAAGGGGCTTCCCTGGTGGCGCAGTGGTTGAGAATCTGCCTGCTAATGCAGGGGACACGGGTTCGAGCCCTGGTCTGGGAGGATCCCACATGCCGCGGAGCAACTACGCCCGTGAGCCACAACTACTGAGCCTGCGCGTCTGGAGCCTGTGCCCCGCAACGGGAGGGGCCGCGATGGTGAGAGGCCCGCGCACCGCGATGAAGAGTGGTCCCTGCACCGCGATGAAGAGTGGCCCCCACTTGCCGTAACTAGAGAAAGCCCTCGCACGAACCGAAGACCCAACACAGCCAAAAATAAAGAAATAAATAAATAAAGTAGCTATAAAATTAAAAAAAAAAAAAATAGATGGAAAAATAAAAAGAGAAGAGTAGCAATTTTACAAAAAGTGGCAAAAAAGTTCACTTATGATCTTTGCAAAAACTAAGTGAAATAGTTTTAATTAAAAGAGAAGCCATTTTTAAAATAATCATCAAACTACTGTAATAAAAATTAGCTAATAAATGAAATGTTAATAAGCACAATGAATACACCAATTCATGAAAAATATAATTCTAACATAAAATTCTGGCTCTTGCAAGAGAAGACAAACATCTTTATGTAAATGATGTCAATTAACTTATAGTAATTAAGTCACAATTACAAGACCTGATCCAATTCAAACTAGTTAACCTCTCTCTGTTCCATGGCTACAAACAACATCCTCTGCTTATTAATGTTAACAAGATAGACAAGATTTTAAAAAATGGATGGAAACAAGCTTTTACTCACAAATATCTGAAAGCAGAAATCTTACCAGGATGACTCTATAGTGATCATGTAACTTTATATAGAGAGGATAGTACTTACATGTACCTAGGCAGTGGTCAGGATTTTTTTTTTTAAATTTTAATTATTATTTATTTATTTAGTTTTGACTGTGTTGGGTCTTCGTTTCTGTGCGAGGGCTTTCTCCAGTTGTGGCAAGCGGGGACCACTCTTCATCGCGGTGCGCGGGCCTCTCACTGTCGCGGCCTCTCTTGTTGTGGAGCACAGGCTCCAGACGCGCAGGCTCAGTAGTTGTGGCTCACGGGTCCAGCTGCTCCGCGGCATGTGGGATCTTCCCAGACCAGGGCTCGAACCCGTGTCCCCTGCATCGGCAGGCAGATTCTCAACCACTGCGCCACCAGGGAAGCCCCAAGTGGTCAGGACTTTGGTCAACACCGATGTCTGGAGGTGAGTGATACAGCGCTTTCCTATATGAGGGAGCCACATTATTTCTATCCTGTTGCTCTGATGTATTCGATCTCCATTGCTGAGGTAACCTTCATAGTTCAAAATGACTGCTACAGCTCCAAGCACAGCATCTTCAATCTACCTAGCAAGAAAGAAGAAATAAAAGAAGGATGTATCCTTCTCTTAACAACACATCCCAGAAGTTGCATACACCACATATACTTGCATCCCATTGAGCAGCACTTAGTTGACTGTCCATAACTAACTATAAACTAGCAGTCTTTTTTCAGGGTGGTCATAAGCCCAGATGAAAATTAGGAGCCATACTACTACAGAAAAAATGGAAACTGAATATTGGAGAATAACCAGCAGTCTGTCATAAATGTCATTTTCTTTTCCTATATCCAACTTCCTTGGAAATGTCGGTGAAAGGTTTACATATTTCTACTCCAGTTGTGAACAAGGTTCACATTCTTGGGCACCTGAGTTCTTTCAGCATCATCCAATTATTTCATGACAGTTAAAATTAGGAGACTGGTCTACCCAAGTTCCCAAAAAGATCAATAGGAGATATCATCACTAATTAGACTCCCTACTTAGATCGTAGATCCTAAAATGTTTTTGTCAACAGTAGTGGTTTTGTCATGTGTCAACTTGATTAGGCTAAAAACTATAAGGCAGACTCTCCCATAAAAAAGAGGGAAATTTCTTTTGTGCATATACCCTGATGGTTGTATCATTTTATTGTTTCCTGACGTAGAAAAAAAGCTTAATTTTTCTATTAACCTTTGAAATTCAGATGTTTCAACAAGACAAAATCCTATTGAGATAAAGTTGTGGGCTAATTTCTAATGATCTATATATTCTTAGAATGAGATCAGACATTCCAGGTGTCTGATTCTTAGACATATTATTGCTCCATAGCATTAAACACAATGACTTTCTTTAAAAAAAAAAAAAATTGAGGTATAGTTGATGTACAATACTATATAATTTTCAGTTGTAAAACATAGTGATTCAGAAGCTTTAAAGGATATAGTCCATTTGTAGTTATTAAGAACTATTGGCTATATTCCCTGTGTTGTACAATACATCCTTGTAGCTTATTTATTTTATACATAGTAGTTTGCATCGCCTAATCCCCTACCCCTATCATGCCCTTCCCGCCTTCCCCCTTCCCTCTGGTAACCACAAATTTGTTTTCTAGATCTGTGAGTTTCTTTTTTGCTATATTCACTAGTTTGTTGTATTTTTTAGACTCCACATATAAGTGATATCATACAGTATTTGTCTTTCTCTGTCTGACATTTCACTTAGCGTAATGCCCTCCAAGTCCATCCATGTTGTTGCAAATGGCAAAATGTCATTCTTTTTTATGGCTGAGTAGTGTTAAAGGATGGCTTTCTTTAGAAAATGATGAAGAGAAGAATTTTCCCCAGAGAATTCTTCCTCAAATTAACACCATAAAGTTTCCTAATACTTGTAGTTACCCATTGGGAGGATCCAGCATATAGTTCTAAGGGCCCTCCTGCCAATGGCTTTCCTTAACTCTGGCAACATATTTATTCCTAACTGCCAACAAGTTATGTGCATCCTGATTTGAGGAAACCGACAAAAATATTAAGCATTTTTAGAATATGAAATGTTTACTTAAAATGAAATATTGACACTTGTTATTTTGTAAATTACATTTTAGAGTGTTACCTAGTTTATCTTGCATTCAGAAAAGTAAGTAAGGAATTTTATTAAATAAGTTTTCACTTATTGTTAATCATTTAAATCCTCATCTTTCATTCCCTAAAATTTACTGAAATATTTAAGAATCAGAATTAAGAGTGTGTAATAGCAATAAGAAGAAATAATAGGTAAACCAGGTTAAAGTTCTTTAAGGATTTTAAATATGCATTTCTGAAGGTAATATTTATTACATAATATTTAATTATTTCAAATTTAGCCCAATGATGGGCTTGCATCATTGACATCCCCTGCTATTGTCAGGCAGCAAGTCTCAATTCTAGGAGCTTACAAGTTGGAGAGTAAAGACAAATACACACGAAACCATTAAATAACATTTCCAGAGTTTATGCTGATAAAACACACCAGAGGTTCTTGAATAGAGAATTGATTCTATAAACTGATGGTTTAGGAAAACGTTTAGAATAGCATGCAGGAGGAACCAGAATAGGACATAAAAGACAAGGTATGTCTAGACATTGACAATGACTCAAATATCAGGTGATAAGGACCCAGACGTTAGTCCTGGCAGTGGATATAGAAAGGAATGTTGGATTTGAAAAAATTTACAAAATTTGATGCCTGATTGGAAGTAATGGAATAATGAGAGAAGAGTCCAAAAAAATCACTTAATTTTCTCTACAGAAGAAGAACAACAACAACAGCAACAAAAGAAAAAACATGTGATGTTATTCTCAGATAAAAGGAAATAAAAGTGGGAGATTAACTTGGAGATAAAATGATAAATTGGCCTTGGGACATGTTGAGTTTGAAACAATGCAGACAGCTCTTATTGAAGATGGAACTCTTTTCACTGGTTGGATTCTCTGAAGAGCAGACTTTGAGATCAAGTGTGGTATGTACAGTGTTTACTAGGTTGTACCCTTGGCACTGGTACGTGAAAGTGAAGGCAAGAAAGCGATACTGGGTAGAGGGAGAAGTTGAGCTGTGATGCAGGCCCAGCAACAAGTTCAGCTGACCCTGCAGGACACCCTAGAGCTTAAAAGGCCAGTTAGAGTCGCCCAGTGTAGGGTCAAAATCATCGGCCTTTATAACCCCGGTGATTGGATGGGCTTCCCTGGAGAGGGGCATGACTTGGACAAAGCAGCTAAGGCCGTTCCTGGAGAGGCTGACAGCCGAAGCAAATAGCCCTTCATTAACGGGGGCACATCCCAGTAACTCCCACAATTATGAAACTGTGGTGGAGATGAGAGTTGGCGCTAAAGCAAAGTTAGTTAATTAGTGAATCCAGTTCTGTTTCTGCTTCTGACATTGGTAAACGTAACACAAGATCTACCATGGTTGTAGTTGTCATTTTCTGAAACGCTGGATTATCCTAGCAGGAAATAAAAAGAATTTTAGAATTGTGGAGTAGTCATTCGTGTGTTGACTTTTATAAAAGCACATATGTCTCTAAAATGAATGATTATCCTTACCTACAACATAATAAATCAGCAAATTAAAAAATTGCTAATCACCGTTGCTCATGCTTGCTAGCCAATAGCTGGCTTTGGGAGCTGGGCCATGAAATACAGCAGTAGTCAATAAAAGGAATGAGAATTTTAAAACAATTCTGAACATTTTCTAACTTATCTGTTTAGGGACACATAGACTGTGATATTTCACTGGATTTTTGAATACTTTATCTAAGAGGGCAACTTTAAAAATATTTTTATGTTACCAAACGTTTAAATTTTGTCATACTATCAAATAAATGTTCAATGATATTTCTAAATATTATCTAGAGTTCATGTTCATCCGCTATTTGTCAGCCATACTTTTTCCTTCTAAATACATGTCAAAGTTCTGTATCATTTCTCACTTAAATACTATTATTCTATTGAGAAACAAAGTTATCACCATGACAATACAAAAACTTTGTGGAGCAGAGCTGCCATACTTATCTAGTATACATACCTTTGGACTTTTACATGAGAGAGAAATAAGAATCTATTTTATTTAAGCCACTAATATTCTTGTTTTGGTTTTTGTTTTCTGGTTCTCCCAGCTGAACTTAATTCTAATCTTAAATTTTTTCTTCTTGCATAGGAAAATATTGTAGGGTAAGTTTTTGACTTAAGGCCCCCTCCTTACTACCTATATAATTTCATTCAAAAATGCTGTAAAAATGTTACATGATCTGTCATTATGATGTATTTAAAGTAAGAAGTTATTTGTACTTGAAAGAAAAAGAATGTAATATGTTCAACTCTAAAAACAGACTAAGATAATATTAAAAGAGAAGTTAAGTTGAAATCTTAAGCAGACTGGCAGAAAATCTTTGCAAAACACACGTCTAATAAAGGACTGGTATCTAAAATATGCAAAGAACTCTAAAAACTCAACAATAAGAAAACAAGCAACCCCATTAAAAAATGTGGAAAAGATCTGAACAGATGCCTGACCAAAGATATACAGATGGCAAATAAGCATATGAAAAGACGTTCAACTTCACATGTCATTAGGGTATTGCAAATTAAAACAACAGTGAGATACCACTGCACACCTATTAATTAGAATGGCTAAAATTCAAAGCACTGACAACACCAAATTCTTCAAGAATGGGAAGCAACAGGAACTCTCATGAATTGCTGATGGGAGTGGAAAAATGCTAAAACCACTTTGGAAGACAGTTTGGTGGTTTCTTATAAGACTAAACTACTCTTACCATATGATTCAGCAATCATGCTTCTTGGTACTTACCAAATGAATGAAAAACTTATGTCCACACAAAAACCTGCACATGGATGTTTATAGCAACTTTACTCAAAATTTCCAAAACTGAGAAGCAACCAAGATGTCCTTTAGTAGGTGAATGAATAAATAAACGGACTATTATTCAGTGCTCAAATGGAAAAGAGGTATCAAGGCATGAAAAGACATGGAGGAACCTTAATTGCATGTTACTAAGTGAAAGAGGTCAATCTGAAGGGCTACATACTGTATATTCCAACTATATGAATTCTGGAAAAGATAAAACTATGGAGAGAGTAAGATGAGTGGTTGCCTTGGTTTAGGGATGGGGGAGGGTTGAATAGGATACCAGTCTACAGAAGATGTTTTCAGAAGTTTTTCTGAAAAGCCGATAACCAGAATTTCATATGCTCATGAGAAAGATCTGGTAGAGAAGGAGTTCCAGGAACAATTTAACTCAACAACAAAGGAGCCATTATCTATGCAAGACATGGTGGATGTTCCCTTCTTCAAAAATGCTAAATCTCAAGTCTTAAGTGCTTGGCACGTAGACAATCCAGTGGGCCGGTCAGGGTGAAACGGGGAATGAGATAAGCTCACAAACATATAGGTACAGTACCCAGTGCCCTTGTAGGAATGAAAATGTAAGAAAAAGGAAGGATAAATCACCTCTACTTCGGTTAAATAGAAAAAGGCTTCATGGAGGAGAAGGCACTTGAGGAAGTTACCGTTTTTTGGCTCTATAAGTCACGTCAAGGTCAAGTCCTCACAAGGAGGCCTGATCATTATGTCTCAAAGTGATGTTTTTACGTGCGTGCATGCTTTTCTCCTACATTGGACAGGATCTAGAGCAGTGCTTGGGACAGAGTAATTATTCAATATTAAATCACTATAATAAAAACAATGTTATGATAGTAAATACTGTCTGGATGAGTAAAGGAGTGAATGCATGTATGCATTAATAAGTGGCAGTGAGCTCCTCAGGGGCGGTGGACCTTGTTTTGATTATCTCTGAACCCCGGTCTCGCTGCGTGTACCGTGTGTATTACTGTCAATTCACCGGGCGCTCTAATTTCAAAGAGCAGTCTCCAGGGCCAGCCTGGCTGGGGCGGGCTTCCAAGCCCCGGGCCGGGAGCGACGACTCCGGGCGGTAGGGGGCGCCGGCGTGCGGCCGGGCCGGTCCCCCGGCACCACCCGCGCGAAGCCGGACCCGGGTCTACGCCATGCGCGTGCTGCTGCCACTGCTGCGCACCAGCTGGGCCTGGCGCTTGGGCGCCCCGGCTGCCGTCGCCGCAGCCGCCGCCGCCCGCCTGCCGCGGGGAGCGAGCGCAGGGCCCGGGCCGCGCCGCGCCATGGCTTTTTACCGCACAGAGGAGCGCGGCCAGCCCCACTCTCCCGGTTACCGCCTCTTTTTCAGTAAGTAGCTCGCGGGGGTCCCACCGCGCGCCGCGCCGCGCCGGAGGCTCGGGATGAGAGCGCGGCCTCCATCCCTCCCTCTTTCGGGCCCGCAGCGATCGCCGCGTGGTTCAGGTCACTTTCCCGCACGCGGGGGCCAGCGCCGAGCCATGGGAGCTGCCAGAGATGGGGGCGGCGGACTAAGTCCCCAAACGCGGAGCGCGGAGACGCAGGCGCGGCCTGGGCCCTGGGCGCGGCCAACCGCCCTCCCCGAGCCGCGGGCGGAGCGCGTGGGAGCGCGCCCGGTCACCTGTCCCGTCCGGCAGCCGTTAGGCCAGCCCGCGTCACTCTTCTGGGTTCGCGTTGACTCCGAACGCGAGGAGCAGAGTCCACCGGTTAGCCGCCTTCCTCCTCCCCCTCCCCCTCCCAGTGGACGTAACAAAACTCCTCCTGCCGAGGCACGCCTGCGATTGGAGAGGCAGGAGGGACTTCGGAGATGCCGGGTCCAGCGGTTCTTTTACAGGGCGGGGACTCTGATGAAGGATCTCCCAGCAACGTGAATTTATACTCGCGAGTTTGCACCTTGAATGCGATCCACGATCAAGAGCCCCGCTGGTTCCAAAGTAGCTCCTTCTCCTCCTCAGATTGAGCAAACCCAGAGGGCGAAGCGACTTGGGGCACTGACCTGGCCGACTAAGATGGGAAAACACCCAGGTCTCCATTATTCTCATTTTTCTTTGCACCCCGATATTTCACTGTGTAGGTTAGCTACGATGTGAAATAGCGAGGTTGGTTGAGTTGCTTTCATGCCTCACTGATTTCAGAGCCCCGAGGGGAATAGTACCTTTTTTTCTGTAAAGTCGACCTTGCCTTATCGCCCACCTATTAGGAACACCAGCTCTAGAGAATTTCAGATTTCAGCTCGAATCCTGGATTCTTTAGCTCTTAGCTCTGGGACCCTGAACGAGTTTCCTAACTTGCTGAGCCTTAGTTCTTCTCGTCTGTAAAATAGGGCTGTAAGAATTACATGCCATAGTGTATGCAAAGTGATTAGTCACCAGGTCTAGAATATAAATTCTATTGTTAATAATACTTGTGATCATTATTGATACCTGTAATTTATAAAATGTTTATACGTATCCTATCTGAGCTTAGGGTCGAGGAGTATTTTATGGGAGAGGAAACTGAATTTGCATAGTTTTGTGGTTATAATGCAGTTGATACTAAATTTCCCATTTTCTTCAGAATTGACTCCATATTCTTTTCCATCCTAATTTGGTCAAGACTGATCAGGTAGAAAGGAACCATTAACAAGAAGACCCAAATTTCTGAACGGATTGTTCCAAAAGGTTACAAAGTGATGGTTTGAGGAACAGCTTTCCATAGAAACAGTGTTACAAAATGGCAGTTAGGTTTTTAAGTAGATAAAAGCTGTCTAACTCATAAAATGGTGAAAGTAATACAGTAATAAATGATAGACCAAAAAGTCAATAAATATTTATAAAATGTGCTGGACACTGTTAGATGTGGCACTGAGGAAATTTTAGTCATGGGCCCTGACCTCAAGAGATTGGTAATATCAATATAATTAATTAAGGAAAGTATAAAAACACTAAAAAATTCAAATAAAATTATTTGAATGTTGGCTGAGAAAAAATAGTCTTGAGGATCCTGGAGCATATGGTGTAACCCACTGAGCACTGACTTTGGCATGGGGAGTCCTAGGCCTTGGGGGAACACTCTACTGTAACTCACTGTGTGCTGATTGGCCAGGTGATGGCTTCATTTCTTACATGTTTGGTTTCTTTAGCTGTAAAATGAAGCAGTTGACCTACCAGTGATCTTAAAGGTCCTTCTTAGTGCTGATAGTCCTTGGAGACACTGGATGAATAATAGATACTCTTAACATTATCTATTGGGGCCGGGCCTCTATTAGGCATTTTTGAGGCTATATTGGCCTATCGCTGTGGTTTGTTTCTTTAGCTGCAAGTGTATTTCAGACTCACGATTTTCTTTAACTGGAATGCCACAAATAAAATACATATATATTTTTTTCACTCAGTTGGAACAAATGACAGAAAAGAAGAAAAAAGGTTTTACTGAGGTAAATGGGCAAAAATTGGAAGAAAGGAGAATGTGGTTTGGGGGAGGGGCCAGGTGGTGAGATAGTCATTGGAAGGTATCGTTGGGTTGAACACTTCCTGAACTAAACGCCAGATGGCATCCTTGGCCCAGGACTGTTTACTGCTTGCTGGAAGGGGTAGGACAAAGTGAAAGGAAGCCCCTTTAGGATTAAGGGGTAAGGGGGAACAATGAACAATTTGCTCTTTATAAAGATGGTCACAAATTGTGTATTTTATACTCTGGCAGTATCTATGTGCAGTAGTATGGTGCAGTTCTCTCCCTTCAAAGAACATGAATATAGCACTACTTGGCTGAAAAATATTATTTAGCATTTTTACAGTGGAATCATTTCCCACATTTCCAAATATATCCCAAGCCTCTGAAATACGAGTGCAGTTGGGAGGTAGACTTTTTGGCATTTCATTTCTGTAAATGGTTCTCTTTACCATCATTCAGAAGAATTAGAATAAATGATAGATGCAATACTTTTTTTTCCCTTTTAATTGATGTTGAACTTTGTGGGAACAGTATTGAAGTGAGACAGGGTGACAGAGGGGAAAAAACATCCTGGTGGGAATCATGAGGCCTCCTGGCCCTGTAATTAACTTTTTGTGTGGCGTTGCATGAGTAATTGAACCTCTCTGTACCTCATTTTATTAAACCATGGAAAGAGGAGATTGGACTTGATCATTTCCAAACTGCTTAGTCGAGCACAAGCATCCCATGGTATGTTACTAGGCTTTCTTTAAAGGAAGAGCTTCATGGTTTAATAAATTAGCAAAACACTTCTCATTTTATCACCTTGGGGAGTCACAATGTGCATATTAAAGTTGTTGGAAATTCTTATGTAAAGTAACTTGTCCCAAACTTTTGAATCCAAGAGCCCCTGTTTCTCAGAACATTTGTTGACATCTTAGTAACTCTAGAGTTTGATGGAATTCTATTTGAGAAGCATTGGGTTCTAGACTAATAGTCAAAACACTTAGGTTGTAGCCCTGGCTTGACTCTTTTAGGCATCACTTGACATCCCTTAGCTCCGTTTCTCCATCTGTAAAATGGAGATAGCACTGATGATTTTATAGAATTGCTGTGGCAGTTAAATGAGACCATGTTTGTAAAGACTATCAGTGTCTCACACACGGCACATGGTTAATGTTTAATATGAATTCTTTCTTTTTCCCTTTTGACTTTAAGACCAAAATTCTTGTTACATTTTGTGAAGGATGAGAACAATGGGATGTGGATAGAATTGCATACTTTGAGTAAGTCCTGATTTATTAATTCCAAGTCTTATAGTTTTAATGGGTACCGACTTGCAGTCTTTTGAATTAGTTGTGAAATCATAACGAAGTAAGACTTGTTCATGTGGGACCAAAGACATAGCACTGCATGCCAGTATTCTTTGGTAGTCTACCTGTTTTTGTTTTGTTAATAACTTGAAAATTCATTATTTTAGATTTTTTAACTTTTCCGAAAGGATGAGGAGAAGCTACACTTTTCATAGTTTGGATTTTTTTTTTTTTACTATGGGATAGGTGACTGGTTCACTTAGAGAAATAATGCTGTAGATAATTCAGGTTGCTTTTATTTAGTGTGAGAACGAATCATGCAGTTCTTTAACAATGAATTTGTTTTATCATTTGTAGTAAGACTATGCTTATGTTGAAATTACTATATGTTTTGTTTTTTAAGTATGTCATTTGAGTAGGAGGAATCTGCCATTGAATGTACCACACATTTGGACTTAATAAAATTTACTGAATTACATGAAACCTGTGTTTGAGTCTTAAATATCAGTTCCTGTAACTTTTTTTTTTTTAATTTGGCCCATATCATAAAACTTGAATTGACACAGTAGATCATAATGGTTAGTGTGTGGATATAGAAATGTTAGTTATATTTTTTTGGTTTTTGTCATTGCTACAGCTTCCAATAAGAATCTCTATAAATGCTTTTAGTAATGATACATAATAGTATGTTGGTACTTAGCATACATGTAACTATTTGATGTGTATAACATATATAATCAGGTATAAGTTTTGCAATCCATTCAGTTTCCTCACTTGCTAATACAAGTAATAAACTTTCATCCTGATACAACTTGCTGTTATAAGAGAAAAACATATAGATTACTTACAAAATGATAGAATAAAATCTCATTTCAGTCCAGTCAAAGGGAAAGTTTTGACACTATTTGGCAATGTCTGATGTATATTGATAGGCCTGATAGAATTCATTAGCTTATGCCTAGTAGGTACGTAGTCTGATTTTTGACAAAGTGAAATACCAAGACAAGATGGTAGGGTAACTACAATTGTTTGTCTTATCTCCCTCCTCATAAATATCCTACTAAAGTGATAGTAGGTGGATAAAAAAGGATAACCCTGAAACAACAAATAAGAAGGAGCCATCAGAGCCAGTGATTTCAAGATATTTATAAAGGAAGAAAAGCAGATGGAGATGTGGTTATTGATGAAGCAGCATGGAGGCAGTCCCAGCTGAAGTCTATGTGCTGAGGGGGCTGTAGTTTCGGAAGAAGCTGAACTGCTTTGCAGAACCTTAGAGAGTTTGTGGACATGTTGAAGTCAGATTGGAGGGAGAGAGAGAGAGACATGGAGCCTGACACAGGGGGAGCAGTTTAAGTTTTATTATGGAATAGCACACAGATGTTTACCATGCAGGCCTGGGGCTTAGGCGATGTGCTGGTTCCTTCCGCAGAAATTGAAGAAGGTGTTTGGAGGTCAGTAGCCCAGCCTGACGGTGTTGCTGCTTGGCAGAGCTCTGGGCTCTCTGACATTTAGGGAACGCCCCAGTGTCACAGCCAGCTTCTTACCCACACATCTCCAAGGGAAGCTGGCCGTTCAACAAGCCTCTCTGCATGCACATCAGTCTTTTCTAGCCTCTTATTAAATATAAACCAAATTGTCAGGGATCACTTTCAGCCAGGTTTTTATCCTCTGTCTGCCAAACTGCTTTGCCAAAAGGTGTCCTCGGCCTGGTGCCAAGGCGACTCCGATGCCCGCGGTCTCCGCGGAAGAGAGAAGATGGCGCTTGACGGACCAGAGCAGCTGGAGCTGGAAGAGGGGAAGGCAGGCAGTGGACTCTGCCAATATTATCTGTCCAAGATTGAGGAACTCCAGCTGATTGTGAATGATAAGAGCCAAAATCTCTGGAGGCTGCAGGCACAGAGGAATGAGATTAATGCAAAAGTTCGCCTGTTGCGGGAAGAGCTACAGCTGCTGCAGGGAAAGGGCTCCTCTGTGGGGGAAGTAGTCCGGACCATGGATAAGAAGAAAGTGTTGGTTAAGGTACATCCTGAGGGCAAGTTTGTCGTAGAGGTGGACAAGAACATCGACATCAATGATGTGACACCCAATTGCCGGGTGGCTCTCAGAAATGACAGCTACACTCTGCACAAGATCCTACCCAACAAGGTAGACCCACTGGTGTCACTGATGATGGTGGGGAAGGTGCCAGATTCAACTTAAGAGATGATTGGTGGACTGGACAAGCAGATCAAGGAGATCAAAGAAGTGATCGAGCTGCCTGTAGAGCATCCTGAACTCTTTGAAACGCTGGGCATCGCACAGCCCAAGGGAGTGCTGCCGTAGGTACCCACAGGCACTGGGAAGGCAATGTTGGCCCGGGCTGTGATTCATCATACAGACTGTACCTTCATTCGTGTCTCTGGCACTGAATTGGTACAGAAATTCATTGCGGAAGGAGCAAGAATGGTGAGGGAGCTCTTTGTTATGCCCCGAGAACATGCTCCATCTATCACCTTCATGGACGAAATTGACTCCATCGGCTCCTCACGGCTGGAGAGAGGCTCCAGAGGGGACAGTGAAGTCCAGCGCACGAAGCTGGAGCTGCTCAACCAGCTGGATGGCTTCGAGGCCACCAAGAATATCAAGGTCATCATGGCGACTAATAGGATTGATATCCTGGGCTCGGCACTGCAACACCCAGGGTGCCTCGACAGAAAAATTGAATTCCCACCCCCGATGAGGAGGCCCAGCTGGATATTTTGAAGATCCATTCTTGGAAAATGAACCTGACCCGGTGGATTAACCTGAGAAAAATTGCTGAGCTCATGCCAGGAGCGTCAGGGGCTGAAGTGAAGGGTGTGTGCACTGAAGCCAGCTTGTACGCACTGTGGGAGCTGGGAGTCCACGTCACCCAGGAGGACTTTGAGATGGCAGTAGCCAAGGTCATGCAAAAGGAGAGTGAGAAAAACATGTCCATCAAGAAGCTATGGAAGTGAGGCAGATATCCTTTGTGTGGATCCCTCAAATAAAGCTCTGTAGGACAGGAAAAAAAAAGTGACCTCCGTGTGGCAAATTTAATGATAAATTTAAAATTCTCATCTCATGTGAATTCTCAACAGTATTTTCACAATGAAGCCCTCTTTCTTCCTTGAAATGTTTTCTTTTTCCTTCTGGGACGGTGCTTTTATCTTCTTTTGATGGCTTCTCCTTCATCAGTCTCCCTTGCTGGATCCTCTGATCTGAACTCTAACCTTTGAAACGGCCCAGGACTCAGTTCTTAGCCCACTTATCTATCTGTTCTCTCTCTAGGGCAGGGGTTGGCAAGCCCTTTCTGAAAAGGGCCAGATAGTAAATAGTTTAGGCTTTGCAAAACCTGTGGTTTCTTACAACTACTTAACTCGGCGTTGCAGGGCAAAAGCAACCAGAGGGTAAAAGTATGGGTATGGCTGTGTCCCAACAAAAGGTTATTTATAAAAATAACAACAGGCCATGTGCTGGCTTTGGCCCATGGTCTGGAGTTTCTGTTGTTGCTTTTGCTGTAGATGATCCCATCCAGTCCTGTAGCTTGAGATACCATCTATGCCTCCCAGATGTGTAACATTAGCCCTAGTCTCTTCTTGAGCTCAAGATTTACAGATGCTGTAAATGTACTCTGTATTTCCACTGAAACGTCTAAGAAGCATCTCAAGGTTAACGTATACAAAACAGAGCTCCTGGTCCCCTACCCCCACCCAACTATTTCTTTCTGTCTTCTCACCTATAAGCAGTAACTTAGGAATCACTGTTGTGGCCACCACTACTCTTAGCCCATATCTAGTTCATTAGTTTCTCCCTTTAGTCCAGCTTTTGAAATGTATGCAGAAGACAATTCTCTCCACTCCCACCCTTGCCACTATATCCATGTCACCATTGTCTTTCACTTGACCAATTGCAGTAGCCTCCTGATCCTTCACCTTGCCTCCACCATTGTCCCCTGAAGTCTGCTTTCCACCAGCAGTCATCTTGATTCTTTAAGACGTAAGTCTGATCGTGCCAGGTTCTGCTCCTCGTGTACAAGTTCCTGTGTGACCGGATACTGGGCTTCCCCTCTGAATTCATTGCTTACCACTCTTACTTTTGATCACTGTGCTCCAGCCATCCTGGCCTCCTGGCTGTTTCTCAGACATGCCATGCATATTCTTGCCTCTGAGCTTGCTCTGCATGCAGTGTTCCTGTCTAGATGTCTGCTTGACTCACGTCCTCACTTCATTCAGCTCTGTGCTGAAGTGTTACCTATCAGAGAGATCTTCCCTGGCGTTTCCATATTTCTCTTTTTCCCTCTCTTCTTGCCCTGTACCTGCTAGAGTTAAAAACATCTTCATTGCTCCGATACATCGCCTCCCCCACCAGAATATAAGTTCCATAAAAGCAAGGAATTTGTATACCTAGTACCTAAAACAGTGCTTGGTATACTGTATGTGTTCAGTAAATATTTACTGAATGAATAATTTTAAGAAAACCTTATAAGCTAAATGGGAAAAAAAGAAAGTAGAAAGAGAACTTGAATTTTTCAAAGTCGCATGTCAGTCCTCAGTCCTCTGAGATTTCAGAAGCGATGGCACCCATTAAGAAGGAAGAGGAGGCTATGAAGAAAAGGCAATCAAAGAACAAGAACTCTTGGAAATTAAAAATATGATTGTTACGACAAAGAAGTCAGTGGACGGTGTAGTGGGTTGAATGGTGTTCTGTTGTTTTAAGCCACCAAGTGTGTGCTAATTTGGTATAGCAGTCCTAGAAAGCTGATACAGGGAAGTTAGAACGTAAGGTAAAGAAATCTACCAGAAAGTAGAACAAAATGTCTGAGACAGCAAAAAAATGAGGAAGGAAGAAAGGAGAGACATAGAGATTTAATCCAGGAAGTCTAACATTTGGCTAATATGAGTTCCAGAAAAAAAGAACAGACAAAATGAAGAAGAATTTTCAAAGGAATAGTGGAAGAGATCTAAGAATTTAAGTACCCAAGTGTTCTGAGTCCCAGACACTTTTCTTGTGAAATCTCTGAAAACTGAAGCTTTTATAAAGAAGACCCTAAAAGTCCCTGGGATTGGGGTCGGGGGTGGGGAGGGAGAACAGGTCACCTGCAAAGGACTGAGAATTAAACCAGTATCTGACTTAACCAGCAGTGCTGAAAGCTTGGAGACTGGAGTAATGCCTTTGAAATTCTGAGAAAATGATTTTCCTCCTAGAATTTACCCAGGCAACCATTAATCTAGGGTGAAGACTGAATCAAGATGTTTTAGACATTTAAGGGCTTGGGAAATTTACCTCCCATGCATCCTTTCTTACACAACACAAGTTAAGGATATGCTTCTGCAAAACATGTAAGTAAACCAAAAAAGGTGAATGCATGGGATCCAGAAAACAGATCTAAGCTGGAAACCAACAAAGCAGAGCCTAAGGGTGCCAGGAAAACTTCCAATCCAGATTGCAACAGGAAGAATGAGATTTCCAAAGGGAGCTATTTGGGTAGAGAGAGAATTCCATAGTTTTTATGGAAGCTGTGAGACATTTGAATAATTGATAGATATGATTATGACTGACAATGGAAGGAAGAAAATTAGAAGCACAAGTCATAGAAGCTGAACAAGAAAGGAAATTTATTTATGACATTCTACCTGGCCAAAAATCAACACACAGACAGTGCTTCTTAAACTTGCCTGACTATATGAATTATTTGGGGGTGCTTGCTAATAATACAGATATCCAGATTTCTCTCCTTAAGATTCTGATTAGATATGGGGGTCCAGCGATCTGTTTAACAAGTAATTCAGGTTTTTCTTAATCTTAGGAAATATACTAACAGGAAAAGCATAGAAAACTCAGTGTGATTATAGAACATTTTATGAGCCTTGAAAAAATAAAAGTGCAGAAGATAAAATTAGAAGAGAGAAGGATGAAGAAAGAGAGGTAAAAAGCCAGTTAGCTGAGTCAAGAAATACTGTATATGTTTGGTGGAGCAAGGAATAAAACTGTGAAGTATTAAGATTGGCCAATAGAGAATTTAAAGGGAATAGGTTGGGGTCAAATAAACTAAACTTACCTCTCAGAGCTGGAATCAGTAGACAATATTCTAAAATTGTAAATTAAAAACTAACCATATAAATATATTATTTAGGGAGATGAAGATAACATCTAGATCTAAAGTAAGTTAAGGAGGCGTAGGTGGGTTGCTCTAGAGTGGAGCTGGATTGGAGAGAGGTGGGGACTTTTTTTAACCATGCACATGCATTGCTTTGTTTAAACAACAACAAAATAGATATTTATAAAAGTAAATTGGCAACGACTTGGTTTCAATTGTAAAGAAACAACCAGTCTGAGCTACAGATAATGAAGTTCAAACTTAAGATTTATCACTAGTTTACTCTGAGGCTCTAAGAAAGGGCTATTTCTAATCTGTGCTTCAGTTGTATCTTTACAAGGTGATTACCACACAGTGCTTGCTGCATATACCGTGTCTCTCTGTCTATGCCTCATAGGTATAATATAGATTACCCTGTTCATTTTATAGTTGATCAGGATAGGTAGTACAGGTTTCTCCACTATCCAGAAAGGGAGCAGTCCTATGAAACCATTCGTAAGCCGAAATGGCATAAAGCAAAGAAGCAATACCTTAGGATACATCTTGCTAATAATGAATGCACAAAATAAATGGAGAGAAAGCACAGGTGCTCACAGACACAGTTCAAAGCTATGGCAGCTTGCTGCTGAGACGATGAGTAGTTCCCAGGGAAGGAGCTTGGCCGGGCCACTCTCACTGCTCAGGGGTGCTTGCTGCCTCTATAACAGCTGCTGAAAAACACACCGAATGCTGTTTTCGATTTTTGCCTTTTTTTGTAGAAGTGAAAATCCTCTTCGGATTTCTTTCTGTTAGCAAAAACAGGTACTAATGTAGGTCTTTTGTAAAAGTGAAGTGGCGTAGAGCGAACTTTCAAAAAGCAGGGGATACCTGTACCTATCTTTAAATCCACCCTTAGAGAATCTTAATACCCTTTAAGTGGAGCCTAATAGCATACTTAGAGCACTGACTCTAGAAAACTTTTAATGGATTCTCATCCTTCCTTTGTGTGTTAGGTCAATGATTAGCTCTCTAATTGTGCCAAGAGGACTCCTTTGTTTTTAAATTTACAGGATGATGCTGATCCTGATAACATGTAGTACTCGCCCTATCTTATCTGTGGGCATTGCTCACCTTTTAGCACTTTTGTATTCTGGCATCTAGTATGTTGCCTTTTACATAGTACTAAATTGTATCTTGCTTAATTGAAAAAAATTGAGAAAATTAAGTTTCAGAGAAATCGAGTGACTTAATCAAGCTCAGCAAATACATGGCAGATTCTTGGCCTCTGTATTCATTGCTCCTGCGCAGATTTATTGGTATGTTGCCCATCAAAGCATTATGATTATCAGATATCTAAGGCCCTATTTTATTTTCCCAGAAATTATTCTTTTTTTCTTTATTATTATGTTTTTATTTAAACTATTTCATGATCCAAATGGCTTCTAGTAGGTTTGGTTATCTGAGTCAGACCATTCACTTACATTTATATTCTTTTTACCTTCCAAAATGGCAATTAGAAAACAATTTTAACGTATATATTGGCATTACCTTAGTGTTTGAATATATTTAGATCCCAATTTAAAGAAGTAGGTATCTAAGCACGCTTCTCACAGATCTTTAGCTTTTAGTGATCACAGCCTAGTCTAGTCCTGTTTTTCCTCATACTTGAGTAGCATGTGCTCCTCTTACATCTTAAGTTTGTTGGGGCTTGCCCCCAGTTAACGAGAGCTTTAGGGAAACTTAACACAAAATCAGTGTGCCAAAGGTATCATTTACTCTTAATTACAAAGGCAGCCTAGCTATTCTGTCAAGTTTCCTGTACTTCATTAGTTTTAATAACAAACTTTCCTGGTTTGTACAACTTCCTGAATTCTTAGAGCTGAGATTATTGTTAATTTCCATCACAATGGTAGGTTCCAAATATAACAATTGAAGTAGTATGCTAAAGGATTACATCTTTCTTCTCTTCAAAATTCTGCCTTATCTTTGTGACTTAAAGCAGAGAAAAGAATCACAGATGGGTAATTGTTATTTGGAATAGGTGCTTCTATTTATATGTTAATATACTATATTTTTCTTAACTGCCTTTTTTTTTTTTGTTCCATATATACTTATTTTAAAAATTACATAGAATAAAATTCACTCTTTTTTTTGGTGAACAGTTCTGAGTTTTAGTAGAAATATAGATTCATTTAAACATCATCACAATCATGGTACAGAACAGTCTATCACTCCCCAAAATTTCCTTGTGGCCCCTCTTTCAAGTCAACTCCACCCTCTACCCTCAAACTCTGGCAACCACTGGTCTGGTCTTTATCCCTATAGTTTTGCCTTTTCCAGATGTCATCTAAATGAAATTGTTTGAGTCTAGCTTCTTTCACTTAGCACATTACATTTTAGATTTTTTCATTTTCTTATGTGTATCAATAGTTCACTCCTTTTTATTATGGACTAATATACTATTCTGTAAAGTGCCATTGTGTGGGTGTAACAGAGTTTGTTTATCCATTTACCAGTTGGACATTTGGGTTACTTCCAGTTTTTGTGGTTATTGAGTAAAGCCACTATAAACATACACTTAGAAGTTTTTGTGCAAACATAAGTTTTCATTTTTCCTGATTAAGTACTTAATAGTAGGATTTCTGGGTCATATGTTTAACTTTATAAGAAACTGCCAGACTGTTTTCCAAAGTTGCTGTACCATTTTCAATTCCTACGGCTACATTTTATTTTAATAAAAAAATATGTAAATGTGACCCACTTATGTACCCTTGTTATTTATAGAAAAGTAAATAATCAAGCAACAAACTGATAATTTTGTTCTTTCTGTTCTTGTGTTGCTCATAGAAGACTTTAAAATCAGGCACAGAATTTGAAATTTGATGTATGCAAAAGAGAAGATTTTTTTTTTTCAAGATGCATCCTTTTTAACTGATGGAAAAGAGCTTTATAGATCATAGTGAGTTTTATACCCTTTGCCACTTGTGTGCTTTTTCTCATCTTTATCCTACTTTGTGCACCGGGGTTCTTCATGAGTTACCTTGTTGCTAGGGTGGGAAAAGAAAAATTACATTAACAGCTTGTACAGGAAAATGAAATAGTAATAGAGGTATTTGCTCAGCAAATATTTACTGAATGCCTACTAAGTGCTGGAAACTTTTCTGGATGCTGGGGATCCAGTAGAGAGCATAACAGAGCAAACAACAACAAACAACAAAAAAATCTCCTTTCTTCAAGAACTTTAGTCTATTGATAAGTGCTAAGGAAAACTCACACAGCATGAGAAGAGGAAATAAAATTTTGGTGGAGTGGAGGCCATTATTAAGTTATATACTTCTAATTTTATTGGGCCGAAGCCATGGCTTGTTTTTCATTTGTTTGTTTAAATAAACTTTATTTTGGAATAGTTTTAGATCTGACAAGGTTGCAACAGTAGTACAGAATTCCAGTATATCTCTTACCACGTTTTCCCTAATGTTAACATCTTTCATTACCACTGTACATTTGTCAAAGCTAAGAAACCAACATTGGTACATACTATTAACTCAACTCCATGTTTTATTTGGGTGTCACTGGTTTTTCCACTAATGTCATTTTTCTATCCCATGATCCAATTCAGGGTACCACATTGCATTTAGTCATTATATTTCCTTAGTCTCCTCTGATCTGACAACTTCTCAGTCGTTCCTTGATTTTTGTTTTCTAATGACCTTGAGATTTATGAACAGTATTGGTTAGGTATTTTGTAGAATGTCCCTCAGTTTGGGTGTGTCTGATGTCTTTCTCACGATGAGACTGGAGTTCTGGGTTTGGGGGAAGAATACGACAGAAGTGAAGTACCCTTCTCATCATGGCATATCAGGAGGTACATGCTATGAACATGACTGGTGATATTAACCTTGATCACTTGGTTAAGGGTACTGCTTGTCAAGGGTTCTCCGCTGAAATGTTTTTCCCCTTCCATACTCTATTCTTTGGAAGTGAGCCACTAAGTCCAGTCCACAATCGGGGGGACAGGGTAAGCTTTACTTCTTGGAGGAGAGGACATCTACATATATTGTTTAGAATTTTTCTGAAAGGAAGATTTGTCTCTTACCCCTCATTTATTTATTTATACAATCATTTATTTGTATTACTGTGGACTCATATATATTTATTGTATACTTTGGGTTATGATTCAATACAGGCATACCTTATTTTATTGTACTTTGTTGTACTTCGAAGATATTGTGTTATTTACAAATAGTTTTGTGGCAACACTGTGTTCTACAAGTCTGTTGGTGCCAATTCCCGACAGCATTTGCTCATTCGGTGTCTCTGTGTCACATTTTCATAGTTCTTGCAATATTTGTTATGGTGATATGTGATCAGTGATCTTTGGTTTTACCAGTACGACTCACTGAAGGCTCAGATGATGGTTAGTGTTTTTTTAGCAATAAAGTATTTTTTAATTAAGGTATATATATTGTTTTTTAAGATATAATGTTATGGCACACTTAAAAGACTACAGTGTAATGTAAACATAACTTTTATATGCACTGTGAAACCAAAAATTTGTGTGACTTGCCTCATTGTGATATTCACTTTATTACAGTGGTCTGGAACCAAGCCCACAGTATCTCCAAGGTTTGCCCATACTCATTATTTATTTTGTCGCTCAACTTGTTCCAGCTTTGGCCTTTGGGAACTCTTTCAGGTTGGCTCCATTTCCCTTTGACATACCTCCAACCTTTTGTTTTGGGCACTTGGTTGGTTTCTGATACTACAGGATATTCCAGGCTCATCTTGTATATTCTTTGCCCCAGCCTTAGAATCAGCCCATTCTTCAAGAAGCCCTATTTCTTTTCATTGGAGAATGGTATTTAGAAGCCAAGATTTGGGTGCTAGGTATACTCATTGCTACTGGAGTGTCAGCCAGTCCTCATTTTATTTATTAAGATATTTTTAAAGTCTAAATTTGAAAATTATACCAAAGAAGTAGCAGGCCAGAAGTAGAACATACCCTGACTTAGGAAATTACAAAGTGAAAATTTTCTATGGCTATATTAAGCCCAGCTTTTGGAAACAAGCATTCCAACAAAAGTATGCATTGGGTTATTGTATTTTATTTAAATAATATATACTTTTAAAGGTATTTTGTATATACATTTCAGTATGCAATGAGGATAAAATAGTTTCTGTTATTGAAATTTTTGTTTTAAGCTTAATATTAGCATCCTTATCACTTTGAGGGGAACAAATGATTCGTTTCTTTTAACTTGGTAGGACCTTTAATCCTTTGTTCATGTGAATTGTAGATGGAAATTGGGAATTCTATTGCTAGGTTTCTCTTGGGAAAATTGACATCAGTTTTAGTCCATTTCACTTATTAATCAGTCTCTTTTCGAAAGTAAGATTTTTCATATTTGGGGTTTTAGTCTAATTTAGACATTTTTTGCTTTGGATGTTTAAGCCACAGGAATAAGTAAATGGTTTCAGCAACCCAAATATGGTTGATTTGGTATATACAGCAGTCCCCCTTGTCTATGGTTTTGCTTTTCACAGTTTCAGTTACCCTTGGTCATATGTGGTCTGAAAATATTAAATGGAAAATTCCAGAAATAAATATTTCATAAGTTTTAAATTGTGTGCCGCACTGTTCTGAGTAGTGTGATGAAATCTGGTGCTGTCCTGTTTTGTCCTGCCTTGTCCCTGTCCTGGGCATGAGTCATACCTTTGTCCAGCCTTAGTAGATATCTTGGTTGTCAGACCCACTGCCCAGGCATCACGGAGCTTGTGTTCAGGTAACCCTTATTTTCCTTAATAATGGCTCCAAAGCACAAGAGTAGTTATACTGGCAATTTGGATATTCTCTTACTGTGCCTAATTTATAAATTAAACTTTATCATAGGTATGTGTGTATAGGGGAAAAAAGACAAACATATGTAGGGTTACTATCCACAGCTTCAGGCATCCACTGAGGTCTTGGAACGTATCCCCCGAAGATAAGGGGGGACTACTGTTTTTCTCTTTGGTCATCAGATTGGAGCAAGTTTTAAAAGTTGAATTAAACTTTAAATTGGGAGTTAAAGTTAATTTTGAAAAAAAACATTAAAAACTTGTTTAAAATTTAAAAGTGGGTAAGAGTATAATTTGCTCTAAAGAACAAGATAGTCCATTGCTTTAATTCTGTGTTTTTGTTTTTGTTTGTTTTCCTTTGCAGAGAATGTAGCTGGTCACTACATTTCCCCCTTTCATGATATTCCTCTGAAGGTGGACTCTGAAGAGGTATTGTTTTAACTTGTTTGGGGCATGAAAATATGTACTTCTCGTATCACCATAAAATACTTTTCGGAAGCATCTTGAAAGGAAAGAATGTGGTCGGAAGCTGAGAAGGACAACGGAGTTATCATAACAGGATTATAAGCCTCCTTCGTGAATTAGAATTTGGACAAGAATAGGATTCTTCCAGGAGGGCTTGGGGAGAAAGAGATGTTAGTAGTCGACAAAGCTTAGAATTCGGTCAGAAATAAAGATTTAAGGTATAGAATTTAAGAGGTTAACAAGAGGCTTACTGTAAGTAGTAGTAACGGTAGTAGTAGAAGTAATAACATTTGTGAATTATTTTGTTTGCTAGCCACCATGTGAACATATGCCATTTCATTTAATCCTTTTGAGTTGCTATTATCATCTCTAAGGACACCGGAGCTGAAGGCATGTTATTGACTTGTCTAAGGTCACACAGCTGGTAAGTGCCAGAACCAGATTTTGAACTAGCATTTCTGACCACAGAGTTCACGCTCTTTAACTACTCTACGAGACAGATGCTAGAAAGATAAAGTTGGGAAGATCGTAGTCTTTGAATAGTTATTCTTTTAAAACGTAAAATTACTTGACAGGTGTGAGGGTGGAAGGGATGTAAGTCAGGTCAGAGGGAGATCTGCTGCTGAAGGTGGAACTAAGAGGGGCTCGGAATATTGGAGGCTTCCGAGGACTCGCCTGACTAGTTGGCGAGATGATGTAATTGGTAGTGGATGTTAGTAGTCACCATGACGTTGGAAGTTCTTTCCTTAAAATCTGAGTAGTTACAATAATTGGCTTACTTCATCTGTTAAGTAAGTAAGCAGGACTATGTTCCTGGTTGAGATTCTATGGGGCTAGTTAGTGGGCTGGGGCTTTCTAGAACTGTGGGGAGATCAGTGTGAGGGCAGAGGCCAGTGAAGAAGTGGGAAGCTGCTTCAGATGCAAGGCTGGTTTGACCTTTCTGGTGTTACCTCAGGGGCTGAATGTCAGGCATCATCCTAAGGTTCTGGAACGCTGGAGTAGGATTTATGCTGCCTTGCAGCCCTTCACAGGGCTGGACTGTCCGTAACGGTGGCAGCGGGGAGAATAATAGCAAAGATTCATTGAGTGCTTCTAGTGCTTAGCCAAGCACTGTGCCCAGAGCTTGACTTGCATTATTTCAAAATGTCCCGGGCTACTATTATCATCCTTATTTTGTTAATGAGGTTAAGTACCTTGCCCATGGTCACAGATCTAGTTTGTTGTGGAGGTGAGATTTGAACTTAGGTGCTCTAACTCCACAGACTGTATCTTTTTTTTTTTTTTAAACATTTCTTCAGGCTTTATTTTAAATGATAGCAGGTTTGAGGTCAAGAAGACAATAGGTGATGGTGACTTGATATAGTAAAAAAAAAAAAAAAGCAAAAGGAAAGGTATTTTATTCTAAACTATTATTTACAAACACGTTTAAAACTATAGTCATTTCCTATAATGTCTGTAGAATTTTCTATAAATAATTTTCCCAGAAAGAGCAAGGAAAAGGATGCCCGGCAGCAGGGGTACCCTTTTCTACAAAGCCTGTATCTTAACTGCTCTTGTGTAATTCTTCTAGCTCATTACTTCTGAGGAGTATTCAGCTACAGGACAAGGAGTCATGTAATCTGGAGAGAGAAAGAAACCAATGAGAGGGCAGAAAGAACTCCACAGTACTGTGTGTGTGTGAATGTGTGTATGTGTATGTGTGTGTGTCCATGTGTTTTGTTTTGGCCAGTGAGCTATCCAACCTAGATCTCTCACATCTCCCAAAAATTCTCTTTGATTTTGGCCAAAAATGCGTGCGTTCATCTATTTATTTATTCATAGACTTATTCATTCAGTAAACAGTTATTGAATGCTTATTATGAGCCTGACAGTATTCCAAGCACTAGAGTTGCAGTGGTAAATAAAGTGAATATAGTTCCCACTCAGCTGGAAGAGACTAACAACCTGAAAATAAACAAGTCAATCAGATAATGTTATGTGCTCGGAAACGAGAATAGGGTAAGGAAGGTAGGAGTGAGTGGTGGGCGCTGCTTCAGGTGTGCTGTGACAAAATCTTTATACCTAATAATACCTATACAGTAACAGTGATGATAATAATATTCGGAGGAATCATGTAGCAGGTAGGGGTGGAGGTGGAACAAAGAGTGAGCTTGAAACATCCCAGTGGGCATAATATTCTGCCTAAGGAGGATGGGTTTTGGGGAACATGAGATTTGGGGTTATGAAAAATTGAGGATAGGGCAGGACAAAGTAGAACGGGCTATACCGGTGAATTCTGGGCCTTTTGGAGACTGGTACACACAGCGGTTATGTAAATAGGTTTCCCTCGTTCCCAGTCCTAATGGTTAGAATGGTTGCACCTTATACTTTGGGTGGTGGTATTTTAGGAACAGAAAGAATGTTTCCGGGCCGACTTGGAATAATTGTTTTTCTGTTAGTTTTTGTTTCCTCCACTAGTTGTTCTGGTGTGTAAAAGTTACATATAATGTGCGAGCATTTGTGAATGGCATAATTTTGCTTCTCAACCCACCACATACTCTTAATTTAAAAGTGCTTGATGAAGGCACAGTCATCACACCTTGGTGGAAACCACAGGCAGGAGGTGCAGCCGAGCGCTTTCATGGCTTGTTAGTCACACTCCCTGGAGTTTCACTTCAATAATGAAATGACTGTTTTAAGCACAGTCACTGGAAACTGCCAGTCTTTCCTTAAAGACTGAACAGAGCCTTTGCTTGTTTTATAAAAACTAGGAAAATATACTTGAAAGAGATTTAGCTTTTCTGATAATTTGTTTTATGAAATGCTTTGATGCTCATGCACTGGGGATGCGAATGCTGAGAGAAAAATGAAGTGGGCATTTGGTGGATTCTCTGTCGAGTCAGGTTTCTGGAAGCCTCTGTAGTGGAATGTTTATTCAATAGGCGTATTTTCATTGCTTTGCAGTCAATGCAGCTGTATTCTTTCATGAAATATCACAATCATAAATACGTTCTTTTTTAAATTGAAGTATAGTTGATTTACAATGATTCAGGTGTACAGCAAAGTGATTCAGTTTTTTATATATATATATATATATATATATATACACACACACACACACAATATATATATTCTTTTTCAGATTCTTTTCCATTATAGGTTATTATAAGGTATTGACTATAGTTCCCTGTGCTATAGAGTAGGTCCTTGTTGTTTATCTATTTTATGTATAGTAGTGTGTATCTGTTAATCCCAAATTCCCAATTTATCCCTCCCCCTCTTTCCCTTTGGTAACCATAAGTTTGTTTTCTATGTCTGTGAGTCTACTTCTGTTTTGTAAATAAGTTGTTTTGTATCATTTTTTTAGATGCCACATGTAAGTGATACCATATGATATTTGTCTTTCTCTGTCTGTCTTACTTCACTTAGTATGATGATCTCTAGTTCCATCCATGTTGCTGCAAATGGTATTATTTCATTCTTTTTTATGGCTGAGTAACATTCCATTATAGGTATTTACCACATCTTCTTTATCCATTCATCTGTTGATGAACATTTAGGTTGCTTCCATGTCTTGGCTATTGTAAATAGTGCCGCTATGAACATTGGGGTGCATGTATCTTTTCGAATTAGAGTTTTTGTCTTTTCCGTAGATATGCCCAGGAATAGGATTGCTGGATCATATGGTAGCTCTATTTTTAGTTTTTTAAGGCACCTCCATACTGTCCTCCATATTGGCTGTATCAATTTACATTCCCACCAACAGTGTAGGAGGGTTCCCATTTCTCCACACTCTCTCTAGCATTTATTATTTGTAGGCTTTATGATTATGGCCATTCTGACCAGTGTGAGGTGGTACCTCATTGTATTTTTGAATTGAATTTCTCTGATAACCATCTTTTCTTTTATAGGAAAATGGCATTCCTACAAAGAGAGCAAGAAATGATGAATATGAGGTATATCTAAAGGTTTTTATTTGTGTGTCTCACTTATATTGTCTTTTAAAGACCTTGATGATAGTTTGCATTTGTAAAATGATTCTGAATTATTCTCCCTTGCAAAACTTTTGTGTGCATTCTGATGTTTTTCTTCTTCTAGTAACTCTTTAAGGCAGCTAGGGACAATATTACCATTTTACTTTTTTTCCCTTGTGGTAAAATATACATAATATAACATTTAGCATTTTATCTATTGTACACTTTTTAAGTATACTTTAAGTGACATTAAGTACTTTAGCATGTTGTGCAACCATCACCACCATCCATCTCCAGAACTTTTTCATCTTCCCAAACTGAGACTCTGGACCCATTAAGCAAAAGCTCTCCATTCCCACTTCCATGCAGCCCCTAACCACTATTCTACTTTCTGTTTATGAATCTGACTATTCTAGGATCCAGGAACAACTCTTTTGGGGGTAGAGAAGAAAAAAAAAAAAGTTATACCAACTATATGCTAAAATAAATACATTCTAAATCAATCTTTCAAGTATGTGACTGTCAGACTTTTAATATTTCTTGGCTTAGGATCAGAACATTTGACATATTTCTTGACTTAGGATCATCCCGTTTCTTGCTGTTGATACCTGTTTATCTTGCTGCTTCCAGGCAGCTTTTCCTGCCACTTCCTTAGCCTTCTTTTCCCTTTCCAACCTTACTGCTATCTAGTCTCTCGTCTGGCTGAAACTTATGACCCCAGCCTTTGAATCCACTTCCAAATATAGCTGTGGGGCTATTTAATTCCTGTCACCTTTGCCGGCCCTCGATCTTGTATTTTCCTAAACTAGTGTTTGTCAAAATGGTCCTAAGCCATCTGCATTGGAACTGCTCAGGGCCCTTGTTAAAACTTCTGATTCCTGGTCCATTCCATATCTACTAAATGAGAATCTCTGCTTGCTGGGGACTGGCTAGTCTACATGTTTAACAAGTGTTCCAGGGCATCCTATACACCTGAAGTTTGAGAACCATTGCTCTAGATGTTGGGTGAATAGACATTCAGGGGCTCAAGTCTTTATAGGTTCCTAGAGACTTTGAGTGTTAAACTGGAAACAGTTGTTTCAATGGGAGAAATGTATTCCGAGTACACACAGCCAACTTAACATTTAATTCTTAGTTACATAGTTTGTGTGTCAGAGACTACCTGATTTGAGGGTTTTTTTGTTTTGTTTCATTTTGTTTTTTAAAATTCTCTCCTATTTCCCCTACCCCCTAGGCCCTGGCAACCACTTTTCTACTCTGTTTATATGAATTCGGCTTTAAAAAATTTTTAAGATCCCACATATAAGTGATGCCATGCAGTATTTGTCTTTCTCTTTCTGGCTTATTTCCGTGAGCATAATACCTTCCAGGTTCATCCATCCTGTCACGAAGGGCTAGATTTCCTTCTTATGGTTGAATAATATTCCCTTGTATGTATACAACATCTTTATTCATTCGTTTGTTGACAGGCCCTTAGGTTGTTTCCATGTCTTGCCTATTGTGAATAATGCTGTAATGGGCATAGGAGTGTAAATAGCTCCTCAGTATCCTGTTCTCATTTTTTTTGGATATATATCCCAAAGTGGGATTGCTGGGTTATATGGTAGTTCTATTTTCAATTTTTTGAGGAACCTCCATACTGTTTTCCATTGAGGATGCACCAATTTACATTCCCACCAACAGTGCACAAGGGTTCCCTTTTCTCCACATCCTTGCCAATACTTGTTATTTCTTGTCTTTTTGATGATAGTCATTCTAACAGGCATGAGCATCTATCTCATAGTGGTTTTGATTTGCATTTCCCTGATGGTTAGTGATGCTGGCCATCTGCATGTCTTCTTTGGAAAAGTGTCTATTCAAGACCTGTGCCCATTGTTTAATCAGATTGGTTTTTTGCTGTTGAGTTACATGATTTCTTTATATATTTTGTATATTAACCCCTTAACAGATATATGACTTGCAAATATTTTCTTCCATTCCATAGGTTGCCTTTTCATTTTGTTGATAGTTTTCTTTGCTGTGCAGAGCTTTGTAGTTTAATGTATTCCCATTTATTTGTTTTTGCTTTTGTTGCCTTTGCTTTTAGTGTCAAATCCAAAGTTTATTTGATATCTTAAGAGAAAGAGGATAGAAGAGTGATTTCCTCTCATTTTTTTCCCCAAGTATGTAAAATCTACTGACTGCTTTTTCATCTTTTTTTTTTTTTCCGTGCAATAAAAATAGAAGGGAAAAATAGAAAGAAAAGAACTGAAGGAGGAAGTAAATGCCCCTGACCCATACTCAACTTTCTGAATTTGAAATGTGTCCCCTTGTATCTTTGTGATTTTCTAATAAGTTTCAGCAGGCCATTTTTGGTTTGTAATTAACACTAATCTTAGGATAACCAGACTAACATTGGCTTTAAAAAATTACAGGTCGTATGCATTTTAGCCAGAGAGAAGAAAAACAGGCTGGAAATACACTCCTAGTGATCAAGAACAAATGATGAGGGAGAGTGTAGTTTGCAGGCTTAAAATTCAAACCTGATCCATTGTTCTTTTGGCCTAATTCAAGTCTCTGTGAGTGCTTTTGGTAGGTGTCGTTGTGTAAAAGGATTGTCACTAGCTTTGTCTTCTCTGTCACCTCTGAGTATTCATCTGCATGCATTTGTTCTCTTATAGCCAGACTTTCAGGGATGAATAAATTATGTGAACATCTGCCATTTCCTTAGGTTTTTCTTTTTAACAGCTACTTCAGACATATTTAAACAGGTGCTGGGGTACCTCATGAAAGAGCATAGAAAATGAAACATAACAGCAGGCCTGTGTATAAGGTTGCTAAGATAGGTATGAGACATACTTCTAAGGAGCAATTGTTGAGAATTCATTCTCAGCTTTTGTTCCTTATCTCGTTATGAGTATGCAGTTTTGTCACTGGTAAACTTCAGTCTTATCTAGAAGAACTTACCATCATTATTTTTGTGGCTTGATTTATATTTAATTGTATAAATGGCATTCTTTGAACTAATAGCATTCATGTTTCACTGAGAAAGCCCCAGATATTGTTTAATAGTGCTTTAAACCAGAGGTTCTCAACTCTGGCTGCATATGAAAATTGCTTGGAAAGCTTTTAAAAATAAGCCGTGCCCTGGCTCCACCTGAGAACCATTGAATTCAAATATGTAGGAGATGGGACTCTAAAAATCTTTTTCTTTTTTTTAATCGGTTACAGCTCTCCAGGTGATTTTGCTGTGTGGCACAGTTGAGAATAAGTATATTTAATCACTGCTTCCCAAATGATCTGTGGTGAAGGACAGTTTTTTTGTTTGTTTATTTCTAATCTGTTGTGAACTGATACTTTAAAAAAATACAATCAAAATGAATTATTAGAAAAGTGTAATTCAAGTGCCAAATTTTTATTATTAGGTCAACAGTCATAAAAAGTACTCTGTCAGATTGTTATAAATGTTTCTAAATGAACCAGTAACAGTCAGATTACAGATTAGCCCTGGTCCATGACCACACTTGGAGTAGGACTGTTTTAAAGTATTGCTTTGATAAGTTGTTGGTTACTGATATCAGAATGGCATGCGAGTCAACTTTACCTGTAAGACTTTCTCTTTGTGAGGCCGTTACTGTAGGAAATTATTTTTACTCATCACTGATGTAGAGTATCCTTTGTTTTAAGTACTCTGCAAAGTTCAGAAATGCTAAAAAAGAAGCAGTGGTCCTTTTATAACTTTAGGGAACCAGAGATCACTAGATATGCAAGCTAAGCTTTAAAACTCTTTGTAAGCTTTATAACTACCTATACCAATAGCCTTAATTTTATATTATGATCATAATAACTTGGATTTAAATATTGTTTTATAATTTAAAAAATTACTTCATAATTGTCTGTATTTTCATTTAAAATATGTAATTCATCTTCACAACAACCTTGTGTGGGGTGAGGAAGGAGATTATCACACTTACTTTGTAGACTGGAAAAGTGACACATTCAGCTCTCATTCCTATTTTAGCTGGAAAATAAAAATTGAAACAAGTTTCCTGGCTCCATTCTGGTTCTTTCACTACCCTGCAAAGGTATTTCCAGAAATGTAGCAACTCCTAACACTGTACGGTAGTGGGCAAGTGACACGATCAGGTTTAAATTCTGTTGTGTTTTAAACAACTTCTCTAATTTTTTAGAAGGAATTTAAGGCATAGGGAGACATATGATGCAGATGCTCAACATTTTTTGTGGGAAAAAAACTAAAGCATTCTCATGCAGGAGATATGTGAAAAGATAAAGGAAGGCAAAATTTAAAATTTTTTCTCTTTGTTGTTTTTTTAAATTGCAGAATTTGTTTAATATGGTTGTAGAAGTACCTCGGTGGACAAATGCTAAAATGGAGGTATGGATATAGCCTATTAATATCAAATGGAAATGATAATAATGATATAAAAACTTGGTTTCAAGTTGTTTGCCATAATATTTTGAAATTGGGATGGTTGACAAACTTCTTTATAATTAAAACAATGGAAAACATTCTTGTGAACTTATTTTGAATCTAATTTCAAAAAGGAAAATATTATTCAAAGCTGAATTTACACTTTAAAGAAAGTGTTTTCCATTTTTGCCTCCCTAGTTTGTTATACACGTATTTATTTAATTTTTCTTGACTCCTCTGTCTTTGAAAATGACAAATATTTTCAAGATTTTCTTAAATAGATTCTGAGATGTATTTTGTTCATAGACACAACTGAAACGTATTATTTGGGGCTGATGATAATTTTGGTTTCTCAGGACTTAATTTTCCTTTAGATTTTATTTTAGTCTACTAGGAATGAAAGCATTTTGCTGGCCAACTCTTGGTTTCTGAGCACTTTCTAAGAGCATCTGCTGTTCCCCTGGTTAGCTTTTTTTTTTTTTTTTAAGTTTTTCCGTGAGACATGAACCTGTCAAGAACTTCCCTTTTGCTTTTCAGAATTTTAGGATTTCATCTTCAGTTCGGTAAGATCCCTTATAGTTCCGAGTGAAATTTAATTTATGGTACTTAGTTTGTTTAGTTATTTAAGCCTTCTCCTACAACTTTGGATGTGATGGCAAGTAATTATTTCAAGTGTTTAAGGATTGTTATGTCAGTATATATTTCTCAGATTTTATATTTGGAGGATTGTCAGTACCTTCACCAAGTCCTGGTAGTATTTTTTTGTTGTTAATATTTTAATAGGAAAAAGTAAAGATATTAGATTCTTCTTTTGTTCTTGCTTTAAATACAATATTTTATCATTCTGGCTACTCTCTACCTCACTTGGGTATAGGATCAAGATTCTGTGAGATTCTGCCTAATTTAAGCAGTGTTTATTCATTCAAACATGGCTTCAGTTATTTTTTATATACTTTATAGGATAGTGTTTTTTTTTTTCTTTTTGCATGGCAATTTGGATATGTTTGATTGAAAGGTAACCTTGAAATGAAATCACTTGGTGAAAATCTTTAAGTTAACTTTATTATAAGATTGATGGTAGAAAGTCCGAGATTAGTAACAAAGAACAAGTTGATTAATCCTTATCCTCTTGCCATTTCAATAAGCTTTCTTATTTGTGTTAGAAATAATGAGTTCATAAGTAATAGAGTGCCTAAAAATATAGTCTGATGCTTCCTTTTCGGACAGTTTTTTTAATACAGAACGGTAAATTAGAAACAAGAACTGGCTTAATTTATTTTAAAGTGTCTTTGATCAGTAAGTTGGATTATGAATACTTAGTCTGATAATGGCAGATTTTAAAAATACTATTTGAATATAGGATTAATTGTTTCTTATCCCCCACCCCCCTTTGTTCCATGACCTGCTTAGATTGCCACAAAGGAGCCATTGAATCCCATTAAACAAGATGTAAAGGATGGCAAGCTTCGCTACGTGGCAAATATCTTTCCTCACAAGGGTTATATATGGAATTATGGTGCCCTCCCTCAGGTAACATTTTTGTTATGATGGTAAAATTTCTCTGTCTTCTGAAAAAATTGCCTTGTAAATCCTGTGAACTACTTGAATTTAAATTGATTCTGAGGACATGTCAGTGTGAGAGATTTGTGAATATAAATTTTTTTAATGTGGAGTTTTATTGTATCAGTAAATTTTTTTTTCAAAGTATATATATGTCTGTACTCAAGTTCTTAGAGTTAGGTATATAGAACAATCACATTTGGCATTTTGAATGCATTTCTTTTTCTGGGCTTGGCTATTAAGAGTTGGTGAAAAATGTTTTATCTCCTTTATCTGCAGTCATTTCTTTGGATATGACAAGTTATGGTTTTATATACATTCATGTATGATGGCATGAATTTTGTTTTTTAAATTTTAACAGATGAACCTTTTAAATTGTTACCTCTTTCAGAACTCATTGTGAATTGAATAAAGCAAGTTAATTATATACTATTATGAATTTATAATTTTTAAGTGGGAAGCAATGGAAACAATGACTAAGTAATGGTAAAGCAGCATTCCTATTAGAGAGTAACACTATTTGCTTTTCTTCCTTTCTTCTCCCTTTTTGTTTTCTTCTCATGTTTCCTCACTCCTGGGAAGTGGTAACTCCTTCCAGATAATTTAGTGAGTAAAACTCAGAATATGCAGATTCAGAAGTCTAGGTTTGGGGACATAGAGAAGCATCTGCCTTTATGTTTATAAAAGCCATTAGAGCATCTGTCTATCTGAATATTTAATTTTGATTATTTAAATTTTATTTATTAATTTTAATATTTTGCATGAAATTCCAAGATGCTTTTTGGAAAATATCTGAGAAAAGGAGGTCTTGCTTTATCCAACTCAGAGAAACAGCTGCCCATGTAGAATAAACATTCACAGGAAAAGAAAAAAGAAAAATGTTTTCTAAAGAGTCAGGCTGTCTTTGATGCAGTTAGACCACCCAAGTAGATACATTCTTGGTTAAAACAGGCATTTCTAACATGGTGTGCTAAGAATGAGGATGTCTGTTGAAACCAAGAAGGCAGGTTTTCTGACTCCCCAGGTGCCTAAGTAGACATCCTGTTTGACCTAGCAGTGAAAGAGCAAGAATATTTTTGTTAAGCTTGGGGGATAGGTCTGTAAGAGAAGACATAGATGAGGGGAAGGCCAAAGAAGCCATTGAATTAGAGAAAGACAAAAACAGAGCCATAAAAAGTATGTATTTGTTTATTTCATTAAACATTTATTAAGGATTTATGTGCTAAGCTGTGTATTAGGTGTTGGATAAACAAAGAAAAATGAGAGATACTATAAGGTCAAGGCAGCATAATAAGTGACTAGGAATGTTGATTTTGGAGCCAGCTTGCCACTTCCCAGTAATGTGACCTTGGGCAAGTTCCTTTGTCTTTCGGTACCTCACCCTCTTTATCTGTAAAATAGAGATGATAAAGTACCTACTGCACATGGTCCTGTTGAGGTTAAATGAGTTATTGCATGTTTATGTTAGAATAGCACCTCATAGATAGTGATCACATTATTATTACTGTTGGTACTTTTATTATTATATGGTCTTTATATAGTCTCTTGGGGGTGGGTGATCATCAACTAAACCAGCGGTTACAGTGGAGCATAATAGATGCTACTAACTCATCTTTTGTAGTTTATCTGTTTAAAGTCCTGACAAATTTTTGTGCTCCTCTGGATGTGTTTGAATGTGCCAGATGCTCTTACTGCTATTATATTGGTCTGTTAGGTGCAGTGGTTCTTATATTAGAGCAGAGTTCGACTGCAACTGGCTCTTTGCCCCCTGCCTTCACCACTGCCTACCGAAATTTTATACTCCACCTAGTATCCAAAATACCATTTTGCCCATAAGAGAACCTTTTAATGGTTTCCTATTGCTAAAAGGATAAAATAAAAAGTTCCTAACATGGCTCCTCAACCCTTCATGATGTGGCCCTGCTTCTCCAGCCTCGTTTTGCAACCTTTGTCCTTCCTCACTTCCATCCCACCACAGCAGCTTCTTCAGTGTTTCGAGTGCCCCTTGGCGTTTCCACACCAGCCCTTCCTTCACAGAGCTGTTTATTCGTTCTATACACATTTTTTGAGTATCTAACGTTTGCCAGGCCATGTTCTAAGTACTGGAGGTAAAGCAGTGATAAAAGGGACAAAAATTCTTCTGGGACTTTTATTCTGGGCAGAGAGACAGACAAAAAAAAAAGTAAAAATGTACAGTACATCAGATAGTGGTAAGCGTGTTAGAGAAAAATAAAGCAGGGAATGGGGCTGGGGTGTGTTGGAATTGTTGCAGTTTACACAGGGAGAAGGCCTCAGTGAGGTGGTATTATCTGGGGGGGAGACCTGAAGAAAGTGGGAAGGTAGTTATCTTAGTAAAGACCTGAGGAAGTGAGGGCCATCCAGGGCCGTCTAGGGGAATTCATCAAGAAACAAGTATAAAGGTCCCGAGGTAGAAGGAGGCCTCGAGTGCCTGAGTAACAGAAAGGACGCCAGTGTGGCTAGAATGGAAGTGAGGAAGAGGAAATAGACCTGTATTCTCTCTGCTGTTTTCAACCAGAGATCTTTACTATCTTTTTACACCCAAACTGATGTTGTTGCATGTGTGTGTATGTGTGTGTGAGTCTTCAGCAGAAGAATGTGCTATAGACTGCGTAGAAGTGAAACACCAAACAAAAATAGCTACATAGACTCATGTTTATAAAAAGTTGAAATTCGGCCAGTTGTTGATGGGCAAGGTACTGTACCCAATATCTCTTTGCTTCCTTGTCGATGTTAAGACAGAGTGAGCCTGTTAAAATGAAAGCCAGCCCCCGGTTCCATTTATGTTTTTGATCTCGTGTCTAGCTTCTCCTCCTGCTCGCTCACCTCCACACTGGCCTTCTCACGACTGCTCGAAACTCCAGGCACACTCCTGCCTCAGGCCATCACACTTACTGTGTCCTCCAGCCCGGGACACTCTTTCCCAATGGTCTCATGTCCTGCCTCCTTAAATGTCTGCTGATCAGTTTCCTCCTTCATGATGTCTGCCCAGAACATCCTTTACAGTTTTAACCCACGTACTCCCATTCCTCCTTCCATACTTTATTCTTTTTCCCTTTTCCATTACACCTACCAACTTCGGTCATGCTATATAACTTAGTTATTTATTATGTTTATTGTTAATATCTTTTAGCTAGAATGCAGTCTCCATGAGGGCAGGGATTCTGTCTGTTTTGTTCACTGATGTCTTCCAGCTGCCCAGCTTAGTGTCCGGCACCAAGTAGGTGATCAATAAATATTTTGGGATGAATGAATCCATGAATGCACGGTGTACGTTGCATTTGCTTCGTAGGCACGTGTGGGTAATTGGGTTTTGCTGTTCTCTTACGATTTGTCTTGTAACAGCAGGAAGTTTGTGCAGAGCAGTTACCAAGCCAACCACGCTTGGAAGAACATTGAAGCAGCAGAATACTGTTTAAGTAGCAGCCTCTCCATTTAGCTTGTGATCCGTCTGTGCGCCCTCATTTCAGACCTTCATCTGCCTAGACTGTTTAACCCTGATAACTTCCCTTGCACCAGCAATAATGCCTTCCTCAAAGTTTGAGTTTGGACTGGGCAAGAATCATCTTTGTTTGTCTTCCCCCGATTGTTCATATTTCCCACATATTATTCAAGTGTAATAACTTTCTGCGTAAATATTTAGAGGACCTGTCTGAATAATGTTAAAGGACTGGAATCACTAACTTCAAGATTTCTTCAGTCTTAATGTAATATCATTGTATTTATTACTTTGAACTTCATTATAAATTTGGTTCAAGGACCCCAAGTTTCATTTAGTACCGCTTCTTAGCTTTAACCTGGGACCAGTGACTAAATGTCTCTAGGCCTATTTGTTCATCTGTATCATCCTGCCACCTACCCCACAAGGTTATTGTGGATATTGAATGAGATGATCAAAGCAAGTTTAGCCCCGTAGTGAGTGTTCAGTAGTATTGTCTCGGTGATGACACTATTGCCACTGATTGATATTAGCTGCCAATAGTAAGTAGCTTTTGCTCCAAATTGAAGCTGGTGAAGTTCAGGTAGTGGTTGAGTAGATCTTACTTCCTTTGACTTGATGATAGGAATTCTGATTGATCAGGAAGGAGTTCTCAAGAAGCATCTGTATACCCAGCTCTGTACCATTCAGTGATTTTTTTGGAGAGACTGAAGCACCAGCTCATGGTGATTACAGATGTATTGGTTAATATTTATAAGATTGTAAGGTAATGATCTCAAAACCTTCATGAGGATGAGTAAGGTTTGTTTTAGGCTAGATCAATAATCTGTGTATTCTGATTTTTTTTCATAGCTTTATAGCCATCCTTTGTATGAGTTTAGCATTATTTGTATTCCTCTTGATTGGTTTTTAAACCCTTTTTAAAGCTTTTCGTGGGTCCCTGCTAAAATTTTTCTATATACTTAACATATATACATATATACTACTAAGTATATGCCTGTGAGTCAGATTGCTAAGTTCTGAGTTACATACCTATTTACTCTACTAGGTATTCCCAAATTGTTTACAAAAGGAGTTGTAATAATAATACTCCTACCAGTAGTAGTAGGGTTCCAGGTTTCTTACATCATTACCAGTATTTAGCATTATCAGATTTTTAAGTTTTTGAAATAGCATCTCATTTTGGTTTTAATTTGTATTTCTCTGATCAGACTGGGTATCTTTTCATATATTTGTAAGTCATTCATGTTTCCTCTTTGAATTACCTGTTCCTGTCTTTGACCCATTTTGTATTGCATTGCTCTTTTTCTTATTTAACTGTAGAAGTTATTTCTAAATTCTGGATCTAATCTTTTGTCACTTTTGTGAAACCAATATTAAGATTTGGAATTTCCTCTTCTGGATATTTCTTTTCTAGCCTGACTGTGCTTTTCTAGTTGTTTCTCTGCCTAGTTAGATACTTAAAGCTTCACTCGAGGGCATAAAGTTTTAAATTTGTCAAGATTTCCTCTCCTAGTGATTGTTTGAAATTATACTATATTTTTAAGTTAAGTTAGAAGTCATTTAGTATGACTCTCTTTTTGTAGTAAAAAACTGAGCCCTAAGGTATAGAGTGTTAAAGGCAGGACTAGAGATAGAAAGAAATAGTATGGTATTTTTTTCTGGTGAGGGAAATCATGAACCACTGGCCCTAAAATTGACAGCATTGTTATAGCTTAAGAATTTTGCCTGTATGTACTTATTTCCTCAAGAGAAGGAACTAAATTGATAGGTAATTTTGAAAGTGGAGTTTCTGAAGGGAATGTAGACCAACGAACCTCAAAAAACAGAAACACTCACAAAAACCCAATGGAATACAACTTATATGAAGACAGTTTTTGTGTCAGTACAAGAAAGGACTTTTGTAAATATTAAATCTGACCAAAATGGGCTAATTTATCTCATGAATTTGTGAGCTTCCTGTTCACTGGTAGTATTTATGTAGATTATGAATGACCACTAACAACCATAGAATTCAGGGCTAGGATGTATCTAACAATTGTCTTATTTAAGCCATTCTTTTTATAGGTGAGGAAACTGAGGTCTGAATGTTTTGGCCAAGGTAGTTTGTGGCTAAAAACTATCTTCCTTCAGGCCAGAGTGACTTCTAGCTTATCACATTTGTTCCCTTCTGAGAGTGGGAGTGAGGTTAAGGAAGGTTCAAGAAAGGATTCCTGCATTAGGAAGGAAGAACCTCTCAGATATTTTCTGATTCTGCCTCTGGGTTTTCTAATTCCACTTATACTTCACTTCCATCTTGGTTTCTCCAGCACATTAAGATTAATTTTGTAGCATTGTGACAAATACTACACCATTTATCAACATGGTGTTCTTCAGGGTATTGACTGTGTCCTGTTGGTTTCTGTTCCTAACTCCTGGTTGAGAGTAGGTAATCAATAAATATTAACTCAATGAATGGATGCCTGGTAATAGAAAACAAGAAGCAGTAAGGGCAACAGTAGGAAAATATACTTAGGAGATTCTGAGAGTAAGAGAATTTAAAAGAAGAGAATCATGAATAAGGTTATATCTGAAAGTAATTGCCATTCAATTACTAAATATTTGTTATCAAAATCTGGGCATCATAACATAATTTTTAATAGCATGTGTTCTAATCCCATTGCCACCATTTAGAATCTGAGCTTGGCAAGTTTAAACTCTGTGCTGCAGTTTACTTATCTGTACAATGGGGTGAATAATGGTACATTCTTCATGGGATACATGTATGTATATATATATGTGTGTGTATATCACTGGGAAGGTATCTCTCACCTATAACCAATATGTAAGGTTAACAGTTATTTTTATTATCCTTATATTTTATTAGTAATATTAGTATTTGGGGGTAATGAAATGTTGTTAGTCGTGGTTTACTGATTTTGCTTTCTGGTAAGGATGGGTCAGTTTATTCCTGAATATGCTATAATTATGATCAGAAGGGAAATACTAGAGTTTATCTAGGGTTTAGCTGTAAATACGGTTCATTTTAAATTATCTATATAAAATTAGAGGAGCCAAGCTTGGATAATCTGAAATTCTAGGTAACATTCTTGAGATGACACAGTCTCTGCACATCTTATAAATCTGAGAGAAATAATTTCAAGGAACTTCTACAGTTCCATTTAGAATCAGCTAATTATGGAGCTTTTGGGGAACAATAGTGCCTAAGGGATATTTAAACTTGATAACAAATTTCCGTTATGCTGTTCATTTATAAAAATACTCAATGTATATAGTTTATAGCCAACAGGGTATAATCTTTTCAGTAAACTAAAGAGTTGCCATCTTTTCATGGTTTTGTCAAGTTTTCGAGATTTGATGACAAAGGTAGAGGATTTTTAAAATGGAATGAAATGGGACAAAAATGGGTTTTTCTTTCATAGATACTTGTTCTTTGGTTTATGAAGGGAAAACTGGGTTTGTTCTAGTAGAAGTTACTTAGAGTATAGGAAGTTTATTTTCAAACCTGGAAAGCCAGACCCAATGCTGTTCCATGTCAAAGGAAGCAGTGAGTAGTGGAAGCAGCAGTCCAGACAGTTAGTGGAAACAAGGGCACAGACAACGGGAACACCCGAACTGAAGCTCTAAATAAAAGTGAGCATGAATTTAGACACTGACTGAACTTGGAAGAAGAGTGTGTTTGTAAATGCCACCCACTTTCAGACGTGATTATACAGACAAATGAGAGACAGAAGGGAGGAAATAGTATGAATCTGTTTTAATTATTATGATGCTTAGGGATGTACTGGCATGTTGGCATTGAGCCTATTTAATTTCTGAGAATTTTTCCCTCGGATTATGGCTATCTGTAAAACTTCAGGGACATGTGGAAAGATTAAGATACATTATAGCGAGTATTAACCTATATTCCACCCACGCCCTTCTGTTTTTTAGACTTGGGAAGATCCCCATCGAAAAGATAAGAGCACAGACTGCTGTGGAGATAATGATCCTATTGATGTTTGTGAAATAGGCTCAAAGGTTTGTTTCATAGGCTGTTATTCTAACATATGTTCAACTTTATTCATGCCATAAAATTTCAGTTCTCTTTGGAAGGCACCGATTCTTCAACTCTTCAAAGTTCTAGCCTATTTATCCCTCTGATATCAGTTCTTTTTTGTATCTTTACTTCCTTCTCTTAAACTAGGGGTTGGTAAACTATAGCTGGTGGCCAGTCAAATCCAGCTCGCCACCTGTTTTTATAAATGACACAGCTCCAGCCGTTCATTTACGTATGGTCTACGGCTGCTTTTGCACCACAGCAGCAGTTGAGTGTAGCAGAGACCGTACAGTCCGCGATGTCTAAATATTTACTCTCTGACCTTTTACAGAATAAGTTTGCTGAGTCCTGTCTTCATCGTCGTTGCCCATTATCCAGACAGGAAGTTCAACACTGATGAAAGCCAGCTGGAACTCTTTTTTTGTGCCTGCTTCCAGGCTGCCGGGTCCCACTGGGGACAAACAAAACCTGAGCTTTCATAGGTTACTGCTACCCATAGAATACTGTGTGTCTTTGCTCGCATTCTTCCTTTCTCCTATTTTCTACTGCACTTATTGCCAATATTTATTGTTCTCTGCAGACATTAAACTCCTTGTACTTTGTTCTCACTCCCAGCAGAACATGTTGCCTTTAATTTTGTAGAGCTCGTAGAAACCAGCATGTAGGAACCCCCTAACTTTCCCCGTTAGAGTACCAGACACCTGTGCCTGAAACACTCCTTCTTCCCTTCCTTCTGTTACTATGAGACAAGGGCGTCCCCCTGTGCTCTAGATCATGTCCCTTCTTGCCTCTTGAGTGACACTATTTTCTTAGCTCTTCTCTGTCCTGTATTTACAACTTCTCTTTCTTTATTGGCTTCCTCCCATATGCCTCCTCTCTTTTTTCTTTTCATAGGAAGACTTGTAAATAGAGTAAACACTGACCTCTGTCTCCTCCTTCCCACTTAATCTTCAACCTATTTCAAAATTTTTTCCGTCCCCCCATTATTTCAGTGAAACTGCTCTTACTAAGGTTACTGGTAACTTTCTTTTAGCCAAATCCAACTGGCCTGTTTCACAGGTTTTGTCTAACTTGAATTTACTTTAGTATTTTATACCTTTAACCTCATCTTCCTTCTTCAAACAGTCTCTTTGCTTGGCTTTGATTATATCATAATATCTTGGATATCCTCTAATTCTCATTCCTCCTGGGTTTCTTTTGCAAGCTCCTTTCTTCTGCCTGCCCCTTGAGCATTGCTTCGCTTGAGGGTTGTGCCCTGGTTCACCTCTTCTTCACTTCGTGTGGAGACTCCCTTGGTGATCCAGTCCCAAGCATTCATGGTTTTGCTCTCAAATTAATGTCCAGCTCAGACCTACGTTCTCAGCTACCTACACCTACACTTGGGTGTCTCCCAGGCACCTCAAACTCATCGTGTCCGGAACTGAATTCATTGTTTCCTCCTGTCCACATGAAGGACATCTCTCCTCCTTTCCTCCTCACCTCCAGGTTCTTGAGCCAGAAACTGAGGGGTCATCCTTGATCATCCTTTGCTTCTCTTTATCCTGTTAGTCATGAAATACTGATTCTATGTTCTAAATGGCCTTTACATCTCTTTCTTTCCATTGTCACTGCAGCCAGCTTTGTCTAGTCCTCAATTATATTGCATTTGAATTATTCCTACTACTGACCAGTTTCCTTGCCGAGTCTTATTTTCTCTCCCGATTCCAGATTCTTTTCCGGCTCTACTCTTTTTTAGTCCCTGTCCCCTCCTTTTCTGACTTCCTCTCCTGCCACTGTTTGTCTGCAGCTGTACCGAACTTCCAATTCCTATAATGTATCTGCCGTTACTCATGTACAGGCCTTCACACAAGCTATTCCCTTTATGTAGAATGGAACATTCTCTTCCTTCACTTTATTTTACTTTCCCCTTCTTTTCACTCTACCTCCCACTGCTCATTCTTCGGATCTCAGCTATAATATCCCTTCCTCTCAGGAGTCTCCCTTTACCCTCCGTACACTAACATACTTGCTCTTTGGTCTGTGCTTCCTCAGTACCAATAGTGCTGTGTTTTTTGTCTAATTGTCTCCTCCGAGATGGCAGTGAGCTCTGTGAGGATGGGACTCCGTTACAGTGTGTAACTCAGTGCCTGGCACAGGGCGTGTGCTTAATGTAAGACGTTCCGAATGCAATCATTACTTGAGTCATATTCTTCTAGCTGAGATTAAATCGGTTTTCTCTGGAAAGTCGTATTAGCACTTTTAGGCTTCCAGAATGTTATTCAGTAAATAGTGTCCTCTGATTCTTTGTCACTTTGCTTATTTACTATGTTCTTCTGTTACTCTTCTTTTTTCTTTCTCATCTTCTTCCTCATTCTCCTTTCTTATTCCTCCTCCTTTCCTCCTCTTCTTCATCCTCTTCTTAGACTTTCTATTCCTTCTTTTTTTGCTTTTTCTCCTTCTATTCTTCCACTTCCTTCTTTTTTTCTTCCTTGTACTTTTATTCTCCTCCACCCGCCCCCCACCCCCAGCTTCTTTTCCTTCCCCCTGTCTCTTACTCCTTTCCTGCAGGGGAGATCCCCATCCAACTTAGATTTCTAGTTTACACCCAGATAAGGACAAATAGGGGCTAGAGTTCATGCTTGTGTGACTCTATAATTCCTTTATCTCTCCAGCAGAAATATGGCCAAATTGTTTGCTTTATTTCAAATTTAAGCTATAGTTTACAAATTTATTTTTTGGCCTTTTTTCTCCAGAGGGGGTAGTGAAGTGTGTATAAAATGAATAGATTAAAGGAAGAATATAAATATTTCAATGAGTACCTCCTTTGTTCCAGATGCTGTGCTATATACTTTGGGTCACTTTCCTGTGTCTTATTTTATGATAAGAAGAGTCACTAAATTAAATAACATTACATCGATGGAAAGGTTATATAGTAGAAAACCCTAATTCTTTTTATTTTATTGAAGTATAGTTGATTGACAATATTTTGTGTTAATTTCTGCTGTACAGCAAAGTGATTCAGCTATACATATATATACATTCTTTTTCATATTCTTTTCCATTATGGTTTATCACATATATTGAATATAGTTCCCAATGCTATGCAGTAGGACCTTGTTGTTTATCCATTCTATATATAATAGCTTGCATCTGATAATCCCCAAATCCCTATCCATCCCTCCCTACCACCCCTACCCCTTGGCAACCACAAGTCTGTTCTCTGTGTCTGTGAGTCTGTTTCTGTTTCGTAGGTAAGTTCATTTGTGTCATGTTTTAGATCCCACATATAACAGATCATATGGTATTTGTCTTTCTCTTTCTGACTTACTTCACTTAGTGTGATAATCTCTAAGTCCATCCATGTTGTTGCAAATGGCATTATTTCATTCTTTTTTATGGCTGAGTAGTATTCCATTGTATATATGTGCCACATCTTCTTTGTCCATTCATCTGTTGGTGGACATTTAGGCTGCTTCCATGTCTTGGCTATTGTAAATAGTGCTGCCATGAACATAGGGGTGCATGTATCTTTTGGAAATTACTGTTTTGTCTGGGTATATGCCCAGGAGTGGGATTGCTGGATCATATAGCAACTCTATTTTTAGATTTTTGAGGAACCTGCCTACTGTTTTCCACAGTGGCTGCATCAACGAACATTCCCACCAACAATGTAGGAAGGTTCCTTAGAAAACTCTTATTCTGAAGGAGTAATCCTTGGGGCCACTCAGTTTATATTAAGTGCAGATTATTAAGTTAATTTAAATCCTTATGCAGATACTAAGTGTAAGTGAAAAGATTAAATGAAAGTATCTTATTTTCACTGATGTAAAAATTTGTCAGTGAGCACGTAATTAATGAGATTGGTAACTGGAAATCATGAAAATCTCGGTACCTGATAAATTGATTTGACTTAGTAACACTAAGTCATTATTGACAAAACAAGGGAATCTAAGAAAACTTGATATACAGGCTTTTAAATAAACATATCAAAGTCACTAAATATGTGGAATAAAATTAAACGTTTTAAATGTAAGTGATTTGTAACAAGGTATACATCATTAATCTTGAAAGCATACTTTTGTATGCAGAGAGCAGTCCCTGGTTGACAGCCAGCAAGTTTAGGGGGACCTCAGTCCTACAATTGCAAAGAATTGCGTTTAAATGGGTTCTTCCTTAGAACCTTCAGATCAGAGCCTAGCCTGGCCAACACCTTGATTTTGGCCTTGTCAGGCCATAAGCAGAGAATCTAGCTGTGTTGTGCCTAAACTGCTGACCCATGGAAACTGTGAGACAATGTACACTATTTTAAGCCTTTAGATTTATAATAACTTGTTACACTACAGTAAAAACCTAATACACAGGATAACAGGCTTTAAGCAGTTTTACTTTCCATAGTTTTTTATATTGATTGGGTCCAGTTGAAGGTTTACCTCATTCTTCAAATTCTAAATCAGCCCAGAAGTTTTGTTGTAGACCACTATTACATTCTGCTCATTCCAGGTTCCCAGGAGTTAGCAGTTGACAAGTGTGAGCAGATAAGTACAGGTAGAGCCCAGAGAGAAAAAAATATTAATATCTGTGAAAGACCTCTTGTGTTCTAGTTCATGCATCTGTTGTTTCCTTTGCTCTTTATCTTTACATCAAGGAGTAAGTCATGTGATCTCCATTTTACTGTGGAGAAAACAAGTCCTAAAATATTGTGTGAAGTAGTTGGCCTCAGTCACCTCTAGGAATGGTGGAGGAAGAATTTGACCCCATATATTTGTGACTTAAAAATCCTATCTTTTGAAATATTTTTATAATAGCTAGAAAAGTCTGTAGTAACCCTAGTCTGATTCTGCCTGAAATCTTTGAGGCATACCTACGTTCTTGTTTCAGAATGTCAACTCATTTTTGAAACATGGTCAACTGTATGATTCCCAAGGAATTAGTAACAGAATCTGCTGTGTACATTAATTTCCTCGCAGGGTAGACTGAGAGTTTTATAATGGAACTGAGGCAATAGGTTTTATCTTATATCCAAAGCAATTTATTCTTTTAGTTAATGAGGCCCGAAAAAATATTTAGTAAACGTGAAGTAAGTACTTAATCGCCATCTAAACAATAGGCCTTTGTTGGGACTACGCTCCTTTATCTTGTGCCGGGCTATGCCTGGCTAGTCCTTAAATCATCTATAAGGAACATCATAGAAGAAAGCCTCTTTTAACACCACATATGTAAATGGGCAAAGGAAAAGGAGCAGAGTCCTGGAAGTTGTTAATAGACTTAGAATCACAGATACAGAAATTTTTAAAGTTAAGTTCTTTGAGAAGTGTTATTCATTTGGTATCTAACATTATGTGTTCTGCAAAATTTGTTGAATTGCTTTAGACTGAATTGAATTGTGGGGTATTCAGAAGAATTTTACTATTTGTTTTTAAGCATCTTATCCTGAGTTTTTGGTTTGATTGAGAGAATTTCCTTTCCAGTTTTTAAAGTGTAATTGCAAGGCAGTGGTTTGTCTAATCCCTTTCTGTTGCTTATGAGATCAGAGGGCATTTATCATTCTGATGAAACTTGATAATTCCCAGACATGCTTCCTGCTTGCCCTTGTAACCATACAAGTCTCAAATCTGCTCTTACGTTGTATGAAATTTCAAAGTAAATTAATTCTTGTGAATAAAAATAAAACAATTTAGAAGGTGCCTATAAAAACTATATATGATTCCCAGTAATTCTGATAGACAGCCCTGTCACCAAAGTCTGCTGCAGGCTCCTCAGCTTCGGCACTATTGACATTTTGGGTGGATGATACTGTAATAGGAGGCTGTCCGGTGCAGCTTCCCTGGCCTCTTCCCCGCCAATATGCTAATAATACCCCCCAGTTGTGACCACCCAAAATGTCCCCAGGCACTGCCACATGTCCTCTAGAGGGCAAAATTGCCTCTGGCTGAGAAGCAGTGATGCGGTTCATCACTGAGTTAACCAATGGGGCCACCTTTCATTGATGATTGTGTGATAACTTTGAACATTTTTGTTTTATAAAGGACCTCCTGGCGGGAGGTGTGTAAGTCTCCCCAACAAGATTGTAAGCCTTTAAGAAAGGGGATGCTTTCTTTTTGTATACATAGTGTCTAATATAGTGCTGGGTACTAAATAGAGCCTAAACATGTGAGAGTCTGGCTAATATAATTGTGCATATTCTCCTAAAAGTGGTATTTCAGTTTAGTTTATACAGTCACATTAATCTGTTGGATAAACTAATTTCACCTTCATGCAGATTTATATTAAGATTTCAGATTCATTTTGCAAATGTTCTGAAAGGATTTATTTGACTTTATGGTTTAAGATCTGTTTTTTTCTCTCAAATAATTTCAAGATACAACTGTGACTTTCTTTTGCATACCTTGATGTCCAGATGTAAAGCTGCATTTTGAATCATGAAGGAATTATTCTGAAGCATGTGTTCAGATTTCAGCTTACAGTGAAACTCTATAGCCGACTAAACCTTTAAAAATAAAAGGCTATAGAAAAGAATGCATGCATATAAACTTGGCATTGGCAACTTGAGGGAACCACTGAAATAACTTTCTTTAGTACAAGGAACATCTGCTTCAACATGATGCTGTTTCTTGGTTTCACTTAAAATCTTTTTAAAGCATTTTATGAAACCTGCTTTGTCTCTATCTTTAACATTTTAATAATTATTTCATTGTCATTCATTATCTTAAGGCTGTATTCAGATATGATAAAAATTTACTTTTCACTAGTAACTGATAAATATAGTTTGCAAAAAAGGTACTATAAAGCAGTTTCAAAGGATTCTCATGTCTTTTTACCCCCAAGTTTCAAAGGATTCTCATGTCTTTTTACCCCCAAGCAGCAGAAGCCAGATTTATATTATAACATGATATACATGGCTTTATTTTCTGCTTAGTATGAGTTTCTAGGCCTAGTACATTAAATTTTAAGATCTATAAATAATTTCAGTTTCCAAAAAGGGTTCAAGACATCTATTCTAAGAAGGATATCATAAAAGGCTTTATGACTGTGTTTACAATAATTTTAATTATTAAGTTTCAGTCTATAGTGCTTTTGATCTTTCATATAGATTTTTATGATATATGAGTAAATTTCTCCAAAGCCTTGCAAATGCTGAATTTCTTTTCTCTTTAAAGGTTCTTTCTCGTGGAGATGTTGTTCATGTGAAGATCCTCGGAATTTTGGCTCTTATTGATCAGGGTGAAACAGATTGGAAATTAATTGCTATCAATGTGAATGATCCTGAAGCCTCGAAGTTTCATGGTAAGTCTGTAACTTTCCAGAAACAGAAGTAAATCAGTGTGTCATTGGAATTCTTAGAATTTAAAAGAGGCTCATGTAAAACACAGTGTATATTTTGGGAGTTAAACTTATACGTTTTGTTTTTTAATTCTCTCTCCATGGACAATTCAATATGATTGTGATTCAATATGATTGTGTCTGAGTTATGTCGTACTGCTGGGAGGAGTAAGAGAAAGAAAAGGAGTGCAGACAGACAGACGATACTTCAGATTAAGAAAGTACAATCTGTGGGCTCCCTTCCCCCTCACCTCCTTCCCTCCCGCCCTTCCTTCTTTTCTTTCTTAAATCTCTCTTTTATTCATTTGAGTAACAGGAAAAATAAAAAACAAAAAGGGGAGTGTTCATCAAAGACATAGCTGGTTTTATACCTAGTTTTTGTTCTGTCTTGTACAGGTGAAGGGAAAGATAACGGCCCTCTAACAAAATTATGATGTCCCAGAAATTTAAGTTCCAGAAGTTTGGTATGATAAAGAGTTAAATTTCTTTGGTGTCGGACAGACTTCAGTTTGCCTTCTGGCTGTGCTACTTTCTACTTGAGTGACTTTGGATAGATCATTTAACCTTTCTGAATTTCAGTTTGCTCATCTAATAATGTAGGTAATTATACCTACTTGTGAGCTTGTTGGCAGTATAAGAGATGATTTACTTAAAGCATCTGGCTGTCATATGAAGTGTTGAGTATATGGCCACTATTATTATTCTCTGACCAATTTTTTCCCCTAATTTTCTAACCTTTTTCCTTTCAGTTTCGTCCTTATTTGGGATCCTGGTCTTTTCTAGACCTCAATTCTTATCTCAATTTGAAAATATACCATTTCTGAATTGACTGAAACTCATTAACACTTACATTTTAAACTCTTTTAATTTATGTGCATTTAAAACCTTTTCTTCACCATGGAGCAGAAAGGAGAAGTACAGAGCGGGAAACTCCTGATACAGAAAACATACTTTGCAGACTTTCCAGTTTTACACAGAGCTGCACTAGCAAGAGGGATGTGTAAAAGCTGTTCTTAGGGATTTTTTTTCCATTGTAATTGTGCATGCTCAATTTAACGTAGGCATTACCACTGATCAACATTGCTTTTTTTTTTTTTTTTTTTTTAAATTTATTTATTTATTTATTTATTTTTGGCTGTGTTGGGTCTTCATTTCTGTGCAAGGGCTTTCTCTAGTTGCGGCAAGCGGGGGCCACTCTTCATTGCAGTGCGTGGGCCTCTCACTGTCACGGCCTCTCTTGTTGCGGAGCACAGGCTCCAGACACGCAGGCTCAGTAGTTGTGGCTCACGGGCCCAGTTGCTCCGCGGCATGTGGGATCTTCCCAGACCAGGGCTCGAACCCGTGTCCCCTGCATTAGCAGGCAGATTCTCAACCACTGCGCCACCAGGGAAGCCCAACATTGCTTTTTGAAATGCACCAAAATGTAAGCATAGCTGCATTTAATAAAGGAAGTGTTTTCTTAAAAAAAACAAAAAAACAAAAAACTTTTCTTGCACATAGAACAACAAGAGAGATTTTATGCCATTCTTGCTTGTAATTGAGAAAGGGAGGGGTCTGATCGGGTGAAGTACATATAACCTCAGGGTCAAAACTAAAACATGAAAACTACAATTAAAATATGAGACTCAAGCCCATAAACCATATATTTTTCTTATCTATTTCATTATTTTACACTGGATTTCTTTATTATCGTATTTCTCACATATATATGTATGCATGTATATATGTATACATATGTAATAAGAGTAAATCAATACTCAATTTAAAAGTTTTTTAATACATAAGCTGCTCCTCAGATGAGAACTGATAATATAATGATGCAACAGCCAGCAAAAACAAACTGTTCAATTAATTCATTTGTGATGTGGCACACTAAAGTCTCAAAACTCTACTGAGGGATGTCCCTTTAAACTGGAGAGGCTGAGAGTCTAAGGAAACTAGTCTTTAGCTCAGTACTGTTGGAGATGTGATTTAACATCTCAAATTCCCTGACATATGCCAAACACTGGTGCCTGTCCTAGTACATATTATTATTCTTAATTTAAAGAATCTCAAAGGATTTAAATAAATTGCCTAGGGACTTCCCTGGTGGCGCAGTGGTTAAGAATCCGCCTGCCAATGCAGGGGACACGGGTTCAATCCCTGGTCCGGGGAAATCCCACATGCCGTGGGGCAGCTAAGCCCGTGCACCACAACTACTGAGCCTGCACTCTAGAGCCCGTGAGCCACAACAACTGAGCCTGCGCTCTAGAGCCTGCAAGCCACAACTACTGAAGCCCGCGCGCCTAAAGCCTATGCTCCGCAAGAAGAGAAGCCACCACCGTGAGAAGCCCGCGCACCGCAAAGAAGAGTAGCCCCCGCTCGCCGCAACTAGAGAAAGCCTGTGCAGCAACGAAGAGCCAACACAGCCAAAAATGAATAAATAAAATAAATAAAATTTTTAAATAAGTAAATAAATAACTTGCCTAAGTTTGCACATTTAGTAAATAGTGGAATCATGATTTGAACTCATTTCGGTCTGATGAGAAAGTCCATTGTCCATCTACCGTGCTATACTGCACAATTCATATTTGTGTAATTTGCAGTATTTGTAACTAGCAGTATTGAAACCAGATTACATAGTATAAGTACCTTACTCCTACAGTTTCCTAAGGGTTAGAATGAAAAAATATAACTGTATTTTCACTTTTTTTCTGTTTATACCCCAAATGGAGATGGCTTGCACTTTGGGCATCCTCTTCTAAATTCTTGTTGTGTATACTTGTACAGAGAGACATGCAGAAATACTGAAACCATGACATGCAGAAATATTGAAGCTTATTTTGGTTGAGATGAAATTATCAGACTAGAATAATTAAAATAAGAAATTATTGTTTTGAAAGGAAAAGAGGACTTTTTTTCCATTACACTAAAAGGGAACACATACATTATCTTCATCTTAAGAAATACAACAGTGCTTCTTTATAATAACTTTTTTAAATCTTAAAAGACTAGATGAGTGATTATTGACATATTTTGCTCTGAAATGGTAGCTGACATTGTGCTTTGTGTTTATTTCCAGAATGAATAAGGTATACAGGGGAAAATGGATTATTTACTTTAAGGATATTTGCATATTATTTACACTGAGTAGTTCCAATACTTAAGTACTCTTATATATCTAGATTTTGTAAGATAAGTTCTGTAGTTTTAAGAGTTATAAGTGTTTTCTTTTGCGACTTCTCATTTCTTTTACCTGCACTTTACTGTACATACTCCACATATTCCACGTTTCTTCTCTCCTCTTTTATTTGATAGAGACCCAAGAAAAAAAATAGATGTAAGCACAAATTGAAAGGCTGAAGAATCTGCAGTATAAATTTTTTTTTTAATCCTAAATCATGGAACACTAGGTAACCCTATGTAGCAGCTTTTATTTTTTCATTGAAACTGAAGTTTGGTTTATATTTATCATATCTCTCTAACATCATCCAGCTCTCCTCTGAAACGATTTCAGACGAAAGACAGAGTTTCTGTTGTCCCGCTGCACAAGCAAATAATAATGGACAGAAATCATTCCTAACCTTACTTTCTTTCTTCACTGCTTAGCCTGGTGTGTTGTCTGTGTTTTCATTAGCACCTGTAAAGGGGGGGAATTGGAGGGGGTGAGAACTGAAAGATGCTCACTAATCACAGGGGTTGAAAGCTTCCTGAATTTGTGAAGGAATTTTTACAAAATTAGTTTCTATGACTTGATTACAATATTTAATAGCTTTCTCTTGTATCATAATAATTCATCTTCTGAAAGTACCTAACTTATAATTCAGGAGGCGCTTAAGTACTACTGTAAGCATATGGCTTATTTTATAGGATGTTACAGGTTAAAAATAGAACCTTGGCAAGGGTGAGGGGGCCTCAGAAATAAATAAAGGAATCAGCTTCATGATTTTGAGATTAGAGGAAATGCCTCTGATAACAATTTATGGTTTTACTGTAGTAAGATAAAAATGTATATTTGGATTCATATGATTAAATAAATACTAGCTAATAGATATTAAAAGTTTGGTGCTATTCTCTATCTACTATAAATCTTTAAAAATTAATCAGCAGTATTTAATCTGAAACCAAGCAACTTTTAAACATTTTATTGTGTCCCTCCCACGTGTACCTTCTAAAATCACAAACAGAAGACTTTGGATGGCATTTTTTTAATTATAAAAAATAGTCATATGTTTGGAAATAAAAACTCAGAAGTATAAAAAGTGTATATAAAATGAAAAGTAATGTTCTCCTTCCTACTTTTTCATCCCCACCCCCCTAGTCTTACTTCTCATATCTTCTTCCCCATATGTTTTTAGTTCTCAAGTGGTTGCTTCTGTTCTGTAATCAGTGTGCTCACACCTCTGTTTCTTTTCCCTGTTAACTTAAGTTGCTGCTTTCAAAGATTAGGAATTTAACATCTTATACATCTCTCAATTTTGTTACCATATTTCTTCTTCTGTTATCTTAATAACTCTAGGTATTACACTTTGAGCTGTATTTATTGCTTCATTAATTTTGAACAGTAACTCGTGGCTGCCCAGTGTAAAACCAGGGCATTTAGGTTTCTGTACTTCTTTCCTTCTCTGCCCCTTACAACCCAGCTTCCCTCAGCTACACTATGAGTTCTACAGTGTAATACATTTGTAATGCGTGGGTTCTGTTCTTTAAAACCATAACTGTTTTTCATGTTTTGTCTCTTGAATCTGAAAGTTGAAAACTAATAAATAGCATTTACAGTATTTATGTGACTATCATTCACTTCGTTTATCATACTGTTTATCGAATGACTGGTTTTAGACAGGCTGTACCCTTGAGCCTGCTGCATAGCTATTATCATGGGGTTTCTTTTCATTGCCTTTCTGGGTTATTAGTTCTATTCTTTCTTAGATTCTTTGATGCCCTCTACTTTCCTTTCCTTTTTCATTGTTGGCTGGTGTACATTTTCCAAAAATTTTCACAGAAAATGCATGGGAGATTGATTTCCTACATGTCGGAGTCCATACATGTCAGAAATGGTTTGTTTTGGTGGTCAACTTCTCCTTAAATAACTTTAAAACATCTAATGCAGTAACTTTAAATATAAATTACTGTATATGAGTTGAAATTTCTATCACAAAGGAGTGATTTTTTAACAGTTTAAACATTTGTCATCTATACTTGGCATTTTTATTCAATAGGAAGAAGAATTAAAAACATGTAGGGAAGGGTAACTATCTGGAAATTCTTTAAAATTCTGTAGTTTTCTGAGGATGTGTGTAATACAGAAATTTACAGGGAAATTTTTTTATTATTTCCTATATATAATTGTTATTTAGACATTTAAAAAATAAGTCCCTCCTATTAATTTCTACTACCTTAAGAAAAAGAAGCTGTTTTTGACATGGTCAGTACCTATTTTTTCTTTTTTGAAAACAAAAAAGTGTGTTTTAGTTTATAGACAGTATGTTTTATCTATATATATATATTTTTTGGTGTATTAATTCAGACACATTTGTATTTCTGTAAGGAAGTTCTGGGGTTGGGAGGTTTTTTAAGCAATTTTTATTACTCTTTAATTTTTATACATGTAGTTCTAGATGTATCATGCTTGAAGCGTGGTACCAATTTTTTAAAATTAATTAATTTATTTATTTTTGGCTGTGTTGGGTCTTCGTTGCTGTGTGCAGGCTTTCTCTAGTTGCGGTGAGCGGGGGCTGCTCTTCCTTGCTGTGAACGAGCTTCTCATTGCAGTAGCTTCTCTTGTCGCAGAGCATGGGCTCTAGGCACAAGGGCTCAGCAGTTGTGGCTCGCGGGCTCTAGAGCGCAGGCTCAGTAGTTGTGGCACACGGGCTTAGTTGCTCCGCGGCATGTGGAATCTTCCTGCACCAGGGCTCGAACCTGTGTACCCTACATTGGCGGTTGGATTCTTAACCACTGCGCCACCAGGGAAACCCTGTGGTTGTTTTATTTGTTAGGAAATAACTTCTTTGATCCTAATGAACATGTACAGACTTTGGTAGACTGTAGCATCCTGTTTTAATGTTTATAGTTTTTTAAACTTTAACTTGACTGAACTAAAACTAGCCATTGCATCAGAGAATACATTTCAGTTGGAAACTGTGGTTGCTGGCTATATTTCTGTAATTTTAACATTATTATTTAAATCTTCAAGTTTTGCCTTCTGAAAGTGGAGTAGCAACTTTGAAAATCTAAAAAAAGTCTAAACAGCATTTGAAAATGAATTCCTCATATGCCCTGATAGAAAATTGGTCACTTTGGCTGGCTCATTAACACTTGGTGAGCACTAAGACCATTTAATGCACTGTAATTAGGTTCCAGCCCCTAATGCTCTTAATGGTACCTTAATGACCTGCAAGAGTTAATAAGACTCCCAGGGCACCTAAATTGTTACTAGAGAATGCCTTGGCTGTTAGGGATAATAGCACTTGGTTCTGAAATAACCAAGTTCAGAGCTTTTTAAGAAGATGGAAATGCTAGGGCATATGTAATTTCTCTCTTGGTTAAATTAACCACCTTCTATAATATAGAGCTTCAGATATTCACCAAACAGATGTTTGAGCCTCTTCAGGACCGCCAACGATGCCTAAGGCCGTTATGTCAGGAGAAGTAATGTCATAAGGAGGTAATTTAAGCCTAGAAGCTATGTCAACTTGCAGAGCAATAAAGATTTCTTTTGATTGGTATTAAATAAATGAAAACTATTGTTTGATGTCCTGTAATAAATATTGCCTGTGCAGTGATGTTAAAGTTTTCAAAAATTGAAAATCAGAACAATTATATTGATGTAGATACATTCTGGGATGAATGAATTCCATGAGTAATAAGGGAATTATTTTAAATGAGGCAGTTGGGACTTTTTCAAAGGCCAGCATTGCACTTGTCCTGAAATTATCAGAATTTATATGTATTTCATATTTGTAGAATTTCAACTTACATTTAAAGAAATTTGAAAGTCAAATAAAACTGTAGTTTCTTTTATTTTCTTTCAAGGCAGGAACAAACACATGGAAACCAAATCTATTTGACTTAAATTTTCATGTGCTAAGTAAACAATTCTAGTGCCCCTGCAATTATTATTTTAAAAATAAGCCAAATTAATAAGGTATTTAATTTCCTTACTTCCTAAAACACAAGTTAACCTTATCATTTAGGGAAAAAATAGGGCACAGCATAGTAATCTTAAGGGAAAATATTCACATTAACCTTTGTAACCGAAAGAATGGCGTTCCGTTTGCTTTCCTTTGCGTGTATTCTTTGGTACAGAAAGGGGCCGGCATGTCACCATTGTCGTCCTAAAAGCTCTAACATTTCTGGAACAATTACTGTATGTCGAGGAACTATGCTGAGTGCGTCTTTTGGAATATCTGTTGAATGTTTACCTAAGTTCAAGCAAGATGTGCTAGTGTTCCCTGTTTTGTTTCAGGTTGGGAACCTGAGGCACTGGTGGTTGGGGGCGGGCGTTGGTCGGTGACTTCCCTAAAGGCTGCGGGAGCCACTGCATCGCATCGACGCTCGGAGAAGTAGTTGTGGCCTTGGACTGTCTTGCTTTCTGGGAGCGCTGACCACTTGCTTTTCAATAGTTGAGGCATCAGTGGGATAATTATGATTAGAAGTCCCAGTAAAAGATGGCTCTTTTGATCTTCATTCCTTTGATTTCATTAATAGGTATGGCTTAATAGGCGTGGGTGGGTAGGGATGGGATGTGGGAGGAGGCAGTTGAGGAACGGGGGACAAATCAAGTAAAATGTACTATAATTAAGAATAGAATTAAATTACTGGGAATCATTTGCCTCTTTTTTGAACCTTGACCTCTTCCAGTGTTTTTTCAGGCTTCAGTCATATTCCTACGATGTGAAGAGTAGGGGAGGCCTAAATTCTAAAATCCTCTCTTGTATGTATTAGTTATCTGACCTTGGGAAAGTCACATAACCTCTTTTTTTTTTTTTTAATTTCCTTTTTCCCTCCAATACATGCTCCCAATACACAGATAAGCTTTTTCTTTTTTTTTTTTTACAAATGTATTTATTATTTATTTATTTATTTATTTATTTATTATTTATTTATTTATTTTTGACTGAGTTGGGTCTTTGTTACTGCATGCGGGCTTTCTCTAGTTGCTGCGCACGGGCTTCTCATTGTGGTGGCTTCTCTTGTTGCAGAGCACAGGCTCTAGGGCGTGCGGGCTTCAATAGTTGTGGCTCGCGGGCTCAGTAGTTGTGGCTCGCAGGCTCTAGAGTGCAGGCTCAGTAGTTGTGGCTCACGGGCTTAATTGCTCCGCGGCATGTGGGATCTTCCCGGACCAGGAATAGAACCTGTGTCCCCTGCACTGGCAGGCGGATTGTTAACCACTGCGCCACCAGGGAAGTCCCTCACATAACCTCTTGAAGCTTTCTTCATCTCTAAAGTTGTGGGGTTGATCCTCTAATCAGTAAATGACCCCTAGAGCTTTTCTTCTCTAACTTTTGGTTGTTTTAGGAATATTTCAATCCATTATTTAGACAGGCTAAAGCCTGTCTTCTTCTAAAATAGAAAGACCTAAATTATCTTCAGAGTTAGTGCTGAACAAAACGCAGTTTAAATTATAGATCATGAGATAGATTTCTTGGGGACATTGGCACATTTTTAGGTACTTTAGGGAAGCTGTTAAGTGGTGGAGCTGAAACTTTAGTGAAAGTCTGGGTGACCCAAAGCCTAAGCTTTTAGCTACTTGGTTATGTGGTTCTAGTTAAAATTAGATTAGAAAACCATTTGGATTTCTGTGTTACAAGGCACCTGGATGGTTTTCATTTTATTGGTCATGTAAAATTTCTTGTGAAATGGTAATAAATATTTATATTTTGGGAAAGAAATCTACCAAGTCTTTTCCAAGAAGTTTTTCTGATACAATACAAATAGGCTTCTATCTTTGTTTGGTTTTAACTTATTTTGAAGTATATTTCCATTTTTCATGATGTGAACATATGTTTTTAGTATAGACGTTGATAAGAGTAGAATTTGTGGAAAAGGAGAATAGAGAAAGAAAACGCAACTAAAATGAAGGATACTATTCATTAGTCTGTGTGCTATTAAGCATAGATATGCAGAACAGTGTGGAAAACATGAGAACCTTTTAGGGATCCCATGTAAGTGTAGCTATTAAAAGATTGCTCTGAGCTGGAACCTCTATTTGTGATGATACAGTGAATGTTATGGAACAGAACTGTTATTTCTTGTGAATGTTTATAAAATGTCATTAAAAACGTGTGTTCTCACTTCCCACAGACTTTGTTTGGAGGCCAGTCTTGCACACATTTAGCTCTGTGAGAACAGCATCTACAGCATTGGAATGAGAGCTTTGTGCATTTATGTCACTTCCTTTGGTGGCATCCCTTAGAATTGGAAACTCCATTTTTACTTTTTTTTACTCTCTTTGGACAGAATTTCAAACATGAGCACATTTTCTAGTATCTTTTTTTTTTCTTTTAAATAATATGGGCAAGGAGATACGGCACTACATTTGTGTTACTGTTTTTTATCTAAAAATAAAAACAAAAATCCTCAGCTGATTATATGCTTTCCTTAGTTCCTGTTGTGGTCTGGTGGAGATAATGCCAGTGAAAACAGCATTTTCATTTTTTTTTCCTCTGGATCATTTTCATGGAAGTACAGATGGTTCTCTATATGGGGATGTGGATAGGAAGTTAATGATGTGACTGCATATATAGTTTGATAAATATCCCTGGGTGACCCTGATGGGTTCCTCCAAGTTGAGAACCATTCTGTTAATCTATTCTTCTTTGCTGGTTGGATAATCCAGTCTTGGAACTAGAATAATTGATAACAATTTTGATATATGTTCAGTTAGGAGATGTAATCACCTAATCAAATTTGACGATGTTCTTCTCCCCACACATACCCCTGCCATCCCATATTTAAAGGTAGCGCAGGTGACCCTTGAACAACGCGGTGGTTAGGGGTACCAACCTGGCACAGTCAGAAATCCACATGTAACTTTACACTTGGCCCTCCATATCTGCAGTGCAGGCATCCTGAGATTCAGCCGTCCATGGATCACTACTACTGCAGTACACACATTGAAACGAATCCATGTATAAGTGGACCTGCACAGTTCAAACCCATGTTGCTCAAGGGTCAACTCTATATTGAGGTTACTCTATTCCCTTTAAGATCTTGAGCCAATTACTTAACCTCCTGGAGTCCCAGTTTCCTAATTTACATAAAGGAAATAAATAATGCCTAATTTACAGGTTTTGAAGCTTCAATGACATACTATTACTGAGCCTTTAAAAGGTTTTTTTTTTTGCCAATCTAATAGATGAAAATGGTGTTTTGTTTTAATTTTACATTTTTCTGCTTAATGCTTGGATGGAGCATCTTTTTCATATATTTATTGGCTAGTTGTATCTTCCCTTCTGTGAATTGCCTATGCATGGTGCCCTCCATTTTTCTATTGAGTTGACATATTCTTTTGATATTTGGGAGTTGCTTATATATTTTGGATGTTAATTCTTTATTATTTAGGTTGCAAATATTTTCTCCCTATCTTCAGAGAAGCTGTGTTGCCTTTTGTCTTACAGACATTTTAAATTCTGACGTATTGCATTTTATCAATCATTTTTATATGTGACTTTAGCATTTTGATTCTTATTTAAGGATTTCTTACCCCATAGTCGCAAAGTTGTTTTTCCTTATTTCTTTTTTATTCTTTTATGTTTTAATTTTTTTATACTTGGATCTTTAATCCATGTGGAATTTATTTTTTCCATGTAAATAATATTTTCATCACCTCTTAACAGAAAAATCTTTTCTCTTCCCCCTTTATTGAAATGTCTCCTTTATTGTATATTGCATTCTTATTTATACAGATAGTCTGCTTCTGGATTCTCTTTGGTGTCAGTGATCTATTTCTGTGCTATAGCCACATTATTTTAATTACAACAGCCTCATAATAAAACATATAGAAGGCAAATCCTCCTCCTTTTGTTCTACATTTTCCAAGTTGTTTGGTTTTTTTCTAATGCATATATTCTTCTGGGCAAATTTTTGGAATTAATTGTCAGGGATTTCTGCTATCTTTAAAATATTAAATTTTGCAATAATGAGCATGATATGTTTATATATTTCTCCAATTATTCAGGTTTTCTTGTTTATCTTTTAGAAAATTGATGTAGATTTACTAATGAAGGTCTTACATTTTATGTTAGGTTTGTTTCTAGGTATTTAATTTTTCCACTGCAAAAGCTTTGTTCAGTGTCTGGCATGTTATAGGTGCTTGGTAATTTTTTTTAAATTGATGAATAAATGAATGTATGCATATATATATTGATAAAAAATGAATGTTTTGAGCAAAGTTTGAAAATACCTTCAAAACAGTGCATTTTCACTTATTTTAAAGTGAGAAAACATTTGTACTTAAAATTTTGGCATTTTTAACAATTGTACTTATGTTTCTTTGGAGTTACCTGTACATTGCTAAGGACAAGTATTTTCTGGTATTTTTCTTTCTCTTGTATAATGCTGTAGGGATTCATGCATATTGTGTGTGATCAGTGTAGTTTGTTCTATTTTGTCACTGAATAGTGTTCCATTGTGTAGATACACTGCAGTTTATCCATCCACCTGTTGACAGAAATTTGGGTTTTGAGTTTAGGGCTAATACAAATAAAGCTGCTATGAACATTCAAATATATAGGTCTTTGTGTGAACTTACGTTTTCATTTCTCTTGAGGAAATACCTAAGAATAGGGTTATAGGTCAGTGGGTAATTATATGCTTAACATTGTAAGAAACTGTCAAACTTTACTAAAGTGACTTTATATACCATTTTGCATTTCCACCAGCAAGTTGTATGAGAGATCCAGTTGGTCCCAGAACCTCCATCCATCCTTTGTGCTTTGGTTTCATATTGTCTTCAACAATAAAATGCCTTTTAAAAAAATTAAGAGGAAAAACACACACACACATATGTATTCTATTATATTTACCCATGTTTTGCCATTTTTTTACCCATATATTTTATTACTTCCTGAAGATCTGTAGTTTCCATCTGGTGTTATTTCCCTTCAACTTTAGCATTTTTTGTAGTGCAGTTCTTTTGGCGATGAATTCTCTCCATTTTTATTGATCTGTCTTTTCTTGTCTTTTCTTGCCTTTGTTTTGGAAGTATACTTTCACTGGATATAGAATTTTGAGTTACAGGGTTTTTTTGTAAAGATTTTCCATTTTCTTTTGGCCTGCATTGTTTCTGATAAGTCAACAGTATGTTGTTAACTTAGTATATAATATATTGTTTTTCTTAGACTGTTTTAAAGGTTTTCTCCTCATTTTTGGATTTAAGCAATTTTTCTGTGATATGCTAAGGTGGTCTTTCCTTTATATTTATTTATCCTCCTTAGCATATCCTGAACTTCGCGGATCTGTAAGTTCATGTTTTTGTCACATTTGGGAAATTACTTACCGTTACATTTTCACATTTTTTTCACCCCATATTTTTTACCTTCATTCTGAGACTCATAACATATTTTAGACCACTTTAAAAATTATTATTATATAAATTTCAGGTGTACATCATTATAATTTGACATCTGTATTCACTACAAAGTGATCACCATGACAAGTCCAGTTGCCATCCACCACCAAACCATTGACCCTCTTCACCCACCTCACTCACCCCTCAACCCCTTCCCCTCTGGTAACCATTAACCTAATCTCTGTATCTATGAGTTTGTTTTATTTGTTTGTTTTGTTTTGCTTAGATTCCACCTGTCAGTGAAATTATACAGCATTTGTCTTTCTCCCTCTGACTTATTTACTTAGCATAATACCTTTGAGGTCCATCCATGTTGTTGCAAATGGCAGGATTTCATTCATTTTTATGGCCAAGTAGTATTCCATTATGTTTATATACCACATCTTCTTCATCCATTCATCTGTTGATGGACACTTGAGTTGTTTCCATATCTTGGCTATTGTAAATAATGCTGCAGTGAACATAGGGGTGTATATGTCTCCTCAAATTAGTGTTTTCATATTTTTTGGGTAAATACCCATAAGTGGATTAGCTAGATCATATGGCTTTTCTATTCTTAATTTTTTTAGAAATCTCCATACTGTTTTCCGTAGTGCCTACACCAAATTACAGTCCTACCACCAGTGCACAAGGGCTCCCTTTTCTCTACATTCTCTCCAACATTTGTTATTTCTTGTCTTTTTGAGAATAGCCATTCTAACAGGTGTGAGGTGATATCTCATTGTGGCTTTGATTTGCATTTCCCTGATAATTAGTGATGTTGAACATGTTTTCATGTGCCTGTTGACCATCTGTATGTCTTCTTTGGGAAAATGTCTATTCAGATCCTCTGTCCAGTTTTGAATTGGGTTTGTTGTTGTTGTTGTTGAGTTTTATGAGTTCTTGATATATTTTGGATATTAGCCCATTATCAGATATATGACTAGCAAATATCTTCTCCCATTCATTAGGTTGCCTTTTCATTTTGATGATGGTTTCCTTTGCTGCACAAAAAAGCTTTTTAGTTTGATGTAGTCCCATTTATTTATTTTTGCCTTTGTTTCCCTTGCTTTTGGAGTTAAACCCACAAAAACATCATTAAGGCTGATGTCAGTGAGGTTACAGCCTATGTTTTCCTCTAGGAAGTTTAAGATTTCAGATGTTATATTCAAGTATTTAATCCATTTTGAGTTAATTTTTGTGTATGCTGTATTTAGACCACTCTTAATTGTCTCACAGGTCACTGAAACTCTCATGTCTTTTCAGTCTTTCTTCCTTACTGTTCTTTAGACTCCATGATTTCTATTGATCTGACTTCTACTTAACCTGATTTATTTCTGCCATATCCAAGTTCTGCTATTAAATTCATGATTTTTCATTTCAGATACTCCCTCATTTGTTGTTTTTTTTTTGATAGTTTCATAGTTTTTTTTCCTCAACTGAGATTTCCACATGTTCATGCATTGTGACCGTATTTTCCTGAACATCCTTGAACATATTCATAATAATGACTTTAAAATCCTTGTTTGTAGGGGTCCTCTCAGGATTGATTTCTTTTGATTTTCTTTTGTACCAAGAAGTTATTTATTAATAAGTAAGAGTGTGTTTTTCCTTTATTGTTTGTTTTTAATATCCAATATTTAATTATATCAAAAGTTGGGGGGACTGGGCATGGTTCTTTTTGGGTAAGCAAGAGAGTAATTTAAATTATTTTAAAATATTTAATATTAATTAGAATATTAATATTATAATATATAATATTAATAATATCAATATTATATAATATAATAATATCAATAAATATCTTAAAGATATTTATTATAGAATGTGTTATGATTTTCTCATGATTAAAATTTCTTAATTTTTTTTGTTTTTGGTAAATAATTACTTTTAAAGTTCATTGTGTCTTTGATAAGTCTCCAGAGTAAAAATATGTCATAGGTTAGATATTTCTCTCTCTCTCTCTCTCTCTCTTTCTCTCTCATATTGTTCATGGGCTGTATGCATAAAATGAGCCTTATCAACTGAATTTTTTACCTCATTTACATCATTACTGTTTGCTTATTTGGCAAAAATAGAGTATTAAAGTGTGTTTAAGTCTGAAATCTGGGTAAAATGGAAGTCTTGACAAATACCTGTGATTAGAAACTGCTCCTAGTATAAGAGAATGTATTTTTTTATAATAAATATTAGAAAGAAAGTCAATTATCAAACCTTTTTTTTTCTTAATAGATTACAGTTTGTGATACTCAGTTACGTTTTAGAAACAAGTGAATTGGTTTATACTGAAAAGAAACTTGATTACATGTTGAAAGGTATACAGTATCTCTAATGAAAGAAAAAGATAAGTCATAAAGATTGCTTTTAAAAAGTGAAAAGTGTTATGATCCTCTCACGTCTACAGAGATAAAGTGGTAGGTTTTGACTAAGATATTTTAGCTTAATTTCTTTGCTTTTATAAATTTCTAAATCAAAATTAGTTAAGACAAACTAAATTAAAATGGAGAGCTCTGGATTTTGAAAAGCCAAATTAAACTTTAAACTTTATTATTTTGCATCATTATTTTGTTTTGCTTTTTACCTAGCATTTAATAAAGAAATTTACAAAATTTCCAATGGTTTTATGTAGAACTATGGTTATTTATAAATCATGTATTTTTAGTTTTAATATAAAAATTCCCTTAAGGAGACTGTATATAATCTTTGTTAATTAAACTTTCAAATTTGGAAACAGCTCTTTTATAAAGTAAATCATGGCTGTACACTATTTGTCAGAAGTTATGACACCTTTTATGAAACTAAAAAAATAGGGTGATATATATTTAGGTGACTGCATTTAGTTGTGTTATAATTTAAATTGCTACTTAATGTTATAGACTAGTCCTTTTTAACTCTTTGATACTTTAAATTTTACGTAAGTCTGATCTTTACTGGGTTTTGTTGTTTTTAATTTTTTCTTTCACTGGTAATTCGTCTCAGTTCTGCTTTCTAATAATATCCAAAACTGACCATTTGTCACCACCTCCATACAACTACAATTATCAAAGTCCTCATCACATTTCGCCTCGTATTGGATTTCCTGCTTCCACTTCTTCCTCTCCACGGTCTTTTCCCTACACGGCAGCTAGAATTATTCATGAAACACGTACTCTGCCCAGAATCCTGTAGTGGCTTCTCATCGCAAAGCCAAGTCCCTAGTCTGGCGCTTAGACTCCTATGTGACTGCTTCTGTAATCTCATCTCCTAATACTCTTACTTCACCCTGCTCTAAACGCAGGGATTTCTTAACTGTCTTCCTCAAATGTTTGATGCACACTCGTACCTCAGAGTATTGATTGGCACAGTCTTCCTCCCAGGACTCCTTTTCTGCCTATGTGAATGAGCTGCTCCCACACTTCATCTAAGAATTTACTAAAATACTTTTTGTCAGAGGCTGTCCCTGATCTCTCATATCTAAAATCGTCTTCCCCACCTCATCTGCAGATCAATCTACATGTTTAATTGTAAATTTTTACATCTTTGTCTCATCTTTGACTTACCCAGGCCTACTTTGACAGCAGATATTTTTAGCAATCTCTTTTATTGAATTCTTTTAAAAACATTCAAGTTACTGTCATAGAAACAAAATCTCATTTTTTTGTACTGATAAAGTCACTGCCTTATATAATTTTTATTAAATCTCATAATTATAACAACAGATACAGTTGGCGTGAATGTTTTGGGAATAAACATACCTGCTTGCTAAAGCTAAAACTTAACTGGTGGGAGCCAAGTGTGGGCTTCATTCTAGAGCTGACTACCAGACTCAGCAGACAGACCACTGTGGACATCAGGCAGAAAGAATATTTACGGAAGTGGAGAGTCTTTGTTGATCATCTGGGGAATTGATCAAGTAGATCTCGATTAAGAGAGTTTAATTGTAGTTAAAAACTGAAACTGAAATAAGCTTAGCTTGATTATATAAAAGAGCTCTTCTAGATTATTCTAACTTTTATTGTTGGATTAGTTCATCTTGAAAATAAATTATATAATTATCTCTAGTAGAAACTTTCGTATGAAATTAATTCCAAGAGTGGAAATAAATGACTACTAGAGAATCGCTGCTTTTCTTAAAATAACATATATTATAAAAAATATATCTAATGAAAAAATTCTGGAGTTAGATAATAATGGTGGTTGCGTAACATTGTGGAGGTACTTAATGCCCCTGAATCAAACACTTAAAAATGGTAAATTTTATGTTATGTATATTTTCCCACAATAAAACCAAAATAAAAATACATCTACACATAAAAAATAATATAAATAAACCTGTGACAAACTATTAATGTGCAATATAGAAGAAAAGTCAGAATTCATGGAATTAGAGGACTTGTATTTATATAATACTAGTTCTACCATGAATGAGTTGGCAACATTTTGACAAATCTTTTACATTTTATTTTTTCAAAATTAATTAATTTTTGGCTGCGTTGGGTCTTCGTTGCTGCGCACAGGCTTTCTCAAGTTGCGGCGAGCAGGGGCTACTCTTCGTTGTGGTGTGCAGGCTTCTCATTGAGGTGGCTTCTCTTGTTGCGGAGCATGAGCTCTAGGCCCATGGGCTTCAGTAGTTGTGGCACGTGGGCTCAGTAGTTGTGGCTCACAGGCTCTAGAGCGCAGGTCAGTAGTTGTGACTCACAGGCTTAGTTGCTCCGTGGCTTGTGGGATCTTCCCAGACCAGGGCTTGAACCCATGTCCCTTGCATTGGCAGGCAGATTCTTAAGCACTGCGCCACCAGGGAAGTCCCTTTTACCTTTCCTTAGCTGTAGTTTTCTTAAGTTTTATGTGAATTTACTTACTCCTCACAACTATCGGGAGTTTTATGAGGAACAAATGAGGTTATTTATATAAAAATCTTTTATGAACTGTGTAAGTCAGTTTATAGACTTCAGGTGGAATTTTTCATATTTTTGGAAGAGTAATTCATTGAACTGACTGTTGGTATTGCATATAAGGTTTTGGCTTGAGGCATTTGCTACTGAGGTTTTAAAAATATTTAAATTGCGTATTTAAAATGTTTTATTTTTTTGTGAAAATGCAGCTGTTTATTCCCCAGGGTTTAATTAATTGAGAATGGAAAAGTTTAGCTTATATTTGGAGAGTTACACTTCTTATTGGCATTATTAAATGTTCAGGTTTTTTTATTATTGATGTCTTTTCTTAACAGGTTCCCTTCATAACTTCTGAAGGGAAAACCTTGCAAGCTGAGGTAGATACTGGATAACTTAGTTTTTCCTTTCTTATTTGAAATCGGTGTGTTAAAAAGCAATTATCAAAAAAAAAAAAGCTTTATGCAGTGGAACAGGAAATGGTAGACTGGGCAAGTATAATGATGTCATAAATCAGATTTAAGTAATAGAAAATTATTTGTTTTGGACATTGATTAAAGTGCATTTCTGGTTGCTCACCTTCAGTGGACTAAAAGAGATTTTTTTCCTCTGAGTAAGAAAACAGTGAGTTGAGGCTTCCTTGGTGGCGCAGTGGTTGAGAATCTGCCTGCCAACGCAGGGGACACGGGCTCGAGCCCTGGTGTGGGAAGATCCCACATGCCGTGGAGCAACTAGGCCCGTGACCCACAATTACTGAGCCTGCGCGTCTGGAGCCTGTGCTCCGCAACAAGAGAGGCCGCGATAGTGAGAAACCCGCGCACCGCGATGAAGAGTGGCCCCCGCTTGTCACAACTGGAGAAAGCCCTCGCACAAAAACGAAGACCCAACACAGCCATAAATAAATAAATAAATAAATAAATAAATAAATAAATAAAATTTTAAAAAAGGAAAAAAATAAACTTGTTATAAAAAAACAAAAAAACAGTGAGTTGGAGGAACTCAGTTAATTTACAGAGATTTATTTTTGTAAAAATAGAGATAGGATGTAGGAAAATGGTCAATAGAAAGCTCACTTTAGAAAGAAGCTCTTTTTATAAGATAAAGAGGAAAAATAATCAGAATTTAATTAGCTGAAATCTTTATTGAATGTTCCATTTGGGGCATAACAAAGAACTCTGTACCTAGGATACAATGTATAATATTAGAAAGATGTGATCTTAATCTTTAGAATTCACTGTTTTAAACATCCTCCATCACTTACTTAACCTGTGTTCAGTTTTAAGTGATTCTTTTTTCCCTTAGTTAGTTGTAACATTTCTGCAATTTGCTCCAGAATTACTTTAGATAGATGTGTGGCCCATTGACATATTTTAAAATTTTAGATTTGTGTGCCTTTAGGCCGCACACTCAGTCTTTTATTTGCCATAGTCTCTGCCATTTCTATGGTCTCTGCCTTACCACACTTATTTCACTTATGTGAAACACCTGGCCTTTGGAGACATATGTCACTCTTGCTAAACCTTTACCTAACAGGCACAAGGCAAGGATAAAAAGGAAAAGGATAATTCCTGTCTGTTCAACCCATGCCTGCAAAGTTCTTACCTTTTCCTGTCATGCCTAGTGAGTGGGGATTCCCACAAGGCTTGGATGAGCATGTCTGAAACCAAGTGATCTTTAAATTATCCCTCTGCCTGGTGTCATCTCCTGGTTTTAGTTATGGCTTTCTAATGCTCCAAGTGCTGCTAAGTCTGTCATTTGCCGTAATATACTGTGAATAAAGGACTATGCTAAATTTCCCTTAAGTCACAGTCTAGTGGAAGGTAAGGACTTCTAGTTTTATCTAGTTATTTCTCATACTTTTTGAATTGATATTTTTGGAAATGATACATTCCTTGGGGACCTCTTTTGGAGGAGGGGCCTATTATTAATACAGTAGTATTTCCAACTGTATTTAAATGAATGTCTTCAAAATGTAATGGTTAAGGTGTTTATGTGGTAATAGAACTTAAAAATAAATCCTATAAATCATTACTAATTTGAAATGAAAAACTCTGAACCATCCAGGTATCACTCTGTTTAAAATTGCCCTGACCACATTCTCTGTCTTCCTTACTCTGATTTATTTTTCTTCATCAGACTTTTCACCACTTAAATTGCGTATTTGTGTCTTTATTTGTTGTCTGTCTCTTCCTACTATGTAAGCATGTGAGCAGGGACTTGTTTCTGATTCCTGTTCTATTTCACTGCTTACAACAGTGTCGGATACATAATGAGACACTTACTAAATATTTGGTGTAGGAGTGCATGAAACCCTTCTCATCCACCTGTAGTATGTTCTCTTCTGGGTGCTGCCCTCTCCACTCTACTGTCAGCATCCTTTGGCTTAGTACATATAAAACACGGATCCTGATGTTGTAACTCTCCCTACTCGAAGCCCCCCATTGTCCTCAGAATGACATCAGTCCTTAAGTATATCTCACTTAATCCTCTCACTTTAATACAATTTGTTGTCTATCTGCCTGTTTTTTTTGTTTTTTTAATTAAACCTTTGAGCTCCTTGAAGAAAAGAACTTTGTTGTCTTCATCGACTTATCCCCTACCCCTTACCTGGTATCTGAAGGTGCTCAAGAAATGTTTGTAGAATGAAGGAGTAACATTTTACATGGGGAAAAAAAGGCAAGTCCGGAGGTGATAGGATACATGCTGCTGGTGAGCAGCAGGGTTGGACTGACTCCCTCAGGCCAGTGCTCTACCACTAATAGGAGTGGATTTTGATTTTTAACAAAAAGTATTTTTGTTTCTTCACTTACAGATATTGAAGATGTTAAGAAGTACAAACCTGGTTACTTAGAAGCTACGCTTAATTGGTTTAGATTTTATAAGATACCAGAGGGAAAACCAGAAAACCAGTTTGCTTTTAATGGAGAATTCAAGAACAAGGTGAAGTTGATAATCTTTATTCTAAAATGTGCCTGTGATACCTGTACAATATTTCTTTCACTTTGGGCGATTTCATATGTGAACATTTGTATATAGTATGATAACAAAAGTGCTCTTTACCGACTTTCATATTTAAGGACATTATTTTATCATTTTTATGTTTAAAAAAGTTTTAGGAGATCTCTCTAAGTAAATCAGTAAGGCTGATAAATACCTATATGCATCTGTTTATCTATCAGTAAGTCCTTCATCTCAGAAAATGAAGGATTTCCATGATCAGTCTAAGTCTGCAAATTGTATATGAAGAAAAGCCTTCCATTTACTTATTCCAGAGAAGAGAAAGTTACTTACCATTAAATGCAGATCCAAAGGGGCTTCCCTCCTAAGTGTTCATCCTACCATGGCTGAATTAAGCTGCTTAACAATTAAGACAGCACTTGAATTATCTTACTGTCAGAGGATTTTTCTATTAGAAAACCACAAAGTTACCAGAAAGTGGCTCTAATATGACACATATGGAGGAAATAGACCAAGAGTTAAAGTCAAAAACATGGACTATGTCTTTTAAACTTACTGCCACTATATAAATTTCACATTATAAACCAACCTTTAAGTGATACTAATAAATAAAGTATGTTTTGCAGGTAAAGTAAGCCATGGTCGTGAAAACTTTAAGATTACAATAAGCATTTTGTTATACAAGAGTTTATTGCTGAACCCAGTATTTTTTAAAGGTACATTAAAAGAACCCTTAAGATCTTGAGGGCTTTGTCTAGGATTTTTAAATATAAATGTAAAACTATTATTTTAGACTGTAATCTCTCACTTAAGGAAAATTAGGAACATTTTGGGGGAAAAATATAAAGAATTTTCTGCTTTGGAAAAATAAAGCAAGTTTTCCTTAGACGGTCTTACTAGATCTATATCTATTGTTGATTTTGTATTTTTAGATGCTATATGAATTCATACTAAGAAAAAAAATTAGAAAATGTTGAGGTTTGCTACCTTCAGACAGTGGATAATCTAAAACGATTATGCAATTGGACTACTTACAGCTTTGATGATGATGAAATTAATAGGTATATGCTTATTTACAAGCAAGATATTGACAGTAGGCTAACCACTTTACATTCAACATCTTATTTATTCTTTCAACAACTCTATGATTTAAATCAGGGGTTGGCAAACTTTTTTGTGTAAAGGACCGGAAAGTAAATATTACAGACTTTGTAGGCCATATGGTCTCTGTCACAACTACTCAACTCTTCCATTGTAGCACTAACGCAGTCAGAGGCCATGCACAGATGAATGGGCATGACTGTGCTCAATAAAAACTTTATTTACAAAAACACATGGTGAGCTGGATTTGGCCCACAGGCCCAAGTTTGCCAACCCTTGATTTAGATGATCTTCATTACATTGCATATTATAGATGAAGAAATTAATACAATGAGATTAAGTAATCTGCATAAAGTACCTTATCTGGTAAATAAGGATGTGAGAATTTATACTCAGGTTTGCCTGACTACAGAGCTCATGTTCTTAATAATTAACTGTCATACTATGACTAGTTCCATGTTAGTATAATGATGTGATTGCAGTGTCTGTTTTTGGTTTTTAACTAGGCTTTTGCTCTTGAAGTTATTAAATCTACTCATGAATGTTGGAAAGCATTGCTTATGGAGAAGTGTGCTGGAGGGGCTATAAATTGGTAAGGACTTGTCTTTTCTATGTAGAGTTATTTTATTACTAACTGGTACTAAAGAGCCATATAATACTGCTCAGATCTGATTTTTTTTTTAAGAGAATTGAAATATTTTTTCATTTAAAAAATGTTTACAGAGCACCTATGTGAAAGGTATTACCAAGTGCTGGGCACTATGAAATTAGGAATTGACATGACCCCTTTTCCCAAGGAATTTATAGTTTAGTGGGGTATACTGTCAAATAAAGAGGCATTTAATTATAAGGCACTGTGAATATATGCAAAGGTGGATTTTCAGCGACTTTTCAACATGCAGACGTATGATTAATTGATGTAATAAGTACCACATCATTTCTTGGTAAGAACAGTTAAAAGCCTTCTTATCCAACAGGATCTGGGTCACCAGCTAATTGATTAAGGGGAATCAAACAATAGTAACATATATAACTCAAGCGTTTTATTTTACTTTAAAACATTTAAGTGTACATTCATTTATCAATCTGTGGATATAGGGCTAAGACCTTTTCTGTATAGATTACATATAGATTATATATAGCCTAACTTAATATATAATAGAAAGTAAAGATCAAATCCTGTAATCTTTAAACTCCTTACACTTAAAAACCCTTATAAATTTTTAGGGTTCTTTTTTTCTAACATTTTACAGTTGTCTTACCACACCTAATTTGATACCAGGTTTTTATAGTGATTCACCTTCATGGAGGCTTTTTACAGCCTCGATAGTGTGTACAGCCTCAGTGGTTTTAGAGCCCACTTGGTGTTCATAGAAACAGTTCTCTTTCCATACTCCCTTCATTGATGGGCATAATTACAGCTTTAATTATGAAATTGTAATACCAAAGACCACTGACATAAAAAAGGTTTGGAAACAAAAACAGCTGACTCTTGGTAAGCCTAACTAGGAAGCAAAAGTACACAGTCTTTCTGGAGAGCAGAGTCCTACCCATCTTCGTTGTCCTGTTTGAATCAGGGGAAAGTGGGAAGCCATTTACTCTTCAGCAAATACTGATTGAGGGTCTCCTGCCAAGTACTGTGCTGATAGTAGGGTTGCTGCTGTGAATACAATAAAGAGAGTCCCCGTCCTTCTGGGGCATAAAGTCTGGGAATCAAGAGAGACATTAAAGAAATCATTAGAATAAAGTAATATGGAGTAAAGAATTAGGCAGTCTCAAGGAATATTTTATCCAAGTCATCAGAGGCTCATCTTGCAAATGCTTGGGCGTTATAGCTTCCGATTCTGTTTCTCTTGAGTCTAGAGTAACACTGTGGACTCCATCTTCTCCTCCCATTTTTCTTACCTCTTATGTATTGATAGAATACCCTTTTTTTTCATATAGTCTTAAAATTTAGGTAATTGTGTCTAACATAAATAGTACAACTTACTAACAAGAAAACTGGGTGTAATGAAATGTCATCTAGCCCTCACTATCCTAGTAACTAATAGACTGAATTCTTCTTTATGGTCAAATATTCTAAGTCAGATATTAATGTGATGGGCTCCTCTAAAAAGAGGGGCCTCTGATTATCCAAAGAGGTATTTGCTTGCCGTTTGCTTTCCTCTCCTTCCTAATGGTACTTTCAGAAAAGCTTTTGCAGTCTTTAACGGGACTTGTATGGTTCCCAGGTTTCCTGAGCTGCACAGCTAGAGAACATCTCTGGTTAGATTTTCTATAGCTTGATAGCATTCCTTCTATGCTGATTCTAATTATCTTTACTGTGAAGGTAACTTTATTTCTATGCTCTGTGGAGTCATTTTGCTGTAGCTTCCTAGGTAAAGATAAGGATTACATTAACAATAATAATTGACATTTATTGAACTCTAGTAGTTTTCAGGTTCTAAGAGTTTTATATGTATTATCTAATTAATATTCACCAGAACCCTATAAGATGTGTATCATTATTTTATCCATTTTACATATGAGGAAATTGAGGCCACGTAGAGATTGTGACCTATCGAAGGTCTCACTGTGTGATGGATTTAAGCCAGACTTCAAACCTACTCTCTCCACAGCTTTATTCTTCCTCTATGTTTTCAAAGAATACAACAAAAGTAATTTTTTTAGCTTGAAAAATTTTAGGATATAAGTTTCTGGTTATAAATTTTACACATCTAGATAATTTCAAGTCAAAATATTCAGAATTTTAACTCATTTTTGTCCATATTTTCTTTATTTTTTGTCACTACTTGATTTGTAAAATATATTTATATTAATAAAATTTTTCTTTCCTTTGTCTTTACCTAATGAATTGCTTCTCTCTCTCAGTTCCTTACAGTGTACTCTGTTATTGATTACCAAACCATCCCCCCTTCCTTTTTAACCTGTTCTCCCCACGCAAATCAGTTTAGGTCTGAACTGAAGACATTATCACAGCAGTTCTCTCAAACAACGTATAGTACAGCACAATTACCCAGGGAAACCATTAGAAAATTCAAATGCGTTATCCTTTTCTTTAAACCTGGTGAATTAGGATCTCTGAGGAGTAGGGTCTAAGCATCTGTATGTTTTAAAAGCTCCCTGGCTTCTGATGAGCTTCTCTGCTTAGAACCATTAAATCCAAACTTCTCTTAGAAGAACAAACAAGGCCTTCCAGGATTTGGCACTTGCTACCCGTCTAGCCTCATTTTCCGTCACTTCTTGCCTCTTTTTTCATGTTCCAGCAACTTAGAACCACTTGTCACTCCTCACAAACACCATGTTCTTATTGACCTCTGGGCCATACTCATTTTGTTTCCCTTTGCCATGATTTTCTTCTCACTTCTTGACATGGCTGACTTACTTATCTTTTAAGACTTGGTTTTGACATTGCTTTCTCAAGGAAACTTTCCCTCATCTTAGCCTTGTGCTTGCTAAGGTGCCATTACACTCTATTCCTTGCCCCCCTGTGTAGTCCTATCACTGCATTTATTAATTAACTGCTTGTTTTATGAGTTTGTCTTTTCCTCTAGAGTGTAAGTTCCTCAAAAGTAGATGAATAAAGATGTTGTATTCATCTTTATATTCCTTATCCCTGACATGTAGTAGCCACTCAATAAATACTTGTTGGAGTAATTGCTGAATAATATTTTAAAGCCAACAAATAGATGTTTTTTTAAAATAAATTTATTTATTTACTTATTTATTTATTTTTTGACTGCCTTGGGTCTTTGTTGCAGTGCGCGGGCTTCTCATTGCAGTGGCTTCTCTTGTTGCGGAGCACGGGCTCTAGGCGCATGGGTTTCAGTAGTTGTGGCACACGGGCTCGGTAGTTGTGGTGCACAGGCTTAGTTGCTCCGCGGTACGTGGGATCTTCCTGGACCAGGGCTCGAACCCGTGTCCCCTTCATTGGCAGGCGGATTCTTAACCCCTACTGTGCCACCAGGGAAGTCCCTAGATGTTGTTTTTTAAATCCAGTAGTGACTCTACTGTTTCCAGGAGCCCTGCATTTATTAAATTATTTAATTGATAATCCTCTTTATCACAGTAAGTTTTGTCATTGTTATTTTTATTCCTTTTCCCCACTGCTTAATGTTTACTCTGGAAGCTACGTATTTTTTTTAGCAGGGATAATTTTGTTATTTCTGTTTTTACCAAAAACAACTTTAAATTCTTTGTCGGAGAAATACAGTTTTTTGCCATTTGGGTTTACTCTTCAACTCTTCTCACCCTTTCTTCATCATGGTTTATGTATCTTACCTTATTTTTAAGAAATCAGAACTGCACTGTTCATTTCACCCATTAATTTTATTTCACTAATCATTATTCTGATCCATTCGTCTTACAAATTTTTCAAGTTTTGACTGATTCTCAACTTTCCTTCTAATTATAAAACTGCTTTAATTTCTTTACTCATAAATTGTTTTGCCTTGCAACTACTCTCCTGTTTAACATATTCTTTACAGTACTGTCAGAATTATCTTTGAAAAATACAGATGTGATTGTCATTTTTATGCTTAAAATCTTCTTGTGACTCCCTTCAATTAATAGGATCTAATACAGCTCTTCTATATATTAAACAGTGTGTCTAAACCGACTTTTCCAGCCTCCTGTTCATCTCCTATTTCATTGTCTTTCCTCCATGAATGCCTGCTCATTCTTCAGGAAGCAGTTTAGATGTCACCTCTGCAAAGTATTTTCATTTCTTTTGGACAAAATTAACTATACCCTCACCTGTGCTCTCATATCACTGCTATTTCACACCTCTAGGTAGAACTTGGAGTGTTTTATTACTTTTTTTATGCTCTAAATTGAGTTTGTACTTTAGCCCTAGTGACAGGACTTGGCATATAGTAGGTAGTTTAAACATGCTTACTAAATGGAAAAATTATATAAATATATATGAAGTTTTTCAAAATATGTCTATATTTCAGATATATATATATTTGTTCATATATATATTCTTCCAAATTGTTTATGTCTTGAAGTTGTTTCTTTTACCTTTCCAGAGGAAGGTGTATCTGATCCATATATGGCTAGCTCCAGTTCTTTTAGCTTTGTATAGATTTACTTCAATGTCAGTTTTCTCCGACAAACTCTGGAGGTTATGGACCCAAATCATCATTCTTATCTCTTTAAATTTTCTCTCTCCTTTTTTCTTCAGTACTTTGCTTTAGAATGAAAAGCCTTGAGCAGTCTGAATCCTGGGCACTGTCTTTGAGGATTCTCATGAGTGTGGGCCTTTGTCTGATTTGAAATTGTCTTGAAGAAAATAATCTTCTCTTTACTAAAATTTCATATTGCTGGCCCTGTAAATTTCATCTTTTAGGTATCTGTTTATTATTTGCAGGTAATTTTCTATTTCTGTTTCTTTTTATTTAACGACTTATTTTGCTCTTTATATAGCTATTAATATATCTTTATTATTTGTAAATGAAATTTGGTTTGTTGTGCATAGAAATTTTGGTATTGTTGATCTTTTGTTCTAATGTCATATCTGCTTATTTTGATCAGCAAGATCGTGTGTAGGCTACACAATGTTTATAAATTTAGAACAAAATATTTAATATCTTATTATAAAAAGGAAAACAGCACATTCTTCCCAGTCAGTATTTTTAATCTCATTTACAGTAGGCACCATCATCTTTCCTTTAAGTGGTTATACTGCTTCTCCTCTTGTATGCCATAGTCATAGTTTGAAAGCTAGAAAGAACCCTAAATATTACAATGTTCATGGGGGCTCCATGGTTCGACATTGTATCCCCAGCATCTAGAAATGTCCCTAACACATGGCATAAGAATAATTTTTTGAATCAATAAATAATATGAGTCAGTGTTAACTATTTTTGTATAAGGGACAATTCAGATAAAATTAAAATGTTTCTTGATAACATGCCTTTTATTATACCTTCCAACATTCAAAGTAAAAATCACTTCCTTAAATCCTGAGGAAAGTATATTGCAACCCAGATTGCATTCTTTATTAACTAAAAGGATATTAGTGAGGAGGATGGCACTGTTTGTAGAAATAAAATGCTATAAAAAAAGGGGGGGTCTATTGGAGAAATAGTAACAAGGGGCTTTGTAATCTCTCCTCTTTTATATATTATATATCATTCAAGAATCTCCTAAGTCCATTTGTATATACCTTCCATTTAATTCCTGAAACAGCCATACTAATAATTTGTCCAAGGTGAAAAATGGCAGAGCTTGTTGGCTTCCTAGATTCTAGCTGGTTACTTGTCAAGATATTTTATTGGGGATATTTTAAAAGTTACTCAGTTTTTTAAATTTACAGTGCTGGCTTTACTATTTTCTTTCTTTTCTAATATTTCTGTTGATGGTTTTGCTTTGTTGTGGGAATAGAGGATTACTTTAGAAATAGGTTATCAGATTTAACAGGTAAAAATAGAGGACACCCCCTTAAATCTAAATTTCAGATTTTAATGTAAATGTCTCTTGGGATGTACTTATACTAAAAAATAGTTTGCTTGGGACATACTTATACTAAAAAATAATTTGCTGTTTATCTGAAGTTCAAATTTAACTGGGTGTTCTGTGTTTTGTCTGGCAACCCTATTTACAGGATTCCCTGTTCTCTCATCACCATTTTCCCAGAATTCCCGAGGAATGTTTCACTTTGGTGTAGTTTTAATGTTAAAAACATTGTGTGTAGCAGGGGTCCCCAACCCCCAGGCCACGGACCAGTACCGGTCAGTGACCAGTTAGGAACTGGGCCACACAGCAGGAGGTGAGCGGTGGGCGGGTGAGCGAAGCTTCATCTGTATTTGCGGCCGCTCCCCATAGCTCGCATTACTGCCTGAGCTCCACCTCCTGTCAGCATTATGGTGAGTTGTATAATTATTTCATTATATATTACAAAGTAATAATAATAGAAATAAAGTGCACAATAAATGTAATGGGCTTGAATCATCCCCAAACCATCCACCCCCTCCCCCCACGCCAGTCCGTGGAAAGATTGTCTTCCACGAAACCGGTCCCTAGTGCCAAAAAAGGTTGGGGACCGCTGGTGTATAGCATATTTAGTATACACCATGTTTTCTTCAGAGGAGTAGCACTTAAGACTTTTCAGTGTCTGTTTTTTTGCCTTGTTCCTTTTAAATTTAGTTTTGACTTTTTTTAGAGAAACATTTAACTTATAAAGCCTTACCTTTTTCAGTTTTTAGCTTACTTAAACATGGGCTGTGAAGAAGAGAGTATAACATAGTTTAGTCTTAAAGATGATAATGCCACCTTTCATCAAACATCATCACTTATGCCAAGAATGAAAACAAATTCCACATTTTGAGTCTGGATAGAAAGCAAAATGACCACTTTCATAATTGCTATGTACCCAGTGTCTGATTACGGGCAGATGTAGCTGAGAAGATAAATAAATAACTAGACAGATCTTTTATCATATATATCCCAGCATATTTCACAAAGCCATTGCCAAAATAAATTTGATAATGTACATCCCTTAGATCCACTTGGAGAGCACACATGCGTGTGTGCGGGTGTGTGTGTGCATGTGTGTGTTTCATCTATTAATTATCTCCTTTAGGGATCTGCTAATCACTTATTCCTTCAATTGTGAAAAATTAATTTGGCTTTAATGCCCTTCTGTACTACCTTTTTCTGTATCCATTTTAATCTGATTTCTTTGATGAAATTTTAAAAAATCAGACTTAATACGTTTGAGGGGAATGATGCATTTGCTTTCATCTGGGAGGTAAGAAATACGTGGTGGGCAGCATGTTTGTGGAGATAGCATGCTAGTCCCCACTGTGTGGGAAGACTTTGGACTTTATAGAGCCTTTACTGGTCATGGGAGGAGCTGCTGTCTGTGCCTTGCTAAGCTTCCTTACTTGTACAAAAACTGAGCTTTCATGTTCCTGTGGTTTCCTCTCACCACTGTTAGCTTAGTCTTCCATACCTGTCTGAGAAAGAGATTCTACAACATCTTTCAGCAGCCAATTACAGTGTTTATCACCTCACTTAGAGGAAAGTTCTTCCTCATGGTCGTCGTTCTGTGGGTCAAATTTGTTTTTTCTTTTCTTCAGTAAAGGTGAAGGGTAGTGGAATAGCCTTATATATATACCAGGAGATTATTTAAATTTGTATACTATCATTTGATTTTTTTTTTTTTAATTCTGGAGAGTGCAATGCTATGGAGCACTTTATATTTATAACTTTGCCTGAAAGAATGTACAAGACCCCAGTTGTCCTAATTTATATTCATCCAGGTCCTTTTTCAGGGTATCTTATTCACATGTCTGCAGTGCTCTAGCATTCTGCATTAGAAGGTCTCTTGTCTCCTTTTGAGTGAGTGAGTGAGAGACAGAGAGAGAGAGTGTGTGTATGTGTTATTATCCACTGAGATCCAAAGACTCAGTAACTGTTGGCTGGGATCATACACTCAAATGTAAAGTATTTGAGACCTGGTTTTCTTTTTGGTAATTGCTCCTTTTTTATCCTGTTTAATAATAATATTCTCTTTTCCTCTCCAGCACAAATGTGCAGGTATGTGATAGCCCTTTCCATTGCTCTCAAGAGGAAGCAAGATCATTAGTTGAATCGGTAAGGGACAAATGTCCAAGGCATCCTTTATTCTTATAAATGTCATGGGGAAGTATAGCAGAAATTCTGAAAAATCTAGCAATGAAATGTATCAAGCCTTTTGGGGAGCATAAAGTTTAAAAATAACATTAAAATTATTTTTTTATGCAGGGAATTTAGATTAAAAACCTTAAAACCTTTTAGTTGTATTTCTATTTTCTAAAGTACATTAACCACTTAACTGATTTCATATGATACTATTTTTCACCAATTTATTGTTGTTTTAATGCATTTGCTCTCCTCTATACTGACCTGTTCCCATGAGTTATCCACAATCCAGTGTCTAAATTGTGACTGGCTGCTGGCACAGGTGCATTTCGGCTCAAAAAAAAATGAAATAAATACATCTGTTTTCCTTTTTTTCCATTTAGTTTGATTGCCTCACAAGCTTTCCTTCTCTTAACTAAGATGATATCCTCGGATTTTTACATGTCTTAGTGATAATGCTGCCTGGAGGCAACTGAATTTATTAGCAAAGTAATGCTTGATTTGGAGGCCACTAAATAAGAAAGTTCAAATTCAGATAATCAAGTAATGTTGCTATGTAAAGTGTGTTCAGGAGTGATCTTAGGCTAGAAATCCCATTTATTAATTAAGGGTTTTGGGGGTTTTTTTCTCTTAATTATCAGATAGAAACTAGTGAACTTAGATCTTTACTTAAGGAACAACAAAAATGTTTGCTCACAATGGCTGCTTTGAATTTTTTTCCCATTAATTAATCAGTTATTTAATTATTGCCTGCTACGTGTGGTTAGAATCTTGGTGCTGGGGATGCAGTATTAAAAGACACAAAGGGCTTCCCTGGTGGCGCAGTGGTTGAGAGTCTGCCTGCCAATGCAGGGGACACGGGTTCGAGCCCTGGTCTGGGAAGATCCCACATGCCGCGGAGCGACTAAGCCCGTGCGCCACAACTACTGAGCATGCGCGTCTGGAGCCTGTGCCCCGCAACGGGAGGGGCCGCGATAGTGAGAGGCTCGCGCACCGCGATGAAGAGCGGTCCCTGCACCGCGATGAAGAGTGGCCCCCACTTGCCGTAACTAGAGAAAGCCCTCGCAAGAACTGAAGACCCAACACAGCCAAAAATAAAGAAATAAATAAATAAAGTAGCTATAAAAGACACAAAAACCTCTTTCCTCGTATAGCTGACATTCTAGTTGGGGTGCTGGATAATAAATAAATACACAAGTGAAATATATAGTGTTTGTGAATGCGATAAACGCTATGATGAAAAATGAATGAGGGAAGAGGGGATAAAGTGCCAGGAGTGGGATGAGAGTTGTAGTGATTGAAAAGTAGTAGGGGACAGCCCCACTGAGGGGAGAACGGACCTGAGTCAAGATTTGTAGAAGGTAAGGGACTGAGCCAAGTGACTATCTAAAGGAGGAGAATTCCATGCTGCAGCCCAAAGGCCATGAGGCAAGTGGGTACCTGACATGTTCAAGAAATACCCGAGGAGCCACAGTGGCTGGTGGAGTAGAAAGAGTCTAAGGGAGAAAGGACGAGATGAGATCAGAAATGCGTGGATCTGGGGGTGAAAGTGGAGGCAAATTATTATGAAAGACACTGTATAATACCCTTAGAGACTATTTTAAGAATTTCATTTCTTATTCTGAATACGAAGGAACCATTGAGGGATTTAAGCAAAGGAGTGATATGATCTGATTTAGATTATTTTTTTAAATTTTTTTAAACGTTTCTTTTAATTAATTAATTAATTTTATATTTATTTTTGGCTGTGTTGGGTCTTCGTTTCTGTGCGAGGACTTTCTCCAGTTGCGGAGAGCGGGGGCCACTCTTCATCGCGGTGCACGGGCCTCTCACTATCGCGGCCTCTCTTGTTGCGGAGCACAGGCTCCAGACGCGCAGGCTCAGTAGTTGTGGCTCACGGGCTTAGTTGCTCCGCGGCATGTGGGATCTTCCCAGACCAGGGCTTGAACCCGTGTCCCCTGCACTGGCAGGCGTATTCTCAACCACTGCGCCAGCAGGGAAGCCCCTGATTTAGATTTTAACGAGATGACTCTGGCTGCGTTGGTGAGAACGGGCTAGGGAAGCAAGGGAAGATGCAGGGGAGCCGTGACAGTAATGCAGGCTACAATATTGGTGTATTTTCTTCAAGTTTTCAATTTTATATCTGTGTCATTAGATTCTGAACTTAGTTCTCATCAATATTTATTATTAATTCTTTAAGAAAAAAATTAAGGAAAACAAATTAAAAACTTTATTCACGTAGTCTCCCACTAATCTCAGATTAAGACTATTTCATTTATTTTAGTTTGGGTTTTATAAATGATAGATATAATAGATACTTGTCTTAAAATTAGCTGTAAGAATAAAGTTTCAATCTTACATCTTTTTTAAAAAGTTGTTTCCTAGCATATTAGTAGGAAAAGTCCTCTTGGAAAAAAATAATAATTGGAGAACATGGATATGATCTGGATAGTTTGATTTGGGGAACAAGATTAGAATTCAGAAACATTAACATCCAGCTTTAATTACATGGTTTGGTAGCTTTGTTGTGTTTCATAATAATGAAGAAGGTGCTATACTGATTTTTCACTGAGAAAGCTATGGTAGAAAATCAAAATGCAGAGAAAGCAGTCCCTCATCATCAGCTCTAGTGGAACTTATCGTATATGGGATTTCACCATTAAAAATTTGTAAGTCAAAGAATTGCTCTATTAGCAGCCTCATTAGTGATTCAGGAGCTCAGATTAGGTAACAATTTCTCCTGAAAATTTTATCAACTTGTAATAATGAAATTCTTTGTAGTCAGAGCATTTTGGCTTGGCATTTTATCTCTTCAGAACCACATTGAGATGTTTGAATCAGCATTACTTAGGTATATATTCCCAGATCTCTCTATTTTGCTATATATTGAATGTTGCACTGACTTCAAAGTACTGTCAGCTTTTGTTTGTCCTTTGCTTGCTCAGAATAACTTAAGGCATTAAAGTCATCCATCAAACTTGATCATGTTCAGACCACATCAATCCTGGGCCTGTATGGAAACAAATTATAACCCCAAGGTTTATTAGTGGACTTAGAATAAGTGAACTCATTCTAACAAGTTAATCAACTTAGGTAATATTATCTTAAGACAGATGTGTAGATGTTAAATGAGTCTGGGGACTTCCCTGGTGGTCCAGTGGTTAAGACTTTGCCTTCCAGTGCAGTGGGTATGGGTTCGATCCCTGATCGGGGAGCTAAGATCCCACATGCCTCGTGGCCAAAAAACACAAAAAAATAAATAAAACAGAAGCAATATTGTAACAAATTCAATAAAGACTTTAAAAATGGTCCACATCAAAAAAATCTTTAAAAAATAAAAAAATAGATAAATAAATGAGCCCGAAGTTATGCTTAAAACAAGGCCAGATAGTAATACAAGTTTTCACTTTCTAGATGTATATTCACAGAATATTCAGAATGATCGTTAACTAGGTGGGATTTTAGGATCAAGTAATTGGCTTTGGTGAACATATACTTCTGAAGTATACAAAGAAAAGAAATGGACTAAACTCTTGAGGGATTAGGAGAACTGTTGCAGGAAGCATATACTGGTGAACATATATTGATCAAAATACATTTAAGTGTAGTAGCATTGAGGCCTCCCCCCAAAATCATTAAGTAGTCACCCAACAATATGTACAGATCAATTAAATTAGGAAAAATAGTGTCACCATAACCAAGAAAAATAAAATAAAAGCCAACACCCTGATGAATATTATTTGGATGCATTTTAGAAACAAAAGAGAAAATATCTACAGAAGTAATTTGTCAGACTTAGGTTAGAGATCTTAAGAAGGATAGCTGATCTGGATCTGAGGAGGATAAGGAGAACTGAAATGGTCAGAAAGGTTATTGGATTTTGTTTATAAATGCAGATGTTTGAATTATATACAATCATGAAAGGCATGGCTGTGTCAAAAACAAGGTTTGCTACTTAGATCTGAACACACTAGGGATCCACAGAGACAGTTGGTTACTCTGGGCGTCCGGGCTACAGTGTGTGGCCACCGGCAACAGGAGTAACTCTCAGTGGTAGTTCAACCACAGGACCACCCAATTACATTTTTCTGGATAGTGTGTCTTTTTTATAGCCAAAAAGGTAGGACTCTTTCCCAATTTTTGAAGACTGTATGACCAGAAGTTGGAGCTTTATTTCAGGGAACAAGGTTCAGAGCCTTTATAGGGAACAAGGAATGTATGTTTGTGTATGTGTGTGCACACATGAGTGTGCGTGTGTGCATACACATGTAGTTTTCCTTTCAGATCTAATATCAGTTGATATTTAATGACAATTGATTCTGGGATTTAAGATGCTAGTTTTAGGATCCTTTACTGTATATAAAGTGTTATTTGGAAAATATATTGAGAAGATGGGAACAAAATTTACAAGCTTTATCTAATATATATAATTAGAGAATACATTGTTTTTTCTAGTACATGTGGACACTTCCAAAAATTGAGTATATGTTAGGCCACAAAGAGTTGGAAAAAAATACCAAAGAGTTGAGGTAATGCAGACCACATTCTCTGTCAACAGTATAACAAAGTTACTAATCAGTTATAAAAATATTAAAAGAAAAAAACCCCAAATCTGTGTTGTTTGGAAACTAAAAATACCTCTCAAGTCATGCCTCAAAAAAATGAATTATGAAAAATTATAAAATATTTAAAATTGAGTGACAACTAAATCACTCTATGTCAAAACTTGCATGATGCAGCAAAAATAGTTTTTGAGAGAAATTAACTGTATACAGCAGAAATGAAGAAAGAAAATTGAGAGGCTGAAAATTCAACTCAATAAGCACTGTTTTTTTCTTTTTACATTATAAGAGAGAAAATTATAAAGAGTAGAGCAAATATTTAATGAAATGGAAAACAAGGAGATAATGAAAAGGATCAATTAAAATAAAAGCTGGATTTTCTTCTTTTAAGGCTAATAATATAGACAAACTTATTACAGGAAAGGCAGTGAAATAGAGAAGCCATAAATAAAAATATCAAAAATTAAAATTAAGACATTATTACAGACACAGGAGATACATAAGTAATCAGAAAGGAATACTCGGGACTTCCCTGGTAGTCCAGTGGTTAAGACTCCATGCTTCCACTACAGGGGGGACAGGTGGCATGGGTTCAATCCCTTTTCAGGAACTAAGATCCCACGTGCCACGCAGTGTGGCCAAAAAAAAAAAAAAGAAAGAAAGGAATATTCTAAATTGCTTTTGGCAATACCTTTCTAAACATAGATGAATTGACAATTTTTAAAAAAATATAAATTACAATGTCAAAGCAAGAATAAACAGAAAACCCAAATAGACTTATCAACAGTTTAAAGGAATACTTAATTATGAAAATGACAATTTCTCCCATATTAATTAATGAAGTCAATCTATTTTTAATCAGAATTTCAATAGGGTTTTCACTGAACTTGGTAAGATAATCCTAAAATTTATATGGAATATTAAAGGGCCAGGAATAACCTAGAAAAGACTGACAAATTTAAATAAAGTTTTTTTTCAAGCTGTAAACAATTAAAGATACCACAAAATAAGTCAAAAGATAAGCCATTGATTGGGAGAAGATACTTGCATATAAGTGACAAAAGGATTAACAACTTATTCAAATCAACAAGAAAAAAATAACCAGTAGGAAAAAAAATGGGCAAAAGTATGAATGGGCAACTCACAAGAGGGAATATTTAAATTGCCAGTAAACATGTGAAAATCTGCTGTATTTCCCCAGTGATCAATGAAATCAAATTAAGACATAGTGCAATTTCATAGTTACCAGATAGGCAAACGTTTACAAGTGTTTTTAAGCAAGTGGAGAAGGGAGACCACTTGTACTTGTTGATATGCTTTATGGGAGTATAAATTAGTACAGCTACCTTGAAGCGCAATTAAGTGATTTCTAGTATAGTTGAAGATGCTTATAACCCACTACTCTGAAGTTACCTTTCTAGATGTACATTCTATAGAGACACTAATACATACGTTTTTATGATCAGACATGGGAAAGTTGGAAACTGGACAAATGTCTATCAATAGAAAACTGGGTAAATAAACTGTAGTATATTTGTACAGTGGAATACTATACCACAGGTAAAAATATGTGAATTAGAACTATATGACTCTACATGGATAAAACCTGAAAGTGCAGTGTTGGGTGAAAAAAGCATTTGGATATAGTATGCATTGTTGAAGTAAAGTTTAAAACACCCAAAGCAGCACCATATATTTTTAATGAATACAAACAGATACGTTGCTCACATTTTAGAAACATAAATAAGAACAATAAACACCAGTTTCAGCATAGTGGTTAGGAGAAGTTACTTCTGAGAGGGAATAAAAATAAGTAAGGTCTTTATTTTTGATGAGTCGGGAGAAAAAGAGACTTCAGTTGTAACTTTTCTGAAATAACCATGTTAACTCTAAAAAAATCTAGAGAGTAGATATTTGTTATAATGGTCTCTTCATTTTCTGTGTGTTTGAAGTATTGATATTTCATAATTAAGGGAATTTGTATGCCCAGAAAAACAACACAGAAAATTAATGAAACCAAAAATTGACTCTTTGAGACCAGCAAAACTGATAAACACTTTAGCCAGAATGTTCAGGAAAGAAAAGAGAGAAGACAAATCTTTAATGTCAGGAATGAGACAAGTGGCATCACTACTGATTTAGGAGCTATTAGGAGAACAATAGAGAAATATTGTGAAAAAACTTTATACCAGTTAATTTCACAAGTTGGATGAAATGGGCAGATTCCTTGAAATACATAAACTACCAAAACTCACTGAAGAAGAAATAGGCATAAACAACTTAAATTTGCACTTAAAAACCTTTCTGTAAATACAACTCTACAACTCTAGACCTTGGATCCCACTGCTTTTATTAAGCATTGTATTGAAGCTTCTAGCCAGTGCAGGAAGGCATTAAAAAGAAGGAAAAGGCATCCAGGTTATAAAGGAAGATGGCATGAGTGTCTATATTAAATATTCCATAAAATCTAAAGCTACTAGAATAAGTGATTTTAGCAAGGTTGCAAGATATAAGCTCAATATACAATAAACAATTGTATTTTTATATATTAGGAACAAAACTTAACGAAAAATAAATACATTATTTATAATTGCTTCAAAAATATGAAACACTTAGGAATAAATCTGGAAAAAAAATGTGAAGAACCTGTACCCTGAAAACTGTAAAACATTGCCCATAGATATCAGAGAACTAAATAAATGGGAAGATGTATCATGTTCGTGGGTAGGAAGACTCAATATTGTTATGATGTCAATTCTCAAATTGATCTATAGATTTAATGCAGTATCAATCAGATTGTAATACACTTTTTTGTAGAAATTAACAAACTCATGTATGTGGATACTAAGGACCTAGAATAGACTCAACAACTGTGTAAAGAACAAAGTTGGAATACCAACTCTTCCTGATTTCCAGACATTTTATACAACTACAGTAATCAAAAGAGTATAGTAATGGTGTAAAACTAGAGAAAGATCAGTTAAAACAAATCCAGAAATAGACCTACATATATGTGGACAACTGATTTTCAAAGTAATAAGTTTTCAACAAATAGTGCCTGAACAGTTGGTTATCCCGTACGGGAGCAGTTAACATCAGTATATACTGTGGCCACCTCTTTCATCCCTAAACTTTACCAGAAATCTCATAAATGGATGTTGGCGTTTACGTAACCAGGCGAAGGACTTTAGGTGAATCCATCATCAAAAGCGTCTGATGTGAGTCTGAGGCATTGTTATCGCTAAAAGCAATAGCACTTAAAAAAATTCACACCAAAGCCATATTAACATTTTTTTAGAGGCCCACAACAAAGATAATCAATAAAGCAGCTAGTTTAGAAGTGCACACTTTGGGGTTCTTTGCTCTAATGGGAAACTGCCAACTAATGAATATTTCTAAATAGTTTCAAATATGAAAAGTAATGACCAGAAGAATAATGTTACAGTTCATTATAGTTGTTGGATAGGACTTTTAACAGCATGCTTCTCAGATCGTTTCCTTTGGGCATGTACTTCATCTCTGCTTAAAGCTATTGATGACAACAGCAACAGTTTCCTTGCACATCTCAGAACAAGATGACAATCCTTGGCTTCTGGTTTTTGAAATCAAGCCAACTCAAAACTAAGTTCTGAAGTCACTCTGGCTGGGATGCCCTCTTATCACCAGGGTTGCTTGGACCTCTTGGACTGCCTAGGCAAAAGACCCTTCCTTCTGTGGGCATTCACTTTACATCTGCATCAAAGAGGACTGTTTCCCTTTAGAGTGGAACCTTTCTGTGGATGTGATTTTTCTAATGAGGTCATGCTACAGTATTTATGCCATACAGATTTGTTTTATTTGTGACTCTGAAAATGAACATCTTTGTGGCAGTTTACTATTAAAAAATTTAAATAATGTATTTTCTTGATAAATCAGGATCTGATTCTAGTATATCTCCCTCTTCCTTTCCCTTTCTTTCCTCTTAAAAGCTTCGCTGCATTACCACTGAAAGATGGACAAAGGAGATGAAAGTAAAATAATTTTTTTCAGCTACTAGCCAATTGTATACATTCTTGAAAGGAAGAGGAAGTAGATTAAACTAACATAAACCTAAAATACTCTTACAGGGACTTCCCTGGTAGTCCAGTGGTTAAGACTCCGCACTCCCAGAGCAGGGGGCCCGGGTTCGATCCCTAGTTGGGGAACTAGATCCCGCGTGCCACAACGAAGACCCGGCACAGCCAAATATCAAAAAAAAAATACTCTTACATTTTGTTTATGGATAACTAAGAATTGGTCAAGTTTTGTTGATTTATAAAGCAGAAATCAGAAAAGAAATGTGAAAATAAAATGAATATAGATGAGGGAGATTAAGAGGTACAAACTTCCAGTTACAAAATAGGTAAATCATGGAAATGAAGTGTACATCAAGGGGAATGTAGTCAATAATACTGTAAAATCTTTGTATGGTGACAGATGGTAACTAGATTAATTGTGGTGATTATTTTGTAATGCATAGAAATACCGAATCACTATATTGTGCACCAGGAACTAACATAGTGTGGTAGGTCATTTATACTGCAACAAACAAACACACTCAGAAAAAAAGATCAGATTTGCTGTTACCAGAGTGGGGGGTTGGGGGAGGAAGAATTGAATGAAGGCAGTCAAAAGGTGCAAACTCCCAGTCATAAGATAAGTAACTACTAGAGATACACGGTAGAGTAGGATAAATAGCATTCATGCCACTGTATGTTACACGTGAGAGTTGTTAAGAGAGTAAAGCCTGAGTGCTCATCACAAGGAAAAATGTGTTTTCTGTTTCTTTAATTTTGTATCTATATGAGATTATGGCCGTTCACTAAACATATTGTAGTCATCATTTCATGATGTAAGTTAAATCATTATGCTGTACACCTTAAACTTATACAGTGCTGTATGTCAATTATATCTCAGTAAAACTGGAAGAAGAAAAAAAAAATGAATATAGAGTAACTGCCTCATGAACCATGGAAACATAATGCAGGGAGAGAATACCCGAGGTAATTTAATTCAACTAAAACCCTACTGCACCTGAATGAAAAATCAGGAACTTTTTTCTCTTTAATTTTGAATCCTTATAATAAAGTAAAAGAACATCAATCCTCATATCATGTAGTAAAGCAAGCTTTTATGTTGGTTGAGTGTGTCATGTTTGTTAATTAATTTGAACAAATGTAACCTGCAGGTGAAAATGCCTATAGGGACCTGGTGGGGTTATCTGAAGGAGTACAAAACAGTTGTTTAATAGTTCATATTCATTTAAAATACAGTTTACACATGAGTAGGGACAGAAAAGAGTAAGCCTTCTTTGGTTGATAAAAGAGGAATACTTTGGTAATGAGAACACTAAATTTGTTTGAAAGAAATTAAAGATATGAATATTCATGAGAAGTATTTTTGGAGTGGGAGAGGAGAGGAGATAGCATTTTTAGAATGAGAGTATAAAGTAATACAGTTTCCTGGAGAATTTATCTTAGATGAGTAGAGGGTGCCCACATTCGTCCCCTACTGAGAAATTAGGAGAAGTAACTGAAAATCCTTCTGTTTCTTACAAGGAAAATGTAATGATGGTGACTTCTGAGAGTGAGGGTTGGGATTAGGTCACTTTAAAATGCTGCTCTGTGCATTTCTTTGTTCTTCCATTTTCTGTAAGCAAGTGTAATGTTTAAGAATCAGGAAGTCATTGACAGTAGATGAAGAGTTAAATAGCTAATGTGTATCATGAACCCATTGTTGTTTTCAAATTTAAATGTTGGTCTCTTTTGACATATGTTAATATGGAAAAATGTAAAACAAAAAAAAAAACAAAAAAACCCAAAAAACTTTCAGACTTTCATAGTTATTTTATCTCTGTTAGATTTACCTGTGATGTTTGTTTTCTTTTATATGAGGCTTTGTACAGTCTGAATATATTCTACCAACCAAGAAATATATTTCAGGAATAAAGAAATAAAACATTCTGGGAATTATTTTTAAAATAAAATGTAATGATAAATGTTTTAGCTAGAGTAGTTTGTCCATTTCTTTTCTGTAATGCTTTTTAGGTTAATGAGAAGCTGCTCGATTATTCTATTTCATATATCATACATTTTCTTCCCCTGAAATGTTTGACAGCTCCAGCAAGAAGCAGCTGCTAATTTTAAGCAGGAAATCTAAACAGCTACCTTTCCAACAAACTCTGTAATAGGCGTCCTGCACAATTTAAAAAGCATAAGAATTTCAAAGAATAAGCAAGTTATTCTGTTTTATAGTCTATTTAGAAAAACAGAGCCATCAAATCCCAAAGGCCTAATCTCAATTTTTATGTTGTAGTGTTACTTTCACACCCAGAATTATTTAAGTTCTGCCATCCTCAAAACCAACCATGGTTAAGCATTTTCCCTGTGCTGGGAAGCTGAATAGAATTTTCTTTCTTTTTAAGTACTTGGAAAAATCTCAAGGATGTTTTACATACAATTTGTACAGAGGTCTTCTTTATTTACATTGTTACATCATCATTTTGTATGATAGAAAATAAAACAAAGCATATTTGATTAACCTTTTTCTCAAAGAGTGGAAGGAAAAATAACTTTAACCCATTTATGATTCAGGGGAATGTATTAGCCAGCGTTTTTCAGAGAAACAATCAATAGGAGATACATATGAAGAGATTGTTAAGGCTTGGTGATTCCAAAATCTGCAGAAGGGGATGGCCTGCTGGAGACCCAGGAAAGCCAGGGATTCAGATGAAGTCCAAAGGCAGTCTGCTGGAGAACTCCCTCATGCTTGGGGAGGCTGGTCTTTTTGTCTGTTCAGGCCTTCAACTGATTGAATGGGGCCCACTCACATTATGGTGGCAATCTACCTTACCCAGAGTTCACCAATTTAAAAGTTAATCTCAACCAAAACCAACCTCCAAGTTGGCACATTAACTATCATAGAGAATCTTTTAATATTGGCTGAAATTTATATTTTCCTGCTGAGTTGTTCTTTAAGACTGTCCTTAGACCTAAGGAGGGCCCTGCTTTGGGTCCTTCTTTTTAGAGGGTCCTGCTTTGGCCCTCATCCAATCACATCCCTCCTCACAGGGCAAGACCGAGGGACCAAAGTTGTGCATTCACCAGGAGCCCAAGCCCCCATTCTAGACCACCTTTTAGTTACTCAAGTCCCTGGAATTCCTTACCCAGCTAGCTGCAAGCCTGTTTCCAGGGCCTACATGGGCATCTCCCCAAGTGCACGCTCATGACTGTGCGGGCTCTGCTCACCATTACTTCTACAGGGGCCTGTGGGTGGCTGTTAGGAGGCAGGGGACACCTAGATATGTGAGCTACCCTTGTGCAGGTGAGGCTCTCAACACAGCATGGAGCCTGGGGTAGCAGAAGCGGGGCAGGATGAGGGCCATGTGCCTCTTTTCCTTACTCTGCCATGTTCAGGCGGTCTCTAAGGTGTCCAGAATGCTAAACGAGAGCTTCCAAGTCAGTGCAAAGGTATATTTATCAAGACAGTAGGATGCAACAGTTTTTATAGTCACTTTGTTAGCTTGATTTATAACCTTTAAATACTCAGGTGTATGATATATGGGTCTCCATTTGTACATTTGCCCCAGACCTCAAATATCAGAGGCAGATCTTTCCTACTAAGGCTGAGCAAATTCAGAGAATTAGAAGTTGATTATTAAATTTGAAATCTGAAAAGTGTGTTATAAAATCAGGGTGGTGGTTATACCTCAGGGAGAAGAGGTTATGACTGGGGAAGTGCCTGGCATGTTCCATTTCTCGACTTGGGTGTTGGTTACATAGATGCTTATTCTGGTTATTCTTGGGCTTTGTGCATTCTTCTCTGTGGAGAACGGATCTCTCTTTAAATTTTTTTTTAAACCTTTAAAAATGTATTATTCTTAATTAGGAAAAAATCTTATATCTCAGAAAAACTTTTCAATCTTGTCTACCACAGGTTATGTCTGTTCTAGGAATCTTGGCCCAGTCATCAAAATAGAAAAATTAATTTAAACACTTTAGAAGACAGCTAAATACATTATATAATGTGTCTCTGTGTGTGTGTACCTACGTACACATGTGTGCATGTATCTATGAACGTGTGTCTTGGATTTTTGTTCTCAAGGCCTCAGCCAAAGAAGCAACTGAAAGAACATTCCTCTCCTCTGTTCACATTCTCAGTAGTTCCCATGGGTTAATGACAGAAAATTTTTTCAAGAATGCTTTTTTTTCTTATTTGACTCTTAAGTCTGTGGTTTGTTTATCTGAAAGAAAAGGCAATAACAATAAAAGGCAAAGAGGAGTATTCACTTTGTTCTATAATTTCATGTTAAAAAAAAAACCATTCTGGATATAGTTTCTACATCTAAATGTTCGTTATAACAGAGACTCTGTTCTTATCTTTCAGGTGTCATTTTCACTGAATAAAGGAAGTAATGAAGAAGGTATGGTATATGCTGGTTCTTGAGGAACTAGATATGTAAATTTATTCATTTACAGTAGTGGAGACCCCAAAAAATACAATAGATTAATTTAAAAATTATATAAACTAAGTAAAATACTTTTTTAGTCATTAAAATTTTCAGATGAAATCAATTATTTCCTAATTTCAGAAAATAAGGAACACGTTTATTACTTTTAGGCTAGAAAGTAGTTTGATTGTGCAGTGACTTTGTTGGTGAAGTACTGAGGTTCCAGCTAGTTCTGATAAATTTTAAGCCTCCAAATGTCTGCATTTGGGAGACTTTATTTATTATCTATCATCATTTTAATGAATCACTCATTTTAACTAAAGATCTTAAAATCAAAATTTATAGTAGGATTAAAAATAGCATTTTTTAAAATTACCATTATTTGAAGCTGTTTTGAGAAACAAGTAAAAATGTTCTGTAGTAAAAATTTCAAAATACAAGCATGTGCATGTATCATTTGCCTTTTAAAATATTGCAAGGCTTTTTTGCCTTTTTGTTTTAATATGAAACTTTAGAATAATATTCAACTCGCAAGTTTGGAGGAAAAATGAGAACTATTTACTATGAATCAAGTTGTAAGATGTTTAGAAAGGAGCAAATGCATAGACATGATTTCGTGGGAAAGCAAACTATATTCCTTATATGGGAAACTAACAGATTGTTTCTTTGCAATACTATCCCATTTTGGGTATTTGACAGACGGTCAGATTTTACAGTACAGGGTTTTCCTAGACCTTTCATGCCGTAGCTAGGACACTAGCTTCAGTACTATTCAATAAAGACTAAAGTGACCCAGTAAGATGTAGGAAATAAAGTGGGAAGGCTCTAGAATATAAGGCCTTAGCCAAATGAGAGAACTTAGGACGAGAGTTTAAAGGTGAGTGGCTTTAAATATAGAAGTGTGTCATACTAAGTTCTGATTGTTTTTATCTGCCTAAATCTTTCCGAAAGGTCTAAATTAAATGTGTCTTATCCTCCTTTCCTCCCCGCCTCCCTCTCCACCCCTTCCCTAACACCCTGCTGCCCCCATTTTTAAACACAGATCAAGTATGGCACTTCCTTGGCAAGTGATGAGAACATTTGAAGTTCTGCCATCAGGATTCCAGTCTCTAAAAACTCCAAGACTCCATCTCCCCCAAGTGCTAGAAACAAGCAGATCTATGAGAATCTGCTAACTTCCTGTTGAAACTTCTTTTTTTCAAACTTTTTGAGATATGCAAAGTGTAAATAAACATTGAAATTTTTGAATTAGTTTCCTTTGGATATTTATTGATGTGAAAAGATGTTGAATTTCATAGCAAAAATTTAGAAGCATTGAGTTTCACCAGTTCCAATTTGCATGCCTGAAGGAACCCAATGATTTTTTTTTTTTAATTTTTTATTTATTTATTTATTTATGTATTTATGGCTGTGTTGGGTCTTCGTTTCTGTGCGAGGGCTTTCTCCAGCTGCGGCAAGCGGGGACCACTCCTCATCGCGGTGCGCGGGCCTCTCACCATCGTGGCCTCTCCCGCTGCGGAGCACAGGCTCCAGACGCGCAGGCTCAGCAGTTGTGGCTCACGGGCCCAGCTGCTCCGCGGCATGTGGGATCCTCCCAGACCAGGGCTCGAACCCGTGTCCCCTGCATCGGCAGGCAGAGTCTCAACCACTGCGCCACCAGGGAAGCCCGAACCCAATGATTTTATTAACTTTTATTTCTGTGAGTTAATATAAAAATGATAAATTTAGTAAGTTAATACGATTTTTGTAGATATTATTGCTCCCATTTTCATACCATATTATGTTTTTTGAGTCCATTGCTGGTGGAGACTTCATTTAGCCAACCTTTGTCCTCTTAATAGTCCTGTGTAAATGTGTTTACATTTATTAAGGCTCTTTCCTACCATTTATTTTGTAGGTCCTAAACTCCATTTGATTCTCATCAAGTCCTCTTAGTTTTACTTCTCGTCTCTATGGTGATCACTCCCAAGTCTACATAAGAAGCCCAGTTCTCTCTCCTGGGGTTTATCTAGCGGACATCTCTTTAAATGCCTTGGATCCCTCTTGTCCAAAACTGAACTCATTGTCTTCCCTTTTTCTTGAACAGCGGAATTAACATTCTCCTAGTTCCCCTGTCAGACCCTTGAAACCATATTGAATCTCCCTTCTCCTCTCTTTACTCATGAAGGTCATCTAAATGTTTCTGTGCCCCCTCCATTCCTTTGCACCCTTACTATGCACGTTTTCCCCCTTATTTCTCCCAGACTCTTGTAGCAGCCTCCTAGGTCTTCTCCATGCCTCCAGATCCAGCCCTCTGCCTCATTCCCATTGCTCCAGCTCAATTTCATGCCCTCTTGCCTCCTAACCAAGTTGTTATCCTACCTCTGGCTTTCCTTCCTGCACATCATCTTCCACATTTCCAAATAGTTATGTTCCTAAAGCATGGATAGTGCCTTGTTAGATTTTTCTCAAAATGCCTTCAATGGCTTTTCATATTCTTGAGAACAGAAATCAGGAAAGCCATCTTTCAGCCATGTCATGTTACCCCTTCTCCAGGCACATCTCGTGCTTTTCACATTCCCAGTTCTGTGCTTCTGTGGCCAGTTCTGTTCATATTTTTTTTCTCCCCTTTTTTTCTATTATCATTATGAACACATTGCATTTACATAATGTGTTTTGTGGTTTACAAAGCCCTGCTATAATAGCATTTCTTGAGTGTCTATTGCATGTCGGGCAGTGTTTTAGACGTCGTGCATGCATATACCCTATAAGGTGGAAATTGCCCACTTCACGTTGAGGCTCCGAGAAGTTTAATAACTTGCCAGAGGTCACAGAGATAGTAAGTTTCAGAGCCAGAATTAGGACTCATGACTACATGGCTCTAAATGCTATGGTTTTTTCACCCTGCTATGCATGCTGCTTCCCTCCTACAGCCACCTTGTGATGTGGGCGAAGCTCAGAGCATGCCTGTTTTACAGGTGAGGAAATAGGCACAGAGTTTGTCATTAGCCCAAGTGAAATAGCAATGTTCACTTGAGATGTCTTTGGGAATGTGTGAACCTCTTTGAGGGACATCAAAGAATGTAAGGAGAGAATCTATTTTTAATTTTATATATTGATAGCTTAAGCTGTGAAAATAATAAAACTTATAGAAAGATATAAAATAGAGAACAACTATTATTTCAATTCAGTTGGCCCTTGAACAACATGGGTTTGAACTGTGTGGGTCCATTTATATGCAGGCTTTTGTCAATGATAAATACTGCAGCACTGCACGATCTGCTCTGCTACTTGGTTTAACGCGTGGATGCGAACCACAGGTACAGAGAACCGCATATACAGAGGACGAACTGTAAGTCATACACAAATTTTCGACTTTGGGGAGGATCTGCACTAAACAATAAACAAATTATCAAAGGATGGATTAATGGCTTATGGCATGTGGCATATTAATCTCCTGTGAGTTGGAGAAGAAGCCATGTCTGGTGGGCCTCGTGTGGGGTAACTCACACCTCGTATTTGGCTCCCCTCCTCCTAGCGGTCAGTGATACTTAGATGCTACCTAGTTAGTGACCCTTTCTCACTACAGTACAGTTAATCACAATTGTCTTCATAGTATATGATTTTACATAGTTATAATCTTAAATACATCATTTTGAATTTTAACTCATTATTATAAGCATCTTTCTACATTGCTATATAGTCATCAGTATTACTATGGTGACAATTATATTTCAGTGAGCATCTATTTCATAATTGTTTCAGAATGTCTTCCAGACTAGCTAATCTGATCTTTGCTAGCCCATTCCCATGGAACAATTAACTTGAACACATACTTAGAAAGGAAAAATCCTGCGAAAGAATAAAAATGAATCTTTGTTAAATATCCCCTAAGACAAATTAGGAAACCAAAAGTGATCCATGGATGGGATTTTGGGTAACACCCACAGCTAGGTCCCATGGATATGAAAAATCAAAGGGGTAGACTGTCCAAGATTTATTTTTCTCAAATGTGCTGTCTGAAATTTTTGTGAGCTTTTCTTTATTTTTCACATACAGACCAAATCATTTCTTACATGATACATTTAGTATCACTCCGTTGTTCTGCAGAAGAAACACACTGAATTTCATAAAATGCAGTTCTCCGTCAAGGACTACATGCATTTTTAGCGGTTTGTGTACTCACTAATAGCAACATTTGATGATTTATTCCCAGGAGGGGGTTCACTGCCTTGTCATGAGTAAAGATGTTTCTTGTGACTGCTGATTAATCTTTATTACTTACTGCTTTATTATACAATGGATCACATCTTTAAGTTCTGGGTCAGGTATGTTCTTTTCATCCTTCTTTCTATGTTCTGTCCAAGGTGATATCAGTGTTTCCCTGTGGGGTCTATGAAACACCTGCTCCAGAATCACTTAGAATGCTTCTTAAAATACAGATTTCTGGCTTTCCCTAAAATCTACTAAATCAGAATTTCTGGGGTTGGGGCCATAAGCTTGTTTTCCTCCCATCCCCATAAAGTTTTAAACCCATTGGTTTAGATAGTTGAGGGGTAGATCATATTGAGAATTTCTTCATGTTAATATTCTGTTTGAGGTTATCTTCCCCCTAAAAAGAGAAGAAAGAAAGCCAGATGTCTGCCTTCGTAGTGGACTTGTATATAATATTATCACTACTTCCTGTTAGAAAAAAAATGAAAGGCAATAAAAGTTATATGAAGTTTAGTGTTAAATATTAAAAGTGTTCTTCTGCATTTCAAATCAGAGAAAAATTTACACCTGATGAGAATCACTTGTGATTTCTAAGTTATCAAACTTCCTAGATAAAGTGAGCCCATAATAATTGGTCACCCCCCGCAGAGCCACCCCTGGCTTCTGTCTTCCTAAGGCACCTTGAGAGAGAAGTGGCTGCTTCTCATGCGACAGCCTCGAGGTGTCGAAACAATGAAGAGATGGCTCTACTCCGACGGAGTGGGGAAGACAACAGTGGCAGCAGGCGATGGAAGAGCTCTGAGGAACGTGTGAGCGCTTGTCACACACGGGCCAGAGTCTCTGTGGCTGACCTGACATTTACCCTACTTAGATCACCTGTTGGGAACAAACTCCACTTCTCAGATCATTCCCCACCTTAAAAGGAGCCAGGAACCCAGTGCAGCCAGGACAGAGGCATAAGCTCTTCTTTCCTTCAGTCAAAAAATATTTATTGAGCTCTCTTATGTCAGGCCAAACAATGCAGCTGTCAGTCCTTTCCTGAAGACCAAGACTCTCGAGGTATCCTGGTACCCCAAGAGGGAAGCTGCCGGTGCTTCATCTTCTCTGTTCAGGTTCCCCAATACAGAAAGGGCTCTTTCCCCTTTTTAAAGTACCTGGTTGCAAAGGGTTGAATCACGCAGAAAGATTAAGAGGTTTGATTACATCAGTCTAGAATGCATTCCATTACCATGATTTTAATCAGCCAACCCTCTGTTTTCAGACATGCTTCTTCCTTTTTGCTATTTTAAACTTCATTCATTCAACAGTTATTTACTGACCACCTATGTGTAAGTGCCAGGTACTAGTCCAAGTTTTTAGGATACATCAGTGCAAAACTGACAAAAATCCCTGCCCTTGTGGACCTTGTATTTTGTGTGGGGAAGACAGATCATAGACATTGTAAGTAATTTCTATAGTATGTAGGAGAGAAAGAGCAGGGAGAGGGGAAATCAGCAATCCCGCTTTTATTCAGGGGTAGGAATGTGAATTGGAGTTTTAAACTGAGTAGGTCAAGACAGGCCTCTTGGGAAGACGACAGCCGGGCAAAAGGTTGAGAGAAGCAGAGTGGGACCTCGTGGGTCTCTGGGGGAAGAGAACTGAGGCAAAGGAAGTACTCAGAACAGAGGCCCTAAGGTAGGAGTATGACCAGTTTGGAGGAACAGCAAGGAGGCTGTGTGGCTGGAGGGGAAAGAGCGAAAGAAGAGTGACAGAGATGAGGTCCCAGAGGCAGAAGGGAGGGCATAGGCGGCCTTGTCAGCCAACATAAGGCTTGGCCTTATACCTTGATCAAGTGAGGGTATAAGGGAGGGTCCTGAGCAGAGGACTGCGGTGACGAAAATAGATTGTGCTGGGGCTGAGTGTGCGGGGGGACAGAGTAGGGCAAGGATGGAAACGGGAAGATTCCTTATGAGGTTTCTACAGTAATCAGGTAAACTGTCAGAGTTTTTCCTTCTTTGAGATCATTTTCTTGGTATAAATTCCATAAGAGGGCATCACAGAATAAGAACATTTTATGGCCGAATACATTTTCATAAAGGTTATTCCAGTTATATTGCCACCCGTAATATGTGAGACTTTTAGTTTCTTCTTTCCTATCCTTCCTAGGATGGATATTTTGTTGTTGTTATTACTATAATAGTTAATTATATATATATATACATAACAGTTAATTGTATTATTAACTGTTTCCCTACATTTTTACTAGTTATAGTATCTTTTATGAATGTTCTGTTTATTTTCTTTGCCTATTTATCTACTGGATCTTGATGTTTTTATCAATTTGTATAATATCCTTATTTTCAGGTGCAAAATTTGGATCCTGAAGGCTGGATCCAAGTTTAAAGAGATTAGCCCACATTCAAAAATCTAAACCTGGGCCCTAAAAATATTTATGCAGAGCTAACCAGGGATGCATGGGGTAGTTCTACTAGTTTTCCTGGTTTGAGGCAGGACTATCTATAGGACTGTCCTTGTTATGCTCCCTTATTACTGCTTCCTGTTCTCTGTTAAAAGGAAAAAATGAAAGATAAATTTTTTAAAGTTAACACCTTAAATGAAAAATGGATAAAATAGTACAACCAGTACAGTTTTAAAAGAAATCATGGAAGAATGCCAAACAATGAGTTTATCCAATTAAAGCAGCTAAAACTGGATGGCAGACGTACATCTGTGGTCCTTGACTAGGAGAATTTAGCAGTTGGCAAGATCAGGGATTACCATCCTAAAGCAAGGGTTCTCGCCATCCGGGGTGTAGAACATGAATACTAGGATTCAGGCCAGAACCTCATGCATCAAGAGCACCGCTATGCCCAGGTGGACAAAACCAGCTCAGCCCCCAGTGAAATCTGCAAGTAGACTTTGCTGTTCTTTCCTGTCTAAACCAACAGCAAGGCAGGCAGAGCCCCGTGCTCAGGGCCCTCCGTGTGCCGGAGATGCCTGCAGGCTTGCAGTGAGTGATGCAGGCAGGTGTGGAGCAGAACTCGGGCTGTCGACTCCAAGACTGATGCCCTTTCCACTGTATCTCATTGCTTCTTGCACTCTTTCTTATCCTCCAAGTTCAGCTCAAATGCTACCTTGTCTGTGAAAACTTTCCCACTCTTCACGTTGAAATCAATCATTTTCTCCTCGGGGAGAGGGTATAGCACTATTGATTTATTCCTCCATTACAAGATTTCAGTCACTATAGCTTATATTAGAATTGTTCATATTGCCTCTACTACTGGATTATAAACTCACTGAGAGCGGAGACTGTCATGACAATTTTAGCATTATTGTTTTACACATTAACAATTCATGTTGGTTGTATTAAATTGATACTGCATCCTGTGAGGAAGACAGATATTCTTTCTATTTTACTTATTACATTAACTGATGTTTAGAGGTTCCTGCAAATCACAGGACTTCTGCATCTGAAGACAGTGTCCTATCACTGCATGGAAAGCATTTTGAGGGTATCTCTGCTCTATTCCAAAGCCATTTAAGATCTTTGAAATATAAGAATCTATTCCTTTCAGGGATATCCAAAAGAGGAGATTTAACATATCTAGCCTACATACCAGTGATTTTAATTTAACTTACTTTATTTTTAATGTGTATGGACCTGATCACTGTACTCAGAAAACTCCTCATAAATCTTAAGGAATAAAATTAAGTATTAAATGTCTTTTTTTTTTTTTGCAAGCTGCGTAATTCTTGCTTCCTAAAATTCTACTTATCATTGATATTTTTCTTGAAAACCCTTCTATTTTACTGGGTTGTTTTTTGTTTGTTTGCTATGGAGCCCTCAAATGAATATAGTAACCATCTCTCTAGTGTAAAAACAACAACAACAAAAAACGGATACTTCACTTGTTATGAATTCCATATATTTTTTAATGCAGCCTAGAATATTTTGTGCTTTCCAAAAAAATGATTAGTGTTACCCATCTTTATGTTCCCAAGTGAATCAAAAGGATATCCAGAAAGTAAGATTCTCTGGGAAGGATTTTATCTATTATTTGTATTTAAGGCATTTTGAGAGTTCTTACATGAGATTCCTCTAATGCCCCAGGGGAAAAAAGTTCAACTTATATAAAAAAACAATACCTTAATTGTGAAAATACTAAGGCTGATCATCACATGTTTACTGCTGCTCTTTTATGGAGTATGAGGCAAAAATAAACACGGAATACTTCAAAATAAAAATAGGCTCAGCGCTCAAAGGCCAAGATTCTTGTCCCAGAGTGGCTTCTTCCTGGGTTTTTGGTTTAATTATTGATAATAACTTCCATGTTTGAAACTTGACCTTCTGAACTTGAAAGTAGAAGTAACATATTTTGGTTTTCAGATTAAGAACACCACAAGAAGCACCATGATAGAAAACCTGAATAATCTCAAGAGTGGTAGGACAAATAAGATTAATACGCAGTGAGAAAGGAGAAAAATGTAATCCATGTTGATCTAATGTAAATAGTTCAGTTGATAAACTCATTAAAAAAAAACCCCAAAACCTTAAAACTCCACTTATTCTAAACTACTGTATTTCAGGGAATATTTTCTCACAGAAAAGTTAGCTTTTCCTACTCTTCCCACAATATCAAATGTCACTCCTCTGATTTCTCCTTTTATTTCATTTTGAAGAACAATTTGAAGATTTTAGAAGTTCTTGGTAGGCTTTCAAACCATAATTTGATTTTTACCAGTATCCGCCCCAGCCTCGATCCTTCTGACCCTCAAAAGTCCTATAAACATAATTTACAGTAGTATTCGTATTATCTGTAGAATATACCTAACCACTTAAAATAGATTTTCTGTAATTCAGAAATCAACCAAAAGCACAATAGGTATAGACTGTAGGTTGCTTTTCTGAATCTGAAGGGGGATTTAGAATATAGAACATTTTGAACTGGAAAGAACCTTGCATGTAAGTTGAGGCAAGGAGGGCCCAGAGAGGTTAATTGCTAAAGCCACGCAGCTACTGAGTAAGGGAGACTGACCTGAAACTAGATCTTCTGAATCCAAGCAGATTTTGTTTTTGCTTTTGTTTTTTGTCATGCTTTCCTGTGTACTTTGTGGTCTTTAGAGTAGAAAGGTAATTTTTGCCCCCTTTCTGTGGTATGCATTGAAAAATAATTGTGTGACTGTGGAAATGAAGATACTGTCAACTGAAAAAAAAAAAAAAAGCACAATGTGAGAGTTGTGAGTTAAGTTTTATCTGGAGCAAAATGAGGACTATAGCCCGGGAGACAGCATTTCAGATAGTTCTGGGAAATTGCTCCAAAGAGGCAGGGGGGAGAGTCAGCATTATCTGTGATTTTAGTGACGGGGAGGGTACAGTCAAGCACACATGTTGGCAGAGGCTTGCTGCTAGCCATGAGGAGCAGATGTCACCATTAATGATTTTGGTGCTTTTCTAGATGCGAGGAGATGCAAGAATTGGGCTCATAAAATCTTCTCCTGAAAATATCTAACTACCTGAAGACCTTTTCTGCCAGTTCTTCCCAGAGCACAGAGGGCCTCATTCCTGATCTCCACCCTGAACTCCTCTCAGGGGGTGTTGAAGGTCAGCGGCTGCAGCAGCTCATGATTTGATCCTCGTAGAGGTAGATGGCAGGTGCCAATTTGTAGTTGGCAATATGCATCATTTTGCAATTCTTTGGCGTAAATTTTTCCCCAACTATTAGCTCTTTAAAATGTTTATGGTTATAATAGAAAACAGTATTCTTTATATGGAGGTTTCCTTTTTGTAATAGAACTTCTTGGCAGTCTCTCCAACCACAATTTGATTTTTACCACTGCCCAACCTGGTAATATTTCTTGTAAATATAACTATGAATTAAAGATCAAATGTAAGTCCTAGAATACAATGTATGGCTTAACATTTTACTTGTGATTTACTTACAACAAATTTTTTGGGCAAAATTGTGTTTAATTTTTGTGTGTGAGTCTGACAATATACTTTTTGCTCATCTTTGGCGTGTTTCCATTCTGTGGCTCTCAGCATCCCATGCTGGGAACAGGAAGGAGATGAACGCAAATCTGTGGCTGTCTTCCCCTTAATGCTTATGTTAGACAATGAAAATGTGGATCAATCTTAAGTTTTTCATGACGTGTTAATATGTTGAGCAAGTGGGAAGAACACAAACCAACTATGCTATTAAAAATACTGTCTTTGTATTTGCTAGCATCTGTTTGGGTGGATGTTTTTCCCGTGGTGGAAAACAAAAAGTGCAACAAATTAGGTTTGCCACTCCTTAGTGCTTTTTTCCAATGTGTACTGAATGAAAGATTTAAAACAGAGACCGAATTCCAGAGAAAACAGGTGGTGTGAGAGCTGGACTTGATGTTGGCCAAATCCTCTGTGGCAGGGATTCACCCTCTCTAAGCAATTGTCCATCCCATGAAAGCTTTTTGAAATTGATTACAAGGAACATATTATGTGAGGAGTGTTGAGAGTTGGCCTCAGGGTTGGACACTTGGGAGGACTGTGACAAAGGATTATGTGCTGATACCTATGTGTACATGAAAAATTATCCATTTTATAATGTAATTTCAAGTTAGATTAGTACTTATTTCTTGGAAAAAGGAGGTACTGTTTATACTCAGATGGGATTTGGCTTTCTACCTTCTTTTCTCCCCTTGGAGGGACGATCTAACTGGCAAACATGATTATACTTGACTGTGTGTGTGCATCCATGAGTATGGTTTAGGCAGTGCCTCTTGGAGAAAAAAGGGAGAAACAATGAGTCTTTGTTGATGGTCTTCACAAACGGAAATTTGGCAATTGCTTTACATAGGACATAAATCTTTGATGATAGGATCAGTGTAAAAATTCTGTTCCCAAGAAAATAGTTCACAAAAACAATTATCTTCCTATAATTTGTGAAAATAGGAGTACAACAACTTCACATACAAGGAAATAAGGTTATCATCAGGTGATGGGTGCTCCTTTGGCTTTGTACTGTCACAGAGAATATGGTCAGTTTCTTGCTGGCTATTGGCATGGGGTCTCTCCAACATGGCAGCTTGCTTCATCAAAGTGCCCAAGCCAAGAATGAAATAGAGTCTCCCAGCAAGATGGCAGTCACAATCCTCCATGAGCTAATCATGGGAGTGGCATTGCATCATCATGCTGTATTCTGTTGGTTAGAAGTAAGTCACCAGATTTAGCCTACACGTGAGGGAAGGGACTAAGCGTAAGAGTGGATACCAGGAGGCAAGGATTACTAGGTACCATTTTAAAGTCTGCCTACCATAAGTAGTGGAAATTCAACATTGGACAATAGAAGGTTGTGTGTGAAGGGAGATCAATACTGCCTGTTCCAAGGGAAATGGACTTGCACAAGATTTGTGAGGTTTACCTGAGTCAGATTTCCAGAAAAGTGGTGTTCTAGAAAATTGAGGCACAGTATGGGGAAAACTTTCCCCTAGAAATAGTAACAGAAGTCTTAAGGTGAAGGACATCCAGTTAAGAAGGTGACATCCACAGCTTAGGCCAACAATCAGTAGTTAGTTATGTCCATCAAAAGCATTTTATGCTTTGGAATTTTTGTAGGTGTCTAGTGAGTCATGAAAAACACAGAAGATACAAAGGAATGCATGATTTAAAGGGAAAATAAAACAAGCTAATACATTTAACTGCTAAAAAACAAAACAAAACAAACTTTGAACAACTACAGAGATTTTAACATACAACTGTCAAGGAACATAACCCTGGAAGCGCTGATAGTGTGGGTTTCTCACACGTGACTCCAGATTCCCAGGGGAGTTTCAGAGCCCTGAGCAGCTGAAGGGGAAGGGGAGTGCCAGGGCTGTTTGTGTGGATGCACAAAGTGATTGGAGAGGAATTTGCAGGATATGAGATATCAGGGATATTAAGTAACAAACATGTTTCAGAAGCAATCAGATAGTATGGCCTGCTTGTTAAAAGCTCTGAAATCAAACAGAAACTTGCTTCCTAGGGCCATTACTTGGTTTGCTGTGTGATCTTGGGCAAGTTACTTAATTTTTTTGAGCCTCTGTCTCCTTTTTCTATAAAATGGTTTTATCAATAGCATCTACCTCATGGGTTTGAGAATTAAATGCAATAATGTAGATGCCATTTAGTGGCACAGAGTAAATGTCCACTAAATATTAACTATTACTATTATATAAATTGATGACTGCACACAGAGGAGAGAGAAAGAGTTGAGAAAGGATGATACAAGGTTTCGGCTAAGGATGCTGAGAGAATGATGGTACCATGCACTCACCCAGAGTAAAGGTTGAGGTGAGGGTGTCATATCGTTTGGGTTGGGGTATGATGAGTTTTGGGCTTGTTAAATTTGAGGTGGCAGCATGTGACGATATTGAGCAAATCTTTATGTGCTCAGGTAAGAGGTTAAGTCTGGAGGTGACGATTAGAGCTAACATGTTCTTATGACCACTTAGTCATAGTCGATCAACCCTAGGTGAGCACTTGACCCTTTCCCTTGACTGGACCCACAGTCAGAATTGATTTATTCAAGACCCAATCCTAAGCTGAGCCAATCAAGATCCTTTCTTAGAGATTTGGGACTGAGACCAAGACATTACAGCCCAGTCTTCCTGGTCTCTGCAATGAAAGAGATGTAAACTCAGTCTGCACAAAGGAAAATGAAATAGACACAAAGAAAAAGAAAACAAAATAGGCAAAAGAAACAAAAAAGCCACATGTTTTGAGTCCCTAATACCAGGTGTTCCTGAGGCTCAGCTTCATTATTGCCTGGGATCCTTAAATATGTTTTACATTTTTATGCGGGTTCAAGTTAGGTTTCTAATATTTGCTACTCCCAACCAATCCCAAGAAGCCACATGTAGGTGATAATTGCAGGTATTTATAGTGAATGAACTCCCTGAGGAAATGGGAAGAAACCATGAAGGGAACAGTAAAGGTGCAGTGCAAGAAATGAGTGCAAAGCTAACCTAGTATTGTGGTAGCCACGGGAACCAGGGCAGGGATGGGGAAGGGTAGATGGACTGCCTCATCAATGCTACAGAGTGGTCAAGGAGAATGAGATTGGAGGAATGGTCACTGACCTTAGTTTTTAATAACTAAAATTTAATTTTTTTGAGTTACCACTGGTAACTTTAAAGATGTCTACCATTCTCAACAGATTATCTATAATGAAATCTCTAAGTTCAAACCTTTTTGAAGCTCGGCAAATAGTGTTTCCTCCTTTATAAATCTTCTTAGCACACATGTTGAGTATGTCCGTATTTTATTTAGAATTGTCGGGTAAATGGATTGACTGAATTAAATCTACGTTGGTTATGGTTCAAAATGATCTGATCTTTAATGGTAAGGTTACTGATTAGGGCTGAGTTACTTAGTCTTGAGCTTAGGAATCAGCTCAGAAACAGCTGAGAGTGACATCACTGTGGCCACTATAAAAGGCAGGAGAAGAGGGGTATTTCAGCCTGCTTCAGGATGGAGAGCGTCACGGAAGGGAGCAGTCCTCAGGTGGAAGAAATTATGACCCAGAAGAATGGAGCTGATCAGAGACAGGCTTCTCTGAGAATCAAGAAAGACTCAACACAGGTGCATTGAGTACACTGGAGCTTTTGGCAACTGAGTAACCGAGTAGCAAATTTTCTACCTTTTTAAACACTGAGACTTGACTTAAAATAAGAGTGAATCCCATTATAAACGTAAGGCCAAGGGATGATCAACATAAGCACATTGAGAAACATAGGAAACCTCTTTTTTTCCTCCTTTTGTTTTTCGTGCTATTATGTGGTTCCATGTCTGTGTGTTTGACAAGGAAGTTAACTGATTTGTTTTGAAAAGAGTGTGTGTGTGTGTGTGTGTGTGTGTGTGTGTGTGTGTGTGTGTGTTAGGATAATTAGTAGGGCTTTGCTTGCCCATATTTACATTTCTACAGGCCTAAATCACTGTGTTTTTTCCACTAGCCAAAAGAGGCACACAAGACTTCTAGCAACACTGAGTGATGGTCTAGATGAGAAAAATTCAAGGATGTCCACTAATAGTTCCAGAGGTACCTCAAATCTCTCTGAGTCTTAGCTGTGGTCAGAAGGGAGAAAACTCCATCTTAGATTTCTCTGTAACACATCTGGGACCTATCTGGACAGAAGATAGGGGCACACAACTTGAAGTGCTCATGGAAATTATAAGTTACCATTGGAACTGCATGTCTCCTACTGACCTGCATTGCCCTCAGGACAAAAGGCCTCATTGCCTCCATCCCCAGCTTCTTTATCTGTTGCTTTGGGACCCTAAATTAAGTATGAAGAAAACTCCCAAAATCTTTTGCCAAGGAAGTGATGGGTGCATATTTACCCCCTACCAGGCAAATGAAAACCTGATAATATCCTGGAATCGGCTCTCCTGCTTTCAGTTGGGTTTTTGCTTGCATATGGCCAATGCTTGTCAGCACTCATGGTAAGGGAGATGACCATGAGCTTGTCACCTAAAAGGTAAGTAGTTACCAGATTGAGGATTGTTTAAAGAAGTAACTGAAAAAACTGAAAGTTTTTACCATCTAACACAGGTGATGCGGCCTCTCAAATGATAGTTTTAAAAATTAGCAGTACACAAAAGTGCTTCCTGACAAGTTAGGTGCAGGGAAACTAAATACAAAGTAGCATCTGTTATGATTAAGACTAGGTAAAAAGTATACATGTGTACACACAGAACATATTTTTTGTACATTTTTTTTTTTTTTTTACGTAGACAAACTGAGGAGGGTGATTTATTAGAGTGATGGGCACCTGGATGATTTTTTAAAATTCTTGTTGACGTTATAATATTATGAGTGTAACAAATTTAAAGTAACCAAATTTGATGGATTTGTAGCAAGTGATGGTTTTCTGCTTGAACAACAATAAAAACGTCTTAACCTAAACCATGCACGTAATCACTGAATCAAAGAGTGGCAGAAATCCAGATTCTTGCGAGCCAAGCAGTTATATGGGGTGATAGAGTCGGGAGGCCTCTCATCCCAGGAAGGGAGCCGAGGGAGCTCAGAAGGGGTAATAGGATCACTTAAGTGAGCTTTCTTTCTCCATAAAGGAGGGCTAATAGCTAAACTCTGAAGCTGGGCTGTGCAGAAGTTACACAAGTAACTCTGGGTTCATGGCTAGTTAAGAAGAGAGAAAATATATGTCAACTTCTTCTGGGAAATAGTCCACGAAGCTAAACAATAAGGATGGTCTAGTGGTGACAAACTGTACATAGAAAATTGACCATGGCGGAGTATAAGGACGTGCTCTCACTCCCTCTTGCAAGAGCACCAGAATCACAACTGGCTGCTGGACAATCATTGACAGGAAGACCCTGGACTTCACCAAGGAGGACACCCCACGTCCAAGGACAGAGGAGAAGCCACAGTGAGACGGTAGGAGGGGCGCAATCAGAGTAAAATCAAATCCCATAACTGCTGGGTGGGTGACTCACAGACTGGCGAACACTTATACCACAGAAGTCCACCCACTGGAGTGAAGGTTCTGAGCCCCACCTCAAGCTTCCCAACCTGGGGGTCCGGCAAAGGGAGGAGGAATTCCTAGAGAATCAGACTTTGAAGTCTAGTGGGAATTGATTGCAGGACTGTGACAGGACTGGGGGAAACAGAGACCCCACTCTTGGAGGGCACACACAAAGTAATGTGTGCATCGGGACCCAGGGGAAGGAGCAGTGACCCTGGGGGAGACTGAACCAGACGTACCTGCTGGTGTTGGGGGGTCTCCTGCAGAGGCGAGTGGTGGCTCTGTTTCACCGTGGGGATAAGGACACTGGCAGCAGAGGTCCTGGGAAGTTCCCCTTGGCGTGAGCCCTCCCAGAGTCTGCCATTAACCCCACCAAAGAGCACGGGTAGGCTCCAGTGTTGGGTTGCCTCAGGCAAAACAACCAACAGGGAGGGAACCCAGCCCCACCCATCAACAGTCAAGTGGATTAAGGTTTTACTGGGCTCTGATCGCCACAGCAACAGGGAGGGAACCCAGCCCCACCCATCAACAGTCAAGTGGATTAAGGTTTTACTGAGCTCTGCCGCCACAGCAACAGTCATCTCTACCCACCACCAGAGCCTCCCATCAAGCCTCTTAGATAGCCTCAACCACCAGAGGGCAGACAACAGAAGCAAGAAAAACTACAATCCTGCAGCCTGTGGACCAAAAACCACAGTTACAGAAAGACAGAGAAGATGAAAAGGCAGAGGGCTATGTACCAGATGAAGGAACAAGAAAAAACCCCAGAAAAACAACTAAATGAAGTGGAGATAGGCAACCTTCCAGAAAAAGAATTCAGAATAATGATAGTGAAGATGATCCAGGACCTCGGAATAAGAATGGAGGCAAAGATTGAGAAGATGCAAGAAATGATTAACAAAGACCTAGAAGAATTAAAGAACAAACAAACAGAGATGACCAATACAATAACTGAAATGAAAACTACACTAGAAGGAATCAATAGCAGAATAACTGAGGCAGAAGAACGGATAAGTGACCTGGAAGACAGAATGGTGGAATTCACTGCTGCGGAACAGACTAAAGAAAAAAGAATAAAAAGAAATGAAGACAGCCTAAGAGACCTCTGGGACAACATTAAACGCAACAACATTCGCATTATAGGGGTCCCAGAAGGAGAAGAGAGAGAGAAAGGACCAGAGAAAATATTTGAAGAGATTATAATCGAAAACTTCCCTAACATGGGAAAGGAAATAGCCACCCAAGTCCAGGAAGCGCAGAGAGTCCCATACAGAATAAACCCAAGGAGAAACACGCCGAGACACATAGTAATCAAAGTGGCAAAAATTAAAGACAAAGAAAAATTATTGAAAGCAGCAAGGGAAAAACGACAAATAACATACAAGGGAACCCCCATAAGGTTAACAGCTGATTTCTCAGCAGAAACTCTGCAAGCCAGAAGGGAGTGGCATGAAATACTTAAAGTGATGAAAGGGAAGAACCTACAACCAAGATTACTCTACCCAGCAAGGATCTCATTTAGATTTGATGGAGAAATCAAAAGCTTTACAGACAAGCAAAAGCTAAGAGAATTCAGCACCACCAAACCAGCTCTACAACAAATGCTAAAGGAACTTCTCTAAGTGGGAAACACAAGAGAAGAAAAGGACCTACAAAAACAAACCCAAAACAATTAAGAAAATGGTCATAGGAACATACATATCGATAATTACCTTAAACGTGAATGGATTAAATGCCCCAACCAAAAGACATAGACTGGCTGAATGGATACAAAAACAAGACCCATATATATGCTGTCTACAAGAGACCCACTTCAGACCTAGGGACACATACAGACTGAAAGTGAGGGGATGGAAAAAGATATTCCATGCAAATGGAAATCAAAAGAAAGCTGGAGTAGCTATACTCATATCAGATAAAATGGACTTTAAAATAAAGAATGTTACAAGAGACAAGGAAGGACACTACATAATGATCCAGGGATCAATCCAAGAAGAAGATATAACAATTATAAATATATATGCACCCAACATAGGAGCACCTCAATACATAAGGCAACTGCTAACAGCTATAAAAGAGGAAATCGACAGTAACACAATAATAGTGGGGGACTTTAACACCTCACTTACACCAATGGACAGATCATCCAAAATGAAAATAAATAAGGAAACAGAAGCTTTAAATGACACAATAGACCAGATAGATTTAATTGATATATATAGGACATTCCATCCAAAAACGGCAGATTACACGTTCTTCTCAAGTGCACACGGAACATTCTCCAGGATAGATCACATCTTGGGTCACAAATCAAGCCTCAGTAAATTTAAGAAAATTGAAATCATATCAAGCATCTTTTCTGACCACAACGCTATGAGATTAGAAATGAATTACAGGGAAAAAAACGTAAAAAAGACAAACACATGGAGGCTAAACAATACGTTACTAAATAACCAAGAGATCACTGAAGAAATCAAACAGGAAATAAAAAAATACCTAGAGACAAATGACAATGAAAACACGACGACCCAAAACCTATGGGATGCAGCAAAAGCGGTTCTAAGAGGGAAGTTTATAGCTATACAAGCCTACCTAAACAAACAAGAAAAATCTCAAGTAAACAATCTAACTTTACACCTAAAGAAACTAGAGAAAGAAGAACAAACAAAACCCAAAGTTAGCAGAAGGAAAGAAATCATAAAGATCAGAGCAGAAATAAATGAAATAGAAACAAAGAAAACAATAGCAAAGATCAATAAAACTAAAAGTTGGTTCTTTGAGAAGATAAACAAAATTGATAAGCCATTAGCCAGACTCATCAAGAAAAAGAGGGAGAGGACTCAAATCAATAAAATCAGAAATGAAAAAGGAGAAGTTACAACAGACACCGCAGAAATACAAAACATCCTAAGAGACTACTACAAGCAACTTTATGCCAATAAAATGGACAACCTGGAAGAAATGGACAAATTCTTAGAAAGGTATAACCTTCCAAGACTGAATCAGGAAGAAACAGAAAATATCAACAGACCAATCACAAGTAATGAAATTGAAACTGTGATTAAAAATCTTCCAACAAACAAAAGTCCAGGACCAGATGGCTTCACAGGTGAATTCTATCAAACATTTAGAGAAGAGCTAACACCCATCCTTCTCAAACTCTTCCAAAAAATTGCAGAGGAAGGAACTCTCCCAAACTCATTCTATGAGGCCACCATCACCCTGATACCAAAACCAGACAAAGACACTACAAAAAAAGAAAATTACAGACCAATATCACTGATGAATATAGATGCAAAAATCCTCAACAAAATACTAGCAAACAGAATCCAACAACACATTAAAAGGATCATACACCACGATCAAGTGGGATTTATCCCAGGGATGCAAGGATTCTTCAATATACGCAAATCAATCAATGTTATACACCATATTAACAAATTGAAGAATAAAAACCATATGATCATCTCAATAGATGCAGAAAAAGCTTTTGACAAAATTCAACACCCATTTATGATAAAAACTCTCCAGAAAGTGGGCATAGAGGGAACCTACCTCAACATAATAAAGGCCATATATGACAAACCCACAGCAAACATCATTCTCAATGGTGAAAAACTGAAAGCATTTCCTCTAAGATCAGGAACGAGACAAGGATGTCCACTCTCACCACTATTATTCAACATAGTTCTGGAAGTCCTAGCCACGGCAATCAGAGAAGAAAAAGAAATAAAAGGAATACAAATTGGAAAAGAAGAAGTAAAACTGTCACTGTTTGCGGATGACATGATACTATACATAGAGAATCCTAAAACTGCCACCAGAAAACTGCTAGAGCTAATTAATGAATATGGTAAAGTTGCAGGTTACAAAATTAATGCACAGAAATCTCTTGCATTCCTATACACTAATGATGAAAAATCTGAAAGAGAAATTATGGAAACACTCCCATTTACCATTGCAACAAAAAGAATAAAATACCTAGGAATAAACCTACCTAAGGAGACAAAAGACCTGTATGCAGAAAACTATAAGACACTGATGAAAGAAATTAAAGATGATACCAACAGATGGAGAGATATACCATGTTCTTGGATTGGAAGAATCAACATTTTGAAAATGAGTATACTACCCAAAGCAATCTACAGATTCAATGCAATCCCTATCAAAATACCAATGGCATTTTTTACGGAGCTAGAACAAATCATCTTAAAATTTGTATGGAGACACAAAAGACCCCGAATAGCCAAAGCAGTCTTGAGGCAAAAAAATGGAGCTGGAGGAATCAGACTCCCTGACTTCAGACTATACTACAAAGCTACAGTAATCAAGACAATATGGTACTGGCACAAAAACAGAAACATAGATCAATGGAACAAGATAGAAAGCCCAGAGATTAACCCACGCACCTATGGTCAACTAATCTATGACAAAGGAGGCAAAGATATACAATGGAGAAAAGACAGTCTCTTCAATAAGTGGTGCTGGGAAAACTGGACAGCCACATGTAAAAGAATGAAATTAGAATACTCCCTAACACCATACACAAAAATAAACTCAAAATGGATTAGAGACCTAAATATAAGACTGGACACTATAAAACTCTTAGAGGAAAACATAGGAAGAACACTCTTTGACATAAATCACAGCAAGATCTTTTTCGATCCACCTCCTAGAATAATGGAAATAAAAACAAAAATAAACAAGTGGGACCTAATGAAACTTCAAAGCTTTTGCACAGCAAAGGAAACCATAAACAAGACGAAAAGACAACCCTCAGAATGGGAGAAAATATTTGCAAATGAATCAACGGACAAAGGATTAATCTCCAAAATATATAAACAGCTCATTCAGCTCAATATCAAAGAAACAAACACCCCAATCCAAAAATGGGCAGAAGACCTAAATAGACATTTCTCCAAAGAAGACATACAGACGGCCACGAAGCACATGAAAAGATGCTCAACATCACTAATTATTAGAGAAATGCAAATCAAAACTACAATGAGGTATCACCTCACTCCTGTTAGAATGGGCATCATCAGAAAATCTACAAACAACAAATGCTGGAGAGGGTGTGGAGAAAAGGGAACCCTCTTGCACTGTTGGTGGGAATGTAAATTGATACAGCCACTATGGAGAACAATATGGAGGTTCCTTAAAAAACTAAAAATAGAATTACCATATGACCCAGCAATCCCACTACTGGGCATATACCCAGAGAAAACCGTAATTCAAAAAGACACGTGCACCCGAATGTTCATTGCAGCACTATTTACAATAGCCAGGTCATGGAAGCAACCTAAATGCCCATCAACAGACGAATGGATAAAGAAGTTGTGGTACATATATACGATGGAATATTATTCAGCCATAAAAAGGAACGAAATTGAGTCATTTGTTGAGACGTGGATGGATCTAGAGACTGTCATACAGAGTGAAGTAAGTCAGAAAGAGAAAAACAAATATCGTATGTTAATGCATGTATGTGGAACGTAGAAAAATGGTACAGATGAGCCAGTTTGCAGGGCAGAAGTTGAGACACAGATGTAGAGAATGGACATATGGACACCAAGGGGGGAAAACTGCGATGAGGTGGGGATGGTGATGTGCTGAATTGGGCGATTGGGATTGACATGTATACACTGATGTGTATAAAACTGATGCCTAATAAGAACCTGCAGTATAAAAAAACAAACAAAACAACTAATACTAAACTTTCATTGGGTTATTTGTATGGAAATATGTTAATATAAATGTTTCAGACATTACATGAAATTTCTAAAAATCTTATATTTGTATTTGTATGGAAATATGTATGGAAATATGTTAATATAAATGTTTCAGACATTACATGAAATTTCTAAAAATCTTATATTTGTATTTGTATGGAAATATGTATGGAAATATGTTAATATAAATATTTCAGACATTACATGAAATTTCTAAAAATCTTATATTTGTATTTGTATGGAAATATGTTAATATAAATGTTTCAGACATTACATGAAATTTCTAAAAATCTTATATTTGTATTTGTATGGAAATATGTATGGAAATATGTTAATATAAATGTTTCAGACATTACATGAAATTTCTAAAAATCTTATATTTGTATTTGTATGGAAATATGTATGGAAATATGTTAATATAAATGTTTCAGACATTACAGGAAACGTCTAAAAATCTTATATGTTCTGGTATAATGTTATAAGTAATAATCCTAGTTATTACTTTAAAATGTATATCTCAGAAATAACTAATTTTCTTGTCAACTGCATTATTATGAACTTTCATCAAATCTTTAACCATGGTCATTTTTAAGTCTTTTGTCATTTACAGACAGTTCTGGGTGTACTCTGATGATTTTGCAAATATGTTCCTATAAAAGAGTTTCATCTTCAAGAAATTCATGGAAAAGACTCTGACAAGTACAGGTTTCTGGTAACTGACTGTACTGCTGAACTGAATGAATAAGCATTTTCAGAACTCTAATGAAAAACTGATGAACTCATAAAAGTGCTAACAAAAGATCAAGATGAAAAAAAAGAAATTAATTACATGGGACTGAGTGAACTGATGAGGATGAGTATAATTTTTGTGACTTTCTGTCTGAATTAAAAAAAAAAAAATCCCACAAGGACTCAGAGGAAAAGAATATACAAATCAATTTTCACTGCAAAGTAAAGGAGCTGTTACAGTGGAGGATTACTGGACTGAATGTCAATATTATGACATAGTATAAGTGTGTTTCATGTTTGGTAATTGCAATCATTGTTGCTTTTGTTGTGGTCATCCATGTACAATGCTTGGTGTCAGTCTATCTATCTCTTGTAAAAATAAAATACAGTGTGTGTGTGTGGAAAAAAAAAAAAAAAAAAAAAACAAACAAAAAAAAAAAAAAAAAAAAAAAAAAAAAGAAAATTGACCAGAGGAAAACGAAACCTTTTCTTGAGAGGAGATGGGTCTAACTTACTGGAGATATATGTGTTCTGCAAAAGTAATTAGAATTAGAGTCCTTGAGAGATGGCCAATTCAGCTAGAAAGCAGGAAGTTTCACTTCCCTTGACTTAATGATGTAGATGAAAATATGGGCCCTCTATGCCTGTCTGTCTCCAATGAGCATTTGTTTTTGCATATTAAACTTTAAGAAGACACAGCAATAACTCCTGAAATCACAAAGATTCTAGCTTAGTAGATTCAGATGGCCTTAGCAGTCCACAATGTATGCTGAAATGGTTAGATCTAAATTAATCTAGTGGTGAAAAGCACAAACTTTGGAGTCACATGGACTTAGGCTTGAATTCCACTTTTTACTATCTGCACCATCCTGGGCAACATCTTCCTTAAACTCTCTGAGTCTCAACAAAATGGGGATAAGAATACTCTCTTAGAGACCACTGTGTTGCATGGAATGAAATCTACTCAAGGTAATTTAAGAAAGGAGAAATAATGGTAAGGATCCAGGCTGTCTCATGAACCAAGGACAGGACCGGAAGTGTGGCGGACCTCATAAACAAGTGAATCCAGGAACTGAAACATAGCCAGGCACCAGCGGGAGTTCTGAGTCAGTCTCTCTTAAGACCAAACAGTCTTCATCTGCATCATTCTTCATTCTCCCCAAAGACTTGCAAATGGATCCAACATGGCCTCTCCATCAGACATTTATCTGTTCCAATGTTCAACAGAGACCAACCTGGTTTATCTGTATCCAACCGCAAATTTCTAACAGTATGAATTAGATTGGCACAGTCTACCTACCGTCAGGTGTTTGGTCTAGTTCAGTGTGACCTAGTGGATCAGGATCTTGTCATATGAAAACCAACCCCTTCCTGAAATGTGATGATAAGTGTGTAGGAGTAAAGAGAAAATGATACACATCTCTAGAAATGAAACTTGAGGATCAAATGAGATAATGTATGTGAAGGATATAGAACAGTGCCTGACAAGTAGCTCAATAAATGGAGTCTGTGAAATAAACACAGCTGATAGGCAAGGGCCGTAAAATCTCCTCCACTTAATCTTTGAAATCATATTTTGCTGCACCTGTCATCAGAGAAGGAAGCTCACAGAATCATTAATTATGTGAGATCTATGAAAGGTTTCTTTCTTGACCAAAGTGGGCACTATGAGAAAGAGCTGCCCAAGCGGCTGGTGTTACTGTGATCAAGTTCTTCCAGCCTGGTGAATGTTCACATCCCACCTCCCATCTCTGTGGTCTCATCTGAGTTTCCCATATATGTTTACTATAAGTGTATGGCTACTTAAAGAGCTACCTGGCAGAATGACTAAATTATTTGGATACTTTCCTTGAGTTTATGTAAAAGACATGTAGCCACTGACTAAATATTTTGTTAAATTGTTTTCTCCTCCTGCATTGATTTTGATGAAATTATAGAGCATCTGAGGCAAGACATTGGGCCCAAATGAAAGCTCCTTGCTTTAACACTGAAATGGTATTTACCTTTCACAAGCACCTCTTCTCTGACTCTGAGAAAAGTATCCCCCATGCAGAAAGAAGCATTCAGTCTCCCAAATAGCCAAGCTCAGCTGAAACACAAGCTCCTACCTGAGATGTGCTATTTCATTCCTGCTTAAATCAGGTTGCCTATTTTTAGAATTTAAATATCCCCTTCAATTAAAGAAACATTATGAAATGGGTATGAATGCACTTTTTCTTCTGCACCTGCAGCAGTTGTTTTGTCCAGAGGTGGTGCTATTTATAAAAGAAAAATTATCCCAATAAACTTGAGTTCTGTACTTGATATTGTATATAAGGGAACTTTTTGAAAAATTCAAAAACCCAAACACACTGAATAGTTTCTCTTTGAGATGATTTGAATTTATTATTGTACCAAATTAAAACAATGCCTTTCCTTGCAGGTTTTAGAAACCAAAAGATATAATTAAATGCAGAAAAAAGTTAACTTCTCTCTGAAAGATATTTTAATGATTTCATACTCGTGGAAGACATTACTTAATACATTTCCTCCTTTTCTCACTTGCAGCTTTCATACTTTACCTTTCAGGGCTAAATTCTACTTTAGTCTAAGGTCAGTATTTATTTCAGAAACAAGGGTACCAGTGCAGTTGTCAGGAAATGTCTCAAAGAAAACCATGATGCACAAGTTATGAGAAATGTACATCTTGCACATGTCAGTGAAGTGGCTGTGGCCACCTCTGGTTTTAGGCTGAAGAATCTGGGGGAGAAGTCCTGTCTTCAACCTGGTTTAGGATCACATCAGGAACCTGTATTTGTCTTGCCTGGATCCAGTCCACTCTGGTGCAGACTTCCTAAAATTGCCCCAGATAGCCTTCATAAGATGGACTTAGAGGTCCCTCCACTGCCGGGGAGTAAAGATAATATGGTTTCATGGTGGATACATCACATCTCACTGACATGTTCAGGATTACACAAACATTGTGTAGGATATCAGAGGGCACCCTGGTTATAAAATGGATAGCATTGGATAGAGATAGAGTGAAGGTACCAGACCTTAATCCTGATGCTGGAGGACACTGCCCTGGGCCTTGCCTAAGTGGCCCACTACCTTATCAACTCAAACTTTTTTCCTGAGCCTGACCTGTGTATCCAGCTGCCTCTTAGACATCTCCAACTGGAAAAAGCACAAAGCCCAGCATGTCCAGAAGTTGAACACATGGTGTTTTTCTTCCAAAACTATACATCTTCCATTGGTGAACAGGTTCCAGCCTCCATCCACTTGCCCAAGCTAGAAATCCAGGGGCTACTCTTTGAAATTCCTCTCCACTCACCTCCATATCCAGTTTCACTCAGTCATGTCAATTCTGCCTCCCAGTAAATCTTTGACTTTGAGGTTTGTACTAGTCTTGGGTTCCTTTTGAAGTCCATCAATTACAGTATTTTCTTCTCTCAATTGAAGTGATGATTACTTTCCTAAAAGCGGGCCATTAAAAAAAATACAAATGAATTTTTTGTAAGAAAAACAACAGCATCAGAATTATACATTCAAGTCATTAAGATAGAATAGTTATGCTGGAGTAATATGAATAATAAAAACAGTTTATAGAAAAATGAATATATAAAGTGTTTTTTCATGAAAAAGAACGTTAATGATAATGACCAAACAAAATTAACTGATTTAAGCTCAGTCCTCCTCAAAGGCTAATGGTGCTTACAAATCACCTGGTGATCTTGTTAAAGTGCAGATTCTGATTCAGTTGGTCTGGGGTAGGGCCTGAAGTTCTGTGTCTTACAAGCTCCAAAATGATGCTGGTGCTGCTGTTGAGAAGCCCATATTTTCAGTAGCAAGACCTTAGCCGTGCCACTCTCAGTTATGTTCATTTGTGTCTTAAGGACTTCTTGCCCCAAATCATCTCTGTCTTACTGAGGGATGTTTCAGACTTGGCTCTTAAATATTAACAACATCGTTCTGATGCTTTTCCTCTGGTGAAGCAACTCCTCAGAGAGATGACCCGTTTACATTTTTTCATTGTATGTGATAAGCTCTATTTCTATACCAGGTGTAAAGGCTTCAGTTGGCATGAATCCCAGTGACATTAAATGTCATTTGACAGACACATAAACTCTTAAAAGATTAAAAAATAAGAAACAAGACCAGCATTCCATAAATACCTGTGTTTATAGAGCATGGACCTAAAAACACCTCAACAGCAACTGAGAAATCACTTCGCATCATCCTTAGCCACTCTCAGCATGAGAACTTGTATTGCCAGTAGAAGTCTCCAAAAATGTTGTAGGGCAATATAAACCATGTCGTCTTGAAAATAACACATGAGTATTTGCCCTAAAACAATTTTGAATTTTTTCATCACTTTATTCTGAAAATGTAAGGAGATATTTTAGGAGTTGCAAAATTTGATATTTTCTGGAGACAAAATTTTTATATTTTTTTACACAAATAAGATCATGCTATATATTCAATTCACTTTCTCCACTTAACAATGATCTTGGGCATCCTTATTTACTGGTACACTATATTATTTTTAACATATGCTTTTTGATGCCGGTGTATCAAAACCCTTATTTTTGTGCATTTGTATGTATTCTGAAATTGAATTTAAAATCTGTCTGGCCTGAGGTAGAGGTTCATACCCATTAACTGAAAAAAATTCATTAGTTGCATGACTTTAGATTAAATTGTTTTGCTAAATACTTCCTGAATGCTTCCTCTGTCCCAGATACTGTACCAACTGCTTTACAAGCATTATTTCATTACATCCTGGGGCAAAATCTAATGTAAGGTGTTGTGAATCTAATATGTAGATGTGAGTCACTGCTTCTATCCCCAGACCCATTCTGCTTTCATCCTCAGCTTTGTGATTTCTTATTTGTCCTAGCAGATGCAGTAACAGAAACAAAAGTTTATTTCTTATGCAATATGATTCTGTAAGAACTTTATACTTACTAGTTATTGCTAATGAGTAGATAGAGGTGAAGAAAAAGAGAAAAGAGTCTAAGAAAATCATTTGGATAAAGAGTAGAATGTCCTATTTGGCAGTGGTTCAGATTAACTTTATCATTGTAAAAGGATTGCTATGGGCATTCCAGTTTGAGTGCAAAAACTGCTCAAGTGGAAGGGAAAGATTCAATAAAAAATTTAAAGTCATTATGGTATTTAGACTGGCACAGGACAAGAATCTTGAAATGGAAATGGAAAGTTATTTGGGAGAAAGCCAGGCACTTCTGTAGACACTGTCATATTCATATTCATTCATTGGACAATTTCCTTGTGAATGTCAAAGACCTGCTGTAGTGAATCTTTTGAATTGGCCTATTTCTCTCTGTCCCCTTGAGCGCTAACCTAGTTCAAAGCCTTTGTGACTCCTCATCTGGACTATTGCAGTAGACTCCGATCTGGTCTCACTGCCTCCAATCTTGCTGCTCACCCCTGCCCCAGCCCAACTAGTTTTCCACACTGGCAACAGAATCACCTTTGTAAAATGCAGATCTGACTCTGTCATTCCTCTCCAAACCCTTCAGTGATCCTCCATCAAGTACAGGGTAAAGTCTCCGCAGCCTATTTGGTGTACAAGTTCCCCACAGCTTGGCCTTTCTTTTCTCTTCACTCCCTCTACTCTAGTCCTTGACTCTATGCTCCTGAAATACCATGCTACACTTAGGTCCCCAAATATATGTGGCTACTTCATCCTTTGTGGGCCATTGCCTACACCACCCCTTTCACCTGGAATCACTAGGCACCATGGAAACAGTAAGCATCATGAGTACAGGGACCATCTGTCTTACTCTCAGAACCTGGCACCGACTTCCAATTTGTATGAAATAAATGCCCCTTTATTTCTTCTATCTCCTCTGTGTTACTACCACAGCCAGCACACATCACAGGCAATGTGTCTTCCCCCACTAGGAGTGAAGGGGTTGAACCTTGTAACTGAAGAGAGTTATCCATCTCTGTGGGATAACTATTTAGCACAGGGCCTAACAGGACTCAGTAATTTTTTTTTTATTATTCCAAATTATTTTTTTTATTCTGAATTGAGTCGGTGGTTTGTTATATATGAGATGAACCTGGAGGAAATTTACCCTTAATTAGGATGAACAATTGAGGCAAAATCTCTTCTCAGCTTTTCCCGATCTCATCAAGTGGCTTCTCCATGTTTTCTCATGTTCACGGATGATTTCTGACTTTAAGACATTTTAGTTTGCTTAACTGATGCTTTTTTAGTAATATTTAAGTCTTCTGGGTCTGTTTTCCTCATTGTCATCTACTTTGTGAGCCACTGGGGTAGGAAATATGTCTGAGTGACTTAATCTCACACACACACTGAAAACACACCTTTTGAGTAATGGATTGAGGTGGGAGTCTTTATGAACAGAGCCTCTCGCTGTTTATTTCCACACAAATTCTGTGATGGTAATAAAGTGTATAGGAGGCGGGTGGGAAGAAAGACGCACCGGGAAGGGGCAAAGGAAGCGTGTGTCAGCTATTCCAGTCCTCATCATACTTTCTGTGTGGACAGCACATCACATTTGGCTGGGGCTGAAAAGCAAAATCCTATATTTAATGAGCCAATAAAATGCCTGGAGCACCAGTGGGCTTGGGGAGGCTTGACTTTTCACTAAGCTAAAAGCCGGTAATTGAGCCTGTGTGCCAGCTGAGACATGGAGGTTTCTGCTGAAAGAGCTGTGGCTTTCACTTTTTTTTTCTTTTTCCCCTCTCATGTGCAGCCAGCTTCTGATGAGGACTCCAATTCTCCCGGGAGTCCTATCACGTATATTATTTTGATTAACCCTTACTCTGAGAGTCTCAATTAACTGACATGCCACATTAACGGCAATGCTCCTGTGTAAATGCCTGAGGGGGGAAGTGATAAACCAGGTCTAATGCCAGGGGATGAGGTTGAGCCTTCTTTGTTGTTTTTTGTTTGTTTGGGTTTTTTTTAAGCTTGAAATAGAATTGTAACTGTTTCTCCTTCACGAATGCCCAAGGGAGAGGAAAAGTGTAGCACCAAAGACCATTTTATATCATTTTAGGCTAATCTTCCCCCTTCAAGTGGTAAGTTCAGCTGTGAGATTGCCTTAGTGGGGATATTTTTTAAAACATCGAAGGGACCCCACTGCTTGATCATGTCTTTAAACAATTTTCATAATATATCTGGACCCTCATTCCCATAGTCCTCACTGTGTGCGTCCTGAGTTAGAGTTGATTCTTCTGGGAGTTATACAGGAAGGCTTTCTTGAGCTTTTGAGGCTGGTGGTAGAGAGATGTTTTGGGCATTTAAGAAACTTAAAACCCAACAAAACAAACAATATTGTCTTAGTCCATTCAGACTGCTGTGAAAGTATACCACAGGCTGGTGGCTTATAAAAAACAGAGATTTATTTCTGAGTTCTGGAGTCTTGGGTAGTCGAAGATCAAGATGCCTGCAGGTTCAGTGACTATTGAGAGCTTGATTCCTGGTTCGTAGATGACTATCTTCTTTATGTCCTCATATTTGGGGTCTCTTTTATCCCATTCATGAGGGCTCCACCCTCTTGACCTAATCACATCCCAAAGGCCCCACCTCCAAAACCCATCACATTGGACATTAGGGATGAATATATGAACTTGAGGGGACAAAAACCTCCAGTCTCTAGCAATTATGATAGATTAGTTCCACAAGTCACTAGCCATTATGAAAAGCTAGCTCAACTACATTTGTGGACATAGAAGGCTAGTAATGTGATGACTTTTGAGCTTGATCCAGAACCTAGATCCTATGTTGTGAGATATGATAAAAGAAATCAAATGGGTGTGGTGGGGAGGGTGTTGGTGGTGGGATGAATTGGGAGATTGAGATTGACATGTGTACACTAATATGTATAAAATAGATAACTAATAAGAACCTGCTGTATAAAAAAATAAAATAAAATAAAATTCAAAAATATATATATAACCTGACATTATTCTACATTCAGTGAGATTCACCTTTTGAAATATCCAATAATATAATGGCTTGACATAGAAGTGGAAAGTGGATACTTAATGTAGTGTAAGTGAATATAATTATAACTTAGTCAAACAGCCAATGAAATAACAACAGCAACAAAAAAGAAACAAGAAATCAATTATATGACCAAAGTCCCCTGAGATTCTGGTAGATTTTTTTTTTTTCAAGGTGTATAAAATGAAGTTCAAGGAAACATTCTTTAACGAGTCATCTGTCAAGTTTAATATATAACTGTGATTGCACACCCCCAAATTTTATGGACAGCAGACAAATTTAAGTGAAAATGGGCCATTACAACTTAGGTAAGTGTATTATATTATAGGCTAGAGCAGCTATGTCAATCTTTTGCCATTTCATTTGCAAAGAGCTTTTATGCCACATTCTTCTTTCACTTAAAAATGTCTGTAGAGCATTTAATACAGTTATGTAAGATAAAAGGGTTTGTTTAGCATATTTTTGTCAGGAAATAATTCCCCTCTGGCCTACATTTTCAGACTGTATGTACACACTATCTGGCCAATTGGGAAACCAACTTAAAAACTCATTTTCTAGAGCCAGCTTTTGTTTTCTCTCCTTCTCTTGCCCCCGGTACCCCATTTCTCCTGCATAACTTTCACTTGAAAGTTAGAATTGAGATTTCAGGAGAGTTAGAAGAAATGAAAAAATTGCAGATCAAGGAGGCAAATAATGATTAAGAGATGAGTGGAGCCTGCAACATTCTTGTCAGATCCTCCTAACTATCCAGCGTTAAAGGAGTTTCTGGGCTCCTGTATGGAGTTCCACATGTGTTCTAAATTACGCATTATCCTCTGTGATTGAGAACTTTTCCCTTTAAACTAGACTCTTTTTCAGGAAGATACATACAAAAAAACTCTTTTGTTTAGGGAAACAAAAATTTCATTCGTATCCATTAAAGATTAAATTGATACATATGTATAACTGAATCACTTTGCTGTACACCTAAAACTAACACAACACTGTAAATCAACTACACTTCAATTTAAAAATAAAAACTAAAAGAAGAGGTTAAAAAAATAGTCTTATCACCATTGAATATAGCTGGAATCAGTAATAGTTGATGTAATTAACACAATCATTTATTATAAAAAAATTTATTAATTTCCTAGCAGAGATTCACTTTAAAACTGAGAACAGATTTCATTGGCTTAACTTTAAGTTTTGAAATCAAAACATGTGCTTGCTTTATTTATTTATTTATTTTCATAAATTAAAAAACAATCTTTTTTGGAGTATAATTGCTTTACATTGTTGTGTTAGTTACTGCTGTATAACAAAGTGAATCAGCTATACATATACATATATCCCCATATCTCCTCCCTCTTGCATCTTCCTCCCACCCTCCCTATCTCACCCTTCTAGGTGGTCACAAAGCACCCAGCTGATCTCCCTGTGCTATGCAGCTGCTTCCCACTAGCTATTTTACAACTGGTAGTGTATATATGTCCATGCCACTCTCTCACTTCGTCCCAGCTTACCTTTCCCCCTCCCCGTGTCCTCAAGTCCATTCTCTATGTCTGCATCTTTATTCTTGTCCTGGCCCTAGGTTCTTCAGAACCTTTTTTTTTTTTTTTAAGATTTTTTTAGATTTTTTTTTTTAGATTCTTTTTTTTTTTTAGATGTGTTAGCATACAGTATCTGTTTTTCTCTTTCTGACTTACTTCACTCTGTATGACAGACTCTAGGTCCACCCACCTCACTACAAATAACTCAATTTCGTTTCTTTTTATGGCTGAGTAATATTCCATCGTATATATGTGCCACATCTTCTTTATCCATTCATCTGTCAATGGACACTTAGATTGCTTCAATGTCCTGGCTATTGTAAATAGTGCTGCAATGAACATTGTGGTACATGACTCTTTTTGAATTATGGTTTTCTCAGGGTATATGCCCAGTAGAGGGATTGCTGGGTCATATGGTAGTTCTATTTTTAGCTTTTTAAGGAAACTCCATACTGTTCTCCATAGTGGCTGTAACAATTTACATTCCCACCAACAGTGCAAGAGGATTCCCTTTTCTCCACACCCTCTCCAGCATTTATTGTTTGTAGATTTTTTGATGATGGCCATTCTGACTGGTGTGAGGTGATATGAAATTAGAACACTCCCTAACACCATACACAAAAATAAACTCAAAATGGATTAAAGACCTAAATGTAAGGCCAGACACTATAAAACTCTTAGAGGAAAATATAGGCAGAACACTATGACATAAATCACAGCAAGATCCTTTTTGACCCACCTCCTAGGGAAATGGAAATAAAAACAAAAATAAACAAATGGGACCTAATGAAACTTAAAAGCTTTTGCACAGCAAAGGAAACCATAAACAAGATGAAAAGACAACCCTCAGGATGGAAGAAAATATTTGCAAACGAAGCAACTGACAAAGGATTAATCTCCAAAATATACAAGCAGCTCATGCAGCTTAATATCAAAAAAACAAACAACTCAATCCAAAAATGGGCAGAAGATCTAAACAGACATTTCTCCAAAGAAGATATACAGATTGCCAACAAACACATGAAAGGATGCTCAACATCACTAATCATTAGAGAAATGCAAATGAAAACCATGTGCTTTAAACCTAACACTTGTCACAATTGTTCTCGTGTATGAATCAGAATCAGCTGACGGGCTTGCTAAAACACAGATTGCTGGGCCCCATTCTGAGAGTTTCTGATTCAGCAAATCTGGGGTGAGGCCAGAGAATTTGAATTTCTAAAAGTTTCCAGGTATAATAGGCAGAATTCTAAAGCTGTCTCACCAGTAATCCCATGCCCTGGTTACTCAATCAAACACCAATCTAGAAACCCCTGTGAAGGGACTTTGCTGATGGAATTCAGGTTACTAATCAACTGACTATAAGATAGGAGATTATCGTGGAGTATCTGGGTGGGCCCAATGTAATCACATGAGCTCTTAAAAGTAGAAGGAGAGGTCAGATTAGAGAGAGTTGAAGCGTAAGAAACACTCACTCCGCCCTTCCTAGCTTTGAAGACGGAGGAAGGAGCCTGCAAGTCAAGGTTGTGGTTGGCCTCTAGAAACTGAGAACAGCCCCAAACAGCTCAAGGAAACAGGGGCTTTGGTCCGACAAGGAACTGAATTCTGACAGCAACCTGAATAAGCTTGAAAGTGGATTCATCCCCAGAGCTTCTAGAAAAAGCGCAGCCTTCATGACACATTGATTTTGGCCTTGTGAGACTCTAAGCGGAGAACCACTTGAGCCACGCTGAGTCCAGACATCTGACCTACAAAAACTGTGAGCTAATACATTTGTGTTATTTTAATTATTAAATTTGTGGTAACTAATTACAGTGGCAATAGAAAATTAATACACATGGTAATACTGATGCTGCTGGTCCCAGGAACACAATTTGAGAATCATTGGTTCATCTTTTGTATTAACAATTTAGAGACTTCTGAAAAAGTTAAATCACTTTCCTTGTTTTCCTTATTTCAGAGAACATATACAAAGCGGAAGGCTGCTATTTTATTATTTAAACTGAAAATAACATTTAAAATGTTTAGGAGAGTGCTTAGCCTTTGCTGAGTGTTCAAAAAAGAGTAGCTATAATAGTAACTTTTATTAGTGGGTAGCATTTATTAAAATGCTCTATGCCAGGCACTGTGCTAATTATTTACTACAAATTTACCGGATTTATCCTCATATTAACTCTGAGGTAGCATCATTGTTCTCATTTTATAGATGTGCAAACTGAGGCTAAGAGGAAACTTGCCCAGAATCAGGCAGTCAGTAAAAAATGGGGGTGAGATGTGAACCCAGACGGTATGACTCTGGAACCTAAACTCTTAATTGCTATTGAGTTCTTATATGTTATTTCACACCTGCTTATGTCTTCATGTCTTGTTCGCCACTTGAACTAAACATCCTTACATAGTTTTACAAAACAATAAAACTTAAGCTATATGCTTTTGTTTTTATTAAACTTGGCTAACTAACATAATAAAATATATCTATATCATTTATTCAGTCAGTATCTATTAAACACATATTATATACCAGGTACTGGGCTGGGCTTGAGTTTACAAATTTGTGAGTGGTTTCTACCCCTGTTGAACTTACAATATTAAAATCAGCAGTCATTAAAGTACTTAGAGAAACACTATAGCACCATTCTTAGTAAAATCAGAAATAATACAGTGATGCTATCATCAATATTATTTGGCATGATTCATGTAGTGCTAGCAATGCAACTAGCCTTGCCAGGTTGAGCAAATAAAAATATAGGATATCCAGTTACTTGTGAGTTTCAGAAAAACAAAAATATGTTTTTAAGGATTGGTATGTCTTAAATATTGCATGGGAAATACTTAAACAGTTATCTGGTATTTAAATGAACAAAAAATTTTTGATCTTTTATTCTATCTGGTTACATTAAATACAGTTTTGGTGCCAGAACATCATGGACAAGACTGATGTCAAGGGGTTTACTGCCTATGTTTTCTTCTAGAAGTTCTATGGATTTAGGTCTTATGTTGAAGTTTTAACCCATTTTCAGTTGATTTTTGTGTATGGTGTAAGGTAGTAGTCCAGTTTCATTCTTTGCCTGTGGCTGTCCAGTTTTCCCAACACCATATTTTGAAGAGACTAACATTTCCCCATTGTGTATTCTGGACTCCTTTGTTTGTAAGTTTATTGACCATATATGTGTGAGTTTATTTCTGGGCTTTCTATTCTTTTCCATTGATCTATGTGTCTGTTTTTATGCCAATACCATACTATTTCGATTACTATAGCTTTGTAACATAGATAGATTGAAATCAGGAAGTGTAATGCCTCCAGCTTTATTCTTCTCTCTCAAGATTGCTTTGGCTATTTGTGTCTTTTGTGGTTTCATACAAATTTAAGGATTATTTATTCTATTTCTGTGAAAAATGCCATTGGAATTTTGATAGGGTTTGAGTGAATCTGTATATTGTTTTGAGTTGTATGGACATTTTAATATTCTTCTAGTCTATGAGCATGGAATATCTTTCCATTTATTTGTGTTTTCTTTAATTTCTTTCATCATGTCTTATAGTTTTTGTGTACAGGTCTGTCATCTCCTATCTCCATGGTTAAATTTATTCCTAGGTATTTTATTATCTTTGATGCAATTGTAAATTTTTTTTTCTTGATTTTGTTTTTGGTTATTTGTTATTGGTGTATAGAAATGCAACAGATTGTGTATGTTGATTTTTGTATCCTGCAACTTTACTGAATTTATATATTATTTCCAACAGTTTTTTGGTGGAGTCTTCAGGGTTTTCTATATATAATATCATGTTATGTGCAAATAATGACAGTTTTATTTCTCCTTTCCAATTTGGATGCCTTTTATGTACTTTTCTTGCCTAATTGCTCTGGCTTGAACTTCCAATACTATGGTAAATAAAAGTGGCTAGTGGGCATCCTTGTCTTATTCCTGATTTTAGAAGAAAAGCTTTCAGTTTTTCACTTTTGAGTATGATGTTAGCTGTGGGTTTGTCATGTATGACCTTTACTGTGTTGAGTTATGTTCCCTCTAAACCCACTTTGTTGAGAGAAGTTTTTGTCATATATGGATGTTGAATTTTATTGAATGCTTTTTCTGGATTTATTGAGATGATCATATAATTTTTTTCCTTCATTTTGTTAATGTGTTGTATCACATTGATTTTGCAGATGCTGAACCATCCTTGCCTCCCTGGAATAAATCTCACCTGATCATAGTTATGATCTTTCTAATGTAGTGTTGAGTTAGGTTTGCTAATATTTTGTTGAGGATTTTTGTGTCTATATTCATACAGGATGTTGGCCTGTAATTTTCTTGTGGTGTCCTTGTCTGGTTTTAGTATCAGGTAATACTTGTAAAGTGAGTTTTGGAGGGAAGATTTTGAGAAAAATTATCATTACTTCTTTAACTGTTTGGTAGTATTCACTCATGAAGCTGTTTGGTCCTAGACTTTTGTTTCTTGAGAAGTCTTTTATTACTGATTCAATCTCCTTCATTCTTACTCATTAGTTTTTTCTTGTTGCTCCTCTGATTGGATGAATTCCACTGTCTTGTCTTTGAGTTCACTGATCCTTTGTTTCACTTCATTTAGTGTGTTGCTCAACCCCTCTATTGAATTTTTCAGCATCATTTTTGTATTTGTCAGATCTGTGATTTTGTTCGGTACTATCTTGTGTTTTCTATCTCTTTGTTGAAATTCTCACTTTGTTCATGTATTGCTTTCCTGACCTTAGTGAGTATCTTTATGAACATTATTTTAAGTTTCTTATCAGGTCATTCGCTTACCTCTGTTTCACTGAGGTCTTTTTCTGGGGTTTTATCTTGTACTTTTGTTTGGAACATATTCTTCTGTTTCTTCATTTTCCTTGACTCTATGTGTTGGTTTCTATGCATTTGATAAACAGCTACCTCTCCCAGTCTTGAAGTTGTTTCATGTAGGGGATGAAATTTATTGTTCAACCTTGCACTAGCTCTTGGTTGTCTCTCAAATCTTTTGATTGTCGAAGCAGGCTTCTTTGTTCTTAGTGGCTCCCAGTAGTTGAGGGCGTGCCAAGACCTGACAGTGTCCCAGATGAAGGAGCTCTGTCAGCATCTAGATGCAGGCTGATTGGAAGCTGGACCCTCAGGCCAGACTGAGGCCTGCTGATTGGAGGCCAGACCCTCAGCTTTTAGAGTATGCAAATATACCTCTTTCAGGGGTGACTGGGAGATGGGTGTTTCTGTCTGCTCCTTCTGCGCTGAGCCCTGGGAGGGAGGCAGGGGGAGATAGCCAGTTAATAACTGTTGTTTTTGTTTGCTACTGTTCTGTTGAAACTGTGAAACCAAGCCCCACTGGCAATCATCCAGGTGATCAGGAGTGCATCCCCTGGGTGGCAGCCATAAAAACCATGTTGCCAGTCATGTGCACAAGCTTCTTTCCAGTAGATGCTGGCAATCTTTTTTCTTTTTCTTTTTATTTTTTATGTTGCTGGCAATCTTAAGTGAGGTAGTGGGAGAGCATGAATATGGTGCCTGCCAGCATTGGCAGTCTTTGGAGAGTATTACAGTCACCCCTAGATGTGTGTTAAATTAGAAGCCTGCCCCTAGGGGCTTCTAAAGCTTTTAAGATGAGCAAATAGGCCTGTTTCAGAGAAAGACTTGGCCTATTTCATTCTGCTGCTTCTATGCTGGCCCTAGGGAGATAACTACAGTAGGTTCATGCAAGCCTTTTAAGGTCCGTTTTGCAGTTAACTATAGCCTTGTGGACCTTGTGGACTCAGACCCCATTGGCTTTCAAGGGTTGATGTTTTGGGACCCCATCTCTCAGGGTAAAGTCTTAAAAGTCGGGTCACCAGATATGGGGTCCAAACCCTTCACTCCATGGGGAGAAGCTGAGAATTGTGAGTTCCCTCCTGGCTGTGTGTTGCCATGTTGGATGTGAGGTTTACAGATTGTGTCTTAGCCTCTCCTTCCTATTTTGATATGGGTTTTTTCTTGTTCACCCAATGTGTAGGAGTCAGTTAGTTTCTGGATCTCTTTTGGAGGATTTTGTTCTGTGCATAGCTGTAGATTTGGTGTGTCCATTGGAGGAGGTGAGTTCAGGAGCCTCCTAAATCACCCTCTTGAACCAGAACCAGTAATACTACTTAAATTAACACTCAACAATGAAAAGTAAAGATCAAAGCTACCAAGAAAAGTATGGAATAATATGAAGGAAACTGTAAAATATAAGGGGTATAAAAAACTCTTGAAAAAAATGTATAGCCATGTGTAATATGTTCAGATGTCATTTCTCCTTAAATAGTATATTTAATGCAATTGTAATTAAAATACTAGTGGCATGAGGGGTAGGAAGTGAGATGAGGAACTTTGAGAAGTGAATCTAAGGTTTTCTTGACAGGTAAAAGTGTAACAATAGCTTAATTCTGCAAAAAGGGATTAAAAGTTATGAAGGTGTGGCCAAAAATTTTGGTGTAAGAGAGCTGGTTTAGTAAATATTCTCTTAAATAGAATTAAGCCCAGGAATTGTTTGTGTAACTTCTCCTGAATAAGGATGTAAGTTCCAAGTATAAAAGGATTGTGGTATAGCATGGTGAAGCCCCAGCATGGACAGGAGACTGTCACTGGGCTATATGCCCCCTGCCACTGGCATATTGGGGTGTGGGCAAAGGAAGCCACATTAAGATATGAAACATTTGCCTCAGCTTTGTGCAGCTACCTCACTTTCACCAAATTGGGTCAATAAATCAGGAAGTGTGTGTGTATGTGTATGTGTGTATATCATGTACTCTTCCTGTTAACCTGTGGCCCACCTGACTTTCTACAAGGGCACAAGTCAATATTCACTTATTTTGAAGAGGAGAAGTCATGACACCAAGACAAAAACCCATAAGCCAAAAGATTTTTAGATTTGGCTTTACAAAAAATAAAACTTACACTTAGATATTTATAAAAGAGTTTCTTTGAACCTAACAGACAAAATGCCAATATTCTTACAATGCCAAATAACTCTTTCAATTTTATACAAATAACATGACACATATTAGAAAAATAGGTATTAAAAAATAAATAAATAAATAAATAAATGTTAAAGAAAAATAAGTATTTACAAAAAAGCAATAGAAATGGCCAATAAGCCTATAAAAAATTACAAACAGTTTTTAAGATTCTATGTTTTAAAACCTATGAGCCTGATGAGGTTTGAGGTAGATAATTGGCAAGAGGTAATGAACATTATCATAAATTGTGGTGAAAATGTGTCAAGAGTTGGGAAGCATCTGAGATTTTACCTTATGGGCAAAACCAACAGGTTAGGCTGTCACAGTTCATGGATACCTAGGTCAGAGACAAAAGACTTTATTACTCACAGCACTAACAATAGCTAGAATAGCAGCATCTTTGATGCCAGTTCCCTAAGCCTCATTTCCCACAAGGTGACTCTTACCTGGAACTTATTCTAAGGAGATTATTGGAAAAGGGTGCAAACATACATGCACAGACACATACCTGTGTTTTCACTGCAGCATTTTTTTAGAGTATCAAAAAAAATTGGAAACAATATAAATGTGTGATTGTTTAAATGATAGTACATCCGTAAAAGGGAATATTAGGAAAACCATTAAAATGATCATATAGATCTATATTTATAAATATGAATTTAAATATCCTTAACTTTTATGGGGGATGTTATGGACCCAAAATTCATTGTTAAAGCCCTAACTTCCATTGTGACTGTATTTGTAGACAGAGCCCTCAAGGAGGTCATTAAGGTTTAATGAGATAATTAGGGTTGGGCCCTAATCTGATAGAATTGATGTCCTTATAAGAAGAAGAAGAGACACCAGACTGCTCTCTTTGCATGCATAGAGGAAAGGCCATGTGAGGGCATAGCTAGAAGGCAGCTGTCTGCAAGCCAGGAAGAGAGCTCCTACCAGAGCCCAGCCCTGCTCTCCCCTTGATCTTGGGCTTCTACTAGCTTCCATAATGGTGAGAATATAAATTTCTGTTGTTTAAGTCACCCCGTCTGTGGTATTTTGTTACAGCAACCTGGTAGGTTTTGGGTGACATTTAACCTTCTCACTTATTCTCTTCTACATTGTTTAACTTTCTACAGTAAACATGTGTCATCTTTTATATTCAAGGGAAAAAAAGTTTCTATTTTTGGGAAAAGGAGTGCCTTTCAAAGCTAACCTCAGCATAACTCCATTTTTCTTTAATTTTCTGGCTTGTCACCTTCCAGCCACTTACATGATTGTCCCCTTTCAAGTAATGATTTCACTGATTACTCATCTCAGGATGTACCTGACTTATCTTAGATGTTGTGATAAGTGGCTCCTGATGAAGAGTGTCTGGAGGCTTAGGAGATAGGGCTAATACCACCTGGGATATGTTAGATAGATGTCATTTTGAATGTGAACTTGAGCAGGTAGAAGACTGTCCCATATAGAAGGGTGAACATCTTTTGCATAATCTCTTTGCTCCTAAAAATAATGCTGTCCTATTTTAGGTGTTTCTTTTATGGTTTCCTCTTATTGACAGTTTTGATTTAGATGTTATTGATATAGTAAATTTTTATTTTTTAATTTTTATTTTACATTGGAGTAGAGTTGATTAACAATGTTTTGTTAGTTTCAGGTGTACAGCAAAGTGATTCAGTTATATAAATACATGTGTCTATTCTTTTTCAAATTCTTTTCCCATTTAGGTTATTTGAAAGAGTATTAAGCAGAGTTCCTTGTGCTATATGTCCTTGTTGGTTTTCTATTTTAAATATAGCAGTGTGTACATGTCAATCCCAAACTCCCAATCTATCCTTCACCCCCACCCTTCCCCCCGAGTAACCATAAGTTCGTTTTCTAAATTTGTTAATCTGTTTCTGTTTTGTAAATAAGTTGGTTTGTATCATTTTTTTTTAAGATTCCACATATAAGTGATATCACATGATATTTGTCTTTGTCTGACTTACTTCACTTAGTATGATAATCTCTAGGTCCATCCATGTTGTTGCAAATGGCATTATTTCATTCTTTTTAATGGCTGAGTAATATTCCATTGTGTGTATGTACTACATCTTCTTTATCCATTCATCTGTTGATGGACATTTAGGTTACTTCCATGTCTTGGCTATTGTAAACAGTGCTGCAATGAAAATTGGGGTGCATGTATGCTTTCAAACCATGTTTTTCTCTGTATATATGCCCAGGAGTGGGATTGCTGGATCATACAGTAGCTTTATTTTTAGTTTTTAAGAACGCTCCATACTGTTCTGCCTAGTGGCTGTATCAGTTTATAATCTCATCAACAGTGTAGGACGGTTCCCTTTTCTCCACACCCTCTCCAGCATTTATTTTTTGTAGGCTTTTCGATTATGGCCATTCTGACTGATGTGAGGTGATACCTCATTGTAGTTTTGACTTGCGTTTCTGTAATAATTAGTGATGTTGAACATCTTTTCATGTGCCTCTTGGCCATCTGTATGTCTTTGGAGAAATGTCTGTTTGGGTCTTCCGCCCATTTTTTGAATGGGTTGTTTGTTTTTTTGATATTGAGCCACATAAGCTGTTTGTAAATTTTGGAGATTAATCCCTTGTTGGTTGCATCATTTGCAAATATTTTGTCCCATTCTGTGGGTTGTCTTTTCATTTTGTTTATGGTTTCCTTTGCTGTGACAAAGCTTTTAAGTTTAATTAGGTCCTATTTGTTTATTTTTGTTTTTATTTCCGTTACTCTAGGAGACGGATTGAAAAAGATATTGCTACTATTTATATCAAAGTGTGTCCTGCCTATGTTTTCCTCTAAGAGTTTTACAATGTCCAGTCTTACATTTAGGTCTTTAATTCATTTTGAGTTTACTTTTGTGTATGGTGTTAAAGAATGTTCTAATTTCATTTTTTCACATGTAGCTATCGAGTTTTCCCAGGACCATTTATTGAAAAGACTATCTTTTCTCCCTTGTATAGTCTTGCCTCCTTTGTCATAGGTTAATTGACCATAGGTGTGTGGGTTTATTTCTGGGGTCTCTATCCTGTTCCATTGCTCTATCTGTGTGTTTTTTTGCCAGTACCATACTGTTTTGATGACTGTAGCTTTGTATGGTATAGTCTGAAGTAGGGAGCCTGATTCCTCCAGCTCCATTTTTCTTTCTCAAGATTGCTCTGGCTATTCAGGATGATATGGTAAACTTTAAAAGGCAGAGATAATTTTTAAAATTTTTAGTTTGTATTTTGGGGTAGGTATAAAAGCAAATGCAGTCTCACTTATCAAGTTAAGGCAAGTTATTTTTTAGTCATTGTATAGAAGAGGCTTGTTTTCATGAGTTGTATCATTAGGAATTGTGCCTTATTCAAAGAAGTATTTCCATTATAATTGGTGTTGGCTTACTTTTGACACCCTATCTTTTGTATATCATTTTGATATAATAACCCCTTATAATTCATCACATTTATTTTATAGCAGACCAGTGATGCATTTGTGGCCCATTATTGACAAGGAAACAAATGTGTAACCCAGACGTCATCTGGGATTTCTATTTCCTAAAGGTCTAGGTAAATATTGTTCAAACCCTCAATATCCTAGTTTTTCTGCCTACTGAATTCTCCACAGAATTTCTGTGACTTGCTACATTTATCTTATAATGGTCATTCTTACACATCATCAATCCTAGCATATTCATACCATTATAATCCAGCCTCAACCAGCCAATTGAAGACCTTTGCCATTTCATTTTATTTTCCATGAAAAAAATGCCATCAGTGATGATTTTGCAGGTTTAGTAACATGATCGAAGATTTGGGGTGTTGTATGGAGAGATCACGTCACACAGCCTTCAGCCAGTTTGCTTGCCCCACTTATCAGATCTTGCCACCTTCTAAATGCCTGTGTCGTTAATAAAATGCCCTTCTCATGATTTGCAGACCCCTGGAAAGTATAATCTAGTCCTATTTGTTTGAATCCTTCTTTTACAGGGAACATTCTTTTCAGGTTATTCTGCCTACCTCTGACACCTGGAATTATGCAGAATAGACATTTTTCCATTCACTGTATTGATGACATGGAAATGTAATGTTACTGACACTCATGCAACAAATCAGTGGCAGAGATGATAAGCTCACTCAACAAACGGGTTTATTAGATACCCTCCAAGTACCCAATACTGTGCTAAGTACTGGGGATACAGAGACATAGTAATTAGGTAAATGTTTTTAAAAGTCTTTTCCAATTGTGGAGACATGGATGGACCTAGAGAGTGTCATACAGAGTGAAGTAAGTCAGAAAGAGAAAAACAAATATCGTATTTTAATGCATATATGTGGAATTTAGAAAAATGGTACAGATGAACCAATTTGCAAAGCAGGAATAGAGACACAGACGTAGAGAACAAACGTATGGACACTAAGGGGGGTTGGGGGTAGGATGGATTGGGAGACTGGGATTGACATATGTACACTACTATGTATGAAGTAGATGGCTGGTGAAGGCCTACTGTATAGCACAGGGGGGAAAAAAGAAGATACTATCTATTTGCAGGACATAGATTAACCTTAAAAGTGCATTTCAATATACATTAGGTGCAGACAAATACTGTTTGATTCCACTTATACGAGGTACCTAAAATAGTCAAATTCATAGCGTCAGAAACTACATTGGTAGATGCCAGGGGCCGGTGGGTGGGGAGGGGGAATGGGGAGTTAGTGTTCAATGGGGACAGAGTTTCAGTTTAGGAAGGTGAAAAATTTGGGAGATGGATGACGGTGAGTGTTGCACAACAATGTGAATGCACTTAGTGTCACTCAACTGTACAGTGAAGTATGGTTAAAATAGTATGTTTTATATTATGTGACTTTTACCACAGTGAAAAAAACATTAAAAAAAGTCTTTCCCATATGAAGAAAAAAACATTATTAAGTTAAAGAACTTGACAACTAGGAAGGCTCTTGGAGGTTAGCTGTTTGAACTCTTCATCATTATACAGATGAAAAGCTAAGGAATACAATTGCCCAACTGATTGATGGCAGAGCTGGGAATGGTACCTGTGTCTTCAGTCTCTTGTCTAGTTCTTTTTCCTGGATATCTTGGATATGGAGGATGTTGACTGAGTGAGGGGCAGGTGAGACATGTTAGAAAAACATGGGGGGTGGGGGGGATGTAAGAAATGTACAAGGAAGGAAAAAATGAAACAAGCAGGGCATCCTGCTGAGAAAAAGTACAAGAGGACATACCAAGCCCCAGGACAGCAGTGGGCTCATGCAGATAGGAGTGGTTCACGAGCAGACTGAGGTGTGTAGCAAAGGGAATGACACAGGTGTATATGCATTACTAGGTGGGAAAAGGAGAGAAAAATGTAAAACCAGTGCTTCTTTTTTCTTTTTGTAACTTCTTTATTGGAGTATAATTGCTTTACAATGTTGTGTTAGTTTTTCCTGTATAACAAAGTGAATCAGCTATATGTGTACATATATCCCCATATCCCCTCCCTCTTGAACCTCCCTCCCACACTCCCTATCCCACCCTTCTAGATGGTCACAAAGCACCGAGCTGATCTCCCTGTGCTATGCAGCTGCTTCCCACTAGCTAGTTTACATTTGGTAGTGTATATATGGCAACGCTACTCTTTCACTTCGTCCCAGCTTACCCTTCCCCCCACCCCTGTGCCCTCAAGTCCATTCTCTACATCTGTGTCCTTATTCCTATCCTGCCCCTAGGTTCATCAGAACCATTTTTCTTTTTTAGATTCTATATATATGTTTTAGCATACAGTATTTGTTTTTCTCTTTCTGACTTACATCACTCTGTATGACAGACACTGGGTCCATCCACCTCACTACAAATAACTCAATTTCGTTTCTTTTTATGGCTGAATAATATTCCATTGTATATATGTGCCACATCTTCTTTAAAAATCATCTGTCGATGGACACTTAGATTGCTTCCATATCCTGGCTATTGTAAATAGTGCTGCAATGAACATTTTGGTACATGACTCTTTTTGAATTATGGTTTTCTCTGGCTATATGCCCAGTAGTGGGATTGCTGGGTCGTATGGTAGTTCTATTTTTAGTTTTTTAAGGAACCTCCATACTGTTCTCCATAGTGGCTGTATCAATTTACATTCCCACCAACAGTGTAAGAGGGCTCCCTTTTCTCCACACACTCTCCAGCATTTATTGTTTGTAGATTTTTTGATGATGGCCATTCTGACCGGTGTGAGGTGATACCTCATTGTGGTTTTGATTTGCATTTCTCAAATGATTAGTGATGTTGAGCATCCTTTCATGTGTTTGTTGGCAATCTGTGTATCTTCTTTGGAGAAATGTCTATTTAGGTCTTCTGCCCATTTTTGGATTGGGTTGTTTGTTTTTTTGATACTAAGCTGCATGAGCTGCTTGTATATTTTGGAGATTAATCCTTTGTCAGTTGCTTTGTTTGCAAACATTTTCTCCCATTCTGAGGGTTGTCCTTTTGTCTTGTTTATGGTTTCCTTTGCTGTGCAAAAGCTTTTAAATTTCATTAGGTCCCATTCATTTATTTTTGTTTTTATTTCCATTTCTCTAGGAGATGGGTCAAAAAGGGTCTTGCTGTGATTGATGTCATAGAGTGTTCTGCCTATGTTTTCCTCTAAGAGTTTTATAGTGTCTGGCCTTACATTTATGTCTTTAATCCATTTTGAGTTTATTTTTGTGTATGGTGTTAGGAAGTGTTCTAATTTCATTCTTTTACATGTAGCTGTCCAGTTTACCCAGCACCACTTGTTGAAGAGGCTGTCTTTTCTCCATTGTATATTCTTGCCTCCTTTATCAAAGATAAGGTGACCATACGTGTGTGGGTTTACCTCTGGGCTTTCTATCCTGTTCCATTGATCTATATTTCTGTTTTTGTGCCAGTACCATACTGTCTTGATTACTGTAGCTTTGTAGTATAGTCTGAAGTCAGGGAGCCTGATTCCTCTAGGTCCGTTTTTCTTTCTCAAGATTGCTTTGGCTATTTGAGGTCTTTTGTGTTTCCATACAAATTATAAAGTTTTGTTCTAGTTCTGTGAAAAATGCCATTGGTAACTTGATAGGGATTGCATTGAATCTGTAGATTGCTTTGGGTAGTATAGTCATTTTCACAATGTTGATTCTTCCAATCCAACAACATGGTATATATCTCCATCTGTTTGTGTCATCTTTGATTTCTTTCATCAGTGTCTTATAATTTTCTCAGTACTGGCCTTTTACCTCCTTAGGTAGGTTTATTCCTAGGTATTTTATTCTTTTTGTTGCAGTGGTAAATGTGAGTGTTTCCTTAATTTCTCTTTCATATTTTTCATCATTAGTGTATAGCAGTTCAAGAGATTTCTGTGCATTAATTTTGTATCCTGCTACTTTACCAAATTCATTGATTAGCTCTAGTAGTTTTCTTTAGGATTAGTAGCATCTTTAGGATTCTGTATGTATAGTATCATGTCATCTGCTAACAGTGACAGTTTTATTTCTTCTTTTCTGATTTGGATTCTTTTTATTTCTTTTCTTCTCTGATTGCCATGGCTAAAACTTCCAAAACTATGTTAAATAATAGTGGTGAGAGTGGGCACCCTTGTTTTGTTCCTGATCTTAGAGGAAATGGTTTCAGTTTTTCACCATTGAGAATGATGTTGGCTGTGGTTTGTCATATATGGCCTTTATTATGTTGAGGTAGCTTCCCTCTATGCCCACTTTCTGGAGAGTTTTTATCATAAATGGGTGTTGAATTTTGTCAAAAGCTTTTTCTGCATCTATTGAGATGATCATATGGTTTATATCATTCAATTTGTTAATATGGTGTATCACATTGATTGATTTGTGTATATGAAGAATCCTTGCATTCCTGGGATAAACTCCACTTGATCATGCTGTATGACCCTTTAATTATGCTGTTGGATTCTGTTTGCTAGTATTTTGTTGAGGATTTTCACATCTATGTTCATCAGTGATATTGGCCTGTAGTTTTATTTTTTTGTGACATCTTTGTCTGGTTTTGGTATCAGGGTGATGGTGGCCTTGTAGAATGAGTTTAGGAGTGTTCCTCCCTCTGCTATATTTTGGAAGAGTTTGAGAAGGATAGGTGTTAGCTCTTCTCTAAGTGTTTGACAGAAGTTGCCTGTGAAGCCATCTGGTCCCAGGCTTTTGTTTGTTGGAAGATTTTTAATCACAGTCTCAATTTCAGTGATTGTGATTGGTCTGTTCATATTTTCTCTTTCTTCCTGGTTCAGTCTTGGAAGGTTGTACTTTTTTAAGAATTTGTTCATTTCTTCCAGGTTGTCCATTTTATTGGCATATAGTTGCTTGTAGTAGTCTCTCATGATCCTTTGCATTTTCTGCAGTGTCAGTTGTTACTTCTCCTTTTTCATTTCTAATTCTGTTGATTTGAGTCTTCTCCCTTTTTCTTGATGAGTCTGGCTAATGGTTTATCAATTTTGTCTATCTTCTCAAAGAACCAGCTTTTAGTTTTATTGATCTTTGCTATTGTTTCCTTCATTTCTTTTTCATTTATTTATTTATTTTATTTTTTAAAATTAATTAATTAATTTATTTTTGGCTGTGTTGGATCTTCGTTTCTGTGCAAGGGCTTTCTCTAGTTGTGGCAAGCGGGGGCCACTCTTCATCGCAGTGCGTGGGCCTCTCACTATCGCAGCCTTTCTTGTTGTGGAACACAGGCTCCAGACGTGCAGGCTCAGTAACTGTGGCTCACGGGCCTAGCCACTCCGTGGCATGTGGGATCCTCCCAAACCAGGGCTCGAACCCGTGTGCCCTGCATTAGCAGGCAGATTCCCAACCACTGCGCCACCAGGGAAGCCCCTTCATTTATTTTTAATCTGATCTTTACGATTTCTTTCCTTCCACTAACTTTGGGGGTTTTTTTTGTTGTTGTTCTTTTTTCTCAAATTGCTTTAGGTGTAAGGTTAGGTTGTTTATTTGTGATTTTTCTTGTTTCTTGAGGTAGTATTGTATTGCTATAAACTTCCCTCTTAGAACTGCTTTTGCTGCATCCCATAGGTTTTGGGTTGTCATGTTTTCATTGTCATTTGTTTCTAGGTATTTTTTTATTTCCTCTTTGATTTCTTCAGCGATTTCTTGGTTGTTTAGTAGCATATTGTTTAGCCTCCATGTGTTTGTATTTTTTACAGTTTTTTTCCCGGTAATTGAAATCTAGTCTCATAGCATTGTGTTCAGAAAAGATACTTGGTACGATTTCAATTTTCTTAATTTTATCGAGGCTTGATTTGTGACCCAAGATATGATCTATCCTGGAGAATGGTCCATGTGTACTTGAGAAGAAAGTGTATTCTGTTGTTTTTGGATGGAATGTCCTATAAATATCAATTAAGTCCATCTGGTCTAATGTGTCATTTAAAACTTGTGTTTCCTTATTTATTTTCATTAAAACCAGTGCTTCTTGAAGGTTGATAATGTTTCATCTTGTTTTTTCAGACTGTCTGTTTGAGCCCCAAATTTCCTCTGATGTAACTTTTCTTAATATGGGTTATGACAGTAGGAGCTGGTAAATTTTTGAGAAATCATGTTATTTTTGTGGGATTCTGAAGGGTTGAGAAAATGAACTGAATAAAGCTTTTTTAAAAATTATTTTTCTCAAAAGCTTTGTTGGAATCACTGGAGTAGACTGAATAGCTCCAAATTGAAAAATTAACTATGACAATGTTGATCAAAGGACCTTAGATACAGACACAAATACGTGATTTGTACGGTCCAAAAGCTACACAACATTAGAATGCTTGGAAGTGATGATGGAGAGATGGTTGGAAATACTACTGAAGGCTTTTGTATGTTCTCTAGTGCATTGAAAATGGAAGTACTCATTATGCTAAGGAACGCTTTTCCTTACCTCTCTGTTGTACAGTATTTTCTTTCTCAATCGGTATACAATCTGTCCTTACATGTGAATTGGTGACCTCAGCCAGGTAATGAATATAACCCTATTTTTTAAAGTTTATTGCTTATAAGGGATAAAAACCCATTTAAGCTAGAGTAGAACATGAACATTTAAGAATAGAAAATGATGTAGACCAAGGGAATACAGAAACTAGAACTGGAAATTCAAGACGTGAGGTGCTTCCTCTGTGAATTAAGTCTGCAAGTTCTTTTTATACCTGCTTCTGAACATCTCTTGCCAAACCTAAATGATTTTTATCAACATATGTCCCAGTATGGTGGTCCCAACCCAATTCTACATGATCTTTCTTGTTATTCTTATACCCATTATCATATTATTGGAGCCCTGTGTCTCACAACTCAAATTCTTGAGAGGGAATCTGGTTTACTGTGCTCAGCTTACATCTTGGGTCCCTTTTTAAATTTTTTTAATTTATTTTTTATCTTTTGGCCACGCTGTGCAGCATGTGCGGTCTTAGTTCCCCAACCAGGGATCAAACCCGTGACCCCAGCAGTGGAAACACAGAGTATTAACCACTGGACAACTAGGGAAATCCCTTGGTTCCCTTTTAAAAGGTATCCACTGTTGGTCAACTTAGCTGTGGCTAGAGAGGAAGGGAGGAGTGATGAAAACCCCTTTCTCTAGCAAGGGAATATGGTTTGCTGTTTCTCAGGAAAGTCCATTTGCTTGACTCTGTGTCGTATTATTTTTTTCACACTCATAGTTTTGAAGAGCAAACAAATCACACTTCCCAACTCGTTAAGCATTTCTCAGTAGTCCTTTGGTCTGGGATTAAGATTTTCTTAGTGAGCACTTCAGAAATTTAGAATTAGGATTTGAGATCTCATCAGAGGAGGTGAGAAAAAGTTAAAAGCATGGGAATTGTGGGACTTTGTTTCCTTAAGCTGTAAGTGGCAAGAGCCACAATGCAGTACAATTGTCTTTATGTCCCTGATTCTTTCACATGGCCTAAATTTAAAACAAAATCATGGTAGGTTTTTAAAGAAATATGTTTTTGATATGGTGAGAAACTACCCCTCCAAAATTAAAGCCAGTCTGAGAGAGTAAATAAAGTTGGGCTGCAGTGGAAGGATGTGCCAATTGGGGAGTGGGGGTGAGGTTTTTTTTCTGGTCTGTAGGTTTTGAGAAGTGGTGAAATCATAGAATTCCACTTGCTCTTTTGTGGCAATCTGAGAGCCTAATGCAAAGCATGAATCATATCTCCTAGTAATATCTGCAGAATTTGGTGGATTATAAAGGTGCATTTTATTGATTACATTATGAGAAATAGATTCAAAAGTCACCCAGACCTTTAGCTCCAGGGTGCCTTCTGTAAGTGCAATGCAGGCTGGCTGTTCATCATTAAGGCTAAAACTGAGTAGCATGGAGTGCCCATTTATAGCGCTGGTGAGAGGATCTTCAGAGAAGTAATTGTGGTCTCCTTCACTACCTTCATGTGGCCTCAGAGTGAGGAGTCTCATCATTCTTTCCCAGGCTGTGACAGCAAGAGCACTAGTGCAGCTCTCTGTAATTTTGACTTCCCCGGTTCTTTAGATTGAATCAACGCTCCCCCCGTTCATTAAATAAAACCATTTCCCACAGATGCTGAGCAGCTGTCCTCATCTGAAGATGCTCTGAGAAAAAGCAGAGGCTAGAAACCCTTCATTTCCTTTGTTCATAATAATCAGACTTGTTCATTGAAAACAAAACTCACCCCTAAGAAGGAGGAGAGCAGGAACCATGGGTTAGGGAGTGAACCAGAGAGGGTACAGGAGTGTAATGGAAGAGCTTTTTCAGAAGCCCTCCTATGAAGGCAATATTCTTAAGGGCATCTGGCTCCCTTGTGCATGCTACAATTGAAAATGGCTACTAAAGTGCTTTGGATCAAATAGATTTCTTAAAGAGATAGGACATAGGCATTATGGTTGTTAGAATTTAACCTATCTGCCAAAAAGAAAAAAATTATCAGAGCTGTCTGGGCAATTTTTAATGTGTCTTCACTACTACCTATTGACTTATTTTGATCCACTAATATTTTTATGGTTTCTCATGTAGAACCTCCACGTGTAGAGAATGAGGTAGAAATAGCATGAGAATATAATAAAAGAGAACCATGTTATTCTTTCTATCAGGAAAGGCTTTAGTTTTGCCCTATGTTTCCTCAATCTTCTCCTTTAGTCTGGAAATAGAACACAACAAGAGGAAAACAATGGGCAATGATGTCAATGTGTGCTTGGGTGGGGAAGATAGAACCCGTCTGAATCAAAGATGAGCTGCTCAGAGATCCAGTCTCCTGAACTACAGTGGACTGGTAGGTCTGTTACTTTGGGAATTTGATAGGCAAAATATAATAGTATATATGATTCGATTTTCTATTAAAAAATTTCAGCTGTAGCTGATTTAGATTTTAGGTTTTCATGGTCAAAGAAATATCTTCAGTGCCTAAGTCCTGGATGTTTTCATTCCACTCAAAAGAAATAGGTTAGGCTTTCCTGGTGATTCTGCAATAATATATGAGAATCATTCCTGTAATGTGATCAACACATCTTTTACATTAAAATAAACCATCATCCAATTTCCTAAAAATGGAAATAGAGAACAGCTGATGAAAACAAGGTGGCCTGTGCAAGCAAGCTATGAGGAATTATTTGTTTCTGTTGTCAAAAGCAAACTTTTCTGGGGGCTTCCCTGGTGACGCAGTGGTTGAGAATCTGCCTGCTAATGCAGGGCACACGGGTTCGAGCCCTGGTCTGGGAAGATCCCACATGCCGCAGAGTGGCTGGGCCCGTGAGCCACAACTGCTGAGCCTGCGCGTCTGGAGCCTGTGCTCCGCAACAAGAGAGGCCGCGATGGTGAGAGGCCCGCGCACCGTGATGAAGAGTGGCCCCCGCTTGCCACAACTAGAGAAAGCCCTAGCACAGAAACGAAGACCCAACATAGCAATCAATCAATCAATTAATCAATAAAAAAAAAAAAAAGCAAACTTTTCTGGACTTTTTTTATTTTTTAATTGAAATATAGCAAAAATAAAGTTTGGCGGAAAGGTTGCTATCTTAAAAGTAGGAAGAAAGCTAAGCTACATTATCTCAGCTGTGATGAGTTTTAGTAGTGACTGATGGGTACAAAACTGTCAGCTTCGTTTCTTCATGAACAAATTGTCAGTCTAAACTGTGGAAGACAAAATTGTCAGCTACGTCTCTGGATGAGCAAAATTATGGGTGGCGTCCCTGGAAGGTGAAAATCCTTGGGAGTAAGAGAAAATTGTCAGATGCATATTTTCAAGACAGAATTGTTGGCCCTGTCAGTTAAATAACAGGTTACTATTATTTTACTGCTGAACTCTGAAATTTAACATTTTTATCCCCTTTGCCATTCGAATTGACATAGTGAACGCCATCCAAATTGTCATGTGCCTTGGTACTTAGCAAGGACAGATGTGCCACATGTGCTTTGGTGTTATGGCTGGAAAGACAGATACATATGGACCACTAACCAGGTAGTATATGATAAAATGTTGCTTGTGTTAATGGAGAAGGAGTCATTCTGGTTTCAATTCGAAATGAAAGGCAGCTATGTCAGAATGAGGTAGGACAAAGGCACAGGGAGTGGGACAGTCATTACTAGAGCACTATACTTAATGACATGGCTGGTGAAAGCCATTTTTTGTGCTAAGTCAATAATTCCCTTCTGAGTCATGTTGTTTGGCTCTGCAGTGTGTGTGTGTGTGTGACAGACAGACAGAGAGACAGACTATATTTCTACACTGACTCTCATTCAACTGGTAAGAGATGAGAGCAAATAGATGAGAAAGTCTTGTGTAAACCTATATAACAAGAGTTTTCCATTCATATTTGAGAAACTAGCCTGATAACACTGCCAAAATGAGGTAGATTAAACTCCATTACTGGAAGGATTTGAATTCCCTTCCCAATTACTGAAATGCTAACACTGGGTGCATTTTATTTTTTGAGACTAGATGGTATGCTTCAACTCTCCAGGAACCTCTGAGATAACCTCAGAAATTAGTCATCAATTTTATTTTCATTCTGTGGGCTTGTGATTGTGGTTATAAAAGGCAGGTCCAACTTTGGGTCTAAATTAAGGAAGTTGAAAATGGATTCAGGATTCCCAAAGTTTTTTCTTTAGCAAAACTAATCCATTTATATGTATTGTGATACACTCTGGCTCACAAATTTTCAATGGCTTTCCAATGCCTACAAGATAAAGTAAATATGCCCTAGACTGGAATCCAACACCTAGGATTAACTTAATTTTTAGTTCTGACCTTGATTCTTCCTATTTGAGTGTCTTGGGATCTAGAACAAGGATATCTTTATGTCTGATGTTATCAAAAAGCACTTACTCCTTTGTACTCTGAGCAGTTATTGACACTCTATATTACCAATTTGGCTCTGATTATATATTGCCTTTTATTGTTATTTATGTATTTCAATAATATTTTAAGGGCAAACTAAGTGTACTATATCTGATATTTGTAATACGATGGTAAATAAGACATGTGCCTTGTTTCTTGGCCATTGTAGTTCAATAAGGGAATCAGAGAAGAAACCAGGTGATTATAACAGGGGGCAGAAAGTGTTATGAGTGGGAAGCACAGGGCACAATGAGAGCAGACAGGAAGAACTCCTTATCCAGACTTAGGGTTCAGAAGGAGAAGTCTTCCCTGTGGAAGTGACATTTAGGCTGACACCTGAGGGAAGGGAAGGGTCAGCCAGGCCCACAGGTGAGAGATCTTAGTTCTTGCAAGGAAACCATGGCAGGGTCCTTTACTGAACAAGTAAACTGAGTTAGTGCTCCCTATACCTCTATGTTTCTCTTTATTCAAAGCAGGTTGGACTCTACTATGTGAGAAGGGGATGTGAGAGGTGGTTGGGGGTACATGTCATGAAGGGTGTTGTAAGCCATCTCAAGGTGTTTGAACCTTGTTTTATAAGAAGCCATTAAAGAGAGGGACATAAGGGGAGGGATAAGATCAAATTTGCATTTCAGAAACATCACTGTGGTTTCAGGGGAAAAAGATTGTAAGTTGGATAACCAAATAGTGTGGTTTGCTTGTTGTATTGTCCTGTCCATTTTAGCGTTTGTCTTAGATTTCTCATCTTTTAACACATTAGGAACTTCACTTTATTACTTCTAGCTTCTACCATGGGCTCTTCTTATAGTGTTTGAGATGTATGTCAGTGAACAGAATTCTCACCTTAACATGTGGGTGAGTATGAAAGGCACCTCCCTTTCAAGGACACTATGCAAGACATTCATGATAATAACAGCTCAATAGACAACTACATCTAAGTTCTTCAGATCTCAAGTAGTTGTGGGAGAAGTGTATAAAACTGCTGATGTACCAACCAGTTGTGCCAGCTTGTGAGATGCAGGAAACCATCATGGTCAGTGGAAAACAAGGGACAGTAGAAGTTAAATGTACACGAAATAATGAGCAGAAAATAGAATTTGGGTGGTCTCGCTGTAGCACATAAAGAGAGAAGTCCCACTACAGTGGTTTTGCCATTTATTGTATGTCATAAATCTATAATTATTTATTTGATTTTATTATTTAATGACCTTTTATTTAGCAATAAGCCCTTTCAGCAGCCATGAGTTCAAAAAAATCAAAAGCACATGTTCAATGAAAAATTAAGTACTGAATATTTTATCCTGAGAAAGTTGATGTTAATTGATCAACAGAATGATCAAACAAAATGATAGCACTAACCAAATAAAAACTAGAAGACAGAAATCCTTGAAAAATCATCTATTTCAAAACTTAGTATTTATAAGAAAACTGTGTTTAATTACAACAATTTAATGTGTGTGGATACAGAAAGTGCATTTCCTTATCACTCTGAGAATATAATTTTTCATTCGATCAATTGACTGCTCTGTTCATCTTCAATTCCAAGTTTTCTTTTTTTTTAATTGAAGTATAGTTGATTTACAATGTTGTGTTTCAAGTGTACAGCAAAGTGATTCAGTTATACATATACATATATATATTCTTCTTTATATTCTTTTCCATTATGGTTTATTACAGGATATTGAATATAGTTCCCTGTGCTATACAGTAGGAACTTGTTTAGCAGATACAAACTACTATATATAAAATAGATAATCTCAAACACCTAATTCATCCCTCCCTCTCCTTCCCTTCCCTTTTGGTAACCATAAGTTTGTTTTCTATGTCTGTGAGTCTGTTTCTGATTTCCAAGTTTTGTAATACACATACAAATAAAAGTGATAACTATTTGCTCCATTAGCAGAAGAGAATTCCACAATCAGTGAAATGATGACGGTTTTGTATAATATTATCAGATGCCTGAAATAGAAAATCAGTTAATTCTAATAATTGTCCTTTAAAAAATATAATTCATGGAATCAAAGCAAACCTTTTGGATATTCATTTGGTTGGCATGATTGTGACTGTTATTTTGCAAGTTTAGTTTAAAAAGAAGTTCAACTTTGCATAATAAATACAAGTTTTGGTGAAACACAGACATGAGGTATAATTATTGTTTTCATACTCAATTAAGAAACTTATGGAGCTGATTTCTACTTGGATTACTTCTAATGCATATATACTTTATAGCTGTAGCTAACTAAACAAGCTGTATTATTCTACTAATTAGATACATTTTTATATACTCAAAGTTACTATAAATTTTTATGATGTTGGATACAGAAAACTTTTTTTTCATGGCAGAACTTACATTTCTTCTCTTTGCTACTCATTACCAATTGGATTTTAGAAATGCCTGAGTTTTTGAAGGACTCTTTGTAAATCAACCTAATTGACTTACAGTGGTTCTAAACTTTTGGAGACAATTTATTTAACTTTTGATTGTATTTTGTTTAAAATAAATTGGGAATTTTAAATGCAAGTATTTAAAAAATGGAGCAACCAAAATATAAGGTTTCAGCAAATCACAATTATTGGGGGGTGGGTAGAACTTAGAAACAGGAAGACATTTATTTTATCCCTGAAAAAGCAAGAGAAGCATGGACATAATGAGGACTCAACTGGTACATGATATTTCATTCTGAAGTTTCAAAACTTTTTTGCAATATTTCTATTTGTGGGAAGAATCTTTTAATGGAGCTCCTGTTTTTAAATGACTGAATTTATATTCTATATATCAAGATGGAAGGAAATGGAGGTTTATGATTTTCAGCATCTAAATTTGGTAAAACATTCAAAAGGATCATAGAGGCAACTTATTGTCCAAATTTATTTATTTTTTGCAAAAATATGTATCAAAGAAAGGCACTTTTCAGCGTGGCCAAAAGATAGTATCTGTGAAAATATTTAAGCTGAAATATCTACAACTTCCATATGCAAAATTTAACATTGGTCTGGGCTTATCAGGCAATGTAAAGAGTATTTTCTTAATGAAAATATTAAGGACTACAGGGAAGAGTCAATTAAATGTGTAAAAATCAAATTTGTTAACCATGACATGCAACTTTAAAGAAGATTTCAGATAATTTTATAACAAAAATTTTAATAAATTAGAAAAATAACATTCAGTATTAAAATAGATACAGCTAAGAAAGTGTATTCACTTTGTTGTACAACAGAAACTAACAGTATTGTGAAACAATTACACTCCAATAAAGATCTATAAAAAAAAAAGAGTAAAAAAAAAGAAAGTGAATACAGCACATAAATATGTATAAGAATAATTATTCTACTAATATGATTTTTAGTTTCAAATAACCCCATGTAAAGAATTTTTTTCTCTAATATACATGAATATGTTATTTTTTTAGAATTGTATTTATTTTGGTAAAGAATTAACAAAATTTACCATTTTAACCATTGTCAATTCAGTGGCATTAATTACATTAACAGTGTTATGTAACCATTGCCACTATCTGTTTCCAAAACTTGTCATCAACCCAAACAGAAACTATGTACCCGCTATTCCCTGTCGCTCCAGCCTCTGGTAACCTCTAATCTACTTTCTGTGTCTATGGGTTTTGTCTGTTTATTTTATGCAAGTGGAATCATACAGTACTTGTCCTTTTGTATCCCGCTACTATCACTTAGCATAATGTTTTCAACTTTCATCAGTGTTGTAGCATGTGTCAGAACTTCATTCCTTTCATACGTCTGAAGAATATTCCATTTTATGTATATACTATATTTTGTTTATCGTGCATCTGTTGATGGACCCTTGCATTTTTCCCACCTTTTGGCTACTATGAGTAATGGTGCAATGAGCATTGGTGTACAAGTATCTGTTTGAGTTCCTGTTTTCATTTCTTCTAGATATACACCTAAGAGTAACATTGCTAGGCCACATGATCATCCTATGTTTAGTGTTTTGAGGAACTGTCAAACTGTTTTCCACAGTGGCTGTGCCATTTTACATTCCTAAAAGGAACATAAATACGCACAAGGGCTTCAATTTCTCCAAATCCTCACCAGCACTTATTTTCTGTTTCTTAAATTTATTGTTTTTTATTATTATCACCATCCTAGTAGGTATGAAGGAAGACCTCATTGCAGTTTTGAGGAATTTTACTTATAAAGAGTTTTTGAAAAAATCTATTTTATCAGTTCACCAATATAATGACATATATTGAAATCAACTTGCCAACCAAATAAATATTTCAAGATATCATATATCAATTAAATAGGGGAGGGGCAAAACATAAAAGTAGGCAGACTGAAGGGCATTTGTAGTCCAGGCAGTAGGTGATGAGTTACTTAACTGGGGTAGTGGCAATATGAAGGAAATGAAGAGATTTAAGAAGTAGATATCAAAATATATTAAGCAGGTAAGATGAACGGACTTGAAGGTGGATTTGATTTGAGGGATAGAAAGAGGACAGAGTTAAGCACGATGCTCAGATTTCTCACTTGGATAACAGGGTGGACGGTGGAACCATTTTCTAAGATATAAACCCCAGGAGGAGGAAGAGCAGGTGTTGAGGTGAAGGTGGATAAAGATGATAAGCTGGATATGTTGAGTCTGACATGTCCATGGAGCATCCAAATAGAGATACTTATCCAGCAAGCGGTTGGAGCTACGGGCCTGAAGTTCAGGAGAGAAACCTGGGCTGGTTGGGGAAAGTTTGGAATTACCTTTTTTTCTGTACTCTTATTTCTGTAACAAGATGATAAGATCCTTGAGGACATTTCAAATATTTCCCTGTTTTTCAGTCATACAGCAATTTTTAAAATGTAATTACTTTTTCTTTTTAAAAGTTGCTCTATGACTGAAAAAAAGAAATAAGAAGCTTAAGGTATACAGCATAATGATTTGACTTACATGTATCATGAAATGATTACAGTAAATTAGCGAACATCCATGATCTCATACAGATACAAAATAAAAGGAAAAGGAAAAAAATTTTCATGTGATGAGAACTCTAAGGATTTATTCTCTTAACAACTTTCATATACAACATGCAGCAGTGTTGATTATATTAATCATGTACATCATATTCCTAGTACTTATTTGTCTTATAACTGGAAGTTTGTACCTTTTGACCACCTTTATTCAATCCCCCTCCCTCCACACCCTACCTCTGGTAAACGCAAATCTGATCTCTCTTCCTGTGAGTTTGTTTGTCGAGTATAACTGACTTACTACACAATGTTAGTTAGTGATTCAGTATTTCCATACATTACACAATGATCACCACAATTAGTCTAGTTATCATCTGTCACCATACAAAGATATTACAATATTATTGACTACATTCCCCACTGTACATTTCATACCAGTGACTCATTTATTTTGCAACTGGAACTTTGTATAATCTCCCTTACATATTTTTTTCTTCCCTCCACCCTCTCCCCTTTGGCAACACTTGTTTGTTCTTTGTATCTATTAATGTTTTGTTATGTTTTTGCTTGTTTATTTTGTTTTATAGATTCCACATATAAGTGAAATCATACAGTGTTTATCTTTCTCTGTCTGACTTATTTCACTTAGCATAACACTAGCTAGGTCCATCCATGTTGTCACAATGGCAAGATTTCATCTCTTTTATGGCTGAGTAATATTCCATTGTATAGATCGTTTTTATCCATTCATCCGTTGATGGGCACTTGGTTGCTTCCATATCTTGGCTGTTGTAAATAATGCTGCAATGAACATAGGGATGCATATATCTTTTCTAATTAGTATTTTTATTTTCTTTGGATAAATACCCAGGAGTGGAATTGCTGGATCATATGGTAGCTCTCTTAATTTTTTCAGGAATCTCCATACTGTTTTCCAAAGTGGCTGCACCAATTTACATTCCCACCAACAGTGCATAAGGGTTTCCTTTTCTCCACATCCTCACAACACTTGTTATTTATTGTCTTTTTTGAGGTTAGCCATTCTGCTGACAGGTGGCAAAGAACACACTACCTATGTTTTCTTCTAGAATTGTTGTGGCTTTAGAACTTACATTTAAGTCTTTAATCCATTTGATTATATATATATATATATATATATATATATATATATATATATATATATAAATAACATATATGGTGTGAGAAAGTAGAAAGTTTGGGGTTTTTTGCATATAGCTATCCAGTTTTCCCAATACCATATATTGAAGAGGCTGTCTTTTCCCCATTCCATATTCTTGCTTCCTTTGTCATAGATTATTGACCATATAAATGTGGGTTCATTTCTGGGCTATCTCTTCTGTTCCGTTGATCTTTGTGTCTGTTTTTGTACCACACTATTTTGATCACTGTAGCTTTGTAGTATAGTTGAAAATCAGGGAGCATGATACCTTCAGCTTTGTTCTTCTTTCTCAAGGTTGTTTGTCTATTCAGGGTCTTTTGTGTTTCCATAAAAATTTCAGAATTATTTGTTCTAGCTTTGTGAAAAATACCATTGGTATTTTGATAGGGATTGCATTGAATTTGTAGATTTCCTTTGGTAGTATGGTCATTTTAACAACATTGACTCTTCCAATCAGTGAGCACAGTATATCTTTCCATTTGTTTGTGTCATTTTCAGTTTTTCTTTAATGTCTTACAGTTATCCTAGTACAGGTCTTTTCCCTCTTTAGTTAGATTTATTCCTAGGAATTTTATTTTTTGGATGCAATTGTAAATAGGATTCTTTTCTTAATTTCTCTTTCTGATAGTTTGTTAGTGTATAGAGACACAACAGATATCCACATTATTAATTTTGCATCCTGCAACTGTACTGAATTCATTGATGGGTTCTAGTAACTTTTTGGTAATGTCTTTAGGATTTTCTATATATAGTATCATGTCATCTGCAAATAATGACAGTTTTACTTCTTTCAAATTTGGATTCCTTTTTTCTTTTTCTTGTCTGATTGCTGTTACTAGAACTTCCAAAACTATGTTGAAAAAAAGTAGTGAGAGCAGGCATCATTGACTTGGTACTGATTTAGAAGAAATGCTTTCAGCTTTTCAATATTGAGTATGATGTTTGCTGTAGGTTTGTCATATATGGCCTTTATTATGTTGAGGTACATTCCTGTATACCCACTTTGTTGAAAGTTTTTTTTTCATAAATGGATGTTGAATTTTATCAAGAGATTTTTTCTGCATCTGTTGAGGTGATTATATGATTTTTAATCTTCAGTTTAAAGATTAATGTGGTGGATCACATTGATTGATCTGTGGATATTGAACCATCCTTGCATCCTTGGGATAAATCTCCCTTGATTATGGTGTATGATCCATTCCAAGTAATTTTTTTTTAATAAATTTTATTTATTTTTATATTTATTTTTGGCTGTGTTGGGTCTTTGTTTCTGTGCGAGGGCTTTCTCTAGTTGTGGCAAGCGGGAGCCACTCTTCATTGCGGTGCATGGGCCTCTTCACTATTGTGGCCTCTCTTGTTGCGGACCACAGGCTCCAGACGCACAGGCTCAGTAGTTGTGGCTCACGGGCCTAATTGCTCCGCGGCATGTGGGATCTTCCCAAACCAGGGCTCAAACCCGTGTCCCCTGCATTAGCAGGCAGATTCTCAAACACTGCACCACCAGGGAAGCCCCATTCTAAGTAATATTGAATTTGGTTTGTTAATATTTTGTTGAAGATTTTTGTATCTATGTTCATCAGTGATATTGGCTTGTAATTTTCCTTTTTTCTGTATTTGTCTGGTTTTGGTATCAGAGTGATGCTCACCTTGTAGAATGAGTTCAGAAGCACCCCTTCATCTTCAAAGTTTTGGGAATAGTTTGAGAGGCTAGGCATTTATTTCCTTTAAATGTTTGGTAGAAGTTACCTTTGAAGCCATTTGTTCCTGGACTTTCATTTGATGGCAGTTTTTAAAATTACTGATTCAACTTCATTACTGATAATTGGTCTGATCGTATTTTGTATTTCTTCCTGATTCAGTCTTGGGGGATTGTATGTTTCTAGGAATTAATCTATTTCTTCTAGATTTGCCCATTTTATTGGCATATAATTGTTCATAGTAATCACTTATGATCCTTTATATTTCTGTGGTGTTGGTAGTAACTACTTCTTTTTCATTTCTGATTTTATTTATTTAGGCCTTCTCTTTTTCTTCGAGTCTAGCTACAGTTTTATCAATTTTGTTTATCTTATCAAAGAACCAGCTTAGTTTTAATGATATTTTCTTTTCTTTTTCAGTCTATTTCATTTATTTCTGTTCTGCTCTTTAGGGGTCCTGGGGCTGGTGCCGGCATGTTGGTGGGTAGGGCTGGGGTCTTGGGAGACCTGGGGCTGGTTCTGTCTTGCTGGTGGGAGGGGCTGGGTCCTAGAGTGACTAGCTGTGAACCCATGGGGGTCCCAGGGCAGCTGGCTATGGGGCCTGGATGATCCTAGGGCTGGTGCTGACCAGTTGGGGGGCAGGTAAGCCCCCAGTGCTAATAGGCTAGAGGGAGGAATCCAAAATGGCACTTGCCAGCAACAGTGTCCTCATGGTAGAATAATGCTCCCCAAAATGGCTGCAACCAGTATCTATGTCCCCAGCGGAAGTCCCAGTTGCCTCCTGCCTCTCTGGGAGGTTCTCTAAGATCAAGTGGGTCTGACCCAGGCTCCTTTAAAATTACTGCCTCTGGGACTTCCCTGGTGGTCCAGTGATAAAGAATCAACCTTACAATGCAGGTGACACGGGTTCAATCCCTGGTCAGGGAACTAAGATCCCACTGCCATGAGGCAGCTAAGTCCATGCGCCTTAACTACTGAGCTCACGTGTCTAAACTAGAGAGCCTGCGTGCGGCAAACTACAGAGCCCACGCGCTCTGGAACCCACGTGTCACAACTACAGAGCCCACGCACCCTGGAGCCTGCACACCACAACTAGAGAAGAGAAAATCCTCACGCCACAACTAGGGAGGAACCTGCGTGCTGTAACTAAGACGTGACACAGACAAAAATAAATAATAAATAAATCTTTAAAAAAAATTACCACCTCTGATCTGGGTCTTGGAGTGTTGGAGAGTTTGCATGCATCCTTTAAGAGTGGAGTCTCTTTCCTACAGCCCTCCAGCTCCCCTGTGTGCAAACCCACTGACCTTCAGAGTCAGATGTTCTGGGGACTCGCCTTACCAGTGCAGGCCCCCCTGGGTTGGGGAACCTGATGTGGGGCTTAGTCCCCTCACTCCTTGGGGAGAACTTCTGCAATTGTGATTATCCTCCCATTTGTGGGTCACCTACCTGGGGGTGTGGGTCTCAACTACTCTGTGTCTCTGCCCCTCCTACCCTTCTTTATATCTTTAGTTGTGGAAAATCTTTCCTGCTAGTTTTTAGGTTGTTCTTGTCAATAGTTTCTCTGTAAATATTTGCAGTTTTGCCGTGCCCATGGGAGACGGTAAGTTCAGGGTCTTCCTACTCTGCCATCTTGGCTACTCTCCAGTCATACGGCAAAGTTTAATGGAGAATCTTTTATACTTGAAGCATGGTACTAGGCTTAAGACAAATTAGTTAAAAGATGAATAGGGTATAGTCCTTGTCCTCAGAGAATTTATAATCTAGTAAGGGCAAAGTAAAATGTAAAAATAAATAAATATAGAGATTAAGTGAAGTGATTTAAGGCATAGAGAAAAGTAGTTATTCTAAGGATATCTTAGAATAAACTGTACTTAAAAAGACTTCAGTACATCTTTATTAATTGTATGATCTAATCAGGGCGGCTACATAATTTGTTGGACCCCGTGTAACATGAAAATCTGAGGCCCCTTGTTCAAAAATCAGGAAAAAAATTTGCCCATTCAAGGTTCATATAAATTTCCATGACTTGGCAGGTTGTTTTCTATTTGCTATTTAATGTTGTTCTAAGTTAAGAAAAATTAAAATCTTGAATTATTAGCATGAATTTACCATTTAACTTTATGTTGCACAATGCTAGGTTAAAATGCAAATAGCAGAGCATCTTACTCATGCAGAATCACTGAAATTATACTATTTGAATTTCGTGGCTCGTTCCCTCAAAGAGTTCTTAAAACTGGCCAGGTGAGGTAAACACAACCCAGACTCAGGAAGGTTGGAATGAGGGAGAGAGGATTACCCGCAGGACACCGGGATGTTGGAGGGGCAAGTGCAGATCCTCACAGGTACCTGAGGCCCATGCTCTGCCACGCAGGCCCATTTCACTTCCTACCAGCAGCCAGACCTCTGAGCTGTGCCTTGGCTGAGGGCCGGGTCTGGGGAAGTTGAGCCAGGAACATCTCCTTTCTGCAGTGACACACAGGAGAGCACACAAGAACCTTGAGGCCTCTACTCTGGGAGGAATGTGGTACCTGGATCAGAATGGAATGGGTGAGGAGCTTCCCCTGCTGAGATGGGCCCTGGCCAGCTGCTCATGATACACACCACAGTGCCTCCAGCCTCAGTCATGTTCTGCCCTGAGATGCCACCTGGCGTGCTTGCCTGACCCCAGTTCCCATCCACACCCTGCCTAGGATGGAGGGCAGCTGGGGTCACAGAGTGGAGGGCAGGCAGGAGGCTGGGCAGGGCCAGGGTAGCAGGGCTCTGGAGGTGGCATGAGCCAGGTTGCAAACGCCCAACACATTTTCCATTGTCCCATCAGACTTCATTTACAAAAAATATTCAAGGAAAAATTTTAAGACTTTCAAGAGAGTGACAGCAAGAAGATTAAACCCTAAGTATGGGGCCATCTGAACTTGGGGCCCTATGTGACTGCGCTGATTGAGTGCCCGTGAAACCGGACTAAGATGACATCAACTCATAGTAAATGCAGCAGGTTGTTAGGTTTATGGCTCTGTGTGCCCCAGGCCCTTGACTCCATGCTACCTTTTTCAGAGGACCAGGACTAGGATCTCCATCACCCTGAAGGTGAACATAAACATGCCCAGGTCCATATGGGGAAAAGTAAAAGTGGGAGGCGGTTACTCAAAAAGGAAAATGAATGCCCCTCGTCAGTCAATTTTTTCCAGACCACTTACTGAGAGGAGAATTCCTGGAAACATGTGAGGTTACGTGCAAAACACCCCAGAACTGAACCTGCGTGTTGGAATAGATGTGTGTTCACCTCCACCTCTCTCTTCTCTCCTTTAAGACATTTAATTTTTCCTAGTGCGGAAAAAATATAAACAAACCAGAAACACACATAAAATGTGAATGTATTAAGTCTAGACTAAACATTTTATTTGGAGGGAGGGAGAGAGGGGGGGAGGGAGAGAGGGAGGGAGGGAGAGAGGGAGGGAGGGAGAGAGGGAGAGAGGGAGAAGGAATTAGGAATAGCTCCCTTTCCCTACTAGGAAGTTTTTAACTTCCTGGCTTCCTTGTGGGTAAAAGGAGCTATTTCTCTCTGTCCCTCTTTTTCTCTCTCTTTCTCTCCTTCTCTTCCCCCCATTACTTCCTCCCTCCCCAGTTCCCTCATTAATCCTGACAGCTGTAATTGGTATATTGAATCCATGTACACGCTTTAAAAGAGAAAATAGGTGGAGGAGTTTTCTGGCCCAGCCCAGTTCATTATTCCTCTCTCTGATTATCAAATGTAGATGCTATACACACTCAATTGTAAGGTCAAGTTCTTTGATTTCTGGGCTCAGCCTCTCTGAAACTCTGAGGTACAAGAACCTCTGCTGCTTTGAGTCTCGGGCCTTCTGGGAGTACTGCTGTCATCAAAAATACTTGAGAAGAACATCAACTTTGAGGAAACATGATTCTCCTGTCTCGTCTCCTCCCCCCTTCAGCCTCACCCACAGCCCTTCCCCACCCGCCGCCTCTGTGACCCCATTTCCAGGATAGGTAGTGCTCTCTTGAGTCATTCTTTCTGTTTCCAGATGGCTCACGTTAATAGTGACTCAGAAAAGCTGAACAGCCCTCTTTTCTCTGAAAGAGCTCATGGTTAAATTCAGTGAGTGGCTTCCGGGCATCTTTCTATCCTTCCGTTGCAGAGTGTCATTCTCTGCAGCCCTGGGGGTTTTCCCTCTTCTGAAATTCTGGTTGTGAATGGTTACAATGAGAGCGAGTGATTCACCGCTGTTTAATATACCAAGGGGTAGGCGAGGCTTTGTGACATCAGGTGCCGGAGTGTGCTTGGAATCAGACACACGCCCACCTACACCCACACTGTTTTGCCTTTGTCATTTAGAGCTGGAAGCGCTGAATGGAGCAGGATCCCAGGTATTGTTAACACCACATCACTGTGTAATGTTTTCCACTGACTCTTTTCAGAGTCAGAGAAATGTGTGGCCCATCTGGGGGTTATAATGTGGATGTGATGCATGCATACTCAGCATTCTAAGCTGTGTCATTGGATCTGAGGGCATTTTTGTTTTTCCGTTCCCCTCACCCCTTCTCACTGACCCAGATCCCTTTGCCAGGGAACAAAGAAATAATGGACAGTGTTTCTTAGCCAGTTCATTAATGGAGCCCAGACAACATCCACAGGATTCCTCTCACAGTCCTAGATGAAGCTAATTATACATGTGGCCACCTGAGAGCTCTATTAAAAATTGGACACCAGGACAAAGGGCTGACCTACTGGGACTCTGTTTTGATTGGTCAGCCAGAGGCCTATTGCCCAGATAAGACAATTCTTCACATCGCCTTACTTTCAACCAGGCTCTGGAGCTGCTTATTAGCTCTGTGATCTTGAAAACATTATTTCAATTCTGTGTCTCAGTTTTCTCAACTATAAAATGGGGATAATAAGAGGACTTCCTTTAAATGGTGATTAGTCAGTATTGAAAAAGTTAATCTATGTAAGGCACTTATATCAATCTTTGGCCCATAGTAAAATTCTCTATAAATGCTAGTGATTATTAATATCCTTACTACGCTTATAACTTCCTAAGCTGCAAACATGTAAGTAACATCACAGCCTACTTGGGAGATGAAAGCATAGCCTTTGGAAAGTTCTGTACCTTGACCTGAAAATAGAATGACTGCCCATCCGAGTCATTCCCATCCATAAGCACCTGAGCGCCCCATGAACATATGCTCTTTACCTGCAGTTGGACTTAAAAAGACACCTGTAGGGGCTAGGACTGAGTCATACTTAACTTTACTTCCAGCTCTCTTCCACAATGCCTGGCATGTTATAGACACTCAACTGAGTTGGCACTGAGGGCCATTATTTGGAATCTTTGCTGTGAAAATGCTTGGCTGTGCAGTGCTGACTGCTTTGTCACAAGTGGAGGTTGATTTCAGGCACTAGTAGCTCCAAAATTCCTGACTAATATGATGTACGTGTCCCAGAGAGCACAGAGGGTTTTATTTTTATTTTTAAACTGTTGGATCTCCAGTGTCTAGAACAGTACCTGGCACAAGATCAATGTTCAATAAGTACTTGTCGAAGGTATAAATACATGAAAACATTGGAAGGGCTTCAGGAGGTAACGTGTTTAGAAGGCGGCACAAAGGGACCGACTTTAAGTCACATTTGTTAAAGTGCACGTTTTCAACTTAGGTTTTATTTTGTAATTTTTATTGTGATTAAATATGCATAACAAAAAATTTACCATTTTAACAGTTTTTAGGTATATAGTTCAGTGGCATTAAGTACATTCACATTGTTGTGCAACCATCCCCGTTATCCATCTTCAAAAATGTTTCAGTTTCCCAGACTGAAATTCCCTACCCATTAAACACTAACTTCCCATTTCCCCCTACTCCCCAACCCTGGCAACAACTATTCAATTTTCTGTCTCTCTAAATCTGACTACTCTAGGTACCTCATATAAGTGAAATCATGTAATATTTGTCATTCCGTGTCTGGCTTATTTCACTTAGCACAATGTGGTCAAGGTTTATCCATGTTGTAGCATGTATCAAAATTTCATTCCCTTTTGTGGCTTCATGATATTCCATTGTATGTATATATACCATATATACATATTTTTCCATTTGTTTTAGTCAGTTTGGGCTGCTGTAACAAATTACCGTAGACTAGGTAGCTAAAACAGTAAACATATATTTCTCATACTTCTTGAGTCTGGGAACCAAAGATCAAGGTGCCAGCAGATCCTGTGTCTGGCTGAAGTCCACTTCCTGGTTTGCAGATGGCTGTCTTCTCATTGTATCCCCACATGGCAGAAAGCAGAGAGAGGGAGCAAGCTCTAGTGTCTCTTCCAATAAGGACACTAATCTCATTCACGAGGGTTCCATCCTTATGACTTAATTACCTTCTGAAGACGTACCTACCTACTGATACCATCGCACTGGGGGTTAGGATTTCAACATATGAATTTGGGAAAAGGGCACAAATATTTAATCCATAATACCATTCAACTGTCAGTGGATATTTGGGCTGTGTCCACCTACTGTGAATAATGCTGCCTATGAACATGGGTGTACATATATTTGTTTGTGTCCCAACTTTCAATTATTTTGGGTATTCACCCAGAAATGAAATTGCTAGATGACATGGCAATTCTATATTTGATTTTTTTAAAGAAACCACCATACTGCTTTCCACAGTGACTGAAGCATTGTACATCCCTATCAGCAAAGCATAAGAGTTCCAATTTCTTCACATCCTCACCTATATTTGTTATGGAAATCCTGATGGGTGTGAAGTGTTATCACCTCATGTGGTTGATTTGCATTTCTGTGATCATTATTGATGTTGAGCATCTTTTCATGTATATTGATCATTTGTATATCTTCTTGGGAGAAATGTCTATTCAAGTCCTTCACCCATTTTTTTTATAGTTGTTTATTGGAGTATAATTTCTTCACAATACTGTGTTAGTTTCTGTTGCACAACAAAGTGAATCAGCCATATGCATACACATGTCCCCATATCCCCTCCCTCTTGAGCCTCCCTCTTGAGCCTCCCTCTCATCCTCCCTATCCCACCCCGCTAGGTCATCGCAAAGCACCAAGCCGATCTCCCTGTGCTATGCTGCTGCTTCCCACCAGCCAACTATTTTACATTTGGTAGTGTATATATGTTGATGCTACTCTCACTTCGCCCCAGCTTCCCCCTCCCACCCCATGTCCTCAAGTCCATTCTTTATGTCTACCTCTTTATTCCTGCCCTGCAACTAGGTTCATCAGTACCATTTTCTTTTTAGATTCCATATATATGTGTTAGCATAGGGTATTTATTTTTCTCTTTCTGACTTACTTCGCTCTGTATGACAGACTCTAGGTCCATTCACCTCACTACAAATAACTCAGTTTCGTTCCCTTTTATGGCTAAGTAATATTCCATTGTATATATGTGCCACATCTTCTTTAGCCATTCATCTGTCAGTGGACACTTAGGTTGCTTCCATGTCCTGGCTATTGTAAATAGAGCTGCAATGAACATTGTGGTACATGACTCTTTTTGAATTATGGTTTTCTCAGGGTATATGCCCAGTAAAGGGATTGCTGTGTCATATGGTAGTTCTATTTTTAGTTCTTTAAGGAACCTCCATACTGTTCTCCACAGTGGTTGTATCAATTTACATCCCCACCAACAGTGCAAATGAAATTAGAACACTACTTAACACCATACACAGAAATAAGCTCCAAATGGATTAAAGAATTAAATGTAAGACCAGACACTATAAAACTCTTAGAGGAAAAACCCTCTTTGACATAAACCACAGCAAGATCCTTTTTGAACTACCTCCTAGAGTAACGGAAATAAAAACAAAAATAAACAAATGGGACTTAATTAAACTTAAAAGCTTTTGCACAGCAAAGGAAACCATAAACAAGACAAAAAGACAACCCTCAGAATGGGAGAAAATATTTGCAAATGAAACAATAGACAGAGGATTAATCTCCAAAATATACAAACAGCTCATGGAGCTCAATATCAAAATAATCACCCATTTTTTAATTGGGTTTTGTGTTTTTTGTTGTTGAGAAAGATAGTTGTTTTACATTTTTTGTCTAGTAAATTTGATGCCTGTAATTTTTAAGGGATGTATTCTGCCAGTTTATTTTCTTCTTTGGAATGGGCCATATTTTCCTGTTTCTTTGTGTACCTTGTGATTTTTTACTTGTTGAAAATTAGGCATTTGGAAAAACAACAATCTCTCCCAGTCATTGTAGACTGGCTCTGTGCTGGGGTAGTCCTTCACTAATTAGCCAGGTGTGCTCTGGGCCTTGGGATAAGCCTGAGTTGATAACTAAAGGTCTTTTCTGAGCATGAGTTTTGTCTGGGCCCATGTGTAACTTTAAAAATCACCCCCCACTCCCCCACCCCCACACACACAAGGTTGCTTTTGAATGTTTTACTTCTCCAAAGTGTCTCACCCAGCATCTGTGCAGGGCCTTTGAGGGTCTATTACATGTCTCCACCAGTAATCTCTGGCCCTGCGCACCTACTAATCTTGGTCTCCTTGTAACTTTCATGAGCAGCTCTCATTCTTTCTCCCCAGCTGAGCTTTAAGTTAGATGAAACAGGTGTTCAGGTAGACCCCAGACAGGTTTGCAGGTAAGGTCTGCTCTGACCCTCTGGTTCATGGAAGAGAATTGGAAACTTGGAGGCTGCCTCTTCCAGACCAAGACTCTGTCTCTTCCAGGGACTCTGCATCGCCCAGGAGGCGGTAGGGCAAAGGCAAGTAAAACAGCGCAAAATTTCCTACCATTCTAAATGTGGCTTTTTCTTGATTGGGTATTCTGTTGGTTGCTGGTAGACCTTTGACTTTTTTTCCGGCACTCTTATAAGATTATTTTAGTGCGTGTGTGTATGTTTCTGTGGGGAAGTGACGGCTTGGAGATACCTAGTCCACCATTTGTTGACATCACTCTTCATCTTAGGTTTTTAGACTTCATTTCGAGTAGCTTTGGGGGAGTATTGATGGAAATTGATATTTTTTGAGTTGCCTCCTCACTGAAGTTAACCTTAGGCACTATGCCAGATTTCAGGATTTTGAAGCCATGAATGAAACTAGAAGGCAAAGTGAAGAGTGTATAGAGAGCCATATTTGGAGTTGGGAGAAAGCCTTTCTAAGGTCTGCTATGAGGACATCACTGAGGGCGTTACTCACATGATCAACACGTGTTCTTTATGAGGTCCCAGGGGAGAAGTTTCTCTCTTTACCTGATAAGGTTGAAAATACACAAATATTCTCTGACAAGGAGGCAAGACATTTCTCACATTCATTTGCCTCATGAGGAAACTGAAAATTAATAGAAGTTTTAGCCAGGATTCTTCTTCCCACTCTACCATGCTGCCCTCCTGCCCTCCCTGGAAAAGGAAGATTCCTTTGTAGCTGAAAGCAGACCCTGTCTTATTTGCTCATGTATCTCATGCATCCCGAATTGTGCCTGGCACACAGTAGATGTTCAATAAATATTTGTGGAATGACAATTGGGATTATCATATATTTTGTATGTTGGGGTTAACATACACACACTACTATATATAAAATAGATACCCAACAAGGACCTACTGTATAGCACAGGGAACTATACTCAATATTTTGTAATAACCTATAAGGGAAGAGACTCTGAAGAAAAAATATATATAACGGAATCCCTGTGCTGTACACCTGAAACTAACACGATATTGTAAACCAACTACATTTCAGTAAAAAAAAAAATTTGTGGAATGAATGAGTGAATGTGAGGAGTCAGTTTTCTGTAGTATGAGAAAAAAGAGGACTTTAAGAATCTTTTAAAAATTTTGTTTAGTGAACTTTATAATGAAGTATACATGAGAAGAGGGCACCTATCCTAAGTATATAGATCAGCGAGTTTTCCCATGAACACATACAGGTAGCCAGCTTCCAGATACAGAAACAAAATGCCCTCTGATAGTCAAAACCCACCACTAACCCCTATCTTCTCTCTGAAGGGTAACAAGTACCCTGATTTCCTAACCCCATGTATTTAGTTTTGCCTGTTCTTGAACTTCCTATGGATTAAATAATACAACAAGTACTTTTTTGTTGTTGTTCAGCATTTTGTGAGATTCCTCTATATTGTTGAGTGAATTTGTAGTCAAACTTTGTTAACTTTTGAAACTCTAAAAACATTTTAGTTTACAGTTAATCAATGCAAGGTGAAAGCCCAGATTTATGGAATAATAACCTTCACTAACCACCATTTACTGAGTACATAGTGACAGACACTGTGCTGAGAGTTGACATTCATGAATGATCTTACTTAACCCTTTCAACAGTTTCCTGAGGTGTAGATATCATTCTCCCAGTTTCCTGATAAACATAGAGAAGTTAACTAGCTTGCTAGTTAATTAAGGCTCATAATTGATGGAACCCTCATTTGAACCCAGGCCCTGCAGTCAACCGTGCCCATGTTTACATTGACTGCTACTCTCATTTGCCTCTTCCATATAGGATTCCTTTAAGAAACTGTTTTTAAATGAATATGCATTTAGGTCAAACCAGGGGAAAAAGCGGGGCTGGTACTGGTTTAGAGATGACTGTCTTTTAGCCATCTGTACCGTGTGATTGGACAGCTTCCCAGAACCTCTTTGCTATCTTGAACTGTATATATGTGACCCTTTGGGTCTTTGCCCTTCCATTGCCAAGGCTGATTCAGGGACCCAGAGCCCAGGAGAAGAGGAAGAGTGGAACTGGCCCCCGGCCTGTGTGTTACAGATTTTGGCCTCAGGATAGAGGCAGGAAGAACTGTCTCCAGCCATGTCCTGTGTCTTTGGGTCCCAACAGTCACGGATCACAGACCCAGTTAGAGGTCAGCTCCACACCAGCTGTTCTCAATATCTGTGTAGGAGGTGGTGACCTTGGTTTGAATCAGCCCCAGTTGAGAACTGGATTCCTCTGTTGAGTGGTAAGCTGCATCTGTGGAACTTTTCTCCAGAGGCAAACTTTCCCAGCCTGGGATTTACTGTGCTTACTTCCCAGCTGTTATTAACACACCATTCAGAATGATGCAGATTTTTTTTTCTTGTTAGATTTTCCTTGGGCCAACATTTGGCCGTCTCCATTTTCATAGGCCTTAAATACACCAGCCTCGCTTTGACTCCTGCTTTTGCATTCCTTTGTAGAAGATATTGGCAAGGAAGGACAGAAACATCTATTTGGCACCAGCAAAGGCTGTACTCATCCCCCTTCCTTGCTACTCACAAAGACCTGTCCTTTTGTGAGGCTGGATGCTCCTCAAATGTCCATTCACCTTTTCCTTACAATATATATATATTTTTTTGGCTGCGTTGGGTCTTCGTTGCTGTGTGCGTGCTTTCTCTAGTTGCGGTGAGCGGGGGCTATTCTTCATTGCAGTGCACGGACTTCTCATTGTGATGGTTTATCTTGTTGCAGAGCTACTGAAGCTCTGCTCTAGGCACCCGGGCTTCAGTAGCTGCAGCACGTGGGCTTCAGTAGTTGCGGTGCATGGGCTCAGTAGTTGCGACGTGCGGGCTCTAGGGGGTGCGGGCTTCAGTAGTTTTGACTTAGTTGCTCCATGGCATACGGGATCTTCCCGGGCCAGGGATGTAACCCGTGTCTCCTGCATTGGCAGGCGGATTCTTAACCACTGCACCACCAGGGAAGTCCCTCCCTTCAATTTTTTATTAAAAAAAAAGTTTTCTTTGCTGATTTTACAGATTTTGCCAGCATTTAACTCTTAGTTTAGATCTTTCACTTCCCCAGTTTTGGGGAAAAATGCATGCCCTCTGTCTTAGGTCCCTTTCCTAATTCTTATTCAAGCCTTCAGCCTTTGGGGAGTTCTCTCAGTGTCATCAGCGTCCTCTGTCAGTTCAATACTTTCCTTTATCTCTCTGTTGCTTTTAAAGATATATACTGTCAGCCACACAGCACAGGGAGATCAGCTCGGTGCTTTGTGTCCACCTAGAGGGGTGGGATAGGGAGGGTAGGAGGGAGACACAAGAGGGAGGAGATATGGGGATATATGTATATGTGTAGCTGATTCACTTTGTTATAAAGAAGAAACTAACACACTATTGTAAAGCAATTATACTCCAATAAAGATGTTAAAAAAAAAAAGATATATACTGTCCAGGGTTTTATGATTGTGGCCTTTGCTTATTTCCCCTGCTGATCTTACGCTTTAAAAAGTGTCTTTCTCCAGCCTCTCCCCTTTTCTGTTCCACTTCCTCTTGTCTCAGAGAATGATTTTAAACCAGTAAGCACAAATTCATATTTCCCGCAGCCTCCCTGAGTTGTCTGGAAGAGCCAAGCTTCTTTTGCACCAGGCATCTTGCTGGACACATTCCCATGCTTCGCCCATGGGAATCCTCACGGCTGCCTTTGCGAGAGACCCGCTACTACTGCGGTTTGAGAGAGATGAGGAAATTGTGCCAAGAGGCATAGAGCTAGGAATCAAACTCAGGTTTATTTAGAGCCAATATTGGGTCTGCTCTACCCACTTGCCTCCAAGTCCTTTTATGTTTGGTAATTGTAAAAGAAAACTGTTCAGAGGAGAAGGGTCCCATTCTGTAGTTTGTGGAGGGAGCTTCCTAAAATAGAGGGCCTGTCAGACAGTATTTCTCTATCCATTCACCTAACCAGACGCCTCCATCTCTTAAAGCCCAGCTCAGATCTGACTTCTTCTGTGCAACCTCTACTCAGAACGGCCGCTCCTAGTGTCCCCTTGTTCCTTTGAATAATCGAGAGGCCTGTTTGAGCACATATTTGGCACCTACTTATTTCACATTTTTATTTCATTGTTCGCACTAAGGCACATCCCCCCTCCCATCCTCAACCACTTAAGGGTGGCGGTCCTTTCATGTGCTTTCATTTATCTTCCAAGTTGCCCCGAACATAGTTTGCACCTAGGAAATATATTTTGATAAACTGGATTATTATTTAGATTCTGGCTATTCTTTCATTTTGTGTTTTGTCCTTTTTTCCCCCTTTCAAGTCCAAGGCTTTACTCGTGAGTTTCCCGCCTTCCTTGTTACTCACAAAAGCCCTTGTATGTTTCCAGGTAGCTTAAGTGTCTTCTATCCAGGCTGCTCAGTTCTCTGCATCTTCCTCCTTATCCATATCTCTTAATAGCAACAGCCTTCATGGGGCTCCAAGCCTATGAAACCTTGCATTAATACACCTTCATAATAAATTCTTTCAGGGAATTGTTATTCAGTATCATTTGAATTCCTCTTACACGCCAGGCACTAGATTAGGTGGGGGAGAAAAACCAGGGCCCCTAGAGACCACTGACCCTGTTTTCGAGGAGCTAAGCAAGCCATTGTAGCCTGATGAATGGTGTGAGAGGGGAGACAGGGCTGCAGGGGAGGGACACAAACCCAGATTGGGCACTGGGGAACATTCCATGAAGTATTTCCACAGTGGGGAACTAAAAAGAGTTGGATATGACTAGAGCATAAAATGGGACTGAAGATAGGGGGCAGAGGAGGGGCAGGAGATGCAGGAAATGTGACCAGAACCCACAGCAGGAACCCATCACCGAGGACCCTATAACCCTGGCCAGGAGGTTGAACTTGATCCTAGGAGCATTGAGAAGCCCCTGAAGGGATTTGGTCAGGGATAGGGGCCGCTCTCAAAGCCTGCCACCCTGACCGTGCACTAAGGTCTTTGAAGGAAGATGCTTGTATAGCTTTTCTGTAACTCAAAAGACCTTGGCAGTAACTGCTCAGCCGTTGATGATGAGGAAGAGGCAGAGCTGGGATTCTGGCTTTCCTCCTACCGGCCCCACTGCCTGAAATGGAATTGAAGAAGGAGGGAAGTGAGCTACACAGGATACACTTAAGTGCTTACTCTGTTCTGGGCACTCTGCTACACACTAGTTTATGTAAATAATTTTATTTAATCTCCACAACAACTTTGCAGCAAATACGTTATCCCTCATTTACCAGATATGTAAACAAACTCAAAGAGATTAGATAATTTAATCAATAACAATATCTGATAATAATAATTGTTAGATAAACTGAATTACTGCAGCTGGAGTGGCCAAGAAACAACCAACCAACCACAGCACAGTTTACACTTAACTTCCAGTTGAACCTAATTTCATAGACAACTTTATTAAAAATGCACTTAAGGTTATTTTCTCCCTCAAATGTCTATCTTCCTAAGGTTTACAATGGCATTATATTAAAAGGAAGGAAGGAAGGAAGAGAGGAAGAGAAACAGGAATAAACCTCTGCAAAGCTTCCTCTTATCCAAGTTCTACACTAACTTGAACTAGACTGTCTGTGACTTTGTAGTGTATATGACAATGATGATTCCTGGTTAAGAAATTACATGTACACATTTGGGGTAGGAGGGATATTTGCCTACTTGTGATTTACAAATGAGCTTTTTAGCATTTGAAGCATGAACTGTCATTATACAAAATTTTTATCGTAATTATGAATGAGCTTTCTATATGAAAGACCTACCAGCACCTCTGCTTAAGAAGAAAACCCCACTTTAGTTAGAAATGGGACATATATGGTCATAAAATGGCGTTTATTTAATAAAGCAGTGGAATCTGTCAAGTCAGTGGGCTTTTATGTCCCTGTCTCTTCTGCCTTTAGTTACAGGGCCTGCAGCTGTGATTGGGTGGGAAACTTCTTGCAAGAAATAGCAGAAGGCCTGGGCCCATCCCTTGCTGCCTTGTCACCTCAGCCAAGTTGCATTACTGCCCTAGGCCTCCGTTTCCTCAGCATTTTTTTTTTTTTTTAATTTAAAGAAGTCTCTTGCCTCCTCAAGTATATCACGCCAGAATTCTCCCCTCTATCTTTCTGGTGCATTATCAATTTTCCGTCTCTACGGGATCATTCCCATCCGCGCACAGAGATCTCTATGGTATCCCAACTTCAAAAGCCTTTTCCCTTCTTCCACTTACCCTCCAGACACTGCCTCATTTCTCTTCTCTATTCACAGCAAAGCTCCTTGAAAGAACCTCTGTCTGAAACCCCTCTTCTCCACTTCTTTTCGTTTTATTTTATTTTTTTTATTGAAGTATAGTTGATTTACAATGTTGTACCAATCTCTGCTGTACAGCAAAATGACTCAGTTATACATATATATACATTCTTTTTTTATCTTCTTTTCCATTATGGCTTATCCCAGTATATTGACTATAGTTCCCTGTGCTATGCAACAGGACCTTGTTGTTTACTCATTCTAAATGTAATAGTTTGCAGCTATTAACCCCGAACTCCCAGTCCCTCCCTCTCCCTCCCCTCCTCTTCTCCACTTACTGAACTCTGTCCAGTCAGGCTTTGGCCTTTACCATTCCCTCAAAACAACTCCTTTGAATGTAGACCATGATCTCCCTGTTTCTAAATCCAGTGGTCCACTCTCAGGCCTCATCTTTCCGACCTGTCAGCAGGATTGAACACAGCTGATCATCTTTCTTCTTAAAGCGCTTTCTTCACTTGGATTCTAGAAAACCTCTCCCTCTCACCCCCACTGCCACCTATATCATTAACAGCTCTTTTTCAGTCTTCTTTGCAGGTTTCTTTTCTACATCTTCATTTCTGAGTATTAGCATGGCCCATGGCTCAGTCCTTCGGTATCTTTTCTATCTACACTCCTCCTCAGGTGATTTTATCTATTCTAATGGGTTTAATACAATCTTATGCTGAGACTCCTACATCTGAATCTCCAGCCACACTTCTTCCTGGACTCCAGAGTTTGTTTCCAATTGACTTTTCAGTACCTCCACTTGAATATCTGGTAAGCATCTCAAACTCAACATCTTTGAAACTGAACTCTTAACTCTTCCCACCTCAGCCCCCAACCTTTTCTTTCTACAGTCCTCCCGTCTGAATTTCATTCTTTCCTCCTGAGTAAATGACAATTTCAATCTTTCAGTTGCCCAAGCCAAAAACTTTGAGGTCTTTCTTCTTTCTTTCTTTCTTCCTCTCTCTCTCTTTCTTTCTTTCTTTCTTCCTCTCTCTCCCATTCTTTCTTTCTTTCCCTTCCTTCCTTCCTTCTTTCCTTCCTTCCTTTCTTCCTTCCTTCCTTCCTTCCTTCCTTCCTTCCTTCCTTCCTTCCTCTCTTTCTTCCTTTCTTTCTCTCTTTCTTTCTTTCTTTCTTCCTTCCTTCCTTCTTTTCTTTCCTTCTCTCTCTTTCTCTCCCCCCTCCCTCTCCCTCTCCCTCCCTCCCTCCCTTCCTTCCTTCCTTCTTTCTTTCCTTCCTTCCTTCCTTCTTTTCTTTCCTTCTCTCTCTTTCTCTCCCCCCTCCCTCTCCCTCCCCCTCCCTCCCTCCCTTCCTTCCTTCCTTCCTTCCTTCCCTCCTTCCTTCCATACCCACATCCTTGATTCAACCACTTTTCATTACCTCTATCACCCTGGTCTCTTACTTGGCTTATTACAGTGGGCTTCTTCTATCTGACCTCCTTGTTTCCATCTTTGCCTTTTTTCCTCAGCTTTATTGAGATCTAATTGACACAAAACATTGTGTAAGTTTAAGGTGTGCAATGTGTTGATTTGATACATTTATATATTGCAAAATGATTACCACCACAGGCTTAGCTAACACCTCCAAACTGTCACATTTCTTTATGTGTTTGTGTGTGTGTGTTGAGAACACTTAAGATCTATCCCCTTAGCAACATTCAAGTATGTAATACAGCATTATTAGCTAAAATCACCATGCTGTACATTAGATGCCCAAACATGTTAATCTTATAACTGAAAGTTTGTACCCTTTGACCAGTGACCACCACTTTACTTTCTGTTACTGAGTTTGACGTTTTTAGATTCCACATGTAAGTGAGATCATACAGTATTTGTCTTTCTCTGTCTGACTTACTTCACTTAGCATTATACCCTCGAGGTTCATCCAAGTTGTTGCAAATGGCAGGATTTCCTTCTTTCGTCTGACTGAATAATATTCATTGTGTATCTATACCACATCTTCTTTATCCATTCATCCACTGACAGACACTTAGGTTGTTTCCATATCTTGGCTATTGTGAGTAATGCTGCAATGAACATGGGAGTGCAGACATCTATACGAGATCCCGATTTCAATCTCTTTGGATACATACCCAGAAGTGGATTTCTGGGTCATATGGTAGTTCTATTTTTAACTTTTTGAGGCACCTCTATGCTGTTTTGCATAATGACTGCACCAATTTACATCCCCACCAAAGTGCACAAGGGTTCCCCTCTCTACACCCTTACCAACACTTGTTCTCTTGTCTTTTTGCTGATAGCTATTCTAACAGCTGTGAGGTGATATCTTATTGTGGTTTTGATTTGCATTTCCTGATGGTTAGTGATGTCATGTACTTTTGCATGTGCCTGTTGGTCCTCTATGTCTTCTTTGGAAAACTGTTTATTCAGTGTGTCTGCCTATTTTTCAATCGGGTTGTTCAGTTTTTTGGTTTTTTTGCTATTGAGTTGTGTGAGTTCCTTATATACAGTAGTCCCCCCTTATCTATAGTTTCACTTTCTGTGGTTTCAGTTACCCACAGTCAACCATGGTCTAAAAATATTGATTGAAAATTCCAGAAATAAACAATTCATAAGTTTTAAATTTTGTACCATTCTGAGTAGTATGATGAAATCTCACACAGACCTGCTCTGTCCTGCCCAGGATCCCCAGCCATTGACATTGTCATGGCTCAGATGATCTTCTTCTAATGTATTGTCAAAAGGCCAATAGTAGCCTAACACTAGGTTGCAATGCCTATGTCCTTCACCTCACTTCATCTCATCATGTAGGCTTTTTATCATCTCACATCATTATAAGAAGAAGAAGAAGGCTGAGTACGGTACACTAAGATATTTTGAGAAAGGGAGAGAAAGAGAGACCACATTTGCATTACAGTATATTGTTATAATTTATTACAGTATGTTGTTACTATACTGTTTATTACAGTATATTGTTATAATTCTATTTTATTATTAGTTGTTGTTGTTAATCTCTTACTGTGCCTAATTTATAAGTTAAACTTTATCAAAGATATGTATGTATAGGAAAAAAACATAATATATATAGTGTTTGGTACTATATACAGTTTTAGGCATTCACTGGAGGTCTTGGAACCCCATAGATAAGGAGGAACTACTGTACTTTGGATATTAACTGCTTATCAGATACATAATTTGCCAATATTTTCTTTCATTCCATACATTGTCTTTTCATTTTGTTGATTGTTTCTTTTGCTGTGCAGAAGCTTTTTAATTTGTTGTCACACTTGTTTTTGCCTTTGTTGCTTGTGTTTTGCTGTCTTATCCAGGAAATCACTGCCAAGACCAATGTCAGAGAGCTTTCTTCCTATGTTTCCTTCTGCATGTATAATGTTTTCAGTTCTTAAATTTAAGTCTCTAATTCATTTGAGCTATTTTTTTCTGAATGGTCTAAGATAGGGGTCCTATTTTATTCTTCTGCATGTGGTTATCCAGTTTTCCCAACACCATTTATTGAAGAGACTATCTTTTCCACATCAAGTATTCTTGGCTCCCTTCTCAAATATTAGTTTTCCTTATATGTGGGGGGTTCGTTTCTGGGCTCTTGATTCTGTTCCATTGGTCCTTGTGTATATGTTAATGCCAGTACAATACTATTTTAATTTCTATAGCTTTGTTATATAGTTTGATACCAGGATGTGTGCTGTCTCTAGTTTTGTTCTTTCTCAGGATTGTGTTGGCTATTTGGAGTCTTTTGTGGTTCCCTACAAATTGTAGGATTGTTTTTTCTATTTCTGCTAAAAATGCCATTGGAATTTTGATGGGGACTTCATTGATGGCTTTGGGTAATATGGACATTTTAACAATATTAATTCTTCTGATCCACAAACATGAGATAACACTCCAAACATTTTTGGTTTACCTAGTCTTGTTAATTTTTGCATTTGTTGGTGTCAAATACAAATAATCATTGCCAAGACTGACTTCAAGGAGTTTACCACCTATATTTTCTTCTGGGAGTTTTATTGTTTCAGGTCTTACATGCAAGTCTTTAATCCATTTTGAGTCAGTTTTTGTGTATGGTGTAAGATGGTGGTTCAGTTTCTTTCTTTTGCAAGTGGATAACTAGTTATCTCAACATCATTTATTGAAGAGATTGTCCTTTCCTCATTGTATATTCTTATCTCCTTCGTCATAAATTAATTGATCATATATGCATGGTTTTACTTCTGGGCTCTCTGTTCTGTTCCATTAATCTATGTGTCTAGATTTTTTTGCCAATACCATCTGGTTTTGATTACTATAGTTTTGTAATAGCGTGTGAAGTCAGAAATTTTGATGCCTCCAGCTTTGTTCATCTTTCTCAAGATTGCTTTGACTATTCATGCTCTTCTGTGGTTCCATACTAATTTTAGGGTAATTTATTTCTACACCTGTGAAAAATGCCATTGGTATTTTGACAGGAATTGCATTGAATCTGTAGTTTGTTTTGAGTAACATAAACATTTTAACAATATTTTTTCAATCCATCAGCACAGAATATCTTTCCACTTATTTGTATATTCAATTTCTTTCATCAGTGTCTTAGTTAAATTTATTGGTTAAATCTTGCTTAAATTTATTCCTAGGTATTTTATTCTTTTTGATGCAGATGTAAATAGGAATGTAAATGGGATGGTTTTCTTATTTTCTCTTTCCAATAGCTTAGTATATAGCAATGCAACTGATTTTTCTATGTTGATTTTTGTATCCCACAACTTTACTGAATTCCTTTATTCTAACATTTTTTGGTGGTGTCTTTATGGTTTTCTACATAAAATACACTGTATCTGCAATTGGTGACTGTTTAACTTCTTTATGATTTGGATACCTTTTTATTATTTTTCTTGCCTAATTGCTCTGGCTTGGGTTTCCAATACTATGTTGAAAAAAGGTGGTGAGTGGACATCCTTGTTTTGTTTCTGATCTTAGAAGAAAAGTTTCCAGCTTTTCATCATTGAGTATGTGTGAGTTTGTCATATATTGCCTTTATTATGCTGAGGTACATTTCCTCTATACCCACTTCGTTAAGAGTTTTTATCAGAATGGATGTTGAATGCCTTTCTGACATCTGTTGAGATGACCATATGATTTTTATCCTTCATTTTGTTAATGTGGTATATCATATTCATTGATTTTGCAGATGTTGAACCATCCTTGCATCACTGGAATAAATCCAACCTAATCATTGTGTATGATTATTTTAATTTATTGTTGAATTTGGTTTGCTAATATTTTGCTGAGTGTTTTTACATCTATGTACATCAGGATATTGACCAGTAGTATTATTTTCTTGTAGCGTCCTTGTCTTGTTTGGTACCAAGGTAATGCTGGCCTTTTAAAATAAATTTAGAAGTGTTCTGTCTACAGCGATTTTTTGGAAGTGCTTGAGAAGGATTGTTGTTAATTCTTCATTTTTATTTTTAAAAATTTTATTGAATTGTGTTTGACTTATTAGTTTCAGGTAATTCAATATTTTTATATATTTTATGCAATAGGAAGTTATTAAAATATTTACCACATTCCCTGTGATTTACATTACATCCTTGTAACTTATATATTTTAACCTACTATTTTGTACCTCTTAATCCCTTTTATCTATTTTGCCCCTTCCCCCACTCTCTCTCCTCTAGTAACCACTAATTTGTTCTCTGTATCTGTGAGTCTGTTTCTGTTTCATTATAATTGTTTGTTTTATTTTTTTCAGATTCTACATGTAAGTGAAATCATACAGTATTTTCTTCTGTCTTATTTCACTGAACATTATACCCTCCAGGTCCATCCATGTTGTCACAAATTTTCATTTTTTTGTGGCTGAGTATTATTAGTGTGTGTGTGTGTGTGTATCCATTCATCTATCAATGGGCACTTAAGTTGCGTCCATAATTTGGCTATTGTAAATAATGTTGCAATGAACATAAGAGTGTGTATTTCTTTTTGAATTAGTGTTTTTGTTTTCTTCAGATAAATACCCAGGAATGTAATGCTGGATCACATGATAGTTCTATTTTTAAGTTTTTGAAGAACCTCCATACTTTTTCCATAGTGGCTGCACCAAGTTACATTCCTACCAACAATGCATGAGGGTTCCCTTTTCTTCACAGCCTTGTCAACACTTGTTATTTGTTGTCTTTTTGTTAATAACCATTCTGACAGGTGTGAGGTGATACCATATTGCAGTTTTGATTTGCATTTCCCTGATGATTAGTGATGGTGATCATCTTTTCATGTGCCTGTCTTCTTTGGGAAAAATGCCTATTCAGGTCTGGTTCTCTGCCCATTTTTTAATTGAGTTGCTTTTATTTCTGATATTAAATTTTATGAGTTGTTTAAATATTTTGGATATTAACCCCTTACCAAACATACTTTTTGCAAATATCTGCTCCCAAGATATTGGGGAAAGTAGGTTGACTTTTCTTTTTGTTGATGATTTCCTTTGCTTTGCAAAAGCTTTTAGGTTTGATTAGGTCCCATTTGCATATTTTTTGCTTTTGTTTCCCTTCCCTGAGGAAATAGATCCAAAAAATATTGCTAAGACCAAAGTCAAAGAGCTTACTGCTTGTTTTCTTCTAGGAGTTTTATGGTTTAAGGTCTCACATTTAGGTCTATAATTCATTTTGAATTTATTATTGTATATGGTATGAGAAAATGTTCTAGTTTCATTCTTTTACATGTAGCTGTCTGGTTTTCTCAGAACCACTTATTGAAGACACTGCCTTTTCCACATTGTACATTTTTGCCTCCTTTTTCATAGATTAGTTGACCATATAAGTGTGGATTCGTTTCTGGGTTCTTTATTCTGTTCCATTGATCTATGTTTCTTTTTGTGCCAGTATCATACTGTTTTGATTACTGTAGCTTTGTAGTGTAGTCTGAAGTTGGCGAGTATGATGCCTCTAGCTTTGTTCTTTTTTCTCAAGATTGTTTTGGCTATTCAGGGTCTTTTGTGGTTCCATACAAATCTTAGGATTATTTGTTCTAGTTCTGTGAATAATATCATGAGTATTTGATAGTTATTGCATTAAATTTGTAGATTGCTTTGGATAGTATGGACATTTTAACAATTCTTCCAGTTCAAGAACACAGAGTATCTTTCAACTTATTTGTATTGTCTTCAATTTTCTTCATCAATGTCTTATAGTTTTCACATCCTTGGTTGAATTTATTCCTAGGTATTTTATTCTTTTTGACTTGATTATAAGTGGGATGGTTTTCTTGACTTCTCTTTCTGATAGTTCATTATTAATGTAAGAAATGTAACAGATTTCTCTAAATCTTGTATATTACAACTTCACTGAATTCATGTATTAGCTTTAATAGTTTTTTGGTGGAGTCTTCAGGGTTTTCTATATATCATATCATGTCATCTGCAAATAGTGACAATTTTACCTCTTCCTTTCCAATTTGGATCCTTTTTCTTTTCTTTTCCCTTGTCTGATTGCTGTGGCTAGGACTATCAACACTATGATGGATAAAAGTGACAAGAGTGGGCATCCTTGTCTTGTTCCTGATCTTAGAGGAAAAGCTTTCAGCTTCTTACCAGTAAGAATGATGTTAGCTGTGGGTCTGTCATAAATCTCCTTTATTATATTGAGATATGTTCCCTCTATACCAACTTTGATAAGAGCTTTTATCTTAAATGGATGTTGAATTTTGTCAAATGATTTTTTTTGCATCTATTGAGATTATCATGTAATTTTTATACTTTGTTTTGTTAATGTGTGTATCACATTGACTGATTTGTGGATATTAAATCATCCTTGCATCCCTGAAATAAATCTCAGTCAATCATGATGTATGATCCTTTTTATGTATTGTTGAATTTGATTTGCTAATATTTTGTTGAGGATTTTTGCATCTCTGCTCATCAAGGATTTTGGCCTGTAATTTTTTTTTTTTTTTTTTTAGTGTCTTTGTCTGGTTTTCATATCAGGGTAAAGCTGGCCTTGTAGAATGAGTTTGGAAGTATTCCCTCCTCTTCAATTTTTTGGAATAGTCTGAGAAAAATAGATATTAACTCTTCTTTAAATGTTTGGTAGAATTCCCCTGTGAAGCGGTCTGTCTTGTTTGTTGGGAATTTTTTATTACTGATTCAATTTTATTACTAGTGAATGATCATTCAGATTTTCTATTTCTTTCTGATTCAGTCTTGGAAGATTATATGTTTCTAGGACTGTATCCATTTCTTCTAGGTTGTTCAGTTTAGTGGCATATAACTGTTCATAGTATTCTCTTATGATTATATTTCTGTGAAATAGGTTGTAACTTCTCCCCTTTTATTTCTAATTTTATTTTATTTGGGCCCTCTCTTTTTTCTTGATGAGTCTGGATAAATGCTCATCTTTTTTTTTTTTAATTTTTAAAAAACAGCTCTTAATTTTATCGATCTTTTCTACTGGGGTTTTTTTTTTGTTGTTGCTCTTTATTTATTTCCTCTCTGATCTTTATTTCCTTCCTTCTGTTGACTTTGGGCATGATTTGTTCTTCTTTTTCTAATCCCTTTAGATGGAAAGTTAGGTTGTTTGAGCTTTACTTGTTTCTTAAGGTAGGCCTGTATGGCTATAAACGTCCCTCTTAGAACTGCTTTTGCTGTGTCCCGTAGATTTATAAAGTTGTGTTCCTATTTTCATTTGTCTCAAGGTATTTTTTCATTTCTTTTTTGATTTCTTCATTGATCCATTGTTTTTGTAGTAGCACGTTGCTTAGTCTCCATGTTTGTGCTTTTTCCAGTTTTCTTCCTGTAACTGATTTCTAGTTACATACTATTGTGGTCGGAAAAGAAGCTTGATATAACTTCAGTCATCTTAAATTTTTTGACAGTTGTTTTGTGGCTAGTGTGTGATCAATCCTGGAGGAGGTTCTGTGTGCATTTAAGAAGAAGGTATATTCTGCTGTTTCTGGATGGAATGTTCTATAGATATTAAGTCATGGTGGAATATGTCATTTAAGGCTATTGTTTCCTTATTGATTTTCTGCCTAGATGATCTATCCATTGATGTTAGTGGGTGTTTGTTCTTTAAATATTTGGTAGAATTCACCAGTGAAGCAGTCTGGTCCTGGAGTATTGTTTGTTGAGAGGTTCGATTACTGATTCCATCTCCTTACTCATTACTGGTCTGTTCATATTTTGTTTCTTTATGATTCAGTCTTTCTAGGAATTTTTCTGTTTCTGGGAATTTATCCACTTCTTCTAGGTTATTCAGTTTTGGACATATAATTGTTTTTAGTAGTCTCTTATGATACTTTGTATTTCTGAGGTATCAGTTGTAATGTCTCCTCTTTCATTTCTAATTTTGAGTCCTCGGCCTCTTTCAGTTTTTCTAAGTTTGTCTAACTAAAAGTTCATGAATTTTCTTTATCTTTTCAGAAAAACAGCTTTTAATTTCAATGATATTTTCTATTGTTTCTGTGGTCTCTATTTCATTAATTTCTGCTCTGATTTTGGAACTGACCTCCTTCTGCTAACTGTGGGCTTAATTTGTTCTTTTTTCTAGTTCCTTGAGATGTAAATTTACATTGTTTATTTGACATTTTTCTTTTTTATTAATATACACATTAATATATGCATATATAAAATTCCCTTTTAGAACAGTTCTTGCAGCATCCCATCATTTTTGATATGTTGTACCTTCATTTTTTAAATTTGTTTCTAAGCTATTTGATTTCTCTTTCTTGTTTTGATTCATTGGATTTTCATGAGTATATTGATTAATCTGCACATATTTGTGAATTTTCCAGCTTTTCTCTTGTTGCTGATTTCTAGTTTCATACCATTGTGACTGGAAAAGATACTTTTATGATTTCAGTCTTCTTATATTTGCTAGGACTTGTTTTGTCACATATTATGTGATCTATTCTGAAGAAAGTTTCGTTTGAGCTTGAGACGAATATGTATTCTTTTGCTGTTAGATCATTCTTCTGTATATGTCCAGTGGGTTTATTTGGTCTGAAGTTTGGTTCAAGTCTAACATTTCCTTGTTTTTCTGTCTTGGTATCTCTCCATTGTTGAAAATGGAGTATTGAAGTCCCCTACTATTAATGCATTATTGTCTATTTCTCCCTTCAGACCTATTAGTATTTGCTTAATATGTTTAAGGTGCTCTAATGTTGAGTGTGTATATGCTCATGATTGTTTTTTCTTCTTAATAAACTGACACCCTTATCATTATAATGTCCATGTTTTCCTCTTGATATTGTTATTGGCTTAAAGTCTATTTTTTTCTGATATAAATATAGCTCTCCCTGCCCTCTTGGTTTCCATGTGCATGGAATATGTCTACTCTTCATTTGATCCATGTGTGCCCTTAAAGCTAAAGTGAGTCTTTTGTAGGCAGCATATAGTTGGATCTTGTTTTTTTAATCCATATAGCCACTCTATGCCTTTTCATTTGAGAATTCAGTCCATTAATATTTAGAGTAATTATTGGTAGGTAAGTTTTGAAGTTCCGGTTTTCTTTTCTTTTCTTCTCTTTCCTGCCTTTCTTTGTAAGTTGATGACTTTCTGTAGTGGAATGCTTTGATTCCCTTCTCTTTATCTTGTGTATCTGTTGTAGATTTTGGCTTTGTATTTCCCATGAGGTTTACATAAAACATCTGGGTTTTTTTTGTTTTTGTTTTTGTTTTACTTATTTGTTTTTGTTTTTGGTCACGCCATGCAGCTTGTGGGATTTTAGTTCCCTCACCAGGGATTGAACCCAGAACCACGGCAGTGAAAGCACTGAGTCCTAACCACTGGACTGCCAGAGAAGTTCCAAAACATCTTGTATATATAACAGTCTAATTTGCACTGATAACTTTGCATATAAAAACTATATTTTTACTCTTCCCACCTTTTATGTTTCTGCTGTCATCTTTAACCATTTTTTAAAAAATTGTGTATCCATTAACAACTTGTTGAAGCTAGAGCTATTTTTATGCTTTTGTGCCTTAACCTTTGTTCTAGAATTAAGTAGTTAGCACATCACCATATTATAGTATTAAAGTATTCTGAATCTATTTGCTAATCTTTACCAATGTGTGCTATATTTTTATGTTTTCATTTTACTAGTAAGCATTCTTTTCTTTTTTTTTTTAATAAATTTATTTTATTTATTTTTGGCTGTGTTGGGACTAGTAAGCATTCTTCTGTTTCAAATCAAATAACTCATTTCAGCACTTCTTGTAAGGCTGGTTTAATGGTCATCAATTCCCTTTTGTTTATTAGGGAAAGTCTTTATTTCACCTTCAGTTCTGAAGAACAACTTTGCTTGGTAGAATAGTGTTGGTTAGCAGTTTCTTTCTTTAACACTTTGCCTATGTCATTCCATTCTCTCCTGACCTGCGAGGTCTCTGTTGAGAAATCCACTGATAGCCTTATGTGGGTTCCTTTGTATGAGATAATTTTTTTCTCTTGCCTCTTTTCAATTCTTTTCTTTCTTTGGCTTTAGACAGTTTAGTTATTATGTGTCTTGGAAAAGAACGTTTTGGATTAAAATTTTGACATGACCTATTAACTTCATGAGCTTGGATCTGTCTTGCCTTTTAAAATCCATTCTTAACATAGAGTTATCCTTTAAAACACTAATCAGGTCATGTTCCTCCTCTTCTGAGAACCCTCTAATATCATCATCTTAGAGTAAAGGCCGAAGGACTTACAGTGCTCTATAACAGGGACCCCCTCCACCATCTAAACTTACCCCCACCACTCTCTTCACTGCTCATTCTGCTCCAGCCACAACCTTCCTATATTTGCTAGCCCACTTTAGGGCTTTTCTCTTGCTGTTTCTCTGTGCTTGATATACTCTTTCTCAAATATCCACGTGGCTTGCATCTTCACTGCCTTCAAATATTACCTTATCAGTAAAACTTCCTTGACAAACTGATATTTAAAAAATCCAGCATCCCTCCCAATAGTCACTGCTCCCTTTTCCCTTACCTTGCCTTACTTTTCCTCTGTGCACTTAGCTACTTTATTCTGTGTCTCTCTCTCCTAACTAGAATATAAGCTCCAAGAGGATAGGGACTTATTGGTTTTGCTCATTGCTGGATGCCTAACTCCCAGAAATGCACGTGACACCATTTTTAAGAGTGAGTGTTTAAAACTATTTCTTAATGAATGGATGAATGAGTGAATGAATGAATAATTATATAAAACCAGGTGTTGGGAAAGGTGATCTCTAAGGTCTCATTCAAATCTGCTTATCCATGACTTTGTACAGTTAAAATGTACTTCCTTTTTCTCACTAATGACTTGAAAATGCATAAAATAAAACCACTATGGTAGGAAATTACAGCTTAAGCTCAACTAATTAACATAATTATAATATCTGGCTTTTAATTTTTTTTTTTTTAGTTCTTTTGATGTGCTTTGAACTCATGTATTCCTCACAACAACCTTGTGACATAGTTATTATTATTTTCATTCTTCAGATGCAGAAATTGAGGAAAATACAGGACAGATTATCACATAGCCCAAGGTCACACAGCTAGTAACGCAGAGCCAGGATTTGAACCCAGAGCTATAGTTCTTGATTGTAGGTCATCTCCTAGGGAATATAAAAATGAAAATTTAAATCAATGATGCATAATATTTGAAACATAACTCCCTTCAATTTTAATATACTCTGCCTTAAAAATATTTTATTCAAATACACGTATTTGAAACATGGATATTATAAACACTAATTCCACAAAATACACCTGTTAGTAGATGACATTGTAAGGAAAGGAAATAAAAATATAATTTCCTCAATCATTTATTTTTTTCCTTTGGTTAATTTTTTTTTTCCTTCTGCTTTTAACTCAAATTGTTTGAGCTTCTTATTGGCCTTTGATGTGTATTTGGTATCTTAGAACCTGTGATGTCATTCCAACTACTGGAATTTTCACAGAGTCACTAGGGGATTATTACCTCATCTGAAAACCAATTTGAGGGTTAATAAGATTACAGGACAGAGGATTATTTCCTTGTTTTGTCACTGTCTTCTCTCTAGCTTGGAGGTCCTAGTGCTGCTTCATAATCAAGAGCTCTTACGCTGTTATGCAAACCTGTTTGGTCAGGTGAGGGAATTCGGGGTCGTGTTGTGGGAAGTCAGCTGGGTGGGCACTAAAGTGTGGTCAGTGGGATGCACCTTCTAGCAGGAAGTAAAGGGGAGGGAGGGAGGGAGAGGAAAAACTTTGTAAGAATAACCGTGTATTTGAGTTTGTACTTAAAAGTTTTATGTTCCTTACCACATCCCTGTGAGGAATGTACTATTTTACAGACTTTTACAGATGAAGCTTAACTAGTAAAACTACTGCATCCAAAGCCAGGTGCTTTCTGCTGCACTTCTGCTGGTACTTCATCATGTTTCTTAAAGCTCAGTCAGGAGCTACCCATGAGAGAGGGGTTAGGGCACCAGGGGCATCTCAAGTTTCAAGCTACACCACCCAGATTTCTATTTTTTTTTTTTTTTTTTTTGGCTGTGTTGGGTCTTCGGTTCGTGCGAGGGCTTTCTCCAGTTGCGGCAAGCGGGGGCCACTCTTCATCGCGGTGCGGGGACCGCTCTTCATCGCGGTGCGCGGGCCTTTCTCTATCGCGGCCCCTCCCGTTGCGGGGCACAGGCTCCAGACACGCAGGCTCAGCAATTGTGGCTCACGGGCCCAGCTGCTCCGTGGCATGTGGGATCTTCCCAGACCAGGGCTCGAACCCGTGTCCCCTGCATTAGCAGGCAGATTCTCAACCACTGCGCCACCAGGGAAGCCCCCCAGATTTCTATTAATGTGACTATGCTGTGCAAGGAATATAAAGCAAGTGCTTGGTGAATATGCCTAGAAATCCTTCATTCCGTGAATTTAAATGACCTGAATTCCTTCTTGTGGGGGTAGGGAAGAAGTGGAGTATCTCTCTGTAACTACTATTTTACTCATCACTTAAGGAGAAATCTCATTTCAGTTTGAATGAAGAATTGATTAGAGAGTAAAATGTCAATTTGAGTTGAGAAATTCCTTTTGAGACAGCATAAAAGGAAGCCCCCAAAGAAAGCATACTCGTGCAGCGTGTGTGCAAGGAAAAGAGTGGCTCCTTTCAAGAGGGAATGTTGTACCAGACAAGCAAAGACATTTGTGAGAAATTGCCTGGTAAGAGAGAGGGAAATGCAGGCACGTGGCCTCGAAAATATGGGAATGAAAGTATCTTTGTTCTTCGAAAACTTAAGAGTACTGGTAAAACTGAAATAATCTATAATTACGGTTAATTCTCTTCTAGGCTTTTTTGCGAACGTTTTCTCACCACTCTAACAACTAGAGAGTGTTTCTCAGCGGAGGGAGGGAAGAAGGCGGGGAGGAAGTAAGCCCGCCCCTTACCGCAAAGCCCAGTGACTGAAGTTAGTTAGCAAGTGTTTCATGTGGCCCGCCCTCTCCCCCCCCCCCCCCCCCCGCATTGATTTGAAAGAAAAGATGCTCCCCCAGCTTTTTTTTTCTTTTTGCTGGACCCTCACCTCCAGGTGTCCTTTAAACCAACAAAACCAAATAAAAATTCTCTGCAGCTTGAGGAGACGATTCCTTGATGAATAAGGTCTTTTCTCACTGAATCTGGTTCTTACATAGCTGATTTGGGACAGAGCAGGAGAATCAGGCAGGAGTCGAAGAGAAGCTCAAATTACCCAAAGCAGGAGGGAGGGTTTTTAGGATAGATCAACTGAAGAGACCAAGGAAAGGAGCAAGTGGTACTGTGTGACAGGGCAGCTGTGTGCATGCCTGCTTGCATGAAAGAGTTCATTCTTGGCAATTATTTCCAGAGGAGGCAAGGGGTCAATAAAGCTTTGTGATGCTGGCTCATCTGTTATTGCCAGCTGTCTCCCCTCTCCACCTGCAGGCTTAGAAGCAGCAGGGCTGCCTGCACCTTCATTTACAGGGCGCTGGCATCACCAGCCTCCACTAGTGGCATCAGGATGGGCCCTGGCAGGAAAAGTTTCTGTGCTCACAGAATCTTAAATTCCCCTGGCCCTGGGCAGTGGAGACTAGCAAATGTGAAGAGTGGGAGGCTCCCAAGGTTCAACCAGAGGATGGATCATGAAATGAGTGTTGACAGCACCCCCAGAGGGTTGAAATTAAAAAAAAATAAAATTGGTGAATCACGGCTTTTTAATGGTGATGTTGTTTCTCCTCTTAACATCCTGGCTTTGAGTAGAGTGCTGGAGGCATCACCCAGGCTATGAGTTCAAAGATCATTACATGGCAGTCATTTCCTGGGCTCAGGCATGACTATTTGACCCAGGCTGAACAGAGAGAAAAGTATGGGAAAGGGAATTCCCTTACTTCATGCATGATGTAAATGATTTCCCTATCAATTTCGGAAGGGGTCAGGGTGAGGGTTGGAAGACTCAATCTAAGTAGAACTAGTAACTGTGTTTGATATCTTGTGTTTCTAGAAAGTGTTTCAGCAGGAGTGCACTGGGGCTGTGTGAGGGGTGATTCACATGACAGGGGAAGGGATAGAGAGGAGGACAATCTAGCCTCCAGCTCCCTGAAGCCATGCAGGGTGGGTGAGGACATGCACATTTGTCTGGTGCCTCCCAGGCCACCTCTTCCCACTCCTCTTGCCTAACATTGCCTGCCTTTCCGATAGGCAGGAAGAGGAATTTTCCTTGAAGAGTGGACATGAAGAGGAAAATGAGAATCTGAGAGCAGGGCTGGCCTTAGACCTAAGCAGTATGAACTCAACCCTGGTGTCCCTGCTGTCACCGATAGCCCTCAGACTCTACACCAGGAGGGATGGTCAGCCTGCGGTCAGCAGAAGTGCTGTTACACCACTCCTGACTTACACTGGCTACACGTGCAAAGTGAATAGGCTAACAGATAAGCTTGAAAACAAAGTTGAATAACTAGAGAAATATTTTTGCCTTAATTATTTGGATGTTACCTTAGATATAGTTTGCTATTAAGAATAACCATCTAAAAAGTATCTTTAAAAAGCAATTTCTTTTCATTCACTTTTGCCTCACCAAGGTGGCAGTAATTCAGGCAGTAAACAGAAACTTCAACAAGACAATACTTAGAGTGCATTAAATAAATATAAATTTTATTAAAAACACTCACATAGCGTTATCAGGAATGATATAATAATAAACGCTTTCAAATAACCTGCATTCATAACATTACAATACTTACAGTATTTATAACCATCCTCAGATTTTTATAGACAACCAAACATCTCATGAAAATGAAATGAAACTAAGTTTTTTAAAAAAGCGTAGAAAAATGCACACAGAATTCATTATATTAGTGTCAAACTGCAAAAGTTTCCTACACAAGTTAACCACTAGCTTTAGAAGTGAACTGTACACCACTGTGCGTCAATCAAGATGAAAAATTCATTCAAGTAAAGTTGACACCACTCAGAAGCATTTTCAAGTATGGCTATATAGTCAACCTGATATTCCTATATAAGCAAATTGGAGATCTGCTTTCCATTCATTCTGAGGCAGGTTTGATATTTACAATTATAGATCTGATATTTACAATATGCCACTCAATTTCCTCTCTTCCTCCCTACCTAACCTCTCCTCAACCCCCCAAACTATACTTCCTGCTCTTGTTGGCCAGCAGTTTGACAAATGACAGTGGATGATACAGAAACCAAATAGTCACTCATATTGGGATGGCTGACTCAAAACCAACAAATGTGCATGAAGTAATCAAATATTTGGGGTTAGATATATGGTATATGCAAAATATTAAAATCATGCAGTTTGACAAATACAAAACAAATGTTCTTGAAATGCCTGTAAATTGGTCACAGCCAAAAACTGGAGAAATTTTTTTAAAAGACAAAAGCCATGTTATAAAGATTTGACCAATAAAACTCAAAAGCCTCCGTTGATTAAGAATTTATTTGAAACGTTAGTAAGCAAAAATGTACGCAGACTAAGACATAATTGTACAGTTGATTGCACACCATCCCCCTAAGTGTTTTGTTTGTGTAGAGAAGTCCTCATGGATCTGTGCCTGTATTGGTTACAGGATCAAAACATCTTTATTTAGAGAGCTAAGGACTCTAGCCAACAGTCACTTGCCAAACTCCTGCCTTACAATTTTCCCTTTATCAGCTCAGTGCATTCTATTTTCATGTAATTTTTTTCTGCTTGAAACAGTCAAAGGATTCTCCAAACTCTTAAAATGCTTTTCTTTACAATAAAAAGAGCCAACAGATTTACAAAATTAGTTTTAGTTACATCAGGACATATACAAGTAAAATAGGAGGGATTCAAAATAAAAGGGTTAAATCCCTGAAAAAGAATATATTTATTAACCTACAACAATTTTACATAAACACAGGTGACATGTTGGCATAAGGAGAACATGAGCTGAAATATCCCTGAATTTTTAGAACAAAAAGGTTGAAGTTCAAGTTATACTTGCTAAGAAATCAAGTATTGAAAAAAGGTATGCTTTTTTTTTTTTAATAAAAAAAAGACTTGGAAAAAAATGATGGTACACAATGCTATAAGCTTTCACTCTCAGTTCAATATCCTATTGCCAAACTAGTGTTGAGGTATATGACAAGTAGGAACATCACTCAAACCTTTAATGAATTTTTAGCTCACATTATGATATATTTATAGCAGGCTGAGTAGCACCATCATGACGTGAATTCTGCTTCAAATCCATATTATATATATATATATATATATATATATATATATATATATATATATATATATTTAATTTCTTTTTACAGTACTAAAATACTAAAGCATTGCGTTAAAAAAGTTTTGTTTACAATTTAATTTACTTACTATACATCTCTTTCACTTCTTTATACAAATTAATGATTTAAAACCACCACAGCAAACCAGCTGCCTGTTTTTTTTTTTTTTCCTTTTAATTAATAGATTCACATGGAACTAACCCTGTTTATTAATCTTATGCAGGCATCAGTCTGCTCAATCTTCCCGGTAAAGAGGACACTTAAGCTAAGAAATGACAACATCACAATGTACAATTATCAACACAAAGGCAGACAGCCATTGGGTTCGCTGAAGAGCATACAGAGCCATACGATAGCATTGCTTAAGTGAACTAGCTTTGTTGAGTCTGTAGCATGCGGTTAATCACTACCTGCAGTTAACAGAAAATTCTTAAAACTCTACATATTTGAGCAATGAACTTGTCATACAATTTTGTATAAAACTTTTACAGTATAGCATGTGAGATGAGCACCAGAAAAACATGTGTTTTGTGGACTAATGTATTCCCTTGAATCCAAAAAGTCCCGTTTTGGATTTAACTGGCTGTAATAAAAATGGACACATTGCTCATCAGCAGATGCATGGCTAAAAGCAAAAATATTTTAAAAGCTTTCTTTTTGTTTCCTTAAAAAAATCAACTTTGCATTCTAAAATGAAAGTAAACTTTTCTTTTTTTTTAAACGTCTCAGTACCTTAGCATTGTTCAAGTTGTCAAAGCTTAGGTAGACAAAGTGCTTCTAAAACACCATTTAAAATATTTATAGATATACATGTTTGTGCACATATACATATTTGTGTGTATATATATGTACATATATATGTTTATTGTCCTACAAGGACTTCACTGGATGAGCAAAATCCAGAGACCTTTAAAATGTCCACATTTTAAAAACTAAGCTTGTGTAAGAATAGGTAATTATGATTAAAAACTTGAATGAAAAGGTACCCCCATTATTCAAGGGCATTGCAGTACACTGATAGCATCTTGATGATATAAAGGCATTAGTTTTCAACTGTTAAAGACACCATTTTCTTAGCACCATTTCTTAGAACATCCAAACAAATTCAGTGTTTTGCTGTCTATTCATTTATGCTTCTTGTAGCTATTTTGATAAATAAAAGTTAATATTAAGATTACAGTAAAAACTGCATGTTAAAAAGCCATAATTCCAGTATTTCAGTACATTGTATATTCAGCACCAGATGGTATTTTAAGATTCCTGCCCCTGTAATACTACAGTACTTGTTTGATTTGTGTTCCACGACTATGCAAACTTGGTATTATTAAAAGTGGTCACAGATGTGTAGAGTTGTAAGGGGGAAAAATATCACATTTAAATATCATCTCATCCAATAATAGAACCAGTGTTTAAAAATGTAAATTGTGGAACACTTTCTTCTCCACCTTCTTTTTGCATAGAATGCTTTGGTCTTTTGCCTAGATTCCATCTGTGACCACTTAGGAGTCAGTGGAAATTAAGTGCTATGGTAAGATGACCTCTTTCTTTGCTGGTGAGCTGAGGTTCCTCTCACCGCATCTGTCAGGAATACTGTGTCCTTTCCCCACTGCCCACATCATGAGAACTACACTAAGGACAGATTGGTTGTGGTCTTTTCAAATGAGGTAACCAACACAAGGGGCGACATCATATATATCTGTTGTAAGGCCCCGTGACCCTAGTGAAGGCGTATGGAGATGTAGTTACTGTGGAGTCTGTGGTCACGGACATGGTCCTTTCGGCAAGGGACTTGATGAAGCGCAGGTAAGTGGGCTCGGCAGGTTCATGCGGCTCAGTGGGCTCCCGTTTCACTTTTTTGCCGTGGGTTTTCTGAGGCACGTAGTCTGGGCCGTACTTTTCACACTCTTCCTCTTTCTCGCGGGCTTTCTCGGCCATTTTGGCTTCCCAGAGCGCCAAGCCATGTTTTGGCTCATTCATGCTCTTGTGCTGGTAAAAGACGAGTGAGATCCTGGTGGGGTGATTCCTGTTGGGATTCTTTAAAGGGGTTGTGGCGTGCAGCTCGCGCTTTGCACACTCGATGAGAATGGACCCATGAGTCGGAGCCACGGCCACTCCCCCAATGTCAGGATCCAGGAAGCTCTGCTCGCTATCAGACCAGACCTCGTCATTGTCCTCGGCAGCACAAGGCTGCTTTTCCTGACTGCCAGCGTCGTGTACTTTGTGGAAGCCTTCCTGGACAGAAGCAGTTCCATCATGGTTAAGACCGGGAAGCGTCTTAGATAACCCATTCGCTGTGTGGGAGAGCACGTCATTCTCCTTGTTTGGGAGATGCAGGGCATGAAGAGAGCTGTTGAACACGCTCGGAGCTGCACTGTAGTTATGGATTAAATGAGAAGATGGGTGATGCTCACCATTTTTATAGTCTGTGTTTGGATTGCTCAGATTGGGTGGTAATCGAGAGGCAGCCCCCATGAAGTGGCCATCCATCTCATGAGCGGAATAAGGGGGAAATGTACCTACATGGTGTACATTTGGTCTAAGAGTACAACTGCTGAAGGCATCTCCTTGCATATTTTGGTTTCCGTAACCTAAGTACTTAGAAGTAAAACTCTGGCTATTTCCGAACCTCGGCTGGTAAAGCGTATGGATGGGTGGTAGATTTAGCTTAGACAGAGGATCTTGGTTTGGATACCTGTATAGATCCATGGGCTGAGACTGGGGAGAATAGGAACCCAGATATTGGGAGCACTTGTCCATTGATATGCTTCCATTGCATTGATATGATGATGGATATTGGTTATTCTGATTCAAAAGCCCAGGGTAGGGGCTCATGGGATTAGAAGAATTCAAATATGAACCTGCAGCTTGGGATGAGGCGGAATAGAGGTTCATAGGGTCGGCGCCTCCATAAATCTCTGAAGGGCGTGAAGAGCTTGGATAAGGACTAACTGGATTGGGCCTCCTCGTGTATAGACTGGTGGATCCAGCAGAAGTGTAAGAGCTGACAGACTCTGACTGAGGGTTATCAGTGAAGGGGTGATATGGCTGCTGCGGCTGTGGAAGCTGCTTCTGCAGCTGGGGCTGGGGCTGCTGCATGACTGGTCCTGAAAGTCGCAGAAGTTCTGTGGACCGGAAAAGAGAGAGCAAGAACAAACATGCTTGGTCAGCACTTTATGAGAACTAGTGAGGCTGTCTACACGTACGTGAGGACCATCACTAGAATCACGCAACACCCATCACACGAGGACAAGAGCAACGTCAGAGCTCTCTAATCACTGTCTGGCATAATTTTTTGTGTCTAAAGCATTAGAAACCAAATGGCAGAGCACACAGCAGTACATTTTGGTAAGTGGTGAAAAATGTAATGAAACATCCAAAAGCCATTCCATTGAGAGCATCGTGTTCTCTGGAGCTTCCGCGCGTTTGATCAAGCCACACTCTCTACTTGAAGTGCCCTGCCCCCTCCTCCCCATCTCCCTGCCCTTCCTTGACATAGTCATCCCTTCCTCAAGGAAACCGTCTATAAACCCAACTTCTAGTGCTTTTGTAATACTTTGTCATAGCCACTGCAAACATCAGTCAGATAAAGCAACAGTCATAATGTACTGGAATTATCCATTTTTAGTCCCCTCCTCACCTCACTGCAAAGTAGTCCCTTGAGGGAAAGGACCATGTCTTATTTTACTTTATTTCTCCATTGCCTGGCATGCAATCAAATATGTTAAATAGGTAATGTAGCAAAAAATTTGTTATGGAAGATTCAGCAATGCTATGAGAAAAAGAATGACATTCATTTAAATACCCAAAGCACCTTATACAACTGGCAAACCCTATTTCATTAGCATGCTTTCCAGGAAGGAAATTTACACAGTTGTAGATACAACTTTAAAGGAACTTTCAGCTTTGTAAATGAAACTTTTAAAAGTCATACTTCTGTTTCATGACCGCACTTAAAAGAAAGAGTAATATGAGATGAGAACAGATAAACGGAGCCGCAATGGCAGTCCTGAGAACTGAAACAATCACTGCGGAGGCCAGTTAGAAGGAACTAGACACAAAGTTCTAACTGATTGTACTTTATAGCTAACTTACAAGAGATACCAGGGAGTGGACAGGATTTACTTCTCTTAGTGTAAGTCAACCAATCAATAAATATTTATTAAACATCTTTGACATATTATTCTAAATTACTTAGTTTTATCCCTGAGCTTCAAAATCAATCAGTAGGGAGACTTGACTTTGTGAAGCAAAGACGGTTGGTCCTAAGCAGAGCATTATACTAATGCAAAAGATATGCATTTTTCTCTTGTTAATGGCTAGGCCAATACCATCTCTGAAATTTGGATATGGACATCACATTGTATGATTTCTCTTTTTAGAGTATTAACTACAGACAAAGCAAGAAAGAGAATATCCACTAGCATTGATAAATAATGCTCTATTGCTACTACTACAGATGTGATCTATTTTGATGGGTAAAAGCTTTATAAGAGCTATACGTGGATTCCCCTCGTAAACCTCAGACTCAACATGGCTAAAGAAAGGTATCTTATTCTCCTGCCCTTCCCTCATAAATCTTATTTTCAAACTTACCTCAATAAATAGTACTGTTTTAATTATCTAGGCTTATAACTTTGGAGTCATCCTTAAATCTTTTTTCTCCTTCATTCTAATGGTTTGTCACCAACGTACTGATAATCATTTTGGAAGAATCAGCTTCTGTCATCTTTTGCTATATCTTCATTGCTACCACCAAAATTCAAGCTCTTATTACCTCGCTCTTGGTTTACTGCATCAATCTCCAAACTATTAGTTCTTCTGCCTCTAATTTGGCTTGTGTGTCGTTGATGGATTAACACTAATTTCACCATATCACTTACCATAAAACTTTGCCATTTATTATAGAATAAAATCCAAACTTCTCCCTCACACTGGGGCTGACGCAACACCTCACTACCATCTCCAAGAACAAAGCCTGGGCCTTGCTACTTTAGAGAAAATTCTAGTACAGAACTAAGCCCATGATTGAACATAACCTTCTGAAGTTAACAGTGTTCATGTTTAAAAGAAGTGTCACGTAACACATATATCTACAATACTTCACATTAAATTTACCTGCCAACTGTTTCACCTGGCTTGCATTTTCAATCTGTTTTGTACGAGAGGAGGCTGACTTTTCCTTTTCATTCTTATTTGTGCCGTTCTCCAAAGAGGAAAGCTTTTCAGCTGCAGCTTTCTTGGCTTCTAGTTTCCTTTGTCGGCATGTCTTGACTGGCTCTGCTAACATCCTGACTTTCCGTCGAAAAGAACTCAGTACCTGAATAGCACCATTTTGTTTTTTCTCCTCCTGAGCTTCTGCACTCCCAAACTCATCCACATCCGAGACTTTGTAGAGAGGCAGAACATGGAGCTGCTCGTCCTCAGGTTTCCCTCCAATTTCTCGATTGTCTTCTCTAGTGAGGGTGCATACCTGGCAGGGAAGTAAGACAGCACAGCCTCAGTTTCAGTCCAGATGACAGCTGGTGTGTGTGTGTGTGTGTGTGTGTTTTCCCTTCTCAGTATTTAGATTTGTGGTGCTGGCCTACTGGACCAGATTGGTTTGTTACCATAAAACCATGATTGTCTGTTATTAATGAAAATTGCATCAAAATGTACATCAAGATAAACAAGTTCATGTTGACTTTTTTTTTTTTTTTTTTTTTGGAATCTATCAGGAACTGTTACCTGCAGTGACCCTGTTCTTCACATACATTTCTGACTAAGGGAAGAAGCTTCAAAAAGAAGCTACAAGTTTCCTCTACCAAATGGCTTCCTCTGCTTTTGGTAACATCACATTCGCCTCATCTCATACTTTGTACACAAAGAGATTCCACATCTTTCCTCACACCTAACTCTCCTTAACTGCGTTTAAGAAATTTCCACAGGATACCAAAGTGAAATCTAAACAATGTAAAATTGAAGATTTGATTGATACAGGTAATATGTAAGTTAACACTGCTTCTACCTTTCTTTTCTCTCCTCTGTACTTTATGAAATCTAACTTATTGTTTCTCTTCTCACTCATTTCTCTTCTGAAAAGAAAAAAAAAAGCTACTTCTGCTGCTTTGATAATTTGATGGTACTTTTTTTCTTTTGTTGGCCACAATCACATTGGCTTTGATGAAAGATTGTTTGTTGGTTTTAAAATACTAGCTTTTAGTATTTAGTGTTTTTAATTAACGGAGAAAATGTGACCACAGTTATTTAAAATCCAAGGAAATACAAAATCATTGAAAGATACTCTTGAAAGGAATGTGATGATTATATTAGATTTACCTTTATAAATAAGTTTAACACGCAATGGTATTAAAATGAGCGTTTCACTTCGTACACGGAAGTCTTCCCAAATCCTTGCCTCTGAGCACTTGTCACCTTTTCCCACAATTTATCCCTACTCGCTTCTACCTCTCTAGTGCTGCTTTCCATTTCACCTCACAGAAGCTGTGACCTATCAGAGGCAAATTCCCCTTCATTCAAAAACTTTCTCATCCTCTGCCCACTCTCCATCACCTTGCTGGAGAGAAACCTGGTTATCTTCAAGACCTACTATAGCTCCAGCGCTCATTTATTTCTTCTGCTTCCCAGAATCTAGCAGAGCCTCCAAATGATGAGCAGGTGTTCAATACCTGATGCGTGATGGTGTTAGATACTGAGGATAAGTCTCATGTTCGTTCTCCTGGATCAGAAATCAGCAAACGAGGGCCTGTGGCCAAACTGCCTTGCAGTCTGTTTTTGTATGGCCAGTGAACTAAGAATGATTTTTTGCATTTTTTCAAGAACTTTTTATTGAAAAAATCCCAAACAAAGAATATGACAGAGATCCTATGTGGCCTGCAAAGCTTTTAACAGAAAACTTTTCCAACCCCTGCTCTAGACCATTAAACCAATACCTTCTTTGCTTCTCAACAAAAATTTCACACCAGATTCCTCGAATTAATTCCACTACTGCCTACTATCTCTCTGAATTCTTTTCTACACTATAATTTAACTATAGTGCCTGCCTCCTATTTTCCATGTTAGGTCTCATTGGTCATCTTCCTCATTACACCTGTATCCATGTTGATAACTCATTAGGTTGATTAATTTATAGTTTCTGTACTTGAGCTTTTTCATTCTTTTTTTTTTTTAAGTCCTGAAAATTACATATTTAAGACATATCACAGTTTTTGTGGTATATACCATGATGTTTTCATAAGGATTTTTAAAAAAATTAATTAACTAATTAATTTATTTTTGGCTGTGTTGGGTCTTCGTTTCTGTGCGAGGGCTTTCTCTAGTTGTGGCGAGTGGGGGCCACTCTTCATCGCGGTGCACGGGCCTCTCACTGTCGCGGCCTCTCTTGTTGCAGAGCACAGGCTCCAGACGCGCAGGCTCAGTAGTTGTGGCTCATGGGCCTAGTTGCTCCGCGGCATGTGGGATCTTCTCAGACCAGGGCTCGAACCCGTGTCCCCTGCATTGGCAGGCAGATTCTCAACCACTGCGCCACCAGGGAAGCCCCCTTCATTCTTTATCTCCACTCTGAGTCACCTCTTTAGGTACAAGGCCATACCCGGGTTTTGATGGTATGCAACATTGCTCCCCCCTAAGATGGATCCATTTTCTCCCCTTACCAAAGCCTTCAAATACAAGGACCAATCCATTTTACCCATTGTAATATGTAGTTACAATGGGTTCTTTTGCACTTTGAACCTTCTGTAGTAGTTGGTGTGACATCGACGATGCATTTTTCATTTATACTTTTCTCTGCAAGCTGGACTGGTACCTTAGCTTGTATATGGCTTTTTGCTTAACTGATTATAACCTACTAGATATCTAACAGTGAATTTTGAAAGAATTTTTTTGGGCATCTAATTGTAGCTGGCGAGGCTTAGTCACTGGTTTAGATTAGCACCAAGAATTTCCATGATTTTCACATGCTTGTCAATACAGTTTTCCACTAATGTGACATGCCAACCTGTTAGAAGAGTACTAGTTATGTGAAACAAGGTCACCTTGAAATAGCAATCATTCATGAAAACACTCTTCTCTGCAGGGACACCGGCAGAAAACATATTACTCTAAATGCAGCTAACTTCCAGTCCTCTACTCTTCAACAGGACATGCTGCTAACCTCTCCTCAGCACCACTTACCAATGTGCTGCCATTCTGCATGTTGTGCAAGTCTCTATGGGCATGAGCACAGAAGTCCAAACATGCAGTGACCCCTGAGAATGGACGGCCTTCCTTCAGACCCAGACGACACTCTGGTGCTCTGTGTTCATATTCAATCTGAAAAATAGAAGCGAGTGTGTGACTGGGGAAGTACTTAGGCATTTCAAATTTTTAGGCACACATTTGAGAAAAAAGTACAAGACCTGTGTACTGAGCAGGTCAAAAAGGTTCCTTAGGATTATATTTTATATCCCCAAATACAATGGAATGACACAAAATAGAGCAAATGCCTTGACACAGTAAAGTTATTTAATAGTGTTACTGAGCTATAATTGACTTACACTTTAAATATATGCTGTTTATTGTACTATTTGATTATATATATATATATATACACACACACACACATATACATACATGAAACCACTACCACAATCAAAATAATGTACATATCTATCATTCCCAAAAGTTTCCTCACACCTCTTTATAATTCATGCCTCCCACTTTGTTCCCAGGCAACTACTGATCTGCTTCCTGTCACTAGAGATTATTGTAGTTTGCATTTTCTAGAATTTTACATAAATAAATCCATTTTGAGTTGATTTTTACATAGGGTATGAGATTAAGAGTCAAAGAATTTTTTTCCATATGGATATCCAACTGTTCAAACACTGCTGGGTAAAAAGTTTACACTTATCCCATTGAATTGCCTTTATTGAAAATCAATTGACCATACATGTTGAATCTATTTCCAGACTCTCTATTCTGATCTTTTGTTATGCAATGGTGTGCTGGTGTGTGTGTGTATGTATGTGTGTATATGCCAATAATCAACTGTCTTGATTACTAGTAAATGTGGATTTGTAGTAAATCTTGAAATCAGGGAGTAAAGGTATTCAAATTCTGTTCTTTAAAAAAAAAGTTTGACTATTACAGGTTCTTTACATTTCTATTTATTTTAGAATCACCTTGTCAATTCCTTCAGAACACCTGGTGAGATTTAATCAAAAACCACATTAAATGTAAATTTAATGATGTAAATTGATTTTTAATTTAATTTAACTGACATCTTAATAATACTTAGTCTTGTGATCCATGAACATGGTATATCATTCCAGTTATTTAGGTCTTTTATAATTTCTCTCAGAAATGTTTTGTAGTTTTCAGTGCACAGGTCTTGTACATTTCTGTCAAATATATATTAAGAATTTCATATTTTTGATGCTATTTTAATTGTTATTGGTTTTCATTTCAATTTTTAATGGTTTATTGCTAGTATACAGAAATACAATCGATTTTTGTATTTTGCAACTGTGCTAAACTATTTTTTAGTTCTAGGAGGATTTTTGGTAGACTCTTTGGGACTTTCCACACACATGTTGTCTGCAAATAAGGATAGTTTCATGTCTTCATATTCAATCTGTATCCTTTTTATTTTCTTTTTCTTGCCTATTGCACTAAAATTTCCAGTTAGATGTTAAATAGAATAAGATACAAGTATATATTATACAGCACAAGGAATATAGTCAACATTTTATAATAATTATAAATGGAGTATAATCTTTAACAATTGTGAATCACTATGTTGTACATGCGAAACATATAATATTGTAAATCAACTATACCTCAATTAAAAAAATTAGGTTGCCACAAAAAGCTTGCTGGCACGATGAGAACTATTCTTGAAAACATCCCTTGAATTTTCTTAAGCAAACAGTCATTTGATAAAGAGTAAAAATTATTTATTTTTATTATTGTACGACAATTGTTTATTAAATTTATGTTTATAAATATGGCACAGAGAACATCTTCAACAAATAGTAAAACCTACTTGAGAAGTTAAAAAAAAAGATGTTAACTAGAAGTGGTGAGAATGGACATGCTTTTCTTGTTCCCAATGTATAATGTGTTTTAAAAAAATTTTAGCTTTCCATTTACTGAGTTTTCACAGACGGCAAAGCCTACCTTAGGTAATAGGCATGATCCCATTACAATAAAATAGCATTAAAAAGTTTCATGTCACAAAACGGAGCAAAGAAATTACAGTTCCACCTAGCTGAGCAAGTTAAGGAATGAAATGCTTCTTTAACTTGCTGCTTTACCATAAAAACGCTAAGCACTTTAGTTCTTTCACCATTATGTGTGACGTTAGTTTTAGGTTTTTCATCTATGCCCTTTATCAGGCTGAGGAAGTTTCCTTCTATAGATGTTAAATTTTGTCAAATGCTTTTACCCTATCTCTTGAGATAGTTTTCCCCATTATGTTGGTTAATATGGTGAATCACATTGATTGATCTTTGAGTGTTAAATGAACAAGCTGCTCCTGAAATAAACTCCATTTGATCATAATATATTATCCCTTTTACACATCGTTGGATGTATTTAGATGAAATTTTGTTAAGAATTTTCACATCAATATTCATGATCATTGGACTTTATTTTTTCTTTAATGCCCCTGTCTGATTTTAGTACCAGGATATTTCCAGCCTCATAGAATGAGTTGGGAAGTACTTACTCCTCTGCTACCATCTAGAAGAGTTCCATTGAACTATTCTTTCTTTCTTAAATAATGAGTGAAATTTGGAAGGGAAATCATCTGGGCCTGGAGTTTTCTTTTTGGGAAAGTTTTTAATTACAAATTCAATTTTTTAATAGATATAGGACTACTCATGGTATTTTTTCTTTAGTAAGCTTCTGTAATTTGTGCCTTTCAAGGACTTTGCCCATTTCATCTAAGTCATTAAATTTATTTTCATAAAGTTTTAATAATGTTTTCATTATTATTCTTTTACTGTCTGTAGGATATGTAATGGTGTCTCATCTCTAATTCTTGATATTGACAATTTGTACCTTCTCTTTTTTCTTGAACAAATTGACTCAAAGTACTAGCTTTTGGTTTCACTGATATATTCTGTTTTCTGTATTCTATTTCATTGATTTCTGTTCTTACCTTTAGTTTTTCCTTCCTTCTGCCTTTTATATGGCTAAAATTGCTCTTTTTCCAAGCTTCATAGGATATAAGCATAGATCATTGATTTGAGACTTTATATAACATTTCTGATATAAATGTTCAATGTTATAAATCTTTATCTAAGTAAGCGTCATAGCTGCATCCCACAAGTTTCAATGTCACATCTTCATTTTCATTCAGTTTGAAATACTTTCTCCCTTGTGATTTATTCTTTGGCCCACAGGTCATTTAGAAATAAGTTGCTAAGTTTCCAGATATTTAGGGATTTTGTAGGTATCCTTCTGGTACAGATTTTCAATTTAATTTCATTGTGATCAGATAACATATTTTGTGGCTTTTAAATTTATCAATACTTGTTTCATGACCCAGAATATAAACTATCTTGGTAAATCATCCTTGTATATTTGAAAATAATGTTAATTCTGTCATTGCATGGGGAGTTCTATACATAACATCAATTTCGTTAAGTGTTGTTCAAGTCTTCTGTCCTCTTACTAATCTTCTGTCTACTTGTTCTAATGGTTTGAGAGAGAGATATTGAAAACTGACTGTAACTGGAGCTTTGTTTTTAGTTGTATCAGTTTTTGTTTAATAAAATTTAAAGCTATTATTAGATGCATAGTTAGGATTATCATATTCTCTTGCTAAACTGACCTTTTTATTATTATAAAATGATCCTCTTTATGATATTCTTTGCTATGAAATTTACTTGGCTATTAATATCATTCCAGCTTTCTTTTGATTGATATTAGCACGGTATTTCTTGGTTCTTGCTTTTTTAAATATCACAATTGTTCTGTATTAATGTGATTATTCAATATCACAAGCTCTGCCTTTTAATTGGGAGTGTTAAAAAAATTTACATTTAATGTGGTTTTTGATATGGCTGGGATTAAATATACCATTTGCTATTTGTTTTGTATTTGCTTTAGCTTCCTTTTAGTTCCATATTTTAATTAAATTAAATTAATTAATTAATTAATTTATGGCTGTGTTGGGTCTTCGTTTCTGTGCAAGGGCTTTCTCTAGTTGCGGCAAGTGGGGGCCACTCTTCATCGCAGTGCGCGGGCCTCTCACTATCGTGGTCTCTCTTGTTGCGGAGCACAGGCTCCAGATGTGCAGGCTCAGTAATTGTGGCTCACGGGCCCAGTTGCTCTGCAGCACGTGGGATCTTCCCAGACCAGGGCTCGAACCCGTGTCCCCTGCATTGGCAGGCAGATTCTCAACCACTGCACCACCAGGGAAGCCCTAGTTCCATATTTTAAAATATGTTTTGGGATTAATTCCATTCTCATCTCTTTACTGGGGGATTAGTTATACACTTTTTGTTAGTGCCTGCCTGCTTTAAGGTTTACAGTGTAGTGTACAGTCTATATTCAAGTAATATACCATTCCATCCATATATAATATAAGAATCTTACAACAGTATATTTCCAATCCCCAAGCCTCTGTGCTACTTTTACATGTTATAAACCTTAAATTACATTTTTAATATATTTTAAAATAACAAACTATCTTGTAAAGAAATTTTTTAAATAAGCGGAAAAAGTCTTTTTACTCGCATATCTACTATTTATGATGTTTTCATTCCTTTTTGCCAATCCAGATTCTATCTGGTATCATTTTTCTTTCTATCAGAGGGCTTCCTTGAACACTTTTGAAGTTTTAGTCTGCCGGTGGTGGTAAATTATTTATTTCAGCTTTTGTATGCCTGAAAAAAAAAATCTTTATTTTGCCTTCACTTTTGAGAGCTGTTTTTACTGGTTATAGATTTCTAGATTGATAGTCTTTTTTTTTTTTTTCTTTCTGTACTTTAAGGATGTTTTTCCTCTTTTTTCTTGCATCTTTCTCAGACTTTAAGTCTTGTGTGTCTATTATCCATTTTTTCCCTATAAGTAATGTCTTTTTCCCCCCATCTACTTTTCACATTTTCTCTTAATCACTGTAAGCAAATTGATTTTAATGTGATTTTAGACAGTTTCTTCATATCTCCCCCCCCGCCCCCCCCCCCACCATTTGGGGCTTGCTGAGTTTCTGGGATCAATGGGTTTATCGTTTTGAACAAATTTGAAAAATAATTGGCCATTATATTTAAAAATATTTTTCTGTCCTCCTTTTGGGACTCTAATTACACATATATTACTGTAATAATATTGTGCGATGCTGTGATCTAGTTAGCTTTATTCTGTTCCTTGAATAAAAATGTATACAAAATCTAGCTGGTCCTTAGACACATGCCATCTCATAAGAAATACCATGCAGGGGTCTGTGAATGGATTACTGGAAATTTTTCTCTATGTCTGGAGATAGTTCTAAGTGCATGGCTTTCTGATGGTGTAAATCTGTGCTGTTCAATACGGCAGCTACTAGCCACATGTAGCAATTTACATTTAAGTTAATTAAAATGAAAAGTTCATTAACTCAATTGCACTAACCACATATCAAGTGTTCAGTAACCACATGTGGCTAGTAACTACCGTTCTGAACAGTGTAGACAGAAAATATTTCCATTGTCATAGAAAGTTTTCTTGGTTTAAAATGTCATCTCCACACCTGACGAAAGCACATGATTTTGAGATTTGAGCCTGCTAATTCAGTCCTAAAGTTTAATGGTAAGATAACCATAGAAAAGATAGAGAAATATAACTCTACTGGATAGATATAAAGGATATTTAAGTTAAGAAAACCTATATTCTAATTCCATGGAGCTGACAGAAGAAATGCTGTGAAGACCCAATGAAGCTTAACTTCAGCAATAAGACTTTATAAAATCAAGGAACAAAGCAAAGAAGAACATTCATATATGAGAAATAAAGGTACTACGTTCAGTTGGGGGAAGGAGGCAAATACCAAATAGTAGACTTTCACAGCACCTATAACCTTGATGTGTTATGTATACTGTAGGAAAAGATCACATGGCTGTTTTCTGGGGTCTCTAAACCATGTTAAGACATATGGATAAACTTTCCAGTAGTACCTACCATGCAATATAAAAAAACACCTTATTCGTTCTTAGCCATTAGTTGATTTAGTTTATATAGACATTACATTTATTTTTTAATGTATGAGTGTATGTATGTATTTAAATTTTATTTTATTGTGGTAAGAACACTTAACATAAGAGCTACACTTTTAACAAATTTTTAAATGTACATTATCGTTGACTATAGGTACGATTGTACAGCAGATCTGTAGACCTTATTCATCTTGCTTAACTGAAACTTCATGCCAATTGTTTAGTATATCTATCTACACATTTACTCATATACAAATATTAAAACACATCTAAGGAATTATACCTAATAATCTTGTTATAACTTAAAAACTTGGGGCACCTTCATATTTTAGATATTCCAGGTTCAGGAAATGCATAAAATACTCCAAACAAAAGGTAATAGTGTAGAATATAAATGCTTAGATAATCAAGTTTGTATGAGACAGTCTATAATAGGAATCAAAGGAGTAAGAACATCAATGCTTGTTGTTCTGTCCCTTTCCCCAGTTAAAGCCATTTGATTAATATCCCCTATAAAAAATTCACTCAACAGAAAATGGCCAAACTTGAAATCTAGCAACATAGACTCAATTTATTTTCTTTTTATAGCTTGATTTATTATTTTGCTCACCAGAATTATTTTACAACAGTAGCAAACCATTCCTTATACTTTTCTGTGACACTGATTGAAATAGGTAAGGTTGTAAAAATGACAGTATTAATCCCACTGTTATTAATAGCATTTAAAATAATTTTCATAGACATTAACATATATCTCTAAATATGTAGGTTGTGACATAAGACAACTTATAAAGAGACAGTCATTATTAAAGTTGCCTCCTTTGCTTCCACTTAAAAAAAAAAAAAAGATGAATTGAGGTTTGGGGAAAATGTTAAAGTCCACAACGGAAACAAGAATAGCTAAATTGTTGACTAGAATTGGTGCCCTGTCTATCTCTGCTACGTAGACTAATCTAGTCCCCTTAGAGTCTTTAACATTATTAAGTAAATGACAATGTTTGCAAAATGTGTCACACTTCACACTTTCCCGTATCCATGCTGCTGTGTACTCTGCTCTGAATACCTTCTCATCACCTCAAGCTTTCCTCCATCTATCAACCTTCCTCTTCCTCTTAAATCTTTAACCTCTTCTATTCCATTGCTCCTACCCACAGTCCTTCCTTCACTGGTTTCTCTTCCCCCACTCACCCCTAAAATGTTAAATATTAAAATCATTAGCCCCGTCTCCTCTTTGTAATCTTCACTCTGAAAAATTGTATTTACTACCAACTACTTCCTGCATTTTGATAACTCCCAAATCACAGTGCTAACCTGGATTTTTCTCCCGATTTTTCTTTTAATTATCCTAGAAGTATGTCAAACCTAGCATGTCCAAAATGAAATTTGTCATCTTCTCCTTATCTCCTCCAAACTTACTTTTCCTCACTGATTCCTAATACTAATAGAACCACCTGTCCAAGCCAGAAATTTGGTGGACCCTCAAATTCTCTCTTTTGCTCATTCTCAAATCTGATTGGTCACTAAGTTTATAAGTTCCACCAAATATTTCACATACTTATTTCATTTTCTCTATCACTACTGCTATTTCGTTAAATTAGGACCTTAACGTCTCTTGCCCAGTGATTGCAGTAGCTTACTTCTCTAATTTAATCTTCTATAATTTAAGCTGTATTTCATTTATTTGGCTTGAGTGACCTTTTCAAGTTAAATCACTTCACCCTCACCGTCCCCAATATACACTTAGAACACCCCAGTGGTAGGCCTCTTACCTATAAGATAAAGTTCAAAGATCTTTGTATGGCCTGCAAGGCCATCTGTGACCTTAACATCTCTACTTTCAGGGAGAACCTTTTTGTTCCTTCAGAAATGTGTGCATACTTCTGTCCCAGCTGTTATCATTTTTTTCTATAGCTGGCATTTTACATATCTCTGTCTCCTCTAAGGAAGGAGTTTTGTAAAGACAGAGAATCTCCAATGCTCATCTTAATGTCCACAGTGACTAAACAAAGCATCTGGTTCATAACAGGCTTTCATTTAGTGCTTTTGCTGTTGATGTTATTGAAACAGTGTAGACTTCACGGTCTTTTGCCTCCTTCACGAGCATTTCTGAGCAAATCACCTGGCCTTCCATATAGGTACAACCCAGCACACACTTAGAAAATAGGAAAGGAAAAAGAAAAAGGAAAAATCTAGCAAAATCTGACATATCTCGACACATGTACACACACTTACAAAGTAGTACACCCATAGCTTTACATGTATAGATTTGCTGTGGAAACAGTTAACAGGTGGTTAGAACCTATAGTATGAGCCATATAATTGCAATTAATCACTAAAGTCTGCTTACAGAGATAAAATTATCCATATGAGAACAAGATTAGTAGGTAAAACAGCTTGTGAGCCTTAAAAGCTCATTATCTTTACAGATTAAAAGACCAAAAATACACTCTTTTGGATGGTGTAATTTTCATATATCAAATTTTCATATATCAAAAACAGAACACTGCAGTGGTTTCAACAATTAGGAAGAGAAAAAGTTAGAAAAATAAAGGAAACTCGTTGCTTCAAAAATATTTTTGGAAAGATAGGCCATCAATAATGAGTAAGTAAAGTGTTCTAATCATTGTCAATAACTGTTTAAACTTACCTGATTATTATAAGCATCAGGTGCAAGTTTCTTGTATGTTGGTGCCATAAGAGTGGACAGGTTTTGTAAATGAGACTCCAGTTTCTCTTCCTGTATAAAATGAATAATTCTACATATTAAATTCTAAATCCAATCTATCCATATATGAGAGAGGCTATCATCAATTAGATTTTTTCCCCCTACATCTTAGATCCAAATCACAAATATATATCGTCTCATTAAATATCGGCTTGGCCAAAAAGTTTGTTCGGGGTTTTCCCATAACATCTTTGGCCAACCCAATAACTAAATATCATCTTAACGTGACTATTTCTAAGTGAAAAGCACAGACCATATATCACCTATTTTTGTATGTGCTGTTAAATGTCTAGCTCTTTGGTATTTACATGAGATTAATCAATTTTCTACTTTGCATGCAGATATTTGGCATTTTATTAATATAAGTCTATGCTGGTAGCAGGATTAGGAGAATGAAGCCATACGGTCTTTGAAAGGTCACATTCTCTATTCTTCTCCAATTAGTGGCTGAGGAAGATGAGCTATTGAAAGGATTTGTTTGGTTTAATCTATTTCTAATCTTTATATTTTAAATGTTTATAAAAAATAGCATTACAAAATTTGAAATGATCACTCCATAGAACTAAAAATTACTATGTGATTCAAATATGAATAAAACTCTAAGAACTATAATGTGGTATATATAAAAAACTTTGTAAAGTTTACTTGAGAGGAAAAATGTTCAGGTATATTTCCCCCCCACCCCCAAGCAAAGAATATGCTTTTTTAAATTTGGTAGGGGACAATACTCAGTTGTTCTATTCATACTTAGAAGTTCTCATTTCACATTGATATTTCTCTAAAAACCTTGGGAGATGTAAGCAGCTGGCAGCGATATACTTGTTTGCATTTTAGAAGGTAAGGAGGTTTCTGACTGGAGTCCTCCTACCTAACAGAGGGAGGATGTCACTAGCCATCCCCTGCATTTGTTTACATGAAACACAGAGTGATTGATAAACATTTATGAAGTAGTGGTGAAAATGCTCTCCAGTGTGAAAATTAAAAGTGTAAGACAGCAGGCAAAATTGCTATTCATTAGGTTTATTAAATATTTGTGTGTTTTATTTTCTTTTTTTTTTTAAAAGGAACCATTTTGAGATATGTCAGGGCACACGGTTTTTTTGTTTTTGTTTTTGTTTTTTTTAAATTTTATTTATTTATGGCTGTTGGGTCTTCGTTTCTGTGTGAGGGCTTTCTCTAGTTGTGGCAAGCGGTGGCCACTCTTCATCGCAGTGCGTGGGCCTCTCGTTGCGGGGCACAGGCTCCAGACGCGCAGGCTCAGTAATTGTGGCTCACGGGCCCAGTTGCTCCGCGGCATGTGGGATCTTCCCAGACCAGGGCTCGAACCCGTGTCCCCTGCATTGGCAGGCAGAGTCTCAACCACTGCGCCACCAGGGAAGCCCCTTGTGTGTTTTCTTACGCAAAGAGGATATCTAGCACATTAATACAGCTTATTAAAATGTTATGATTCTATGAAAAATGTATATCATGACTTGAAGAGCTTTTGCACTTTATCAAACTTCCACTTACTATTATAGTCACAAATAATAAAGCTAACAAACTTTTCAAAGGGACATATAAAAATTATTACATCAATAGTATAATTGCATATTTCAATTGCATTGAAAATTTGAAAGAAAATTATAACATGTATAGATTTACTAAAAATTTGATCATATATGAATGCTAAATATACTGAGGTTTTCTGATTATTCAATTAGCATACTCTAGAATACATGCTACCCAAAAGTTGTTAAATGTGATACCAGTCTACAAGTTATATTTTGAGAAATATATATTCTAGAGAAGGACAAAAACCAGTGATGTCAATGAGAAATCAATGTTCATTTATTTCAACTACACCTTTATATTAAAATCTAAATATGTTTTAGTTACTTGAATGCATTTATTATAGTAACATTAAGCCATCAAATCTCATGGGTTGAAAATGTGACTAGAAATGGACTTTTATGAATGTGGCAGTCACGAACATGATTTCTATAATTCAGGTTCAAAAGATGAAAAGTTCTAACACTGAAGTAGTAATATTTAGTTTTAATATGTAAATGACAGCTGTGTAAAACTCTGGAGTTTACATAAAAGACAAAGAATAAATGTAAAAGGCCATAAGTATAGTTTATGTTGATCAAACTTTATTACTTTAGTAGCACATGGTTGTTATTATGCTAATTTTATAAAATATTATTTTGTGTGTCTACAGTTTAGCCAAAATTTTACTGATCCATCTCTGAGATGAAATTCTCTGTTAATGAGAGTTTGAGTATATTATATTGTTCACTTCATCTGTGCTCATCAATTCTCCATGAAAAATAAACAGATTATACATCAGGAAGTAAACAAACCTCTTTTGGGTCATCCCCAAGCAGCTTAAATTTTCTTGGGATCTTGCTTCTGGCAAACTTACATCCATTGTAGTACATGCTCCATGAACAACCAAAAGAAAAGGAGGCACCACAGGTCTCTGGGTCCAGCCCCTGACAGGCACACGTTCTCCTGAGAAATCAAAGAACCAAGTTCATGACTATGGATAGCACTGTCCAGGCTATCAATCTCATATTCTGGGTGTCTACATTCCAAAATGAATGCAAATTAGTTCTGAAAGAAGTCTAACTCTATATTAAGCTGTGCCACAATCACATTAGAAAAGCACTATTTCGATTGACTTTAAAAGACAACTTAAACATTTTATTGTAGTATAATACACACAGAGAAAGTACACATAATTTTATAGCTTCTAATCACTCACAAATGAAACATACACAAGTGAGTGCCACTCAAACTAAGAAACAAAACATATACTTGCACCCCGAAATCCCATCTTATATTTCCTCCCAGGCATTGTCCTCCTAACAGTAACTTCTATCAGAAGAGATTAGCTCTGCCTATTTTTATCCTATATAAAATATACTATATTCCTACTGAATATAGTGTGTATGTATGTATGTGTGTGTATATATATGCCTATTTTTATACTATATATACTATAAACCTACTGAATTTAGTGTGTGTGTATATAAATGTGTGTGTATATATATATAGTTTTGCCCATTTTTATACAATGTATAGTATAGTACACACACATATATATAGTTTTGACTATTTTTATACTACATATAGTATGCCATATATTTCTATACTATAGTATAAAAATAGGAAAAACCGTATGTGTATATGTATATGTACACATATACATACACACGTACATAACATACACATGTATATGCAATTATCTAGTATAAGCTTATTTGTGTCTTCTTCAACATTGTTTGGAATATCCATCCACATTGTTGCATGTAGTTATACTTTATATTGATGTATTTATTCACTGAGTACAGTTTCTATTATATGGATATGTCACAAATTAATCGTTCCACCATTGATGGGCATTTGAGTGCTTTCTAGTTTTTGGTTAAAATACAGTATTGTGACTTCACATCCCAAGTCAGTTATATCCTAAGGGCGATAAACAGACAAACAAGCAAAGAAACCAAAAATTAAAAACAGGATAAAACAACCCTCTAGGAAAACTATATTCAGTAGGTATTTTTTCACAGCTGTATTGAGGTATAATTGACAAATAAAATTGTTAAGATATTCAAAGTATACAACGTGATGATTTGATATAAGCATATATTATGAAAGGATTTTCCCATCAAGTTAATTAACACATCTATCACCTCACATATTTTTTTTCTTGCAATGAACATTTAAGTTCAACTCTTTTAGCAAATTTCAGTTATATAGTAAGGTGTTATCAACTATAGTCATTAGATCCTGAGACCTTACTCATTTTATAACTGAAAGATTATATATACCCTTTTACCAACCTCTCCCTATTTCCCTCATCCCCCAGCCTCTCACAACTTTTCTACTCTGTTTCTGTGAGTTTGACTTTTGTTTTTTGTTTTTGATTCCACATATAAGTAATATCAGGTATCTGTCTTTCTCTGTCTGGCTTATTTCACTTAGCATAATCCCCTCCAGATTCCTCCATGTTGTCGAAAATGGCAGGATTTCCTTTTTTAAAAGCTGAATAATATTCCTGTGTGTGTATTCACAAACCACATCTTTATCCATTTATCCATTGATGGACACTTAGGTTGTCTCCACACCTTGGTTACTGTGAATAATGCTGCAATTGGAATGCAGATGTCCCTTTGAGATAATGATTTCACTTCCTTTGGACACATGTTAAGAAGTGGATCGTTTGTTTATGTATGGCTCTCCTGACCTCATTGGACAACAGTAGTCTTATTTGTAGTAATGATATTATTTTGAAATTACTTATGTATGTTGTGACATGAAAAAATCATTGTTAATGTCAAGAAATAAGAATTTCAGTGTAAGACGAAATAAGTCTAAAGATGATAAGTAAATACTCTGTAAAATCCTATGAATAGGAAATAGTATGAACTCATGATATGAATTAAAAAGCTCAAATTTTCTCTTTCAAAAAAAAAATTACTTCTTATATCAGCCCACTGAAAATGCCTAAAGTAACAATATCTTTGCAGCAATGGGCACATCTGGACACATACTGTGATCTCTAAATATCATTTCTCATTGAAATGAATATAGGTTAAAATCCATGAGGGGTTTTTTTTTTTTTTTCAAATGAGTTAATAATGATACCAAAAAGAAAGAACAAACTAACTGATAATTTTTGGATGGTTACTAAAGCACCAAATCACTATTTTGAAATTTCACAACTAAGGATACTTACCATGCATTATTCTGTCATTTGTTTACAAACTATATTTAATGGTAACCAAACAGTTGATAATGAAAAGTTCTTTAAAGAATTCCGTCTAATAAATGCAGAAGGAATGTTATAATTAGAAGTTACAATTTTACAGATGTCAGCAAAAACGGCAGAATAAGGATCTCTGAAAATACCCTCCTCCACAAAAGCAAAAAGAAACCTGGTAAATATTGTCAGAATCAACTCTTCAGAAATATGGAAATTAACAAAAGACTTGCAGCAGTCCAGGAAGCATTTCTTCAAGAAAGGCAATGAAATTTTGGTAGGAAGCTAAGCCTTGCAGTGTTTTAACTTTCCCTATTTCCACTGTCCCCAGAACTCCACGACAGCCTTGAAAACCAACAGCCCACATTTATGGTGAAAATCAGCAGGCTGGCAACCACTGGAGAGGGTAGAATTAGGCTGGATATCCTCCAAAGCCCCATTCCTAGAGAAATGTCATTATTTTACCTATTTGGTAGTTCTCTAGAAGACACCACTGGCAAGGCTTTCTTCATTTGATCTGACTTGGAGTTCACCTATTGTATATAGCCTTTTCCCCACTGGAGATATTTGTTGAAAATAGTCAGAGGCAATTGTTGAACATTGCAGCTGCCTGAGGTCTTGGTAGACAAAACTAGCTAGACTGACCAAGAAAAAGAAAGAAGACCCAAATTACTAAAAAATTAGAAATGAAACAGAGGATACTACAAATGACCTTATAAAAAGCATTATAAGGGAATACTATAAAAATGATCTATCAACAGGTTAGATAACTTAGATGAAATGGACAAATTCCCAGAAAGCACAATCTACTGAAACTGACTCAAGAAGAAATAGAAAATATGAATAGACCTATAACAAAAAGACTGAATTAGTAATCAAAAAACTTCCCACAAGGATAAGCCCAAGAGTATATGATTTTGCTGGTGAATTCCACTGAACATTTAAAAAATTAGCCCCAATCCTTTACAAATTCTTCCAAATAATATAAGAGGGAACCCTTTTCAATGTATTCTATGAATCCAGTATTACCCTGAAACCAAAAACAAAGACATCACAAGAAAACTATAGACCCATTTTTATACAACGTATAGTATAGTACACACACATATGTATAGTTTTGACTATTTTTATATACATATGAAATACCACATTAACAAAGTGAAATGCAGAAAAAGCATTTGAGAAAAGTACAACAACCTTTCATGATAAAAATACTCAACCTAGGAATAGAAAAAAATCTTCCTCAACCTGACAAAGAACATTTACAAAAACCGTACATTTAGCATCATACCTAATGGTGAAAAGCTGAAAGAAATCAGAGACAAGCAATAGCTGCTTGCTGTTGCCAATTCTGTTCAATATCTACTCTAGGTTCTAGCCAGGGAAATTATGCAAAAGGATAAAAAAAAAAAGAAAAAAGTAGACACCTAGATTGGAAATGAAGAAATTAAACTATCTCTATTTGTAGATGACATGATTTTGTATGTATAAATCCTAAGGAATCCACCAAAAAAATTTAGCACTAATAAACTAGTTAAATAAGTTTGTAGGATATAAGATTAATATATAAAAACCAATTGTGTAAGTGTATCCTGGCAATGAACAATCCAAAAAAAAAATCAAAATAATTCTACTTAAAATAAGCATCAAAAAGAATAAAATATTTAGAAATTTGACAAAAGACGTGTAGGACTTGTACACTGAAAACTATAAAACATCATTGAAAGAAATTAAAAACCTAAATAAATGTAAAGACATCCTGTGCTAATAAATAGGAAGACTTAATATTGTTAAGATATCAACACTTCCCAATTAATTTGCTGATTCAACAGAACCTCTGTCAAAATCCCAGATGGGGAAATTATTAAGTTCATCCTAAAATTCACAGGGACATGAAAAGGACCCAGAGTATCCTGTAGGATACTGTAAGGGTCCTGTAAAAGAAAAACAGTTGGAAGATTTATACATTCCAATTTCAAAACTTACTACAGCAACTACAGCAATCAACAACATATAGTATTGGCATAAGGATAGATATGTAAATTAATGGAACAGAAGAATCCTGAAATGACACATACATCTTTGTCAATTAATCTTCAACGAGAATGAGAAAACCATTCAATATGGAAAAAAGTCTCTTCAACAAATGGTGCTGAGACAACTGGATAGTCACATGCAAAAAAATGAAGTTGAACTCTTATCTCACATCATAACAGTGATCAAAGACCTAAATGTAAGAGCTAAAACTATAATACTCTGGGAAGAAAACACTGGGGGTAAATCTTTAATACCCTGGATTAGGCAATGATTTCTTAGATATGACACTGAAAGTACAAGCAGTTAATTTAAAAAAATTGACTTCATCAAAATTAAAAACTTTTGTGCTTCAAGGATATCATCAAATGAAGAGACAACCTACAGAATGAGAAAATATCTGCAAACCATACATCTGATGAGTTCTAGTATCCAGAATATATAAAGAACTCTTATAACTCAGAAAACAATTAATTTAAAAAGGAGTAAAGATTTAAGAAAGGATTTCTTCAAAGAAGATATATGAATAGCCAATAGCAAATGAAATAATGGCTAACATCATTACTCATTAGGGAAATGCAAATCAAAACCACGAGATACACATTATACCCACTGGAAGGGGTATAATAAATAAAATAAATAAAGGCAGCCAATAAGTAGTTTTGGTGAAAATGTGGAAACATCAGAACCTCCATATATTGTTGGTAAGCATGAAGAGTGGTGCAGCTGTTTTGGAAAACAGTTTGGCAGTTCCTCAAAAAGTTAAACGTAGTTACCATACAACCAAAATTGTCACTCCTAGGTATACACCCAAGAGAACTGAAAATATATGTCTATATAGAAACCTGTACAGAGATATTCATAGCAGCATTATTCATAACAGCCAAAAAGTGGAAATAACTAAAGTGTCCATGAACTGATGAACAAAGAAAATGTGGTACACATATATGCAATGGAATATTATTCAGCCATAAAAAGGAATAAAGTACTGATTAATGTTATGACATGGACAAAACTTTAAAACATTATAAAGACCTAGGAATAAAATATGTAGGAATAAATTTACCTAAGGAGGCAAAAGACCTGTACTCTGAAAACTATAAGATGCTGATGAAAGAAATCGAAGATGATACAAACAGATGGAGATATATACCATGTTCTTGGATTGGAAGAATCAATATTGCAAAAATGACTACACTACCCAAGGCAATCTACAGATTCAATGCAATCCCTATCAAATTATCAATGGCATTTTTCACAGAACTAGAACAAAAATTTTAAAATTTGTATGGAAACACAAAAGACCCCGAATAGCCAAAGCAATCCTGAGAAAGAAAAATGAAGCTAGAGGAATCAGACTCCCTGACTTCAGACTATATTACAAAGCTACAGTCATCAAAACAGTTTGGTACTGGCACAAAAACAGAAATATAGATCAATGGAATAGAAATAAACCCATGCACCTATGGCCAATTAATCTATGACAAAGGAGGCAAGAATATACAATGGAGAAAAGACAGTCTCTTCAATAAGTGGTGCTGGGAAAACTGGAAAGCTACATGTAAAAGAAGGAAATTAGAACATTCTCTAACACCATACACAGAAATAAACTCAAAATGGATCAAAGACCTAAATGTAAGGCTGGACACTATAAAACTGTTAGAGGAAAACATAGGCAGAACACTCTTTGACATAAATTGCAGCAACATCTTTTTTGATTCACCTCCTAGAGTAATGAAAATAAAAACAAAAATAGACAAATGGGACCTAATTAAACTTAAAATCTCCTGCACAGCAAAGGAAGCCATAAACAAAACAAAAAGACAACCCACAGAATGGGAGAAAATATTGATATTTGCAAACAAAGCGACCGACAAGGAATTAACCTCCAAAATATACAAACAACTCATGAAGCTCTATGTCAAAAAAACAAACAATGCAATCAAAAAATGGGCAGAAGATCTAAATAGACATTTCTCCACAGAAGACATACAGATGGCCAAAAAGCACATGAAAAGATGCTCAACATCACTAATTATCAGAGAAATGCAAATCAAAACTACAATGAGGTATCACCTCACACAGGTCAGAATGGCCATCATCAAAAAATCTACAAACAATAAATGCTGGAGAGGGTGGGGAGAAAAGGGAACCCTCATACACTGTTGGTGGGAATGTAAATTGGTACAGCCACTATGGAGAACAGTATGGAAGTTCCTTAAAAAACTAAAAATAGAACTACCATATGAGCCAGTGATCCCACTCCTTGGCATGTATCCAGAGGAAACCATAATTTGAAAAGATACGTGCACCCCAGTGTTCACTGCAGCACAATTTACAACAGCCAAGACACGGAAGCAACCTAAATGTCCATCGACAGAGGAATGGATAAAGATGTGGTACATATATACAATGGAATATTACTCAGCCATAAAACAGAACAAAATAATGCCATTTGTAGCAACATGGGTGGACCTAGAGATTATCATGCTAAGTGAAGTAAGTCAGATAAATATCATATGATATCACTCATATGTGGAATATTTAAAAAATGATTTACAAAACAGAAACAAACTCACAGATTTTTAAAACAAACTTTTGGAGACCAAAGGGGAAATGTGGTGGGGGGGAGGGATAAATTAGGAGCTTGGGATGAACATACACACACTACTATATACAAAATGGATAACCAACATGGATCTACTGTATAGCACAGGAAACTCTACTCAATGTGGGAAAAGAATCGGAAAAAGAATGAATAACCTATAATAACCTATATGGGAAAAGAACCTGAGAAAGAATGAATATATGTATGTGTATAACTGAATCACTATGCTGTACACCTGAAACTAACACAACATTGGAAATCAACTATACTCCAATAAAATTAAAAAAAATAAAAATAAAAATAAATTTAAAAACACATATTATGCTAAGTGAAAGAGGCCAGACAGATTGAATAGAATATTGTATGATTCTATTAATATGAAAAGCCCAGAAAAGGCAAATCTGTAGAGACAGAATGTTGATTAGTAGTTGCCATTTAGTGGGGGAGGAGAATGGGAAGTGATTGCCTAATGGCTTTGAGGTTTCCTTTTGGGAGCAATGAAAATGTTGTACAACTTTGTGAATATACTAGTGCACTGTATTGTATACTTTAAAAGGGTGAATTTTATGGTGTGTGAATTATATAGAAATTGAAAAAACTCACACATAACAAAATGACTTCAAGGTGATTTCCTATATGAAGTGGCTTCTGAAAAGGCACCTTTATTTTTATAGCGGCCTTTCAAATATTGTTGGAATTTTTACATTGCAGCCTAATTTTAACATGGCTCAGAACTTGGCTAACGGTTAAATAACAAATCAGAGAAATTGTAATAAAAATATTTACCTATACAACAGATTTTTAAAAACACTCTCAACCTCTTCGGACTTCTAACTGTAAAAAAAAAAAGGGACTTCCCCGGTGGCACAGTGGTTAAGAATCTGCCTGCCAATGTAGGGGACACAGGTTCGATCCCTGGTCCAGGAAGATCCCACATGCCATGGAGCAACTAAGCCTATGTGCCACAACTACTGAGCCTGAGTGCCACAACTACTGAAGCCCACGTGCCTAGAGCCCGTGCTCTGCAACAAGAGAAGCCACTGCAATAAGAAGCCCACGCACTGCAATGAAGAGTAGCCCCTGCTCACCGCAACTAGAGAAAGCCTGTACGCAGTAACGAAGACCCAATGCAGCCAAAAATAATAAATAAATAAATAAATATTTTAAAAAACAAAATTTAAAAATTATATCAGCCATTTAAACTTATGCAAGAATAGAAAAACTAGCAAAATAAATTAAATGTACATAACAAACTTATACTTTAAAAAATAAGAAAATTATCAATTTGCAAACTAATGGAAACAGGTAATAATCATCGGTGGATGTGCTAAACCATTAGGTAGAAGTTTTCTAGTAAACTTTATGATGGGTGGATCAAGCTAACAACTCCTCAACTGAACACTCATAACATCACTATAAATGGAACAAAGCAGATATTATGTCCCTCTTGATGGGTATGAAGAACTAAGATTATTTCATCACCACTTATGAAGCATTTTGCTAATATATACATTCATGTATACACACATATTTTAAGTCTCTAACTACCAGTGTACATATGATATTGGTGACAGAGGAACAAGTTAAGCAAGTGTGCACAGCCAAATCCAGAATGTGAGAAATTTTACAAAGCAAATCATACAGTCTCTTTAACAAATAAATTCATAGAAAAGAGAGGGGAAACTATAATAAAGTAAAAGAGCCTTGTGAATCATATACTTCATCTTACAAACTGGGACACTTTTGAGAGTAAAAGGAAGTTCTATCAATAACTATACTAGAGGGGCTTCCCTGGTGGCGCAGTGGTTGAGAATCTGCCTGCCAATGCAGGAGACACGGGTTCGAGCCCTGATCCGGGAAGATCCCACATGCCGTGGAGCAATTAAGCCCGTGCGCCACAACTACTGAGCCTGCACTCTAGAGCCTTTGAGCCACAACTACTGAAGCCCACATGCCACAACTACTGAAGCCCATGAGCCTAGAGCCCGTGCTCTGCAACAAGAGAAGCCACCGCAATGAGAAGCCCATGCACCGCAACAAAGAGTAGCCCCTGCTCGCCAGAACTAGAGAAAGCCCGCGTACAGCAACGAAGACCCAATGCAGCCAAAAATAAATAAATAAATAAATTTATTTAAAAAAAAAAAAAAAAAAAAAACTATACTAGACAATAGGCATGAACTGGGACCTACTCAAAACCCTCAATCAAATGTAAGATATGGACTTTCTTTTTGTCAATATTTTTTTACTTTATATATATGTATATCTAATATGTATATGTGTATATATGTGTACATTGGAAACAGTATCCAATTAGGGAATTTGAACATGGTCTGAACGTTAAATGATATTAAAGAATCACTCAATTTTGAGATGAATGATAATGACACTGTGACTAGGTTTTGTTTATAAAAAAAAAAAAGTCCTTGGGCATATACCCTGAGAAAACCATGATTCAAAAAGACACACGCACCCCAATGTTCATTGCAGCACTATTTACAATAGCCAGGTCATGGAAGCAACCTAAATGCCCATCAACAGAGAAATGGATGGAGAAGATGTGGTACATATATACAATGGACTATTAGCCATAAGAAGGAACAAAATTGTGCCATTTGCAGCAACATGGATGGACCTAGAGACTGTCATACAGAGTGAAGTAAGTCAGAAAGAGAAAAACAAATATCGTGTATTAATGCATATATGTGGAATCTAGAAAAATGGTACAGATGAACCTGTTTGTTTGCAAGGCGGAAATAGAGACACTGACATAGAGAAAAAAAATATGGACACCAAGGGGGGGAAAGAAAGGGTGGGATGAATTGGGAGATTGGGATTGACTTATATACACTAATATGTATAAAACAGATAACTAATGAGAACCTACTGTATAGCACAGGGAACTCTACTCAGTGCTCTGTGGTGACCTAAACGGGAAGTAAATCCAAAAAAGAGGGGATATATGTACACATATAGCTGATTCACTTTGCTGTACAGTAGAAACTAACACAACATTGTAAAACAACAAAGTCCTTATCTGTTAGTGATACACACTGAAGTGGACATAGCTTAGATGATATGGCCTCTGTTTTGCTTTAAAACACTGGTGGGGATGGGGTTAGGAAGTGAGGGGGGCACAGAATATATGGAATAGTATTGGCAAAATGTGATAAATATACTGCACTCCTCCATTTACGTATATTGGAAAATTTTTATAATATAAAGTTTCTTTAAAAGTTTAATATCACCCAGCATGGCAGAGACATTTCTGGCTTTGACTTCCTTATAATGACAGATACACTCCCACAACTCTTACTTGCCAAAAAATTATTGGTTAGGCTTAGTCATAAAATAAAAATCTCAAAGGGAAATCTTTAAAGGAGAAACAGCTGGCTGGGCTCAAAGGAAATGTAAAAATCCGTTTTGACTTTCCCACTGGAAGATGCTCTCAGAGTTCTTTTCTGGACTCACAGTGGGTGGTTACAGTGCCTGCGGGCACTGGGATTTGTAAGAACTCAGTGATGAGGGTCCCACAGCTTTGAATATTAAAATGAGTCAGCAGCCCCAATTTGAGATTACCCTCCATTCTTCACAAAAAAATCGTAATTTTAACTTTTGCCAGACGTAAAATAAAACTTATTTTATAGGGTAGAAGAAACTTCAAAAGCTATATCTGAGTGAAGTCTCTATTGCCATTGGTTAAGTGTCTATTTGAATCATGTACCTCAAGTATATTTTTTGTTTTTGGAAACTCGCTCTAAGTACAGGTAGACCAAAGCTAGAACATCATCCAAATCACTACTCATCTTTACCTTGAAATGATAGACGAAGTTAAGCAAAAGTATACAGATTGGCCTTTAAAATGTCATTATTTGAAGCACATCTTTTAATAGTTTTGTTCTTGTCCCTATTTAGATCAGTTAAACAAATTAAGTTTTCTTAGACCCTGGTCCAATCATCATTCATGGTTTTCAAATGCAAAATAACATAATTTAGGAAAGTTCTTAACATAGAATCTGACATATAGAAAGAAATTCTATTTCAGACAATGGCATTTATAGGAATCAAAGAAAAGCCTTCAGGGGAAAAATAACAGAGATGTATAATATTAATAAAAATTAAATCAATTACAGAGAATGTGAAATAGAGTTTGCAAGAAACTTCAAGAAATTTAAATAAAACAAATGTCATTTTCACAAGAAGTTCTTTGGTGGTTTAGAAGTTCCAGCTACCAAGTCTAAGAGGAAGTCTGCTTTACAAAAACAAGGCAGTGTCGCTGAATTCCTGAGAAAAATGCTATCAGCAACATCAGCTCAAGATGCCTTAACTTTCATTTTCTTTCTGATTAAAGACACCTAAATACATTTTTTTAAAGGAGAAACAAGGGATGTTAGGGTAAATGGAATATTACTTTATACCTAAAGCAGTCAGTCACAAGTTTGAGTCATGTCTTATGAATCAGCAACTTCTACCTTCCAACCTATCATTTGTAAAAGTGGGTTGACGGCCTTGAGGTACACACCATGACACTTTGGGATCATGACTATCATAGAAAGCCAAGCCACACTTTCATACAGGAAAAGTAACTTTCCTGAACAGATTATTTATAGTTGATTTGCAACCGTCCCTACCCACCCCCAATGACCCAGAGGGAGAACCTATATTAACATACAGTAAAACCATACCAGTTAGAGTAATAGCAAAAGGACAAATTTGGTTAGCAATGCATTGTTGCAATGAGCAGCACAATATTTCCATAAGCTCAGTAAACTCTTTTGTAGTTTGGTGGACACAGAAGAAAGGTGACTAAAGGAAGAAGTGCAGGGACTTCCCTGGTGGTCCAGTGGTAAAGAATCCGCCTTCCAATGTAGGGGATGCGGGTTCGATCCCTGGTCAGGGAACTAAGATCCCACGTGCCGCGGGGTGACTGAGCCCGTGCGCTGTGACTACTGAGCTCGCGCGCCTCAGCGGGAGACCCTGCGTGCCGCGAACTACAGAGCCCACGTGCCCTAGAGCCCGTGCACCACAACTAGAGAAGAGAAAACCTGCACACCACAACTAGAGGGAAGCCTGCGCCACAACGAAAGATCCTGCATGCCTCAACTAAGACCCGACTCAGCCAAAAAAGTTTTAAAAACTAAGAAAACAGTGCAATATTAAAATTATTTTAGTACTGACTGTGAGTAAAATAGCTACATAAGATTTCAGTGCAGCACTGTGAATTTTCCTGTATTCTTTTAATGATATACAAGAATAGCATAGCAGAAGGAAAATAAAAAATTAAGCTTTCTCCAAGTGAAGATGTAAACTTCCTGCAAGTAGATAAGGTTAAAAAACAAAAAACACAAACAAGACCATACCAGCACTTGGATGCATTAAATATATTTAACTGCATACCTTGCTCTCCTATTCCAAATTTTTATATTCCTTGAAAATAATGCCCATCCATAGCCACTAATTTCTTGATTATTTAGTAGCAGTAAAAGTGGAAGTGATTTCGATTATTATTATGGAAATAATGGACTAGATTGCCATGAAGTCAAAATCAGTTTGTTTCTACAGAACTTCTATAGATAAGCCTTGTATTTTTATGTTTGCTACATATAAAGTCCTTGACCTGGGAGTCCTAAAGTTTCTCACCTAACTGTGTCAGATACTGCGACACAGAAGTGGTGTCAATACTTACTAACGTGGTGACTAGGCACACAAAACAGTCGTCACTTGCGTAAGCGGACACATAAATATTTTCAGGTTTATGGTATGGTTGAGTTTGTGGGTACAGACACTCAGATTTCCAGCAAGCTGCTTCTAACTCATAGCTACACTGTCTGAAGGTACAAAATATTAGTAAATGAAATTGCTTCGAAGTATCCATGTTAGCATTGGCAAATGCAAGTTCCTACTGCATGGCTGTGAAGCAGGCATTTTGATCCCTGTTTTGTAAATGTGAAAACGCAGGTTCAACTCTCTGCCCTCAAACCGACAATTAAGCTCTCCTAGCAGTGGAAAGAGAGGAGAGGCCTGGGATGCACTTACTCTTCATTCAGGGCACACCGACGATTGGTGAGCGTGCCGTATTTCCTCAGTGTCTCGGTGAGCTCGGAGTACAGTTTGTCAGCCAGAGAGAGTGGGATTCCTTCCCACACCAGGATGAGAATCACAATCACCGCAGCCTCGCAGGTGTGGCCAGCTCGCTCCCGCACCAAGCACAGTAGCTTCTCCTCGCTGCAGCTTCTGCGAACCACCTGTTCGGGTCACCATTCCACCCCAACACCCACCACCCCAACCAAAACAAAACAAGGGTCACTTGCAGCAGATGAGAGCATTGATTGACATCTGTATATTTTCTCAAGTCTGGGTCACAATTTGGGCGACATTTACCAGCACCTGCAACTTGCCTTTTGCTGCCCATTATAACGTCGGGGCTTACCCTGGGGTCAGAACTGGGAGAGATGCAAAAGCACTCGGGGTGTAGCAGACTCGACCCAGTACAGTGGGGACAATGCTCCCTGCACTAAGGCCAGAGCTAGATGGAAGACAATCAAGACCTCAAAGTTCAAGGTCTTCAAAAATGACAAGATAAAGATTAACTGCAGGTACTTAAAGGATTAAGGACCTCTTCCTCACATGCCGGGAAGAATTACGCTTCTAGCAGGCACTTGAACAGACCTCTTCCTCACTATTAAATTCTTTCAATTAAATACAGTTTGTACATGATTTTATCCTAATCTGCCTTTTTCTTAGGAGATGACACGTGATAAATATAAGCAATATTCCTTTCAACTGGCATAAATGATTCTCTGATCTGATAACCCAATTCCCAGGGTTAGATGAATGAATCAAAATGCCCAAGACTGAAGACCAAAGGCCTTGTCAAGTCACACTTACCCATTTGGCAATAGGACATCCCTGAGAACTTTTGCCTTCTTTACCAGTATAGATGACTCTTTCAATCCTAATAGCTTTACCCTTCTGTCCAAACCTTAAAGAAATCCACAGAAACACACACACACATAAAATTAGCAAATGAATCTAAGAGGCAATCAAAATATTGAACATTTGAGCATAATTTTACTCTATGGCCACATCCTGAGAAATGAATAGTTTATTTTTGAAAAACAGAACTAAGCCAAGCAAACTGGATAATAGACTTTAAGCCTTGTATTTCTTCAGTATCAAAATATACTGATAATTGTAATGAACTATTTTGAAATTATATGATGGGTAAAAATAATGGGAAAGCTTATTTTTATACATAATTTCACCAAGCACAAAACTTTTTAAAGTTTGTTAAATTCAGTCTTCTAAGATACGTACTATTTGTCCTTTACTAAATTTAGTTATTTTAAAACTTGGGGAATCATAAGATTTTAGTTAGAACTGTTTCTCTAAGAATCTCTCATTTTTTAAAAGGCTGGCAAATAACTAGTATCCAGCAATTTTGAAAATATAGGATAATTCTAGAAATAGATTATATTTTCCCTTATGACCAAAGCACTACTTACTCCTTGCTAATAAAAGAGGGCACTTAGGGAAATTCACTATTTCTGCCAGGCTACTAGACGATTATTTAGTGAATTTCTATGTGCTAATTTAGAAATGAATAATTTGAATTTGGGGCAACAATGATATAGAATATGTCCTTGCTGCCCAGAATGTCTCCTAATGTATTTTAATGATAAAAACTCCTATCTCTTAAAGAAAAGGCACCCTAGCGTAATAACAGCTCAGAGCTGTGGATACCTATATGAAAGTCTCTCTCTGCACTGGTTATCTTGCTCATAACAGTCTTCAAGTCTGCAAGATGACATGCAGGAGTAACTGTGTAGATTCAGGTAAGTACTTGCATACCTATGACTGACAGTTAAAAAAAAATGCAGCTATAAATAGAATCTGTCTCTGTTTTTATTCAGTATATCACTCTTGCCCTCTGCTCATACTAACGGACAACTTCCTTGGAGATAACTACTCATTTACAACTCCAGGTGAATTTAACTCAATGGTTCCTTTCTTATACCACCTTTCCCCCCTTTTCCTTTTTTATCATCAAGTGGGAAAACCAGAGTGGGCGCTCTCTTTGCAGCCTGTGCCAGCACCCTTGCGCCTGGCAGGCTGGCTGGCTGGTTGGTTCTTGTTCATGCCTGGGTTTTCCTGGCATCCATCTCAAAGTGGGCAGCCTATGCCAGCTTGCAGACTATTAGTCCTGTTAAATATTGTGACTCTCTGGTGAATAGCACAGTGTGTAGTGCTGGCAACCCTGGAATAGCTAAGCCTACTAATAATTACTCAATTTACAATTGTTGACTGCTTTGTATGTGAAAGCTGGAAAAATTCTGACATATACAAAAGGATAAACGTTAATCTGCCCTGTGCCTTTGCGTTAATTACCTTTCTTCCATGATTTCTCTAATAGCTGCCACATTAGGACCTGCTCCTAGATGGGTATAAAAAGGACCTTCATCTTTTTCAATAATTTGCTCTGTTGAGATAATAGAAGATTATTATTTTAGACCTCAATTATACTAAATATAAAGGCTACATCCACAAAGCTTATCCCCCACCTGTACATTAAAGGTCCTAAATGTGACTTTAAACATTTTTTTCCTTTAAAATGAGTAAACTGATGGACTAATCTATTAGAAAATGTGCCAAATAATTAAGTATATGTCCATTCTGCCTGTTGGATAAAAATATATTAAATTACATTTCAGATATGGGATAAGGAATTATTTTAAATCAAGTAAGTGGAACTAAATAAACAGTGAGGGAATTAGGCTATATTATATGTAATATCAACTACAATCCAATTTTTTAAACTGAAGAAAAAAAAAATTACAGCTTACTAGAAGCCTGCCTGTTATTTGGATGTTAAAAGATTAAAAATAAAATTTCCTGTCCTATCTCACCCCCAGGATTTTGTTCAGTTTATTGTCAAGATACCTTTTTCTCCTCTCGTTTCCCCACCATATTCGATCACTTTGTTTGAAAATAAGAACATTCAATCCAGACCCATATTGTATGTACTACTTTAGAACAACTTATGATGAGAGAAAATATTGAAGAGAGGGTCAGATAAAAGGAAGAGGCTCTTGTAAACTATCAAAGATGAAAAGTGGGGAAAAAAGGTTTGTGTGATAGGAGAAGGGTGTGAAGATGAGTATAACTTACCCAATGTTGTCTATGACATGTGTGGCACATTAGGTCAGTGAGGCAATAATATTACCCACACACAAAGGGGCAGTATGGGTCTTCCCTCCATCCTTCTATAAAATGTGGAGTGTTCCATTTTAAGAGGAATAACATAAAGTGGGTGGACCATTAGCCACATTAGTTGAACGCTGGTTTTTACAAATGTCTTCTACTGTATCCAAGCTGAGTAGCTATAATTAAGATCTTCATCTATATATATATATATATATATATATATGTATTTATATATATATATACATATATATCTGCATCAATCAGCAAAAAATTTCCCTATTCCAACAGACCTATCATGCATCTTGAATTTTAACAAAAAGATGCTTGTTTAAAAAAAGAAAGGGAAATACCATATTTTCTATCAAAAAGATGAAACTTTTAAAGAGAAAATATCAAATATAAATCACACAATGTTTCAAATGTATACACGGAGAAAGGGCAACTTTATGAATATTCAGAACTTTGGCATTAAAATTTCCCCTAAGTCACCAAGACAGAAGATGATAATGTCCCGTTATCTATTATAAAAGTTAATCTTGTAAAACTACTAATACATTCAATCTTGAATTAAAAAATATTAAAAGCTCCTACATTAGTTTGCACATGGCAGTTATTTTCTCATTTTAACAAGGTGTTTTTACTGCCTGGCTATCTCTCCAGGAGATGATATACAAAGAGTTAACTAGATTGATTCGGCTAAAACAGATACCTTTATATTTTAAACGGTTTGAAGGGAGGGACAAATGAGCATGCACAATTTTTTAATTTTTTTGAAAAACTGAATGTAAGTGAAGTTCTCTCTTGCACAGCACAAGCATCTGTAATTTAAAGACAAGAAATGTAAGCTTCAGGTTTTTATGAGCCTTCACAAATTGCTGCCAGACTCAAAATTTTTAAAAAGAAAGAAAAATCCCATATCTGAAGATAAATTTGCTAATTCTGGATAAACACCATGTGTCTCAGTACATTTCTGGCACTTACCTACACATCTGCATGATGGGAAATCATACTGAGTCTTGACAGGTGTATCCAATAAATTTTTTATAGGAGTATCTAGTAATTTGGAAGGTGACTCTAAAAAATTATTGAGAACAGAACCAGCTGTTCTTTTGGTTGGTGTCTTTTCTGAGGAAGGCATTGCTTGCTGCTCTAAAGCTGGGGTGTGGCTATCAAGTTCTGCAGCAGTGGTTTGTCTAGTTAAAACTGTGACTGGCCCTGACATTTCTACTTTTACTTGCTTCTGTGATTTTAGAGCAAGAGCCTTATGGTCAAATAATGATTTGACCTGAAATTGCTTCAGATGCTGCTCCATGGTCTCAAGGATGCTCCGCTGCTGCATGTTATCACAGCTCGGAGGTGGAATCTCTTGCTTGGGTATCTTTTTCCACATTGTGTTTTCTGGCTGTGCTGACATGAGGCGCATACAGGCGTGGGGCTTGGATCCAGGTTCGACCTTAATTGGCCTTTGCATCTGACTATGGCAAGACTCGGCTTGGAGTTGTTGTGTTTGCTGCTGTTCTTGCTTCTGCAAAAGGTGCCACCTTAGAGCAGCATGCTTTTGGATGTCCTTCTGGGGCAGGGTCTGAATGTGACTTCCTGCCTGACTGGGCAAAGGGAACGCATTTGCTTGGTTTTGCATCAGGTACCTTTGCTGAGCGAGCTGTGCAGCTTGTTGACTAGACATATCTTGGTTTCTATTTTTATATCCCTGTAGAACTGAAGCTTGTTGAGACTTCTGTTCTTGTTCTTGAAAGCACCTGTGAAGAACATCTTGCTTTGGGGTCACATTATTTGGAAAATATTGCATGTGATGCAAGTTTGGGATCTTGTTTCCCGCAAAGAGTTCAGAATTTACAGTCTGTTCTTTATTTTCTGCAACTACGTGTATATTGTTTGAACAAGAAATCTGCACTTTGCTTGCATTTGACTTCAAGATCTGACCATAGGGGGAATTTACACTATTCATATTCTGTACTTGCTCCAGTCCCACTTGGGGATTATGAGTCTGGAACTCACTTGATTTTGAATGTTGATCTTCACCACGAAAGCATTCTTCTACTTTAATCTGGCTAAAGAATGATCCTTCTCTTTGCTGATCACTGTTGCCTTGGGGATGAGAAAAGGTCTGAGGCATTTGTTCTTTATTCTTCATCTGTAATTTTTGCTGCTGTTGCTGGTTTTGAGAGAGATGTGGAGTCTGGGATGGTTGTGTTTGTGCTGCCTGCTTATGAGGCTTATGTTGCGAAAGGTGTGAGTTTGAGAATGGGTCAGTCTCGGAAGCCTGTTGATTCAAGTGCCGTTTTAATGTTGGGGGCATGAGTTTCTCAGTTTGGGGATCTGGTCTTTGCTGGAAGTGACACCTCAGGGCACAGACTGACTGTCTGTGAGCTTCGGGTGAAGGGTCTGTCTTGGAGAAGTGCACCTGGAGTGAGGGTTTTTGGAACTGGAGATGCTGGTCCACTGTACCTTGAGACTGCCCTTGATTCATCTCAGCTTGGTACCTTGGTGGCCTCTGCTCCGGCTGCATTATTTTCTGGGTGTAAGCTTGCCCTGGGAGCCCCCCAGGCACGTTGGAATTTCCAGTGTATTGTTTGGAGGTCATTTGATGGGAGGGGTTGGACTGATGATACTGAAGAATTGACCGCAGGGTTGCCTCATTACATTTTAGATGGGATTCTGCCTGACGATAGTGAGGGGCCTTCAATTCAATCCATCCTGGTTTCAGATAGGGCTGTGTTGGGAGCACAGGGTCTCGTGTTTGTTCCTTGTCTTGACTCTTGAAGAGCTCTTGCTCTTTGTGTCCCATCAACTGCTGGCAGTGATCCTGTGCATCTCCACTGCTACCAAGAATTGGTGGGTTATGTTTGAGATGTTCTGAGAGTTGTCTTGTTTTCTCAGAACACAATGGAACCGTCATTGTCCCTGGAGTCCGTATGCCATTCTTGTTAACACAATAATTCTGAGGCCTTTCTGGAAGCATCGGAGAGGGGTTGGATACTTGTGTAGAGGGAGTAGGACTCTGGGATGGCGGTGCCTCGTGTTGACCCTCTATTTTCACTTCCCTTAAAAGAGCTGTGTTACTTTGGTTGGGGTAGTGATGGTGTTCTTCCAAAACTCCATCATTCAGAGTGCTTTTTCCTTCAGAAGGAAGCTGAGGAACCTGCGGAAGAGGAGGAGGGGGAGAAACAAGCAATTGTGATGGTGGTGGTGTGGTAGTGGCAGAAAAGGAATCCTTAGTGAACACTGAGCTTTGCTTGAAGTAAGCACCATTCATTTCATTTTGCTTTAAATACCGTTCAGAGCTGCCACCAGGAGCCTGCAAATTGCTGCTGGAACCTGAACAGAATTCTTCACCAGATACTAGCTTTGTGGTTCCTTGGATGTTACTGTTTTCTGCCGGAGATGGGCGTATCTCAAAAACTGACTTTCGTTGTTCTGGTTTCTGAAAGGGACAGGTCCCTAGCATTGCAGCTGGTTTACTGGCACTATCGGCATCACAGGCCTCGGTCACCACTGCAGCTGGCTCTGGAGGCAGCTCAGAGTTCGAGGTCTGTGGGAAATTGATCTGCCCTGAGGTATGCGATGGGTGAGTGATCTCACAGGACAACTCATTAGTAGCCTGACTGTTAATGGCATGTATGTGAGATGTGGTTTTCTGCACCGCGATGGAAACACAATCTGGATAATATTGAGACAGTGTTTTTTCCAGGAGTTCACCACGTGTGTTTTCCATGGAAGAGGCAGAAACTGTAGCACCATTAGGCATTAGCACTGCCTTATTTTTAAGAAGTAATACAATGTTCTTGTCGTGGTACTTAGCATTTTTCCCCTCCTGTTGGTTCAGAATCTGAAGCTCTGGATTTTCAGATCCACTGCAGTTATGTGATGAAAAACCAGTGAAATCTTTAACTTCATTTTCTTGGGCTTCAGAGCTAACAGATTCTCTCTTATCACTCACATCGGAGACATTTGGTTGACTGCTGCCTTTGCCTGGATTTCTTTCTTGGCTTTCCCCGAAGTTCTTTCTTTCTCCATTGGCCTTTTGGTCTTGTTTCAGTTTCTTGTTCTGATGGAGCCCAGAGAGAGAAGGTTCACTGACTGTGCGTTTTATCCCTCCGTTTTGCAAACATCTGGAATACCCTCTACTTTCTTGTATAAAGTCCGGACTCACGCGACTATTCTGGCTTCCTTTCATGTGGGGTATTCCATAATAACTCTTGAAAGACTGCCACTTGGTGTCTCCATTTACTTCTGGATAAGGTCTCTTCATTAATGGGCTTCCATTCTGGAGCTTTATAGCCAGAGGTTCTGTCTGGCAAATGGGAGAAGAAGACGGTATCAGGAATGGACTCAGTCTGTTGCCCTCAACATGGTTCGTTCTATCCTGTTCCATCAGGCTTGCTTCGGGGCCATCCACAAGGCTGCCCTCTGAATGAATTCTAAAGTGTATGGAAACAAAAATTAAAGTACATTAATATATATCTAACACTAACAGTACACCTTAGAGAAGAATAGTGGCATTAATAATACTGGAATTCCTAGACATAGTAAACTGTGATACTCTTTTTCATGTCTCGGAGTGACAACCAAGAGCTACTCAGGAAATGATTATTCTTGTCTTACCAGCAACTCTGAAATATTTATGGTCACAGTAAACAAAGATCAAAATCACCAGCTAATGTGGGAAGTTCATACTGTATTAGTAAATAGTATCAACTTCCTTCCCAAATAATTTTTTTTGTCAAAATGCTAAAAATAGAGAAAGACGACCTCCTTTCTTTCTTCTCTAGCACCTTCAATATCCAATCATTTGCTAAGTTCTATCAATTCCATTTCCTATGTATTCCTTGAATTATCTTCACTGCCACTTGGTAGCCAGATCTACATTATCTTGCTTCATTATCTACTGTAATAGCTTTTTAAAGATTTCTCCCGAGCCCAGCCTGTCCTCTCCCCAGTCCTTCAAGGATCCTTCAAACTGTTTTCAAAGGGAATGTTCTAAAAGGCAAATCTGATGTCATACCCTTCTTAACACACTTTATTGACTCCATATTGCCTGCATTAGTAGTTCTCAAACTCTACCCAAATACACCTGGAAGATAAGGCACAGTCTCTGCAGTGTTGACATTCCAAGGGAGGGGGGAGGGGTGCAAATGTAGTTTATAAAATGCCTTTTCTAAGTGATTCTATATTTTCCTCTACAATATCTGGCTGCCTACTTCTTTTGAGAATTCCTGCCTAATATAAATGGTTTTTCATACGCAGGTGTCTATTTTTCTGTCCTCCTACTTCCTCCCACAGATTATACTCCAACTATAACAACAGCTTATAAACACCCAAACATTGTAAGCTGTTTCAGACCTCCATGCTGTTGTATTATCTGCCTAGAAGGCCTTCTTAGTCCTCTTACTGTGCCCTGTGACTCCTGTGTCTGGCTACAACTGTCTCAGATCACCTCCCCTAGAATTTTTTCCTTGATTTTCCAAAAGAATTACTCACTCCCAGTTTTATCCTGTTTTTTGATCTTGTATATGGTCTACTGCTGAGCATATCACATTCAACTGTATTTTGTTTACTCTCTCTTACTGGACTGTGAATTCCTTAAAAATATCCTACTCTGGGACTTCCCTGGTGGCGCAGTGGTTGAGAATCTGCCTGCCAATGCAGGGGACACGGGTTCGAGCCCTGGTCTGGGAAGATCCCACATGCCGCGGAGCAACTAGGCCTGTCAGCCACAGCTACTGAGCCTGCACTCTAGAGCCTGTGCTCCGCAACAAGAGAGGCCGCGACAGTGAGAGGCCCGCGCACCGCGATGAAGAGTGGCCCCCGCTTGCCACAACTGGAGAAAGCCCTCGCACAGAAACGAAGACTCAACACAGCCAAAAATAAATAAATAAATAAAATAAATAAAAAATAAAAATAAAGGAATTCCTTTTAAAAAAAAAATAAAAAAAAAGTAAAATATCCTACTCTGTTTATTTTTGTGCTTAGACTGAGTATCCAATCAGTTTCACCAGATTGATATAAATTTGCTCATCTTGTGATCATTTCTTTATTCAGTCATTCATTCAAACATTTTTGAGATCAATACTGATGGAGATTTCAAAGTCCAAATGATAGGGAAAGCAGGAAGAAATGGGCACTAAAAAAGCAAAAATAATCCATTATATAAAGTGAATGCTGCCCCATTCATTATAGAGTCATGCTTTATTTTCCCAAAGTTTTTCTCATTAAATTTATTTTAAGGCTATAAGTAGAAAAAAAAAATCAAGACTATTTTCCCGGGCTTCCCTGGTGGCGCAGTGGTTGAGAATCTGCCTGCCAATGCAGGGGACACGTGTTCGAGCCCTGGTCTGGGAAGATCCCACATGCCGCGGAGCAACTAAGCCCATGCACCACAACTATTGAGCCTGTGCTCTAGAGCCCGTGAGCCACAACTACTGAGCCCGTGTGCCACAACTACTGAAGCCCACGCACCTAGAGCCTGTGCTCCACAACAAGAGAATCCACTGCTATGAGAAGCCCACCCACCGCAATGAAGAGTAGCCCCCGCTCGCCGCAACTCGAGAAAGCCCGTGCGCAGCAGCGAAGACCCAATATGGCCAAAAAAAAAAAAAAAAAAAAAAAAAGACTATTTTCCCTTTGGGCTATAAAAAAGCTCTATTAAAATAGCCATTGCTTACTAACCAAGACAAATGAAACAGAGGAAGAAACAAACACTGGGAAGCAACACTAAAGTTATCATTTGCAGAGAATAAGATTGTATACTGGCCAACTAAGAGAATCAACTGAAAAACTGTTACAGATGACAGTAAAGTAGCTAGAATAAAAATCAACAGCCAGTCAGAAGCTATGGTGGAATAAAAAACTGTAATAGAAAAAATATTTTAAAAATACTAAGAATAAACTTAAAAAGAAATGTGAAAGACCTATCTGAATAAAACGTTAAAACAATACTGAGGGATACACAAACACGAAAACAAAACAAGTAGAAAGATATAATATGTTCTTGTATAGTTGTCAAATTAATCTATTCATTTAATGTACTTTCATAAAAATACTAGAAGAATGGGTTGAGGAATTAAGAAGCTGACGCTAAAGTTCATGTGGAAAAATAAACAAACTGGATAACCAGGAATAATCTGAAAGAGAATCATAATGGGGCTTGGGCAGGGCGGGAGCCAAATGGAAAGATATTAAAAAGCAACAAAAGCTCTACTGTACTTAAAACAGCTTGTACTTGTACATAAATAGATAATAGAGTGTTTATAAGACCAATGGAATAGAATAGAATGTCCAGAAATAGATTCAAACACACATAGAAATATAGTATGAGGTAATGATGGCATTTCAAATAAATATATTAGAACAATGGAATAGTCTTCTGAAAAAATGATACAGTTGGATCGGTCCCTTACATCTTATACCAAAATGTATTCTAGATGGATTTAAATTCTGAATATGGAAAACAAAACCCTAAAAAAATTAAAAACAGCCTGAGAAAACTTAAAAAAAACAATCTAATGACTGGACAAGTTCTTTGTGACACAAAATCTAGAAGCCATAAGAGATGAGGAAGTTCAATAAAATTTGTGCATGTAAAAATAAACCCATAGCAAAGTTAAAAGTTACATAATACTTAATATATAGGACTCATACAAATTGACAGGGAAAAGACCAACCATCAAACAGGAAAAATGAGCCAAGGACATGGACAGTTCACAGAAAATGAAATGCAAGTGGCTGTTAAATATTTTTTAAATGTCCATCATAACTTATAAAAAGAAATGCAAATTAAGACTGCAACAAGATACAGTTTTTTTTTTCAAATTGGCAACGAACAAAAACTTTAATAATACACTACATTGGCAAGCATATGGGGGAAACAGACATGCTGTCGCATGGTTCTCAGGAGCCAAAACTAATACAAATACCATACAGGAGGGTTTAGCAATATCTACAGAATTTCGTAGAAACTTCCTTTGATCCTTCAGTTTTAAACGCTCATCTAACAAATATGCACATATTTGTTAAGCCATGTATGCACAGTGTTTTGCACTAGCAAAGTTTGGAAACAACCTATATTTTCAGATGAAGTATTTCCAAGTAATTAAATGAAATAAAGAAAGCTGCAGAACAGTATGTTTAAGAATGCCACAACCTGTACCTTTACAAAAATAAAAATAAAATCAGCTCTGGGAGAATATACAACAAACTGGTTATAATACTTTGCCTCCAGGAAAAGGAATGGAGAGGCTGGAGAATAGCACTGAGAGGGAGATTGTTTTTAACTGTGTCATTTTGGAACTTTTAGGCATGTATATTAATAAATAAAACTTAAATCAAAAGGTCACGGGCTTCCCTGGTGGCGCAGTGGTTGAGAGTCTGCCTGCTAATGCAGGGGACACGGGTTCGAGCCCTGGTCTGGGAAGATCCCACATGCCACGGAGCAGCTGGGTCCGTGAGCCACAACTACTGAGCCTGCGCGTCTGGAGTCTGTGCCCCGCAACGGGAGGGGCCGCGATAGTGAAAGGCCCGCGCACCGCGATGAAGAGTGGCCCCCACTTGCCGCAACTAGAGAAAGCCCTCGCACGAACCGAAGACCCAACACAGCCAAAAAAAAAAAAAAAAAAAAAAAAAAAAATCTATGGGATTTATAGTTAAAAAAAAAAAAGAGTTCATTGTTTCATGAAGCTTCATGTTTAAAAAAAAAAAAAGTCACAATTCCTAATGACAAATAAAAATAACAGAACAAAGTGATATCTTTATTTCTGCTAGACCTACCTCCTCTCAAATGTTAAGAGATGGGCTAGATGTGCACAGTCACTAGTCACAAATGGCCAGTGAGCCTTTGAAACGTGCTTAGCCCAAACTGAGATGTTCTGTAAGTATATATACATACTGGATTTCAAAGACCTTAGTGTGGACCAAAAAACATAAAATAACTCAATTTTTTAAAATGTTTATTACATGCTGAAACAATGTTATATTGGACATAATAAGTAAAAAATATATCATTAAATTTCATGTGTATCTTTTTACTTGTTTTAATGTCAGTACTGGAAAATTTTAAATGCGGTATGTGGCTTATGTTGTATTTCTATTGGGTAGCTCTGAGCTAAACTAATAGTCTTAATTATCAATAACCTTTCATAAAAAAAACCTTTGGTTTCCAGAATCATGAAAATTGATTTGTAGTCTTTGATGTAAGGAGCTTCTCCAAAATCAGGGGCATTACCACTTTTCAAAAATTAAGAAGCATAGGAGAGTGGCCAAGATGGTGAAATAGAAGGACCCTAACATCACCTCCTCTTAAGAGCACACCAAAATCACAACAATCTGCAGAAAAACCATCCTTGAAAAAGACTGAAACCTACCAGAAAAGATCCTCTGCAGCTAAAGACATAAAGACGGAGCCACAAAGAGACTGGTAGAAGAGGCGAACTTCCAATGTAATCAAATCCCATACCCCCCCCAAGGTGAATGACCCACAAACTGGAGAATAATTATATTACAGAGGTTCTCCCACAGGAGTGAGTTCTGAGCCCCTCAGCCTGGGGGTCCAGCACAGGGAAGAGGAGCCCCCCAGAGCATTTGGTTTTGAAGGCCAGCAGGGCTTGACTGCAGGAGCTCCCCAGGATTGGGGGAAATAGAGGCTTCACTCTTAAAGGGTGCACACAAAATCTCATGTGCACCGGGACCCAGGGTAAAAGCAGCAATTTGATAGGAGCCTGGGACAGACCTATCTGCTGGTCTTGGAGGAACTCCTGGGGACTGGTGGTGGATAGAGAGGGGGGAATTCATCTGCATGAGCTCTCCCAGAGACTGACATTTTGGCACCAAGACCCTGCCCCACTCAATAGCCTGCAGGCTCCAGTGCTGGGACGCCTCAGGCCAAACAACTAACTGGGTGGGAACACAGCCCCACCCATCAGCAGACAGGCTACCTAAAGACTTCCTTAGCCCACAGCCTAGAGAATGGGGGAAAATATTCGCAAAGGATGCAACAAGGGTTTAATTTCCAAAATGTACAAACAGCTCATATAGCTTAATTAAAAAAAAAAAAAAATCTCAAGCAACCCAATAAAAAAGTGGGCAGAAGACCTAAATAGACATTTCTCCAAAGAGGATATACAAATGGTCAATAGGCACATGAAAAAATGCTCAACATTGCTAATTATTAGAGAAATGCAAATCAAAACTACAATGAAGTTTCACCTCACACAGGTCAGGATGGCCATCATCAAAAAGTCTACAAATAATAAATGCTAGAGGGGGTGTGGAGAAAAGGGAACCCTTCTACACTGTTGGCGGGAATGTAAATTGGTATAGCCACTATGGAGAACAGTATGGAGGGTCCTTAAAAAACTAAAAATAGAACTACCACATGATACAGCAGTCCCACTCCTGGGCACATATCCAGAGAAAACTCTAATTCAAAAAGATACGTGCACCCCAATGTTAACAGCAGCACTATTTACAATAGCCAAGACATGGAAGCAACCTAAATGTCCATCGACAGATGAATGGATAAAGAAGATGTGGTACATATATACAATGGAATACTACTCGGGCATTAAAAAAGAATGAAATAATGTCAGCAACATGGATGGGACCTAGAGATTATCATATACTAAGTGAAGTAAGTCAGACAGAGAAAGACAAATATCATATGGTGTTACTTATAAGTGGAATCTTAAAAAATGATACAAATGAACTTATTTACAAAACAGAAATAGGCTCACAAACTTATGGCTACCAAAGGGAATAGCAGGGGGGTGGGGGTGGAAGGGTGGGGTAGGGGAGATTGGGATGTACACACTACTATATATAAAATAGGTAAACAAGGACCTAACATATAGTACGAGGAACTAGACTCACTGTCCTAGAATAACCTATGGTGGAAAAGCATCTGAAAAAGAATATATATATATGTATGTATGTGTATAACTTAATCACTTTGCTGTACATTTGACACTAACACAACACTGTAAAATAACTATACTTCAATTTAAAAAACTAAGTAAGAAGCATAGACATAAGCTTAGATAATTCTTCATAGACTAGGTCAATTAGCTTTCTGAACACTACAGCAAAAAATGCTTCCCTTTGGCAACTGTAAAATTGATTTACACATACACCAAACAAAATGTATTTACTTGTACATTATGTTGTTATATATTATATAAAACTTGTAGTCTCTGTATACAATATATATTGTCCTACTTAATTTTTTAGATAAAAATATTTATATATAAAGTATTTAACATATTACTCTCTATTATGATCCATACCACATAATTTGGACATTCTTCAAAGTGTCAAGGGCAGAATTACAATGGATGGAGTTTGCAAATCTTTTATGAGCATAATAATAGCTTCTAAGAAGAATGAAGGTGACTTAAATGAAATTTTTTTCAATATGGAGTTTTAAACACAATAGCCATTTTTAAACACTAATTTAATTCTATTATTAGAACTATTCTGTCCATGACAGCAATTCCTTTACTGAATACAACCATCAGATGTAAAAAGTTAAATGGTTAACTTTTTCAGGGAGGACAGGAAAATTGTATATTATATTTCCATTTTTGGATGAGGATAACTTGTTATTTGAGGATTATTTGTTATTGGTCTATGAATCTAATTCAGAATATTTAAACCAATAAAGTGCCATTTTAGAGGGAGAAAAAAGAAATATTTTCTTTGACTTCAGTATGGCCAAACCACACTTTTTGTGTATACGCCCCAGAATATTACACAATCCAGTAACCTTCTTGCAACAGCACTCTTATAATCACCTAGTGCTTTTATACTGATATTGGAAGCATTATGTATTTTTAATGAAAAAAGAAAGAAATGAGACCTGTTCATTTTGATCACTGTAGAAATATTGAAAAAGCTTTCATGCTATAAGTTTTACAGTGTCTATAAATAGACAAAGTTTTTTCAAGCTTACAAAAGTCAATAATTTATATATAAGACAAAAAAAATCTTCCAAGATAATTTTTTGTAGATATCTACCTGCTAATCTGTGAAAATAGAGTTAACAGGCTATTTTTACAAATTGAGGGGAATAGGGAAACTTTCTCCATAGTTTAACTACTTTTTTTTTTTTTTTTGAATGAATGTACATTTTTGCTATAGAGATATTTTTGTGTGGCATTCCTTTTGCTCCTCAGAGACTAAGAACAGAAATAGAGTTTTTATTCATTCATATCTGCTCTTTTACATGACTGATATCAGAAATATTTTGAATTCTCATAATTGATTTGAGATTCAAATGAAATATCCTTCATTTTTTCCTACACTAGAGAACATATAATTAATATGATGTATAGTACTAATCAGGATACTATTCCATTGTGAAACTGTTCAATTTTTTTTTATTGGAGTATAATTACTTTAGAATGTTGTGTTAGTTTCTGCTGTACCACAAAGTGATACAGCTATATGTGTACATATATCCCCTCCCTCTTGGACCTCCCTCCCCCCCATCCCACCCATCTAGGTTATCACAGAGCACCAAGCTGAGCTCCCTGTGCTATAGAGCAGATTCCCACTAGCTACTTATTTTACACATGGTAGGGTATGTCAATCCTAATCTCCCAGTTCGTCCTACCCTCCCCTTCCCCACCATGTCCACATGTCAGTTCTCTACATCTGCGTCTCTATTCCTGCCTTGCAAACAGGTTCATCTGTAGCATTTTTCTAGATTCCACATATATGCACTGATGTACGATATTTGTTTTTCTCTTTCTGACTTGCTTCACTCTGCATGACAGGCTCTAGGCCCATCCACATCTCTACAAATGACCCAATTTCCTTCCTTTTTATGGCTGAGTAATATTGCATTGTATATATGTACCATACCTTCTTTATCCATTCACCTGTTGTTGGACATTTAGGTTGTTTCCAACCTGGCTACTGTAAATAGTGCTGCAATGAACATTGTGGTACATGTGTCTTTTTGAATTATGGTTTTCTCAGGGTATATGCCCAGTAGTGGGATTGCTGGGTCATATGGTAATTACATTTTTAGTGTTTTAAGGAACCTCCATACTGTTAACAGTATTCAAATGTTTTTAAAGTAATGCCAGCTCTTGGAGGTTTGTATATGGTAATTTATACCAAATAAAATTGTAATATAGTTAATGCCAAATAAATTTATATCTCTAAAAATCAGGAGAGAGAATTTTCATTTTAGAACAAGACTCAATTTTTACAATAGGGACAATGACTCACCTACAAGGACACTGGCCAATCAAAACTAAGGCACTAATATTTTCTTAAAACTGTTATGAAGTTTCTATGCAAGGGCATAGGCAGAAGAGCCTTTGGTAAACCTGGAAAGGATGCTTGGTTAAGCTTACCCGGTGATGTTTTTCATGGTGTCAACACTTGATGTTATAGCATTTAGTTACAGTTTTAAAGTGAACAGCGAGCTTTTAACATATTCCTTAAGAGATGTTCTTACAGATGATGGCTGATTTCAAGCTATCAACCGCCAGCTCACAAAATTCCTGAAAACTTCACAATCTGCTCTTGCAAACTGTTAAGAGCTGGTTCTAGGTACACTACTGTTAGGGCTACCAAAATATTAACAAATCATATTTCTTTCTTTTCTTCTTTTTTGGAAATAGAATGAAAGTTTCCCAGGAACAAATACATGCCATATTAGTTGGGTAGTCTTCCTTGTTTCCAGAATAGTAGTGGACAAAGCGCTCTTGCCCATAGAATTACTGAACAGCATTTTAAACTTTTGGGAGGCTAAGAAATTTTAAAATTACTTATTCAAAATGAGTGATAAATGTGAAGTTCATGGTTGTAACAATGTACAAAACATTTCAGAGCAAAAGAAAGAATCTAGTTTCACTCTCTCATTTTACAGATGTAAAAACTGAGCAATTTGCTCAAGTTAGGCATCAAAATAATTGCTCCCACAGGGTCTAGACTGGCAGCTCCACAGAAGCTCTTCCTGCCACATAATATTAAGAAAAATGCATAATTCAAGGAGTAGGTTTTATTTTGTTAATAAATTCACATTTTGCCAACATTTTAGTTTTTTTCAGGCTTAGATAAAAAAATAAAGTATTCTTTTTACATATCTGTAGGATTGTAATTATTAGCATGATTAAAGGCATTGTGCATGTATTTCATCAAGGTATTGTTTCTTTGTGTGAATTGGAATAGAACAAAAAAGAAGATGTAAACATTTAGTACATGGAAGTTGCCACAGAGTTACTCTGATTCCTTCCTTGCTACCTTTCTAGATTACCTTTTTAATTGACGCTGGGATGCTGATGATTTTTCTCTAAAATATCCGAGCACAATTTATAAATTTTCCCTAGTAATGTCATTGAGAGAACTGGAGCTCAACTTGCATTAGTTCATTTGTGTATTCAGTCTAGCATCAGTTGAATCCCCACTCAGTGCAAGTGCTTTGGGGTGGAGCAAAGACAAAGAGGCACAGGTTCTGCACTGCCCCGGACTGTGGTTACGGTGACACATTGTGACTGTTCAAGTGCCACAGGAGTACAGGAGAGGGGAAAAGCACTTCCAGCTGTCAGGGTCTGCATGACATCAACCCAGATTTCTCTCATGAAATTTAACTTCATTTTCCTCTTACCATAATAAGAGAGAAATACATGTCCCACTAAGTTTTAAAAGAATGACAATGAGTGTTCGCCAAACATATCTATCGACATCAGTGAGGCAGAAGAACTAGTGTCCTAAGTAGAATGCATATATATCAGTAGTTACCAGGTACAGAGGAGACTATGTAAAAAACTCAAAGCGTTTTTAAAAAAACTAGTAATGTTCAATAAATGACTTATGGAAACTTTTCTGGCTATTGAATCCTTAATTTAGGAAAAGACATGGCATATATTCATCTGCTTTAACTGCTCTGTTATCTTCCCTAATCAAAATGTAATAAGTAACTCATTACTTAAATTGTATACACGCACACATACACGCACTGTTTTTGATTGTGGTAAAGCATGAAGTTTCTTTATAGGTTTACCTAAAAGGCTTAAACTTAAACTTTAAGAATGTGACTTAAACTTTAAGAATGGACTAAATATAACACTCAAATTCTAAAACCAGCTTTGGCATTTTGTCAAAGCCTAAAGAGGCAGTTTTAGAAATTATTTACCTAAACGACAGGTGTTAATTAAATCACAGTTCAAAATGTCATAATTTAGATCTTACTAGTCATATTATTTATGTTTATCCCTTTATTCTAACAGTCTAATATACCCCATGAAGTATGGCCTTCTAAGGAACCAAAAAGAGTAGTTTTGTCTGCTATAAATACCACCAATTTTTTTTTTTCTGGAAATTCTAAAGGTCAAATTATAACCAGGTAATAGAAATGTGCAAGAATATGTTATGGTCACTCTATGATTTCAGCTAATGCTCCTGAATGATTTTTCATAAGCTATTAGGGAGAGGGAGAGAAAGAAATATATTGAGACAGAGCTTGAGAACTTTAAGTAAAAATGCCAAGTATGTCAACCTGCATCCTCAGTGTCAGAGGTACACGTTTATGAAGTCTGTTTATCTCAGTCGAAAATACTAGCCTTTTGACTAGTAGCTAACATTTTGGTTTCCTAAGACCAAAACAGGTTTTAGCCACAGCAGTTTTCCTTTGGTATTTGATTTTGTTCCTTCTCCCGCCTCTCTGACAATAATTTATTATGAATTCAAGTCACATCGGCAGCATCTGTGAAACAATTACTGCATCTAGGACTGACTCTGCAGTCTAATCCATCATAATTATGACAGGCCTCTTTGAAGATGCTATGATGCATGACTTAAAAATAGCACATTAGTGTGCAAGTGGATCAGCATCTCATTTCACCAATACGCATGTAGGGTTATAATTTAGCTCAACACCATTTGACTCTGTTTGAATCACTTGAGAATGGTGGCTGCATCTCTCACCGCATAAGCTGTAGACGATGCTCAGAATTTGTGAAGCGGGCTTTTACTTTTTGGTTTATTGATTTTGTTGGTGGTGTACTAGGAGAAAAAAAAATACACATCATTTAAATCTCATGTCAGCTTTTTCCAAGGAGACAAAAGAGTCAATTTATAGATCTGTATAGCTGCCATAAGGCAATAATTGTTTTATAAAAAATCTTTGACTTCATGTTCTAATACTGAAAGTATATAAAATACTCTGCCATCATCAGATGAGTCCTGTTTACTGATACATGCACACTGTTGGGGATAAATTCTTAAGACTAGTTACTTGCGAGGACTGTATCTACTAAAGTACAGGTGTCTCAACGTCAACCTTAGGAGATTACTATATATGTCTCTATCACCTCCATGACAGACTTTGCCCCTACTGTAATTCTGGTGTTAGGAATTAATTAGTTCCTGACATGGAAAACACTGAGTAAAGATGATATATTTGACTACACTTCCTGCGTAGATGGCACTATTTTCCAAAACTATTATAGATTCTTCCTACCAAAATGGGAGATAATTTGTGTCAACTACACATTTATTTCAAGATATGTGTAGGACAACGGGCCTGTTTTGTCTATGGAATGTCCCTGTGGGTAGTGCTCTAAAATCCTGACAAATTTCAATACTTATCTTCTGCATCTGTCAAATTCCCTCCACTTAGTTTGACTTTCTTTCTTAATATATAATATTAGTATGGTTAAGTCCCACTCTGGAAGTAAGCAAAGTGTTTTTTATAGGGCATAACTTATGAAGTTCAAAATTATTTAATTTAATATTAACATTAGTTTAATATTAGAGCTAAAATTTTTAAGGAAAACAATCTATCCAAAACATATTTTCAACAGCTAACTTTATGTATCCAAACTACATGTTAAGCATGGAACATAATGCATTATGTATGCATTAAATATGGAGACTATAAGGTGAATTAATACTTTTACTGCAAAACTGACTTTTCTATTTCTCATCTTGTAAGAGCTTTCAATTTTATTATTAAGAAATCTCTTAAGATGTACTTATCTTGGAAGAAAAAAAAAAACCAGTGAACACACAAGCCTGTCAAAATCTCAAAGAAAGTTCCTGCATTTCCAGAAGTTCATTAATAAGTAGCTACACACACGACAAGCACTTGCTTTGCTCCTGCTGTGTGTTGCACATGGTTATAGGAGAGACCTTGTCCGGTTTTTCATAATCCTCAGTAGAAACTATATAATTCCAATGCTTGAAGTTTTAAAATTTGTTTCTTATCTTAAAATAACAGTATAGACACAATTTAATAACAAATAGATTATTTAAGGGAGGAAAGTCAGGAGAAATGTCACTGAAGATTAGAGAGGAGGCGTACAGACAGAAGTCTGCATGTAAGATGTGGACAACTGACAGTTTAGAAATAAATCTGCTTGCAGTTTGCAACTCTAGTCAACTAGTTTCCCAGCTGGTAAGATGGGCACGCTCTTTTGTAAGTTTTCAATTATCCACGTATCTGTTAATCCTGGGATTGTTTCTAGAACTGGGCTTATTCCTGGTCTCTAACTCTCACCAAACTAATATGTGCTGAGGGAAAAGATCATCAAACATAATCATAAATATCATTTGTCACAAGCGTTATTTGTTTCTCATAAATTATAAAAGTTATTCACACTTTTCAGTTTCAGTCCACTCATAATTAGAATGGCTAATTGTGAGCTGGTTACTCTTACTAGGACACTAGTGTACTCTTATTAGAATACACTCTATACAATGCTTGACATTTTCAATTAAAAAAATGTATTACAGGGCTTCCCTGGTGGCTCAGTGGTTAAGAATCCACCTGCCAATGCAGAGAACACGGGTTCAAGCCCTGGTTGGGGAAGATCCCACATGCCACGGAGCAACTAAGCCCGTGCGCCACAACTACTGAGATTGTGCTCTAGAGTCCGTGAGCCACAACTACCGAAGCCCGCGTGCCTAGAGCCCGTGCTCCGCAACAAGAGAAGCCACCGCAATGAGAAGCCCACGCACCGCAACAAAGAGTAGTCCCCGCTCGCGGCAACTAGAGAAAGCCTGCGCGCAGCAACGAAGACCCAACGCAGACAAAAATAAATAAATAAAATTTAAAAATAAAATAAAGTAAAATAAAATAGAAAAAAAAATGTATTACAGAAACTGTAGTTGTTTGTGTTTGATCCTGCTGGTATCCTATCTGAGAATCTGTCCAGTGGACAAGCATACCCCAGCACAAAGGGGCTGTAGGGTGGACTCTCTGTAGGCAAAGCTGAAGTGGGTGTGGTGATAAAAGACACAAAGAGAAGACAGACTTCCTGGTCAGGGAGCAGTGCAGCAAGAGCCCCTACAGGCCCCTTTGAAGAACCCATGTGTGCCAAGAGAGAGCCAGTACTTGGATGCCTGCCCCCATAGAGGGCATCCAATGGCTAGTCAATGTCAACCACCAAGGTAGCAACATTCAAAGTCCTGCAGCCTTGTTCAGGTGAATAAGGAACCTTAAGCTTTTTTCATCCTTCCTCCTAGTGGCTGGTGTTTAAAAGAGAGGGGGCAGGGGCAGAGATATTCAGAGTGAGACTCTCCAAGTGTTGGAGCCAGAGGTTAAGACTGTGTTGGGGGAAGAAGAGTACTGAATCAGGCTTCACTGGAGACTTTGAAGATGAATAGGGCTGAGTTTCAAAGACTAGAATAAAACTGTTCTAATTACCAGAAAATGCTGTAAAAAGTACAGAGTCTAGTCAAGAAGACACCATAGGGATAGTAGGGAGGGAAGGACAATATCTTAGTATGTTTGGGTAAATTACAGGGAAAAATGCTTTCATTTTTATACCCTGGAGTATGACTTTTCCAATAAAACTGTCACATAAATCCAACAAAACAATTTCTAGTAATATAAAAGAACTTTATGTAATTTCTGACAGGGTTCATAATCATGCAATGTTTTTATATAATGACAGAGGCAGAGGCATAAAAATAAAATATCGATTCTTTCATTTTTCTTTCATTCAAATGTATTCATTCTTTGATTCAACAAATAGTTATTGAACGTATCCTATGCCTATGTGCTAGGCACTGTTGTAGACAATAGCAGTACACCACTGAGCAAAAGAAACAAACAGCCCTGCCCTCTTGGATCTGATATTCTACTGGGGAGAGAAACAATAATAAGGAATAAACTGTATGGTACAGTAAGAAGATGTTGAGTGCTAAAGGAAAAATAAAGAAATAATAGGGCAGGGGATGGAGGCATCAGGAGTACCAGGGAGGGTCTGCAGTTTGCTGTATTAAATACTACAGTCAGAGCAAGTCTCATTGAGACAGTGAGATCTGAACATAGTCTTGGAGCCAAATTATATAAGAAACATCCAATTCACCAATATGATCTTAACTAATCATTGTGTGAAACTGTATTATTGGATACACTAGCTCGTGTCTTGAGCCCTAAAATCAAGAATGGAAAAAGAAACAAAACTACCAAGATGTAGAAGATAACTATATTAGAGTCACCTAAGTTGTCACAACCCCAGGGGACTTTAAAGTATTATTGTGAAACGAATTAATAACATACCTAACATTTATAGAAAAACTTCATACTAGGGATCTTTGCAACACAGGCATTTTGGCATTTGTGCACTGTGTTGTATTCATGAAATCTGCTCCTTCTCAAAGGTGTTTTGTTCCCTAACAGTGCCTCAGAAGGCATGCCATCTGTGTTTCTGAGAAGTTTTATACAACTTTGAACAGCTCCATCCTCATAGCAATCTAGTCCTAATCTGCTACAGTTACTATGACAACCTAGTCATTTATTTTCTTTCTATTTTGAAACAATCAGTGATTATTTTGGTTCAGTTAACTTGTAGGGGGTTACAAAGTTATACTTGAGGGTAAAATGAATATTCTATGAAAAGATTAATACTGGAGATGCTATTAAACCCATTATCCATCAATGGGCTATCGATTTAAGATACTTCAATAGTCCTAAAGAAAACCGCCAACATTATTTCATAATATAAGTAAAATAATTTTTGTCCATCCAGGAAAAAAAAGTAAAAGAGATTTTCTAGTGGGTAAAGCATTTGGAAAATGAGAAACATCAACTATTTGATGTTATTTTAAAAGATTATATTTTAAAAGATTATATAACCATGTGTTCACCAGAAACATGTTCCCATATGTTAAGAAGGTTACTCTCATCTTCTTTGATCTTCTGTGTTCTGTTAGAAGATCTGATGAACACTTTATATTGCCCAAAATTATAGTGTACATTTTAACTGGTATCAGAATAGAAATAAAAAGACTATAAATGTTTTTCCTCAAAAAGGTTCTTACTTCTGGAAACACAATCTAAGGGATCCAAAAGTAGTATTAAATATATTCTCTATCATTAAGAATTTTTAATTACTAAATTGGCTGGAGAAGACCTACACATACAAGACCAGCTATTCAGATCTAGTCCTGGATATAGATTTTTGAGCAAGTCACAACCTCTGTGTATTACAATTAAAGAAAAAACAAAAACAAAACCAAAAACAACCTCAATTATAATCTGAGGAAAACGAACATGATTATGTCTAAGATCTTTCTGAGTGCTAAAATGATACGATTCTCTAAAATTGGCAGTGATAAATATCTACTGGGGTCTCACTGAAATAAGTCATCACAAAGACTACTCTTGGCCTGGAAAGTATACTTTTCACCTCATTTTACCAATAAGTAAGTAGAAGCTAAGAGCAAAGAAGCCTGGCATAGCTAACACAGGGCAGATGTAGGTATGAAACACAGACCTGTCAACCTCTGAGCCAAAGTGTGGCTAGATGGGGGTGGTAGTCCAGGGCAGAGAAGCAGGTTTAGCATGCTTATGGTTATATAAGCACTCCATATACTGGGAAGAGAAAGTCTGGATTGGCCAATATGAGTACAGTCACTAGGCGAGCAAATTCTTCTACAGGTGATGATGGCTAAGCTTTCTTCATTGAGGTCTAGATAAAAAAATATTCCTTAAACTCTCCAAGTCCAAGAAACACTGGGCACCTTGAATGCAAATATCAATACTTTGGACAACGCACGTAAATCATATTTTGATCACTAGAAATGTGAATTTCTGATTATGAATTGAGAAGTACATAAATTTGTTTAAACATCAACCTCATGTGCATTTGATTAAAACAAATCACTTTCCCTCAATCCAATCAACTCTGAGAGAAAGATAAAATTGGGTTTCTGGATTTTCAAATTAAGGAGCAGAATCTGGGCAGTGGTGTCCATCCCAAAATGATACCTTCTTCACATCTCTATCAAGTCTCTTTATAAGTGCATTGCTAAATACGCTAGAGATTAGTCTGTACATATAGGTGGAAGAACACAAATAAACAACCACATTATAGCAACCAGGTCACATCATATGTGATATATAAAGCACTAGTTCTATTGGCTATTAATATGTATTTTTTTAAAAGGAAAGACCAGGCTGAGAGAGAATAAGTAAGGAAAACTGGGTTACAAATAAATAAATTTCAAACTTTAATGAAAGCCCTCAAAGCCTTTAATATGATTCTGGGATCCCTAAAAAGGTAATGTGTGTGTATGGCATTTCCCAGACATACCTTGAGTACAGAATCACAGTTTACAGAGTAACCTGCGAAACCAACATCCCATGGAATAGCACACACTGGAAAACCCTAATTCAGATATATATGATGATTTTATGCAGTTTTAATATGTACATGGATCTTGAGGCATTGATGAGAACTTGTGGTCTAGCAGAATATAAATTCATATCCACAACTTAGGTGTAAAGAGCTCTGTGTCCATCTCTGAAAGCCAAAGACATGCACATATGCAAGTCTTGCTTTAACTTCAAATTAAACATGTAAAAACTATTTTCCCTGTCTAATTTCTTCCAATAACATTACTATTCTAATATTTAAACTCTTCCTTAGAAAGGGCTCTTGGCTTTAGCTCAAAATCTCTTCTATCCTGATGAAAATATTCAGAAATGGCTACAAAATCTCAAAACAAAATGTTTTGAAACAGTGACTCAAAACTCTGTAACTAATGGCAACAAATCTTTCTTTGTAATTTTAAGACTAGCAGTCATTTAATTAATGCCCAAAGTGATTTACATCATACATACATATTTTAAGAGATGAATACTTGGTTTTAAGATTAAATCTTATAAACATAGCCTCTGTGATGTCTGTGCTCCCCCACCTGCCACATCAAGAAAGCCACTCCTAATTGTTCATCACATAAAAATGTAGTGGAAGCATGCAGACTGACATAAAGTAAGTTTTTATGTACTAAGTTTAAAGAATAGAAATAAAATCAGATTAGAGTTGAGAAACTACAGTAATATAAAGAATCCAATTAAGGGTAATATTGAATAAAATAGGAATAGGAAACTTAGGTTTTCATATTATCTTCTAAACATCAAAAATGCCAATATGCTCATATATTAAAGAGAAATAATTCTCCTATCAAAGATTTCTTCAGCCTTGAAATGAACAATTAAACTTTTGATAACATGACCACAAAACTCCTGTTTCTTTCTAAATGCTTCCAAATATGCTGTGTATTAGACAGAGTACAGTCTTTAGCACTAGTGTTGAATACAGTATAAAACAATCTTGAAGCATAATTTTAAAAATAAAATAAAGACAAACAGGAAAATTCAGATTCCTGGCAGAAATTTTACTTATATTAAACTATCCTACTTTGCTCTAATACTCAGAAATTGCTAATTGTTTTGTGTGTGAGCTAAATAGACCATTTAAGTTATGTCTATAAAGTTAAGAGAAAGGCTGCTCTCAGGGTGTAATGTAGCATTGCACTGATGTAAATCTTCATAGGGCATGTGGGAAAGATAAGAAGAAAAAAAAATTAAAAAAAAAAAAAAAGGATTGTAAACTCACTAAATCTAAACATTGAGAAAAACTAAAAATATACTTCCACTATGTCTGTATCAAAAATGCTATTTGAATTCAAAATAAGACCTAATTACCTACAAAGTAATTTCCATACAACCAGAGCATTATTTAGGGGATATCACAAATTCACATGTCACACCAAAGGATGCATTAAAGGTTGATTTGGCTAATGATGTGCACAATAAACACAGTTATATCTGTTATCATGACTATAACTAAATCTGCTAAAAGATGAATTAGCTTTTTGTTTGAAAATAATTTCAAATTAATAGATCAGTGAATAATCCAAGTTCACGGCATTTTCATAGGAAAAAAATAGAATTTTCTAGAGAAAAAATCTAATAGAAAATATCATACATTTTCTGCCTTAGCTTGTATCAAATTGTTATGTTTATACTTCAATTATATTTGAATATGGTATATGCAATATAAATCTGAAGCAACGTACATTTAAAATGTCACCAACCCTCTAAAAGTTGTAGCTTTTCCTTGTTCCCTTTCCATCTTTCAGTGGGAATAAGCACTCTGACTTTGTCATCTTATAAACATGGTACCATAAGATAAGTCTCCAGTTAAAATACACACTGAATTAGGATGAAGAAAAAGAACTTCTCAGATTAATTTATAAAGGTTACAGAATTGTAGTAACCAGAAGTACCAACATTTCCGTGAGAATTATAGAGAAATAAACACATTTGAAACATCCATTTGTTTTAGTCTTTGGTTTTAAAAATACTGATTTCCACTCTACTTGTCCTCTTTCATCTCCCCCAGAAACTCTAACCAAACTCCAAGTCCACTAATTCTTATATTCAAAGTGTACAAATGTTTTACACAGTCTTCTAAACCCATGGTTAGCAATAAGATCATAAAATACTCTGAAGCAAAATTAATTTTATTTGAGGGGAGAACAATGAGTAGAAAGAAACAATGGTTAGGCTCCTAATGGGAAAATTACTTTAGTCACATATGGAGAAAACAGAACTCTGAATTGTCAAACTTCTCTATTCAAAGGTATTGACTTATAGTTAAAATGTTCCTCAGGCCACCCATTTATGGCATTGCATAAAAATTCTACACCGTTCTGCTGAAAGAGGTTATGGGTTAGAATCCCAGAACTGAGTTGGCATTCTGGTCCCCTTTCAGTTTCTTACAATTCAAGGCAAACTCTTTCCCATGTTTAAATGTTCTCTTTGTGGCAAGAGGCAGCATGAAGAGATGGTGAAATCATTGCAGCCAAGAAAAAAAGAAAACTGGCTGATCTCATCTTAACTGCTGTTAATGCTTTGAGATGATGCTTAAAATGGCATTATTGAAGCAATGCTGGGAAAATGTTGTATTCCTTTCTGTTTCTTCATTCAGAATACTTTCAAAACTCTAAATCTTTCCTCAGAACCCACTCTGGCATTTCCACCTTTGGAAGACTGCCACAGAGTTACCAATCAAAGATGTTAAGTATCTCCAAGCTAATTTAAGCTTTAAATAATTGAAATTAAAATGTGCTGCATAAGAATTCAGGCTTTTTGGTAATAAATATAAGTCAAGAGTCACAAAGTTTAAAAAGCTCTTTCATTAATTTTCTTGAATATATATTTCATGATCTGGCAAGTGACCACAAGATGTTAGTATAGAGAGGAACTGAAATAACCCATTCAGTTTAAATGCTACTTACTTGAAGAATATTAGACTTTATTAAAAGGTCTCATGTGGCATTTTCTGTAAAAGTAAGCATTATATCTATATTACTATACATGACAAACTTTTATGGTATACTTTTTGGCACATACTTTCAAATCTGTAGTTCAACTCACCATTTATTGAGCCTGTGAGCTGAGTACGTGCTAGGTGCCATGAGAAACAAAATGATTGGTGATAGTGTTCTCAGGGAGCTTATACCTAATTTAGAGGTGGATCATAGAGTTATAAGAAGATACATGCAGGAATTCCCCAGCAGTCCAATGGTTAGGACTTGGCACTTTCACTGCCAGGGGCCTGGGTTCAATCCCTCGTCAGGGAACTAAGATCCTGCAAGCCACATGGCGTGGCCAAAAAATAAATAAATAAAAAAAGAAGATAAATGTCATCAGGTTCATATGAACATGGAACTATGGAACATAGATCAAAATGGAGATGATTTTCATAGAGGCCCTAAATAATTTTTAGGATTTCTTCAGTTGCAGTGAAAGAAGCGCATCCTAGGTGGAGGGAAATGCTTAAGAAAATTTCTAGAAAGAAGACTTGAAACAGAGGTCTTAAAATAACAAGAAATCTATTTGGTCAAGCAAAAGTACATGCAAAACCTTAAAATGAGAAGGGTATAGATGTGATAGTAATTAGGGTGTCATTTTGAGTAAGGCTACTTGTGATTATCACTACAAGCTTTGATGCATAATCACTCAACTTGATTAAAATTGGCTAAAAAATTTAGTATGCTTCTTCTGACTTTACTTCTTCTGAGTATACCTGAAGGGCTGAGACTCTCCCTGAATTCTACCTTTATAACCTTATGATAACCAAGTAAGTATACTGTCAAATTTCAGCATAGATAATGAATTCTAGTCTTAAAAATAGTCACTGTAGGCTATTTCATACTTCAGCTGTACATTTCCATCTCAGAAGAAAGGTTGAGAAGTTGAGTCAAGAATTAAGCTCAGACTTGATGCAGTTAAAAAGAAAACAGAGAAGCAGATGCATTTGCAAAATAAAACTTCCATGGAGTCTTTTGGTGGGGGAAGGGTGGGGTGGAGAATGAATGCATTTTTTTTAAATAATGGAAAGTTAAAAAATTGAGACTAATAACACGAATTCAATTTTCAATGTATTTAAGCTGAAAAGAACAGCACTAGAAAATATAGACAGACTTCACAACTTCAGTTTCCAAAATTTGTGGTATCTTAACTTTCATTTAGTGTGCACAAAGTGAATAATTTGACTCTAGCTTAAAATATAGGTATGCAAACTAAACTTAAAGCAGAAAGAAGGAAATAATAAAGATTAGAGCAGAAATAAATAGAGACTGGAAAACAATAGAAAAGATTTACAAAACTAAGAGTTGGTTCTTTGAAAAGATAAAGAAAATTGACACACTTTTAGCTAGACTAACCATGAAAAAAGAGAGAGGACTCAAATTTTAAAAAGAGGAGACATTACAACTGATACTGCAGAAATACAAAGGATCATAAGAGACTACTATGAACAACTATACACCAACAAACTTGGATACCCTAAAATAAATGTATAAATTCCTAGAAACATACAAACTACCAAGATTGAATCATGAAAGAATAGAACATCTGAACAGAACAATAATGAGTAAGGAGATTAAATCAATAATCAAAAACCTCCCAGGACAAGATGGCTTCACTGGTGTATTTTAATAAACATTTAAAGAAAAAGTAATGCCAATCCTTCTCTAACTTTTCCAGAGAATAGAAGAGAAGGGAACACTCCCAAATGAGGTTAGCATTACCCTGATACCAAAACCAGATAAGGGTACTACAAGAAAACTATAGGCCAATATCCCTAATGAATATAGATGCAAAAACTCTCAACAAAATACCAGCAAATTGAATTCACCAACACATTAAAAGAATCACACAGTATGATCAAGTGGATTCATCCCTGAAATGCAAGGACAATTCAACATACCCAAATCAATAAATGTGACACATCACATTAATAGGATGAAAGATAAAAATCATATTATCATCTCAATAGATGCAGAAATAGCATTTGACAAAATTCAACATTCATGATAAAAAAAAAAAAAGACTCTCAACAAACTAAGTATAGAGTGAATGTACCTCAACATAATAAAGACCATATATGACAAGCCCACAGCTAATATCACACTCAATGGTAAAAGGTTGAAAACTTTTTCTCTATGATCAGGAACAAAACAAGGGTGCCTACTCTCACCACCCTATTCAACATAGTACTGGAAGTCCTAGCCAGAAAAGTCAGGCAAGAAAAAGAAATAAAAGGCATCAGAATCAGAAAGAAAGAGGTAAAATTTCTCTATTGGCAGATAACATGATTTTGTATATAGAAAATCTTAAAGCCCTAATCAACAACTTCAGTGAAGCTGCAGGATACAAACTTAACATACAAAAACCAGTAGTGTTTCTACACACTAGCAATGAATTAGCTGAAAAGAAATAAAGAAAATGATTCCATTCACAATAGTATCAAAAACAATAAAATACTCAGGAATAAATTTAACCAAGGAGATGAACAATTGCTACACTGAAAACTACAAAATATTGATGAAAAAAAACAAAGAAGACACAAAAAAATGGAAATGTATTCCATGTTCATGGATTGGGAGAATTAAATATTGTTAAAATGCCCATACTCCCCGAAGTCATCTATAAATTCAATGCAATCTCTATTAAAATTCCAATGGCATTTTTTTCAGAAGAAAAAAAACATCTAAAATTTATACGGAACCGTAAAAGTCCCCAAATATCCGAAGCAATTCTGAGAAAAAAGAACAAAGTGGGAGGCATCCACAGCCTGATTTCAAGCAATATTATAAAGCTATAGTAATCCATGCCAGTATGGTACTGGCATTAAAAACAAACACATAGACCAATGGAACAGAATCAACAGCCCAGAAGTAAACTGATGCATATGTGGTCAACTAACATTTGACAAGGAAGCCAAGAATACTCAATGGAGAAAAGACAGTTTCTTCAATATATGGTGCTGGGAAACTGAATATTGACATGCAAAGGAATAAAACTAGATTCTTAACTTATACCATTCACAAAAATTAATTCAAAATGGATTAAAGACTTAATGTTTAAGACCTGAAACAATAAAACTCCTAGAAGAAAGCATAGGAAAAGAAGCTCCTTGACACAGGTCTTGCTAATGATTTTTTGGATATAACACCTAAAGCACAAGCAACAAAATAAAAAATAAACAAGTGGGTCTACATTAAACTGTTTCTGCACAGCAAAAGAAACAATCAACAAAATGTAAAGACAACATATGGAATGTGAAAAAAATATGTGCAAATCAAATATCTGAAACTAGGTTAACATCCAATGTATATAAAGAATTTATACAACTCAGTAGCAAAAACCTCAAATAATCCAATTTAAAAATGGACAAAGGACCTGAACAGACATTTTTCCAAAGAAGATATAGGAATGGCCAATGGGTACATCAAAGGTGCTCAATATCACTAATAATTAGGGAAATGCAAATTAAAACCACAATGAGATATCACCTCATGACTTTTAGAATAGCTATCATCAACAGGACAAGAGATAACAAATTCTGGTGAGGATGTGGAGAAAAGGGAACACTTGTACACTGTTCTTAGGTTGTAAGTTGGTGCAGCAACTATGGAAAACAGTATGGAGGATCCTCAAAAAATTAAAAATAGAACTACCATGTGATCCAGAAATTCCACTTCTGGGTTTATATCCAAAGAAAATAAAAGCACTAGGTTGAAGAAGAATCTGCACCCCCATGTTCATAGCAGCATTATTTACATTAGCCAAGACATGGAAATAACCTAAGTGTCCCTTAATGAATGAACAGACAAAGAAATGTGAGAATGTGAGAAATGTAAGGTAAAGAAATGTGTGTGTATGTGTGTGTGTGTGTGTGTATACACACACACACACACACACATACATATCTATATATGAATATTATTCGGCCATACAGAAGAAGGAAAGCCCACATGTGCAACAACATGGATGGACCTTGAGGGTATTATGCTAAATGACATAAGTCAGACAGAGAAAGACAAATACCATATGATCTCAATTATATGGAATCTTAAACAAACCAAGACAAGCCCTAACCCCTACTTACGGAGAATAGACTGGTGGTTGCCAGAGGCAGGGGTGGGGATGGCAAAATGGGTGAGGGTGGTCAAAAGGTACAAACTTACAGTTATAAAATAAGTAAGCCACAGGAATATAATGTACAGCATGGTGACTATAGTTAACAGTACTGCACTGTATGTTTGAAAGTCGCTAAGAGAATAGATCTTAAAAGTTCTCATCACAAGACAAAAATATTTTTAACTATATGAGGTGATGGATATTAACTGAACTAAGCGTGGTGATCATTTTGCAATAAATACATATATCAAATCATTATGTTGTGTACATTAAATTTATACAATGTTGTGTGCCAGTTATATCTCAAAACTGGAAAAATAAAAAACAAAATACAGAGGGGTGTGTGTGTGTGTGTATATAGACCTACAAATACATGCACACATACATAAACAATCCACTATAAAATTCTAAGTTGCCAATCTTTAGAAGTAATTGATTTTGAATACACAAGAAAAATAATTCAACACTTGAAACTATCATAAGCTTATTCATTTAATAGTGTTTTGTGATTAAATATAACCTTTGGAAAGTCTGCTGTTCCTCTCAATCTGAGAGGGGCTTAAAGTGAACTGTACAGGTCATTTTGCAAAACAGAACAGTAGGGAATAAAGAAGAGGTTCTCTTCATTATGAGTAAACTGGACTTGTTAACCCTCTGACAAGACAGAAACTGCATGGTTCAAACATTTAAATTTTCTCCTATTTGGGGGACAGAAAAAGTGCTAAAATGAGAATAGTTAATTTTTTCCTCAGCCTCAATTTCTCTTGAGGCTATAATGGGAATAATCAAAGTTAAGAGTATCTGTCTTCACTGCCACCTACTTGTTCACACCTTATTCCATCACTGGCATACTGCTATTTGCAGGGTAAATATGAGGTACCTGTAGAGAATCTCAATGACGTAAGTTGGAATAAAAAAGTAGGCTTTGCAGTCAGGTAGATCTACATTTAAATCTTCATTCTTCCACTTACTGTGTGATTCTGATGGAGCCTTTGTTTTTTAATCTAGTGACAACACTAACACTAAAAGGGTTACTAACTATTAAGTGAGATAGATATATGAAAGACTAATGGGATGACTTTCTGTTACCCACCAAGGCATGTATATTCTGCTTCTCTGTCTTTGTGCCTCCATTACCTCCTTCTTACAGAATTTCCCTACCTATCTGCCAAGGTTCAATAAAAATTCACTTCCTCCATACAGCTTTTCCTGTTCCCTTCCAGCCAGAAGAGCTGCCCTTTTCTGAATTCTCTTTTCCTGAGACCTGTATTAGGATACTCTCACTTCAGTGACATCTTGCCTTATTTACTGTCTATCTCTCATTGTTCCTCCTCACTGTCCTATCAAGCTCTTCTTCCTCTGCTTATTGCTTAAATGCTGGTGTCCTTGGAATTCTAGTCTAGAACTTCTTCAACATTCATTCATATATTTATTCATTCTATTTAACAGGCAGTTATATTCAAGGTATTGCTCTGCGTTCTAGGGATGTAGGGATGAACAAGATAGTCTAGATTCTTCATTAGTGAAGTTTATTTAGACAAGTAAACAAAACAATTGCAGATCGCTAAATACTAGGAAGGAAATAAATCTGAATGATGGGATAGAGAGGGATTAAAATGGAACTATTTAATAGAGAAGTTAGGGAAAGACTCTGAGTTGCTGACATCTATCTGAGCTGAATGAAAAAGCCAGTGGTAGGAAAAGTTGGGGGAAGAATGTTCCAGTCAGAAGGAACAAAGTACAAAAGCACTGAAGCATAAATGAGCTTGGCTTATCTGAGGAACAGAGAATCTGGTCTGGTTGGTTCTAAGTAAGCAAGAGAGAGAGAGAGAGGGAGGGAGGGAGGGAAGGAGAGAGGTGGGGGAGGGAGGGAAGGAGAGAGGTGGGGGAGGGAGGGAGAGGGGGGAGAGAGAGAGAGAGAGAGAGAGAGAGAGAGAGAGAGAGAGAGAGAGGAGAGAGAGAGAGGTTTTAAGATGAGGTTAGAGGTATGTAAAGGCCAGGTAGGGGTGAGGCACTTAGATTACTATTTAAATCCAATGGGAAGCCATCTGAGCATTATATGAAGAATGGTTGCATACTTTGATTTGGACTCTTAAAAGATCACTCTGGTAGTTTGTGGAGAATGAATTGAAGGCATTAACAGTAGATGCATCAAGCTGGGAGAATGCAGTAATCCGAGAGATAGGATATGGTATCCTGGACTAGGGTGACAGCAGTGGAAATACAGAGAAGTGAATGGATTCGGGATGCATTTTGGAGGCAGAAATGAAACTACCTGGTGATGGATTAGATGTGAGGGAATGAATAAAAGGGAAGAAGAAACCAGGATATGCCTAGAGTGTTATTCTGAGCCACAAGGTTGGTGATGGTGCCATTTGCTGAGACAGGGGTGAATGGGAGGAACAAGACTGTTGGGAAAATTATGAGTTCGGTCTTGAACAAGCTAAGTTTGAAATGCATATTGTCATTCAAACGGGTATACTAGGCAGGCAGTTAGGTATAAAAGTCAAGAATGGGCTTCCCTGGTGGCGCAGTGGTTGAGAATCTGCCTGCTAATGCAGGGGACACGGGTTCGGGCCCTGGTCTGGGAAGATCCCACATGCCGCAGAGCGGCTGGGCCCGTGAGCCACAATTACTGAGCCTGCGCGTCTGGAGCCTGTGCTCCGCAACAAGAGAGGCCGTGACAGTGAGAGGCCCGCGCACCGTGATGAAGAGTGGCCCCCGCTTGCCGCAACTAGAGAAAGCCCTAGCACAGAAACGAAGACCCAACATAGCAATCAATCAATCAATCAATCAAAAAAAAAATAAATCTTTAAAAAAAAAAAAAAAGTCAAGAACTAAGTAAGAGGTCTCAGCTGGAGTTAACTCTGAGCTGTGTCAGCCTATCAGTGGTATTTAAAGCCATAGGACTCCATGAGATTATCTTGAGAGTACAGTTAGAGAAGGCGGCCTAAGATGGGGGCCGAGAAATCTTTAGAATTTAGAGATCCCAACGAGAAAGAAAAGACAGCAAGATGACCCAAGAGATGGCCAGAAAGATAGTGACACAACCATTTCCTGAGTGACCTATTTAACTCCCATTCTCTCAAGTTGCAGATCGATCTCAGATCTCTATTTCTAGTCCTCAGCAGAGTTGCTAATTTAAATTTGCAATTGTCTCCTAGTCATCTACATACTCCAAACCGAATTCATTGTCATTTGCTCCAAATTTGTCCTCTCTTTTATGTATTCCCTATCAGAATGAGTGGTAATATCATCTACCCAGTTATTTAAGAAGAAACCGTGATGTTCAATTCTTTCTTTCCTTTTACAAACATCCCAACAAATACCAAGTATTATTGTCTCTACCTTCTCATTGTCCCTGGAATCCATAAATTATCCACAACCTCATTCTTAATATCATGGTTCTTACTGTCACCATCTCATTCCTGGATTACTACAACAGGCCATTAAATGGCCTTCTTGCCTCTGGTCTTCGCCTTTTGCCTATTCTCTACACTAAAGCCCAATGCTGAACACCATTGCTTCTCCACTTACTCCCATCCTTCAGTAGATCCTCTTAGCCTTGATACTCCTTAATCCCCTTAATATGACCCTAAAGCTATCAGGATCTGGCTGTGACCTCTCTCTAAACTTTTCTCTCATGGCCATTTGCCCCAGCCTCTTATTGATGTATTTATAATTTATACTTCCTTTAACCCAGCAGCTTCTCTCTGGCCCCTGTGCCTTTGCACATGTGGTCTTGTCCTTCTCACTCTAACAAATCTTCCCCATCTCCTTTTTCTTCACCCTTCCCATTCTGAACAAATTAATTCTCATTTATTCCATTTAGATATTAGTGTAGACAGTACTTCCTCTAGGAAACTAAATGACTTTCTAAGGGAGTGTTAGATGCTCTCCAGGATGTTCCAAGGACACCTTGTATTTCTCCTCATCATAGCACTTAACACACTATGTATCTGCCTATTTCCTTCTCTGCATTCTCCACCAGGCTTAAGCTTCATGCAGAGAAGAAGCTGTCTACTGGTTTCATAGTCATAATCATAATACTTAACCCAATATCTGGCAGAAAGTAGGCACTCAATATTTGTTGAATGAATGATTGTGTATACATATTCTCTCTCTTACTGTTTTATAGGAATCTTAATATTTTCATTTAGCAATTAGTCCTTTTAACACAGAAATTTATTTTAGTGACTAAATGCATTAAAAACTAGAACACACAGTACTCTATAAAGAGAAAAAGTACTGTCAGGTGTAGATAAGATACTACCTGAAAAAAAAAAAACACCTAGTTATTGAATTAGCAATTGAGGAAAAATAAGTTTAAAATCTCTTCCCCTACATGTTTATTTTCAACCCAGGTCCCAACACACACACACACACACACACACATCCTCAAAAAAACTACTTTGACTACAATATAAATTGTTTAGCTTTTAGCACATTAGATAAAAGTGCAAGGGCCTCAGTAGGGGTTTGGAGTCCTAAATTCCCTTGGTGACTCCTCTGGTTATCACTAACAAGGTTTGCCCTTCTTTGACTCAGTTATTTTGGACTCCCTAGGGGCAAATTCCATGTCTTATCTACGTTCCCTCCCAACCTGAAAGCCTAGCACAGGTATGCAGAAGGCACTCAAAAACTGCGTGTTCACTGAATGAAAATAGAAGAGATATGATTATTCTTGATAGGCTCCACTATAAACAAACCAACCAACCAAATTGAAATATCAGTAAAATATCTATAACTAAATATTTCATGCCACATGGGGAAAATATTAGCATTTTGGTGTTCCCAGATAATTGGAAATAAACTCTTTAGTTTTCTGCATCTGTTTAAAATAGTAATTTTATAGCTACACATTGAAGATTTCTCAATTTTCTTAAAGACATCTTTTATCAATAAAATATCTTCACTGTGGAAGAGTAAAATCACGTATTTAATTCCATTAAGAAATGCAAAAACATATGTGAGACATCTGCTGTCAGATTTCTATTCTGTTCCCATTGTGACAAACCAACCTGGCATGTATTCTATTTTAGTTAAAAGAAAGTTCAGTCATGAACCTGTATCAAAGGGCACAAAGGATTTAGACCTCTAAGTTGAAAAGTCAATTCAGCTGACTATTTAATGTAAAGATCAAAAGGCAATGAGTTCTGTGTCCAGGATCATTCAGAGCATCTCAGGGTAAGGACAGATATTTCAAATTTCCTCCGAGATAAGGCTGAAGGCTTGTTTTGATTCAGAAACCTCTATTACACTTGACTCATCCTAGAGCAAATTCAAACTTCAAATACTGCTACTCAGATTAATTTGGAGTTATATTGGTACAAACAATCACCCTTGTGGGATAACACATACTTGGAATGAATGCCAAAGGTGAATGCATAAACAATATTCACACAGACATTCATCCCAGTGTATTCAGTTCTGCTGAAAGTGGCCTCCGCCCCAACATATACACCATGCATCAGGCATCTATTTGTATTTCTGCTGTGCAAGTTGTAACGTATTAAATACCAAACTTAATTAAACTGGCATGCATTTTAATTGTTTTCCAGTAGATGTTGAAATTTAATAGCTTTGTCCTTATTCTATTTCACCTAGAACACTTATCACTATTTGAATTTGAGATTACATTTGCTGACAGTTCAGTTCTTTGGTGGAAGGAGACTGGTTTTAATTGGTACCAAGTTTCCTGCTGTTTCCTCTTCCTTATGACAGGTCACTATGTCAAAAAAACAGGAAGACACCAAAGAATAGAATTAATGCTAAATTAATCCCAAACACTGAGATTAATTGGAAACACTATCTACTCACCATTGTGCCTTTACACACTCCTGTTTTACTTTTCTTCATCTTATAAGCTAGTAAACAAAGTTGGGCTTGCTCAGCAACTTTTCTATGATTGGAAAAGATGCAAGAAATATGAAAGGGTTAAGTGGTTAAATAAAGATGCCCTAATTAGCTTTTTAAAATTGCTGCACATAAAAATAAATCAAGTCTCTCTGTATCCCTTATACTTAATGGCAAGAAAAATAATTAGATGATAAAAATAAATGAGAAAACCAGAGTTTCCCAATTTGGGAAGTTGATTCCTCAGAGGACTCAAAATGTAATTCAGAGGAAAATGCTGGAGAGTCCTGCTCAATGCTGGCCAGTTGGATTGTTCACAAATTGAACGATTTGTTTAATTTTTGCTGAAAATTGTTCTACCAGTTCCCACCAAACCAAAAAAGCATAGGAAAATATTCTGATACATTAGAAGGAGGAGCTTTACTCATTCTGCTAATGCCTAACAACATAACGAAGGTTGCCTTCCACAGCAGAAAAAAAAAAAAAAAAAGCTGGGCTCTTTCACCCTCAGAAACCATAGACATGCAGAATTGCTATCTTGACCAGTCACTTCAGTTCCCTCTTATGTTCCCTTTATACAGACACTGAAACTGAAGTCATGGCCAAAACAAACTGAATGTGCTCTCCACTTGTCTTTTAAAACTCCCTCCTCTTTCTTCTTCAGCATACCAAAGAACTATGCAATACAGGATCTTGTTTAAAATCTGTTGCTTATTCTGGATACACTTCAAATGGTAGCAAATCCAGTTTTCTGCACTCCAGTTTCAGCTCTTCACTCTCCTTTTAGGTAGTAAAACTAGAAACTCGTAAGATGGTAAATTTTTGCCTTAATTTTCTTATGTATTTAAGAAAATTAGTTCCAACATTAGTTCCTAAGCACTGAGATCCTATTGAGGATCTTAAGAAAGCAACTTGGTCCCCTCTTTCTAGCAAAATTTATGGAAAACTTCTAGTGAGCTTATAGATTCTCATAAGCGAATGCTTAGGATCCTTATCAGTTAGAGTATAGCTCTTTGGTTTCATCTGAAGAGTTCAACTTGAATTAGAAATGTTAAAAAAAAAAAATACTCCAAAAAATTTGGCTTATTTTTATCCTTGTGAGACTGGCTGATAATTTATTCTCTCTTCTTGAAAGCTTGCTTTCTATTTTGAATTTCCTTGAAAGCAGCATCCAATATTAAATTCATTTAAGGAACTAATTTTCATCATGTTCACGAACAAATTAGGCTGGAGGACTTGTAGAAATGGTAACATAAGAGCAGATATCCAAGCCCTCTTCCCATTAAATGACTGAAATAATTTTTTTTTAATTTGGAAAATATCCTATATGAGCACTAAAGTCACTAGGGAATAGTGACAGCTGAGAGGCAGAAGGTTTGAGGAATTTCTGGCTAAAATGCAGACAAATCCACATTAAAGGACATCTCTAAGAGTCTAATCACAGCCCCTCTTCCTAAGCCAGCTGTGGAATGTACAAAACCCCAGCCAACTGCCCTAATGCCCCTTCCTTGGAGGCATGGGTTGTGGTAGTCAGGGCTAACAGGAGACAGGGAGACTTTGCAATGGAAGCCCTCCATCCCTGTACCATAGCTGAGAAGGACCTGGAAACACAAACAGAAACCCAGCAGTGCTGTGGTATCTCTCCCAGTTACGTACTCAAGTGGCCGGCTCACACTGTTATAGGGAAGTTTCTTTTCAAACAAAGTTTCCCCCCTAATATATAGCAGGAAGAGCTAAAGGTGAGGGAGGCTTTGGAGAAACAGGTATGTCTTCTTTAAACATAAAGCAGCCAAAGACAGCAGTGTTGAGGAAAGGAAATACATACAAACTCACCAGACAGAGACCACCTATGGGAGGCAGGACTCTTCTCTAACCCAGCCTCTCACTTAGAGTGGGCTTACCCTGGCAAGAGTGTTCAATTTCCTAAACTGGTAGGGTTTACTGGAGGAGGAAGGCCCCAAAGGGACAGAGCTCTTCTCCAAGTTGGCTGAAGTTGCAAAAAAGAAAATCAGACAAACTCAAATTATGAACCTGGACTAGTGGCCATGACAAATGAAAGACAGATACAAAGGGGAGTAGGAGGGAGGGAGCTGATCTCTTAAGCAATATTTTCAACAAATAGAAATTTTACCATGATAACGTTCTAAATGTCCCACTAAAACAGTCTAAGAAGATTCTATCACACTTTTGTGGTAGTAGATGAATCAGCCCTGCTGATTCACATGAATTATTCAGATGAATCAGCTAAATAGGGGAAACAAATCCAGAATGGTACCTATAAAAATATACTTCAACTAAAAGAAAAAATAAGCATATTACTCAACAGTAGAAGAAGAGCATGCTTAAAGAAATGATTTGCTAGAATCATTTGTGTTCTAGAAATTAATCTTAGACCTCACGTGCCTTGTGCTGCCAAAGGAAGTTTTCATGGGTACTCTTTGAAACAGATTAATCATTAAATTAGAAAACAGGCTGAAATTAAGAAGGAAATTAAGAAGTTAAGAAAAATAATGCCAGGTAACATAATTCCACAGCAAAATATAAAACAGAATTAAGCTCTGAGACTTCATACTATACTACAAAGCTACAATAATCAAAACAGTATGGTACTGGCACAAAAACAGACACAGATTAATGGAACAGGATACAAAGTCCAGAAACAAACCCACGTATCTATGGTGAATTAATCTATGACAAAAGAGGCAAGAATATACAATGGAGAAAAGACAGCCTCTTCAATAAGTGGTGCTGTGGAAACTGGACAGCTACATGTAAAAGAAGGACATTAGAACATTCTCTAACACCATATACAAAAACAAACTCAAAATGGATTAAAGACCTAAATGTAAGACCGGATACTATAAAACTTCTAGAGGAAAACAAAGGCAGAACACATTTTGTTATAAATCACAGCAATATTATTTGGCATCTGTCTCCTAGAGTAATGGAAACAAAAGCAAAAAGAAACAAATGGGATCAAATTAAACTTAAGAGCTTTTACACAGCAAAGGAAATCATAAATGAAATTAAAAGACAACTTAGGGAATGAGAGAAAATATTTGCAAATGATGTTACTGACAGGGACTAATTTCCTCCAAAAGATACAAACAGCTCATACAGCTCAGTATTTAAAAAACAAACTGGGCAGAAGACCTAAATAGACATTTCTCCAAAGAAGACATACAGATGACCAAGAGGCACATGAAAAGATGCTCAACATCACTAATTATCAGAGCAATGCAAATCAAAACTACAATGAGGTATCACCTGACATCAGTTAGAATGGCCATCATTAAAAAGTCTACAAATAATAAATGCTGGAGAGGGTGTGGAAAAAAGGGAACTCTCCTATACACTTGGTGGGAATGTAAATTGGTGTAGCCACTATGGAGAACAGTATGGAGCTTCCTTAAAAAGCTAAAATACGTTACCATATGAACCAGCAATCCCACTCCCAGGCATATATCCAGAGAAAACTAATTTGAAAAGATACATGCACCCCAATATTCACTGCAGCATTATTTACAATAGCCAAGATGTGGAAGCAACCTAAGTATCCATTGACAGACAAATGGATAAAGAAGATGTGGTACATATATACAATGGAATATTACTCAGCCATAAAAAGGAACGAAATTGGGTCATTTGTGGAGACATGGATGGATCTAGAGACTGTCATACAGAGTGAAGTAAGTCAGAAAGAGCAAAAGAAATATCGTATATTAACGCATATATGTGCAACCTAGAAAAATGGTACAGATGAACCGGTTTGCAGGGCAGAAATAGAGACACAGATGTAGAGAACAAACGTATGGACACCAAGAGGGGAAAGCGGTGGGGTGAGGGGGGGTGGTGTGATGAATTGGGAGATTGGGATTGACATATATACACTAATATGTATAAAATGGATAACTAATAAGAACCTGCTGTATAAAAAAATAAATAAAATTCTAAAACTAAAAAAATAATAATTAATAAATAAATTTATTCCTACTAAAAAAAAAAAAATTCTTGTCCCTGAGGAAGAGAGTTTCTTTAAACATCCTAAGGAAACAGTGTGATTAGTTTTCTAATAGATTATATGCAACATGCTTTAGAGACAAAGAAAAGAAAGGGGCTAAGTTTACCTCAAGGAGTTGGGATGACTTCACAGAGGTTGTATATTCCTTATTATATCGAAAACTTAACTCTTGCCAAAGACATTTCCTCAACAGCCTTAATCATGGTTCTGACTCTTTTTGGTATTACCTACTGCTCAGCAGCATCAGTACTGTAATTAAGAGCTCAGGTATACGTGCTTCCCAAAGCCAGGCACTCCCTTCTGTGTGATGAAAAAGGCCTTTCTCGGACACAAGCACATTCAATTCCCAACTGTTCACAGTGTTGTTCAGGATATTTTTAAAAACTGGAAATACAATTATTTTCCAGTAAATCCAAAGCCTAAAACCCTCTCCTACCACTCCTTTCTGGCCAATCATCTCCTAAACAAATCTGATATTTTGTGTATTCTGGTGAAATTATATAAGCCAAATAAGAATGTATATGGTCTATGTAAGAATGGAAGTAGTTCTTAACTTAGTATAGCATAATCATATGGCACTATTTTTATCCCATAAACTTATATAAAATGTTTCAAAGTAACTAACTGGATATTGATAGATAGCACTTTTCCAACTCTCCTCGTTTAATAAGTCAATGATAATCATTATTCATCCACAAAACATTTATTACCTAACATGTGCCAAGCACAGTGTTAGGAATCCTAATAGGATAGGAATAAGAGGGAAGTCCAAGTACTTCGTGAGCTCAAACTCCATTAGGTCATTTTCAGTTTACATGGATAACTATGAAATTCAAATGTTTTCCCTTACATTTCTTAAGACATTGAAAAATATTTGGCCAGGTATCCCACTGTACTTGATACTTTTACTTACTCATGTTCTGTTTTGTTTCAGAAAATGTTTGTATTTACTATTTTCATTTTGCCTGCTACAGTTAACCGTTCCATGTCTTCACAATAAAATCTTTATGGCGTAACCTAGTATCTGCTACTTTGTTGACAGCAACCCTATTACAAAACTATGGACCCTAAAGAGAAAGTACTCTTCAATAAATTATAAATGATAACAATAAAAACCCAAGCCTTGTTATAAAAAGTAAGAGAATATGGTTCAAAATAAGGGCTTAACGTGGCCATTCATTAAAGTTATGATGTTACTAAAAATACTAAATGTTATTTAGAAGAGGCCAAAAAACTATTGCCTTTGAGAAAACCAGAATTTCAGAGAAGAAAAATACTCACTAAGGTAACTGAAAACAATGAGTAATTTAAAAATCTACCCTGTAATTTCTTTAAGAATAATATAGTAGTTTATGGAAAATATTTTTAAAAAAAGTACAAATTACAGATATTTTTATAGAGGTAGTCTGTAGCAGTGGGTAGAGAACCACTATGTGTTCAGAGGACTTGAGAGGCAGCGGTGCCAAGTAATTCATCGCTCCACGCTGAAGCAGTCACCTCGCCTCTCAGAAGACTCAGGCTGCTCAAAGGCAAGGGCTAGGAAAACAGAATTAATCATTTGATTTTCATATTAGTTTCAGCATCAGCTATCCATTAAGTAAGATTAATATATGTTATGTATCCACAGTTTTTGTAAGCTTTCTGTAAAAATGAAGTTTGAAGAGATAGCTATGTAGGGACTTATTCATTTATATTTATGAGTCAGGGAACCAGTTCACTGGACATTTACCTACGTTTACAAAAGGTCAAGGAAGAAAGAAGTTGGGGGTGGATGTTATCTCACAAAATATGCAGTAATTTCTATGGTCACATAAATCTGGAGGGCAGGAGATGGTAATCTATAGATTCTGGATGAAGATGCCCTGTTCATGATACCATATGTAACTATATTGGCAGGAATTCAACTCTAGCCCCAACTTGGAGGTGACCTTCCATTGCTTTATAGTTTGCTTTGTAAAATCCGTAAGTAGCTCTAAAACCCTTGCAGTGAAATGAAGTTTTTCTTAAAAAAAGCTCACATATAAGAAATACCCCCACTTTAAGTGCCTGGTTTAATTATCAACTGATAATTTTATTTACTAAATCTACTGAGCACTACAATGGGAACAAAAATAAGCATTGCACCAATGCACCCACAATTTATCATTTAAGAAACACCTTTTTGCCTCACATCTATTGTGTTGTTTACTGTCAATGCATGAAAATATAGTCTTAGACTTTCCATAACATTTTTAGGAAATACTTTACATTAAACAATAGGGCAAATAAGATGTATAAGTGTGACCACTTCAATAGGAAAATATTTCTTCTCAATTACATATTTGAAGGGAAAATGGTGCCTTTTTTGAGGAAGAGATAATTTTATTTTCAAGGACAGTTCATCCAACTTTTAAAAATATATCAAATATAATGTTCTAAATTAAACTCTTGATTTGCAAGTAGTTAAATGATTCAACTAAATAATTGAACTTAAAGAAGAATTTAATTCTTCTCACTCTCCTGGGGTAGAAGGATTCAACAACAAAGGTCTTAATCATAGTATTATCAAGTGTCTCAAGTCATAATTATCTCATGAACATAAAACTTAGAGCCTGAACATAAAACAAAACATAAGCAACTGAGTAAAGTCAAACTTCTTTTTCATTTTGATGAAAAGTATGACCTAGGTATAATGTATTTATATTCATATCAGACACATGGTTTCTGACCTACTGACCAGCAGGAAGCAGTGTGTCCAGACAGGGAGGAAAATGGAAAATGGTTAAAGAGTAGGAGGGAGGAAATGAGAATTAAGTGGAAAGGTAATTAGGGGTTGAATGAACATATAACAAGTAGAGACACAGCAGATTTTTTTTATTACTATACCTTTTCCTACATTCACAAAATAAAACTCTTGAAGGAATTTTCAAAATAGAAATAACTGATGAACTGAGGCTCAGAGAAACAACAGTGGAAGTTTAAAGCTTACTTTTTTTTTTTTCCTGATGTCCTCTAAAAACAAATTCACAGTTTTTCATATCAATGTCCACTGTGCTATCACTCTGACCTTTGTATTCTAATGTGACTTAAACCAAACCACCTTGGGTTTAAATGATCTATTATCAAGAGTATTATCTGCTATACCTGATAAACTAGCTAAATGGAAAATCAGTCTACCAATGGGTCAAAGATGATAAATACATTATTTGCAGAACCAACAGGAAAGTGTGTTTTCTCTCTCCTTAAGTAAAGGCAAAAGTAACCGCAAATTCAGGAGTGAGACAATTGCTTCTACATGTTCAAGCCTACCTTCTAATATGGGGTCCCCAATCCCCGGGCCGCACAGCAGGAGGTGAGCGGCGGGCGAGTGAGCAAAGCTTCATCATCTGCAGCTCCCCATCACTCCCCATCACTCCCCATCTCTCGCATTACCGCCTGAACCACCCCCCCCCACCACCCCATCAGTGGAAAAACTGTCTTCCACGAAACTGGTCCCTGGTGCCAAAAAGGTTGGGGACCGCTGTTCTAATACACCCTTAAGTTCATGGTTCATCACTGTGTCCAACTCACTTAAAATTATTCCAGTAAGGCCTGCCAGTTCAGAGTTGCCCCCCCTTTTGGGGGAGGAGGGCAGAGTGAATCTTAATCTTCTTCAGCTGCCTATCTTGATCCAGAACCTCCAGTCCATGGGAAACATCTAATTATACCGCCAGTTGTAAATATAAAAAGCTAGCTTTTAAAGTCTTAAAACTATGGTGTTATGTAATGAAAGTAGATTCTTTTCTCCTATCAAGTAAGATTTGCAATGCCTCTACTTTCCAGAGGAGAAAGTTAAAAACAGAGAAAATAAAGGACATCACAAATGAGAGTTGTTCTAAGTTTTAGGTAAGACTTAAAATATATATATAGGGGCTTCCCTGGTGGCACAGTGGTTAAGAATCTGCCTGCCAATGCAGGGGACACGGGTTCTTTCACTGGTCTGGGAAGATCCCACATGCCATGGAGCAACTAAGCCTGTGCACCACAACTACTGAGCCTGCGTGCCACAACTACTGAAGCCCATGCGCCTAGAGCCCGTGTTCCACAAGAGAAGCCACCGTAATGAGAAGCCCGTGCACCGCAATGAAGAGTAGCCCCCACTTGCTACAACTAGAGAAAGCCCGCATGGAGCAACGAAGACCCAATGCGGCCAAAAATAAAAAAAATAAATAAACTTATTAAAAAAATATATATATATACACACACACATAAATATATATGACTTGTTCTCTCAATGATCATCCAATTTTTAAAAAGAAATTTTATCAACACTATAATCGGTAATATCAAAGAAAACACAGAGGTCATGCTTATAAAAGTTACAGAGAAAATGAAAGAGAGAAGAAAGCATAAACATAAACAGAATAAAAAATAAATAGAATGAAAAAAGATTTTCATAAACTTGCCTAGGCTTAAAGGAGGGACTCAAAATAACAAGATGGAATTTACTAAGTTAAATGTTAAAATTTTCAACATTGATTTAGAAAATCACAGTCCCAAAGTAAGGATGAAAGAGATTTGGTTTATCAGCTGCTTGTGTGAAAAAAAAAGACAAGGAACCTTACACTGCAACTTTAACGTGTGGCCTTGTGGCAAGAAAGCCAAGTGTGCTTTGGGGCCATATTAATGGATGTGCAGTGTCCAGAAAACTAGGAGAGAGACGTATGATGACCTGATCACAACTATTTAAAATACTGAACACCAAACTTTAATATTTAAGGGACCATTACATAACACAGGGATCCGACATTCTTCAATAAATGCTGATTTTACCTTAACAGGATATGAAACAGTTAGAACATTCCAAAAATGTACTCAATCACTGCATTCCCCATTATTAGAAAAATCCAATCTAGAATAGTCTTTTGTAGAAAGGTAGTAAAGAAGATTCCAGCATGACATGAAAAGGGAATAATTTTTTTTTAAGTTTTAAAATATATAATTTTCTTCAGTTATAGCAATTATCTAAACATTTATTTTCTCATAAAATATGGAAACTGCCCCTTTTAACTCCTGGCCACTTTTCTCCCCATTATCTCCCCCTTCTGCCTTCATTACAGCCCTCAATAAACGTTTGAAGTAGGCATTTTATGATATATTCCAGTTGTATGACACATATTAATGAAGAGAAGTATCTTCTACAGCATTAATAAAAATTAAACTAAGTTTTAAAAAATATTTTGATATTAAGTTATCTTCCTTTCTATAGGATGACAACCCCTTCACTCAATCGAAACATATTATTTATTAAATACTTACTATGCACTAGGCATTCAGATGTGCTTTCCTCCCTTGCTACTGTAAGAAAATTAGTAACTGAATAATCATTATACTAATTTCTATTTTTAAAATGTCTTAAAAAGACTCATTTTGAGAAGGTAGAACTTTTAAAAAAATGGAAAGGGACAACTAAAATACAAACTAAAATACAAAAAAAAATAAAAATAAAACCCCACCAATCTCTTAACCTTAAAAAAGTATATAACAACAAAACAAAAAGACAACCAACAGATGGGAGAAGATATTTGCAAATGATGCTACCGACAATGGACTAATTTCCAAAATATACAAACAGCTCATACAGCTTAATATATTAAAAAAAAAATCAAAGACAACTTACGGAATGGGAGAAAATATTTGCAAACGATGTTACTGACAGGCATTAATTTCCTCCAAAATATACAAATAGCTCATACAGCTCAGTATCAAAAATAAATAAATAAATAAATAAATAACTGGGCAGAAGACTTAAATAGACATTTCTCCAAAGAAGACATACAGATGGCCAAGAGGCACACGAAAAGATGCTCAAAATCACTAATTATCAGAGCAATGCAAATCAAAACTACAATGAGGTATCACCTGACATCAGTCATAATGACCATCATTAAAAAGTCTACAAATAATAAATGCTGGAGAGGGTGTGGAGAAAAGAGAACCCTCTTACACTGTTCGTGGGAATATAAATTGGTATAGCCACTATGAAGAACAGTATGGAGCTTCCTTAAAGCTAAAAATGGTTACCATATGAACCAGCAATCCCAATCCTGGGCATATATCCAGAGAAAACTCTACTTCCAAAAGATACATGCATCCCAATGTTCATTTTTTTTTTTTATGGGAAAACAATCTTTTTTTTTTTTTAACATCTTTATTGGGGTATAATTGCTTTACAATGTAGTGTCAGTTTCTGCTATATAACAAAGTGAATCAGCTATATGTATACATATATCCCCCATCTCCTCGCTCCTGCGCCTCCCTCCCATCCCTCTAGGTGGTCAAAAAGCACCGAGCTGATCTCCCTGTGCTATGTACTGCTTCCCACTAGCTATCTATTTTACATTTGGTAGTGTATATATGTCCATGCCACTCTCTCACTTCGTCCCAGCTTACCCTTCCCCCTCCCCGTGTCCTCAAGTCCATTCTCTACCTGTGTCTTTATTTCTGTCCTGCCCCTAGGTTCATCAAAACCATTTTTTTTTAGATTCCATATATATGAGTAGAGTCTGTCATACAGAGTGAAGTCAGAAAAAGAAAAACAAACACATCCTAATGTTCATTGCAGCACTATTTACAATAGCCAAGATGTGGAAGCAACTTAAGTATTCATCAACAGATGAATGGATAAAGAAAATGTGGTACATATTGGGTTGGCCAAAGAGTTCGTTTGGTTTTACGTAAAAATAAAAGACACATTTTTCATTTTCACCAAGAATTCTACTGAACACTGTATTCACTAACCCAACAAACTTTTTGGCTAACCCAATATATACAATGGAATACTACTTAGCTATAAAAAAAAGGAATGAAATAATGCTATTTGCAGCAACATGGATGGACCCAGAGATTGAGAAGGACAAATATATAGGATATCTTGTGGAATCTAAAAAAATGACACAAATGAACTTATTTACAAAACAGAAGTAGACTCACAGACATAGAAAACAAACTTATGCTTACCAAAGGGGAAGGGGGGGGGGTGATAAATTAGAAATTTGGGATTAACAGATATACACAACTATATATAAAATAAACAACAAGGACCTACTGTACAGCACAGGGGGATTATATTCAATATCTTCTAATAACCTATAATGGAAAATAATTTGAAAAATAATATATATGTGTGTTTGTGTGTATGTAACTGAATCACTTTGCTGTACACCTGAAACTAACTATACTTCAAATTTTAAAATGGTTTTTTAAATAGTATGAAACTGAATAAAGGAAAAAAATCTTTTTGAGACCATATGGTTTTATACTTTAAAGAAATATATATATCAAAAGGCTAAACATTTTTTTGTTCTACATGAAATACATTTAAAATTCCGAAGTATTCAATCCTGCACTTGATGTGGGAAGTTTATTTACCCTCCTCTGAAGCTATGGATTTTAATAATCACGTCACTGTTTGGTTAGGGAACCTGGAGCTCAGAGGTCTTTCCTGAAATGCTCTCTAGAGATCCAGCATATTGATTTAGCCCTGTAAGCTTGCATACACTCCCAGCTATGTCCTCATAACATCACAAGGCACCTAGACAGCACTGCCAAACACATGGCTTCCCACAAGGGCCTACATTCTAAAGTACACTGACCAATCTTTCTCCTTTCACCTGAGAGTGAAAAACAGAGCAAAACAAAAAATTGCTAGGTCAGAAAATCTATCGTCAACTAAACTTTCTGGAATTTTCAAAACATTTCCTGCATTCATGTCTCAACAAACAAGGTCTTGAGTGTGTTTATTCATTAAAATTATCACCCAATAGACACCATATATTATCCATAACAGCTTTCAAATTTCTCTTCCTATAGTGAAGCATTTATGTTCACCAATACTACTGGAATTAGAATATCCCTAAAGTCTCCCAAAACAGCCAACAGAAGCACAAATCCCAATTGTAATCAATTTATTTGGGGCAGGACACTTTAGGGGAAAAAAATATAAGCATCAAATATTACTTTTACAAATGTTAGTTACAACTGAGTATCTCTGAAATTCAAACTCTGAAATAAGGTAATTTTGTATACAAGATTACCGTGTCTAGACACTGTAAGTTCCAACTTCTTACTCTCTCAGTTCCTCCCACACCCCACCCCCACTTAATGGGCAGGTGCTGAATCTATTTTAAGAAGGAGCCAGAGGGGACAAGGAAGAATAGAAGATTTGATCACAAAGTGAATTCCTTCTTTTGAAGAGTGTGATTAAGTGCCTACTATGTAACCAAACACTGTGCAAGATGTTAGGAATGGAAGATAAGATACAGCCTTTGTCCTAGGGATTTCAGGGAAGACAGGCACACAGGACTACAGTAAGTGTGATATTTGAGGGACAATAAATGCCACAAATATGAAGTTTTGCTGATGAGAGACCTGAGCTGGGGCTCTACGGCAAAAGGACATTTAACCAGGAGAGGAACAAGTACAAAGACCTGAATGTGTGAAATATAATGTTATGTTCAAGGCCTATAGGTAGGAATAATTATACCACACACTCTGAGGGACAGTCAATATGGTGACAAGGAGGCTGAAGAGTAATCAAGAGCCAGATCAGGAATATTAAATACAGAGTTTGATCTACTTCCTATAGGCCAATGGTTTTCCAAACTGAGTTCTTTAGATAGCAAGAGTTCACAGAGCTGTTCAGGGCCACACTGGCTGAACAGGGGGTAGGTAGGTGGCCCTATGAGTCCCCACATTGTATCCATTTCTGCCCTGACCAGATGAACTTCACTTTAATTGTAAAAACTTTGCAAGGAAGGTGGGGTAGGGGGTGGTGCTTCCACTGCTTTAACAAAGTTCAACAATAGGTATCCATCAAAGGGTATTAAGAAGGGAGTATACACGGTTATATTTGCATTTAAGAATGAGCACACTAGAGCACTTTAAATTGACCAGCAGGTGGAAAAAAGAATAAAAGAACAGAAGCAGAGGGAACAATGAGGAAATGATTAATTCATGGAGAAAGGAAATTAAGAGTGGTAAGAATGAGTAGAGGTGTGGACAAGCTGGATTTGGGGGTGTGGGTAGAAGTTCCTGCCCAGCAAGTTCAATGTTCTCAATGAAGTAAGAAGCAAGCTGGCTGGAAGAATTTAAGGAAAGACAGGTGTGTACATGTGCAAGTGTGTGTGGGGGGGCATTCAAGATCTGGAAAAGATGGCCAAGGTTGTTTTTTGTTTGTTTATTTTATTTATTTGTTTATTTTTTTGGCTGCACTGCATGGCATGTGGGATCTTAGTTCCCCGACCAGGGATTGAACCCATGCCCCTTGCAGTGGAAGCGCAGAATCTTAAGCACTGGACCACCAGGGAAGTCCCTTGTTTTTGCTTTTTAAAGTCCCTTTAAAACCACCACTGGGACTTCCCTGGTGGCGCAGTGGTTAAGAATCCGCCTGCCAATGCAGGTGACACGGGTTCGAACCCTGGTCCGGGAAGATCCCACATGCCGTGGAGCAACTAAGCCCATGCACCACAAATACTGAGCCCGCAAGCCACAACTACTGAAGCCCACACACCTAGAGACCATGCTCCGCAACAAGAGAAGCCACCGCAGTGAGAAGCCTGCTCACCGCAACAAAGAGTAGCCCCCGCTCACTGCAACTAGAGAAAGCCCATGCACAGCAACGAAGACCCAATGCAGCCAAAAATAAATAAATAAAATAAATAAATTAAAAAAAAAACCCACCACTAAGATTCAAGGACTGTATGTGTTCTTGGTTGAAAATTACAAAATTGTTATACACATATACAACATTAACTATACGATCATAGATTCTCCCAGAAACCCATTACTTGTTCTCTTAATCTTTTCAACATTAAAAAAGCCAAGAGAACAAATTAATTTCACGCTTTGAGGAAAAGGTTTGGTTAGAGTAACATCTGTAAAGATGGGTAAATGTTTCTAGTGCCTGTAGTTGCACTGCAACTTTCTTTCAGAACACAAAGTGTTTTCACCAAGACTCTTTCCTTTATGCTTAAAATATCCTATGAGATCAATAGAGGCAACTGATACTTCACCTTTTGATAGGGAAACTGAAACACAAGAATGGTGAAAATAACTTTCATAGGGTGCAGTCTATTTTAGCATGGCTGACTCGTTCCAAATTCAAATATGGGTCATATGTGGACAGGCACTGATGCCAAAAGTGTTATAGTGCTATTTGTGAATTTAGGGACTGCCGAAGTTCTCAGCAGAATCCCATGAGAATGTCAATAGTCTTCTATAATTCACTCTCTTGGGACATAGAGACTATGAGACCCATCTGGGCCTTCTATGCATATAAGACAAGATACCACAGGTAACAAAGATTTTGCTTTCATATGGTTCAGTCATGACTTGTATTATAATGAGGCATGTATAATGGCGAGAGTAAAGAAATGTATGAAGAAAGAATTGTAGCACCGTTGTTAATAGAAAAATAAAATTTTCTCTTTTAAGTATACGTCTAATAATTTAGAAAATTACATTTTATTAAAAATAAGAAAATATTTAATAACAAATAGATGGGTAGCAAAAATAATAGTTTGAAGGGTGCAGTTTGAAGAGCACTGCCTTGGATGATTTCTAGGGTCTTTTTTTGTTTAAAGTCTTATGACTCAAAGGATAAACTGATCAGGCTTGTTAGAACAATGACGATGGATTTCAGTTTATAAGACTGGCCTATAAGGAAGGGATGATTGAAGTCTTAATTTTAAAATGTAGGTGGTGATTTAAATTTGAGATGACAAAAGGCATTTTTCTTCTGAAAAATAAACAGAAAATAGGTACAATGACAGAAATAACTGTTCCATCTCAAACTACTGAAGAGACAGAAAGATGACATTTAAAATCAGGAAACATCAATAATCGCTATAGGTGGGGGAATCTAAGCGTATAGAATGACCCTCTTCCAGTTTTACCAATGCTTCTTTGACCCTTTCTAAACAACTTTGATCTGTTTCATGAGAGAGGGTAAAAATGTCCACATTAATTAGAAAAATGGCTACAAGACAGTGGGAATGGGCAAATCTAAACTTCTAACTGTATTCTCCCCAAGCAATCTGGCAAAATACAAATCAGTAATATTTCCTACAGATGGCATGGGGAGTGGGGGATGCGGAGCTGTCAATATGGAGACGTGGAGCTAGTCCAGGTTCTGCCAATAACTAATGACATGAACTTAGGGAAGTCATGCATCATCTCTGGGTACCCTATTTCCTATAATTTCTTATAATGCCAACACTTCATTGGTCAATTTAAAACTTGAAAACTTTGACATTTCTTCTTAATCTCCTATGTGCAATTAGCAGTTAAATCATCATTTTTCTTTAAAATATAAGAAATCTCTCTTCCCTTTTCTGCCTTATCTTTATTATCATAATCCATGTTCTCAACCTCACTCTGAAATTACTCCAACCACTTCCACCATCTCCCTACTCTTCTCAACTTGTCAAAATAATAATATCGCTAGAGACCTGAATTTACCTTGTTACTTACCTGCTCCAGTTGTTCCTCAATATGTATACAATAGCATGTAATAATCTTTAGACTGGCCTTAGGGTTTTATAAAAATTGACATCACCTATTTTTCCATCTCCTTTCCCACTACTTGCCAACTCTGTACAAGGTTGCCTGCCCTTGCCCTTTTCCTAGTGCACCCCCTGCACTTAAAGCCAACATCCTTATTTTATTCCATCTCATGCTGTTTCTCCTCCACTTCTGTCACTGGGATGTCATTCCTTATTGTTTATTTGTTTTATGGCTGATGGTGTGAGGCTACATGATTGTGAACTATATAAAAATAACTTTAGAACTTTTTCTTTGGAGCTTTTTTTTTTTCCTTTCAGCTTCATTGAGGTATAATGACAAATAAAACTAAAATATATAAAGTATACAATATGATGATTTGATATATACACTGTGAAAGAATTCCCCCCATCAAGTTAATTACCACATCCATCACTTGACACATTTAGGTTGTTTTTGTTTTGTTTTGTTTTTGTTTTTTGGTGAGAACATTTAAGTTGTGCTCTCTTAGCAAATTTTAATTATACAACACAGTATTATCAACTATAGTCATCATGTTATTTATTAGATTTTCAGACTTTATTCATCCTGTAACTGAAGGTTTGTACCCTTTTACCAACTATCCAAATTCTTCCTCTCCTTCAAGATCCAGACCACAAGCTGCAACCTTCCTTCATGAAGTCTTCTCTACCTGTTTTAGTCTAGATGGGCCTTGCCATTCTTTGAACTTCCAAAGTTCTTATCTGTATCACTCACTTGGGTACCTGGGTAAATGTTTATTCGTGATACGTGATCAAGCCGTACACGATGTTCTGATTCTCTCTGAATCACTCTGAAAAAACTACTCTAGGGCTTTGTGGTATTTCTCATCTACCTGAAATGCTCTTCCCCCCGTGTAACTTTATGGTATGTGTGTATTCCTTTTTCATATTTTTACTTAAAAAATAATTTTACCCTGAGGTCTTTTCTGACTACTCTATCTTCAATTACTAACTCACCATGCCTCTAATTTCCTTTTTCTGCCAAAAGTTTTATGCTTAGCATTTCTTGGTATTCTACATACTATGCATTTTTATTTATGTCTGTCTCCCACTCTATAAATAAGAGAGATTTTGTTTTCCTCATTAATGCAGCCCAGTTCCTAAAGAGTGCCTGGTATTTGACAGGTGGTCAAGAAATACTTTTGGAATGAATTCATTATTAAAAAACTAAAAGCAAGATTAGTAACAGTGATTAATAATAATAAACAAATGCTAATATAAAATTGAGAACTTATTATGTGCTAGGCCCTGCATGTATTATCCATATAACATTACATAATTCCATTATCATTTAACTCTGACATATTTTCCTCCTTGCCAAATAAAACAAGGTTTAAAGAGGTTAAATAATTTTCCCAAGAACACACAGCTAATAGACATTATTAAAAATGAGCCCCCAGCTTATTTAGTACTGAAAATAAGTCCTAGGCTGAGCTTATCCAACTGTAAAAAACTAAATACAAAATTAGATTCTTTTTTGGATATGAGGGAAGGACTCCTTCAGTAGTTACTTGAAAAAAAATTTTTTTTTAATAACAGCTAATATTTTAATTCCCTGTCCTCTTTTCTTGTTAGTAATTTATCTTATACTTTTCCCTAAACTTTTACTCTTCCTTACTTACGCACTCTTCACCACCAAGAAGAGAAAATCTTCTGACTAATGTTATGACTTCACTAAAGAGATAACAATTCTATCTTAAAAACGTGTCTCAGTTCTCATGTTAAGGCCAAGTACAGAATGAGTAGCCACAGTCCCCACAGTGAGAGGTAAAGCAACCACTAAGGCAGGAGGGGAAAAGCAAAGAATGCTTTATTCATAATTACCTAAGATTTTCCAGCATGAGAGGGGAAAGAGGAAGTCTATTTTCAGTGACAATGATTACTCTAAAAACATTAACATGTAAGGGGAAAATTTTCATTCTGAGAGTTACTACTGTGCTGAGATCTCTTTCCCTTACACAGTGACTTAAAATTCCCAGGGCAGAGAGGTAATCTAGGCAGATACACTTGCCCTATGTCTTGAAAATGGCAACATCCAGGGATCATGGGAGTTTAACTGAGGACACACTGGAAAGGATTTCTCAGCACCAGGTCAGTCTCTAAGAAGTATCAAGTGGCAGAGTGGATACTTATATCCTCAGGCATCTGGAATGAGGGCAGAGATTACAGCTACACAGGCTTTTTAGAAGAGTTGCTATGCTGAATGTATAAACAAGATTCAGTGAAACTAAAGCTAAATTACCTGCTAAAGAGTTATAGATGGAAAAAAAAAAACCTCATTCTTCCTTTTCTCTAGCTAACCTGCATTTTCTTTTCTACAATGCATCCACAATTTAAACTGGTTTACAGTACAGGCAAAGGTATACATAGTAGAATTCATTCTAGTGTTCATCTTAAATATTTTGGGGAAAAAAATACATCAGTTCTCTACTTCTATATGTCTATATGAATGATAGTGATCTGATAAAAAAAACAAAAACAAAAAAAACCCTTAAAAAAAAACCAAAGAAACCCTTTAGGTTGGGACACTAATTAGCAAAACAAATTGATCTTTATTAAGATCAACTATAAGAACATAATGAAAAAAGTGTCTTTCTGTCGGTACCTCTATTTGTATTTTCAGAAAAATCACGTGAAAAAAATCACATAGGCTCTCCTGAGATCTGTCATTCTAAACTTTAGTTCTCTGTTAGTTCTATGAAGCCAAACTGTCATGAAAACCAACTGCCTAGGTTCAAGAGGTACTCACTTTCAGACCAGCAAATAAACACAAAATAGCATTTTTTTTGGTCCTCAACAAGATTGAGACAAAGTGGCCATAGGTGATGTAAGAATGGAGAAGAGAAATGCTGTGACAAGTGGTTAGAGATAGCACCTTCCTCCGTGCTTATTATTATATTTGAATGGCTCTTATCTCTCTTTTATTAAAATAGCAAACATTAAGAATCTGATGAAAATCTACCTTTGTTCAGAGGAAAAAAAAAAAGTATGTATCAATACTTAAAAGTCAGCACACAACTTTAGGGGATTCATAGACCTTAAAATCTAAGCCATGCATCCTAAGCATAGATAATAGAGGTATTTGAGACAGTACAGAGTAACTTAGCGTTGGAGGTTGGAAGAGAGATTGACCATTAAATTGAGAATAAACTTATACTCGCAAACAAGAACCAACTGTCCCCAGTGTCTTACCAGCAGCTCTATCCCTCACTGCGCCTCCTGGGTCATGGCCTGTTGGCTGCTGCTGAGCCCATCTCCTGCTTCCACCCGTGGTAACTCAACAGGAGCAAGGGCAAGTAGACAATCTTGAGAGGGTCTGCTGCTGAATGGTGGCCAGCCTGGAAAAGATACAGTTTGAATATTTTTAAGTTAGCAAAAAGGAACACAGCATGTACATCTGGTATGAAAGCTATTGCATAGCATTTAAAGGTTTTAGATGCCTATAATTGGATATTTCCACTATGCCATTGGCTGTGAAAAATACAGGGTTGGAGGATCTTTCTCAAAGCAATGAAAGTCCCAACTGCACCATTATATTTGTCTAATATTTGTAGAGCAGTTTGTAATATCCAAAGCATCTCTGCTCACATCAGTTTGTGATCACATCTTGATTGTGATAATCAATTAGGTTTGAGACCCACTGGCTTGTCTTACTTCATCTGTTGAATACAATAGTTCTCAGCCTTGGTTATAGTTATCACCTTGGGTGTAAAGCTGAGGCCTCACGCTCAGAGGTTCTGATTTGTTGGCCTAAAATGAAGCCTTGCTCCCCAGGTGTTTCTAAGGTGCAGCCAGGATAGAGAATCATTAGCATAACTCCTTCTACTTGATAGCAAATGTCTATTCCAAATATACCACATCAAGACAATGTGCTAAGTGCTGTGGCAAAGGTAAAGCATTATAACATGTGACCCTGTGCTCAGGGGCTTTAATTTAGCTGGACACATACTTTCAAAAGATCACATAATAAGGTAAATACTTTAAAAATATAACCAAAGTAAGCCTTCACTGGTCAAAGATGTAGTGAAAATCCTGAAATAAGAGAAAAAGTTTAATGCATGAGGAAAGGCTTCTTCTGAGCTTTAAGGGCAGGATGAAATTCAGAGAAAGAGAGAGGCATAGAGAGAGAGCACTGTTTTCAAGAAAAGGCACAGCTGCAAGAATATGCAAAGCAAACTGAATGATACAAAACAGCCCATTCTGATGGAAGGGTTACTATAAAGAGCATTAAGAGAATGTGGAGAGGTAGTTTTGACCTGGAATGTAAAGAGTATTGGTAAAATGGCAAAAGAGTAGAGCCATTTTCCAGAATATCTGGAAATAGTATCTGAAATAGTACTGGAAGCTGTTGAAGGCTCATGTCCCAAGAGGTCTTAGTAAATTTACTGGGTTCTTAGTAAATGCCAGACACCATGCTAAAGCACTACATATGTTAGCTCATTTAACACAAACATCTGGAGAGGTAATTATTATTATCCCTATTTTACAGAGTCAGAAGCGGGGGGGTCACTTAATTTTCTCAGTTACATAGCTAGAAATAGTAAGCTGAGACTGGGGCATGCCATTTTTTTAAGCAACATGGCATCATAAAAGTCATGTATTAAGATTTAGGGTTTTTAAAAATTGAGATATAATTCACATACCATAGAATTCATCATTCTGAAGCATATAATTCTGTGGGTTCAGTATATTCAAAAAGTTGTGCCATTATTGCCACTATCAAATTCCAGAACAATTTCATCACTCATGAAATAATTCCAGTACCCATTAGGAGTCAGTCCTCATTCATCTCTCCTCTACCTAATTGATCTTCTGTCTCTAGGGATTTGCCTATTCTGGATATTTCAGATATATTAAATCATGAAAAATTTGGCTTTTTGTTTCTGATTTCTTTCACTGAGCATAATGTTTCCAAAGTTCATCTATGTCTTAGTGTGTATCGGTACTTCCTTTTTATGTCTAATATCACACTGTATAGATGTACCACACTCTATTCATGATAAATATTTGGGTTATTTCTACATTTTGGGTATTATAAATAATGCTACTATGAACATTCATTTACAAGTCTTTTTCTGTTGTGGTAAAATATATGTAACATAAAATTTACTAATTTAACCATATTTTAAATGTATAACTCTGTGGCATTAAGCACATTCACATTGTTGTGCAAACATCACCACCAACTATCTCTAGAACTTTTTCATTTTCTGAAACAAAACTCCATACCCATTAAACAACTCCCAATTCTCCCCTCTCCCAAGCCCCTGGCAAACACAATTCTACTTTTGTTCTCTATGAATTTGACATTCGAGGTACCTCATACAGAATCATATTTATTCTTTTGTGACTGGTTTATTTCACCTAGCATAACGTCTCCAAGATTCACCCATGTTGTAACATGTGTCAGAATTTCCTTCCTTTTTAAGGAAGAATAGTATTCCATTATATGTATATACCACATTTTGGTTTTCCATTTATCTGTTGATAGACATGGGTTGCTTCCACCTTAAGGCTACTGTGAATAATGCTGCTTTGAACATGTGTGTTCATTGTTTATACGTTTTTGTATGGACATATATTTTCAATTCTCTTAGGAGGAAAATTCCTGGGAGTAGAATTGCAAGGTCATATGATAATTCTATGTTTAACCTTTTGAAAACTGCCAAACTGTTTTTACAAAGTCTCTGTGCCATTTTACATTCCCATCAGCAACTGTGTAGAGAGTTCCAATTTTTCCACACCCTCATGAACACTTGTTATTGTCTCTTTTTTTAAAGCCATCCTAGTGGGTGTGACGTAGGAGAAGATTTAGGGGTTCTAAATCATTACATATAAGATATTGGCTTGGGACGTCCCTGGTGGTCCAGCAGTAAAGAATCCACCTTACAGGAGATTGGTTCAAGATGGTGGAGTAGAAGGATGTGCGCTCACTTCCTCTTGAGAGAACACTGGAATCACAACTAACTGCTGAACAATCATCAACAGGAAGACACTGGAACTCACCAAAAAATATACCCTACATCCAAAGACAAAGGAAAAGCCGCAATGAGATGGTAGGGGGGTGCAATCACAATAAAATCAAATCCCATAAACACTGAGTGGGTGAATCACAAACTGGAGAACAATTATACCAAAGAAGTCCACCCACTGCAGTGAAGGTTCTGAGCCCCACGTCAGGCTTCCCAACCTGAGGGTCCAGCAATGGGAGGAGGAATTCCCAGAGAATCAGACTTTGAAACCTAGCAGGTTTTGATTGCAGGACTTTGGCAGGACTGGGGGAAACAGATACTCTACTCTTGGAGGGCTCAAACAATGTAGTGTGTGCATCAGGACACAGGGGGAAGGAGCAGTGACCCCATGAGACTGAAAAAGGCCTACCTGCCAGTGTTAGAGGGTCTCCTGCACCGGTGGGGGCTGGCTGTGGCTCACCGCAGGGACAAGGACACTGGCAGCAGAAGTTCTGGGAAGTACTCCTTGGCATGAGCCCTCCCAGAGTCACCATTAGCCCCACCAAAGAGCCTGTAGCCTCCAGTGCTGCATTGCCTCAGGCCAAACAACCAACAGGGAGGGAACTCAGCCCCACCCATCAGCAGACAAGCAGATTAAAGTTTTACTGAGCTCTGCCCATTAGAGCAACACCCAGCTCTACCCACCACCACTCCTCCCATCAAGAAGCTTGCACAAGTCTCTTAGATAGCCTCATCCACCAGAGGGCAGATAGCAGAAGCAAGAAGAACTACAATCCTGCAGCCTGTGGGATGTAAACCACATTCACGGAAGGATAGACAAAATGAAAAGACAGAGGACTATGTACCAGATGAAGGAACAAGATAAAACCCCAGAAAATCAATTACATCAAGTGGAGACAGGCAACCTTTCAGAAAAAGTATTCAGAATAATGAGAGCGAAGATGATCCAGGCCCTCAGAAGAAGAATGGAGGCAAAGATTGAGAAGATGCAAGAAATGTTTAAGAAAGACCTAGAAGAATTAAAGAACAAACAAACAGAGATGAACAATTCAATAACTGAAATGAAAAATACACTAGAAGGAATCAATAGCAGAATAACTGAGGCAGAAGAACAGATAAGTGACCTGGAAGACAGAATGGTGGAATTCACTGCTGCGGAACAGAATGAACAAAAAAGAATGAAAAGAAACGAAGACAGCCTAAGAGACCTCTGGGACAACATTAAACACACCAACATTTGCATTATAGGGGTCCCAGAAAGAGAAGAGAGAGAGAGAGGACCTGAGAAAATATTTGAAGAGATTATAGTCAAAAACTTCCCCCAAATGGGAAAGGAAATAGCGACCCAAGTCAAGGAAGCACAGAGAGTCCCAGGAAGGATAAACCAAAGGAGAAACATGCCAAGGCACATAGTAATCAAGCTGACAAAAATTAAAGACAAAGAAAAATTATTAAAAGCAACAAGGGAAAAATGACAACATACAAGGGAATTCCTACAAGGTTAACAGCTGATTTCTCAGCAGCAACTCTACAAGCCACAAGGGAGTGGTATGACATATTTAAAGGGAAGATTCTACAACCAACATTACTCTACTCGGCAAGGATCTCATTCAGATTCAACAAAAAATCAAAACCTTTACAGACAAACAAAAGCTAAGAGAATTCAGCACCACCAAACCAGCTTTACAACAAATGCTAAAGGAACTTCTCTAAGTGAGAAACACAAGAGAAGAAAAGGACCTACAAAAACAAACCCAAAACAATTAAGAAAATGGTAATAGGAATATACATATAAATGATCACTTTAAATGGGAATGGATTAAACGCTCCAACCAAAAGACACAGACTGGCTGAATTGACACAAAAAGAAGACTCATATATATGCTGTCTACAAAAGACCCACTTCAGACCTAGGGACACAAACAGAGTGAAAGTGAGGGGATGGAAAAAGATATTCCATGTAAATGAAAATCAAAAGAAAGCTGGAGTAGCAATACTCATATCAGATAAAATAGACTTTAAAATAAAGAATGTTACAAGAGACAAGGAAGGACACTACCTAATGATCAAGGGATCAATCCAAGAAGAAGATATAACAATTATAAATATATATGCACCCAACATAGGAGCACCTCAATACATAAGACAACTGCTAACAGCTATAAAAGAGGAAATCAACAGTAACACAGTAATAGTGGGGGAATTAACACTTCACTTACACCAACAGACAGATCATCCACACAGGAAATTAATAAGGAAACACAAGCTTTAAATGACACAATAGACCAGATAGATTTAATTGATATTTATAGGACATTCCATCCAAAAACAGCAGATTACACTTTCTTCTCAAGTGCACATGGAACATTCTCCAGGATAGATCACATCTTGGGTCACAAATCAAGCCTCAGTAAATTTAAGAACATTGAAATCATATCAAGCAACTTTTCCGACCACAACGCTATGAGATTAGAAATCAATTACAGGGGAAAAAACATAAAAAAACACAAACACATGGAGGCTAAACAATACGTTACTAAATAACCAAGAGATCACTGAAGAAATCAAAGAGGAAATCAAAAAAATACCCAGAGACAAATGACAATGAAAACACAAAGATCTAAAACCTATAGGATGCAGCAAAAGCAGTTCAAAGAGGGAAGTTTATAGCAGTATAATCCTACCTCAAGAAAGACGAAAAATCTCAAATAAACAATCTAACCTTAAACCTAAAGGAACTAGAGAAAGAAGAATAAAACTCAAAGTTAGTAGAGGGAAAGAAATCATAAAGATCAGAGCCGAAATAAATGAAACAAAAACAAAGAAAACAATAGCAAAGATCAATAAAATTGAAAGCTGGTTCATTGAGAAGATAAACAAAATTGATAAACCTTTAGCCAGAATCATCAAGAAAAAGAGGGAGAGGACTCAAATCAATAAAATTAGAAATGAAAAAGGAGAAGTTACAACAGACACCGCAGAAATACAAAGCATCCTAAGAGACTACTACAAGCAACTCTATGCCAATAAAATGGACAACCTGGAAGAAATGGACAAATTCTTAGAAAGGTATAACCTTCCAAGACTGAATCAGTAAGAAGTAAATTGAAACTGTGATTTAAAATCTTCCAACAAACAAAAGTCCATGGACCAGATGGCATCACGGGTGAATTCTATCAAACATTTAGAGAAGAGCTAACACCCATCATTCTCAAACTCTTCCAAAAAATTGCAGAGGAAGGAACACTCCCAAACTCATTCCACGAGGCCACCATCACCCTGATACCAGAACCAGACAAATATACTACAAAAAAGAAAATTACAGACCAGTATCACTGATGAATATAGATGCAAAAATCCTCAACAAAATACTAGCAAACAGAATCCAACAACACATTAAAGGATCATACACCATGATCAAGTGGGATTTATCCCAGGGATGCAAGGATTCTTCAGTAAATGCAAATCAATCAATGTGATACACATATTAACAAACTGAAGAAAAAAACAATGTGATCATCTCAATAGATGCAGCAAAGGCTTTAGACAAAATTCAACACCCATTTATGATAAAAACTCTCCAGAAAGTGGGCATAGAGGGAACCTACCTCAACATAATAAAGGCCTTATATGACAAACCTACAGCAAACATCATTCTCAATGGTGAAAAACTGAAACCATTTCCTCTAAAATCACGAACAAGACAAGGATGTCCATTCTCACCACTATTATTCAACATAGTTTTGGAAGTCCTAGGCACAGCAATCAGAGAAGAAAAAGAAATAATAGTAATACAAACTGGAAAAGAAGAGGTAAAACTGTCACTGTTTGCAGATGACATGACACTATATGTAGAAAATCCTAAAGATGCTACAGAAAACTACCAGAGCTCATCAATGAATTTGGTAAAGTAGCAGGATACAAAACTAATGCACAGATATCTCTTGCATTCCTATACACTAACAACAAAAGATAAGAAAGAGAAATTAAGGAAACAATCCCATTCACCATTGCAACAAAAAGAATAAAATACCTAGGAATAAACCTACCTAAGGTGGTAAAACACCTGTATTCAGAAAACTGTAAGACACTGATGAAAGAAATAAAGATGTCATAAACAGATGGAGAGATATACCATGTTCTTGGAGTGGAAGAATCAATATTGTGAAAATGACTATACTACCCAAGGCAATCTACAGATTCAATGCAATCCCTATCAAACTACCAATGGCATTTTTTACAGAACTAGAACAAAAAAATCTTAAAATTTGTATGGAGACACAAAAGACCCCAAATAGCCAAAGAAATCTTGAGGGAAAAAAACAGAGCTGGAGGAACTGGACTCCCTGACTTCAGACTATACTACAAAGCTACAGTAATCAAGACAGTATGGTACTGGTACAAAAACAGAAATATAGATCAATGGAACTGGATAGAAAGCCCAGAGATAAACCCACACACCTATGGTCAACTAATCTATGACAAAGGAGGCAAGGAGATACAATGGAGAAAAGACAGTCTCTTCAATAAGTGGTGCTGGGAAAACTGGACAGCTACATGTAAAAGAATGAAATTAGAACACTCCCTAACACCATACACAAAAATAAACTCAAAATGGATTAAAGACCTAAATGTAAGGCCAAACACTATAAAACCCTTAGAGGAAAACATAGGAAGAACACTCTTTGACATAAATCACAGCAAGATATTTTTTGACCCACCTCCTAGAGTAATGGAATTAAAAACAAAAATAAACAAATGGGACCTAATGAAACTTAAAAGCTTTTGCACAGCAAAGGAAACTATAAACAAGATGAAAAGACAACCCTCAGAATGGGAGAAAATATTTGCAAACAAATCAACAGACAAAGGATTAATCTCCAAAATATATAAACACCTGATGCAGCTCAATATTAAAACAAACAAACAGCCCAATCACAAAATGGGCAGAAGACCTAAATAGACATTTCTCCAAAGAAGACATACAGATGGCCAAGAGGCACATGAAAAGCTGCTCAACGTCACTAATTATTAGAGAGATGTAAATCAAAACTACAATGAGGTATCACCTCACACCAGTTAGAATGGGCATCATCAGAAAAGTCTACAAACAACAAATGCTGGAGAGGGTGTGGAGAAAAGGGAACCCTCTTGCACTGTTGGTGGGAATGTAAATTGATACAGCCACTATGGAGAACAGTATGGAGGTTCCTTAAAAAACTAAAAATAGAATTACCATATGACCCAGCAATCCCACTACTGGGCATATACCCTGAGAAAACCATAGTTTAAAAAGACACATGCAGCCCAATGTTCACTGCAGCACTATTTACAATAGCCAGGTCATGGAAGCAACCTAAATGCCCATCGACAGATGAATGGATAAAGAAGATGTGGTACATATATACAACGGAATAGTACTCAGCAATAAAAAGGAACGAAATTGGGTCATTTGTAGAAACGTGGATGGACCTAGAGACTGTCATACAGAGTGAAGTAAGAAAGAGAAAAACAAATATTGTATATTAACGCATATGCGTGGAATCTAGAAAAATGGTACAGATGAACCGGTTTGCACGGCATAAATAGAGACACAGATGTAGAGAACAAACATATGGACACCAAGGGGGGAAAGCGGGTGGGGGGGTGCGTGTGTCGTGGTGCGATGAATTGGGAGATTGGGATTGACATATATAGACTAATATGTATAAAATAGATAACTAATAAGAACCTGCTGTATAAAAAAAATTAAAAGAGAAGATCTAAAAACTTAAAAAAAAAATGCAAAGAATCCGCCTTACAATGCAATGGACGTGGGTTCGATCTCTGGTCACGGATCTAAGATCCCACGTGCCGTGGGGTAACTAAGCCCTTGCCCCACAACCACTGAGCTCGAGCGCCTCAACTAGAGCCCGCATGTCGTGAACTAGAGCCCATGCACCACAACTAGAGAAGAGAAAACCCGCACACCAGAACTAGAGAGAAGCCCACGCGCTGCAACAAAAGATCCTGCATGCCTCAGTGAAGATCCCGTGTGCAGCAACCAAGCCCTGACGCAGCCAAAAATAAATTAAATAATAATAAATCTTAAAAAAAAAAAAGATATTGGCTTGTTGCCGCAGTTCAGATGTTAAGTGATAAATCTGAACAAGACGGTGGCAGAGGAAATGAAATAAAATGATCAAGCACGGAAATATTACTGATTGAGAAATGGGTGGATATTAGTAACACTCTAGATGTAGGGAGAAAAAGAAAGACTCAATTATAGTAATAAAGCTTTGAGCTTGGTTGCCTGGAAGAATGATGGTATTAATCAGAGAAAATTCTATAAAGGAATTTGAAATGACAAAATAAATTTTTGACATCATGTATTTGAGGAATCCATGCATTCCAAATAAATAATTATCAGACAGGTAAAGTTCAGGAGGTTAGGGTTGGAGACAAAAAAAACCCTCACAAGATATTTCATTAACATCTTTATTGGAGTATAATTGCTTTTACCTTGTGATTTTACAAAAGGTCAAAGAAGCATTGGTAAGACTAGAAGAGGGTCATTGTATATCCTTAGATTCCTAAGGCTGGGTTTAGCAACTTACGTACCAAACACTGAGGAAGGAAGGAAGCACTCGCCTTCCTGTTTTCTGTTTAAAATAGTAATATAAAACCTAAATGGTTAATGTATTCTTTACACTCAGAGTTTTATCAGAACTTGGTTGGTATGGGATTTTTATCTATACTGTGGGGCATTCAGGACAGCAGTGCCCTTGGCTCAGACTGGTGTGAGCGGGTTAGTGCAACCACCCTCTAAAGAAAGACACAAGATGGGGAGTCCTAGAGAAATACGTGTCACTGCAAGCAGTTATCTGATTGGCTGGGAACCAAGCTGGCAAATTATCAAGGAGAACATGAAGTTCCAGTTTTCTATGCCCCAAAGAGCCCCCTTATGAAAAGAGGCCATCCCAACAAATAGAATGTACACCTGTAAGAGACCACAAGACTCTTGTTAGAACACAGTTCTTCAATGGCCAGTGATGTTGGCTTTGTTCAGTTTTGGAAAGTCTCCAACATGACAACATTCAGGAATCACTACAGTGATGACTCATATGCTTGGGTACCTGTTTTGAAAGAGAACCTTAATAATACTATTTAGGATGCTATGGTAAGTAGTCTCAAAGAAAATGTAAAACAATATCAGTCAGCTGATACACTGAGTTTTCCCTCTGATCTGATATACTGAGATTATAAAGGAAAAAACAAATCATTTAGAAGGCAAAACACAATAAACATAAAGGGTAACTGCTGCCAAAGACAGAAGTTAAGGTAAGAGCCAGAGAAACAAACAAACAAAAAAAAGCAAAAACAAAAAAAGAGAAATTTAAGAATGAAAGCCTATGAGCACATTGAAAAGTTTTCACTCCCACACACATATCTACATTTTTAATTGAACGAAATAAACCTCACGGTTAATATCACCATCTTTCTGAAGATAATGTGGTTCGAAGACAGATTTTTCTTTTGTTTCCCTAAATTGAAGCTTATTCTGGTATTTTATCTTCATCAACTATTCACTGTTTAAAAAGGATAATATCTTTCTGCAATATTTTCCAGAATGTAGATGAAAAACTAACAGTGACAATAAAAATAGCTAAGATTTATTGAATGCATTCTTAGTCATTTAATCTTCAAAATACTTTCAGTCATGTTCCTTAGCACACACTTTGTAGGTGGCAGGTCTTCAGAGCCTGTGCTCTTAACTGCCATGCTTCATGGCCTCCAACAGCCTGTAGGAGATTCAATGAAGAATACATTTCATTTTGGTGATAGGTAAATTATTCTGTATTTCAAATCCTAGTAGCAGACACTTTCCTTCAAAAATGGAACAAAACTTTTCTTTACAAACCAGTCACTCTACCTATAAACATGTATACATCAATGCACACTATGTATCATGTATAGAAATCTTTTTGGGGGGTCTTAAATACATTCTCCTTTCAATAAATGGATATTTCCCTGATGAAGACATTAAATAAATACTTCCATCGTGAACAGGGCACTACGTTTATCCTGCTGGATCTAGGCCGTCCTTTCCACTTTGTGCTAATCATCCACCATCACTGCACGTCTCTTCAAAGTTTCCCAGCAATAGGTGTTTCCTTCCTGTTGTCATGCCCCCTCAGCTGCTCCCCTGATTGATGTGATCCTCCTCCAGGTCTAAATGGGGTCAGACTGGAAGTTCACTGAACAGCAGGTTACTGGCCTCAGCAGGATATACCCACAACTCAGTTCTCCTCCCTCTTTCCTCTCCCCACCCCACCACACCCCAACAAGTGTGCACTCATGCTTACTCTCTCTCTGCAAGTAAATGATCCCAACTGTAAGGTGCCCAAAGGGAAATGCTATTTCAGAATGTCAGCTACTTGGCAGCAATGGCTGTTCTATTAATGCTTAAAAAAACCCCAAAAAAACAAAAAACAGGGACTTCCTTGGTGGCACAGTGGTTAAGAATCCACCTGCCAATGCAGGGGACACTGGTTTGAGCCCTGGTCTGGGGAGATCCCACATGCCGCAGAGCAACTAAGCCCATGCGCCACAACTACCAAGCCCGTGTGCCACAACTACTGAAGCCCACGAGCCTAGAACCTGTGCTCTGCAACAAGAGAAGCCACTGCAATGAGAAGCCCGCGCACTGCAACGAAGTGTAGCCCCTGCTCGCCACAACTAGAGAAAGCCCACGCACAGCAAAGAAGACCCAACACAGCCAAAAAGAAAATAAATAAATAAAATTAATTAATTAAAAAGCAAAACAAAAAAAACCAAAAACAATACAGAAGTTAAAGTTCTAAGAAGAAAACTAAAGCAAATCCTCATGCATATTTACTCCCTGCTCTTCCTAACATAGAGAAAGTGGTGACTCCAAGGAAAAATTCAGTGAGCATTTACAGAACAAATTCCACTAAGATAAAAATATATACACCAAACAAGATTGTTTCTAATGAAGTCTTTATAGAACTAAAATTGCCAAACAAAGCTGAAATATTAGACAGTTATAAACTGTTTGACATAGTATTTCTATTGCACAAAGAAATTAAGAACCAAACAGAAATGTAGAGGTACAGGTATAAATTCACTTGGCATTGTGTATAGATTATCAACTTATATACCTTCCAGAAACAAACAAGCAAACAAAAGTTATGAGGGAATAGATACTTTGAAAAAACGAGATAGAAATTCCACATTAAAAGAAAATATTGAGTAAAAATCAAGCAGAACAAGCATATATAATTTCTTGCATCTGAAATGCAAACATTTCTATGACACTCTGACACTTGCTAATACTTGACCTCTTTGGTCAGAAACTGGGCTATAATTAACCAATGGAGGTGTGCCCAATGTCTTAACTCTGAAAAGCCAATAGAGGATATAGTTTATCTTTTATCCACTAAAATAGGAAACATAATTCTTTATAATGGAACTGCCATTCCCAATGTTTAAGCATTTTAGGGATCCCTTCAAGAAATTCTGTGTAGTGGAGGAAAGAAAAGGGGCAGAGAAGAAGAAAGAGGTGAAGAAAAATGTGTACACTGATTCTATGGTTCATCTGTTCCTTTTTCTCCACACAAGGAACTTTAGGTTTTGGCGACGGAATTTCTATAGTTGACTGCAGGACAATATTTCTATTAGGAGCTAGGCTTTGAGCTGAATCTCAGAAGAAACTTCTCACCCATCACTCTCATAAACCCACAAGCAAACTAAGGAAGTCAGAAGGTAGAAGAGATAACCAATGTACAAATCCATCTCAGGTTCTAATTCTGCCACTAATCCTCCATAACTTCATGATCTTGAGCCAACCAATCACTTAAGGAAACTGAGGTTTGAGAAGTCTATAAAATGTTGAATTGCATTATCTCTGTTTCAAACCAGGTTTAAGGCGTTATGATTCTATGACTTAGATCTATCATCTAGTTTGATACAGACAGAACAAATACATGTATAAAAAAAGAGGTCTTACACAATGAATAAGGTATAAAAACATGAGCAAAATTACATTGGTAGGATTATGCCAATTTAAATACCCTCATATAGTATTAAAACTTTATAATGGGGACTTCCCTGCTGGCACAGTGGTTAAGACTCCAAGTTCCCAATGCAGAGAGCCCGGGTTCGATCCCTGGTCAGGGAACTAGATCCCACATGCATGCCACAACTAAGGAGCCCAAGAACCGCAACTAAGGAGCCTGCCTGCCGTAATTCAGACCCAGCACAACCAAATAAATAAGATAAATTTTTAAAAAAGCAACTTTATAATGAATAATCCTCAAATTGTAATAGGCAACTGTAAACTCATAATCACAATACTTACTGATCCCCCACCAAATTATTTTACAATGTATATTCTATTCCTTTAGATTTGGGAATTTCATATTATAAACTGATGTAACAGATTTTTCAGAGTAATGAGGCTACTACCATGGTTCATTTAGACTGAATTGCTAATTATATCCATTTATAATAGCCATAGATTGAGGATCGATAACTTGGTAGACTGTGAAAGCTTTATTTAAAAAAAAAAAACAAAACTGCTTCAAATCTATAACATTAACCCAGATATTTAAAAAGTGAGTTCATTTTCTTTACATTTTAGGAAAATTATTAGGTGTATATTAAACCCACCTTCCCATTTCTTTAAGACAGATGGGAAGTAAAAGAACGAATTTTTAATCATTAATTATTATATAAATTATTCATAGCCCAAAGAATATCTTCATGCACGGATGCCATAGTCATATGAGCAAAGGCTTAACGCCATTACGTTAATAACATTAATACAAACACCAAAGGATCAGTGAGAAAATTTCTAATGCTTGATGAGACAGCAAACTGTATAAAATGAAATTTTATACTACATTATAAAACTGCCAACATTTGCTATATCACTATTTTTAAAAAGCAACACTACTTCACTTATAATACTGTCATTTTTCATTCTAAAAATGTTAACAAGGAAATTTCATTAAACATTATTTCCAATAAAAAGGCAAAGGAGAGTGACTAGAAAACTCCACAAATTTCCCAAAGTTTCTAATTTTATTGTTCTCCTTAAAATAGAAAAGTATATGAAAAAGATTTCAGAATACATAGGAAAACTCCAGTTCTATTCACCTGGATTGTTAAAAGCAAGTTATGCATTTTACAAAATTGTAAGTGTCATTAACACAACATAAAATACTTCTATCTAAGGTACTCTTAAAAACAGTTTAGTAAACATCGTTAAGACAAATAAATGATGACTCTCTGGCTATACACACGAATGATCATCAAAATATGTAACAGCTGGCATGTCAAAGCATGGGTAACAGTGCTGGAGGAGGGTCTAAGAGGCCACCTGTTTTCGCTGCAGGACTGTGGGGCGGTTCAGGGAGTCATGGCAAGGGAGCTAGGGAGTCTTAGGGCAGCAGAATCCCCCCGCTAACTTGGAAATATTTCAGTAAACTTCAGCAGAGCCACACTCATGTACACCTCCTGTGTATAAGCTCTGGCTATTCGCATGATTCTTAAATAAGGGATTTTTTTTTTTTAAGGCTTTAAGCAATTGTTAAAAGTCTGCAAATCACAACAGTGTAAATCAACTATACTTCAATAAAATAAATTTTTAAAAAAATCTTTGCAAATCTGCTACTTGCTACTGAAGAAAATGTAACTATTAACTTTGGCAGTAGCTAGAAAGAAACATCATGGGGGAAATCTGATGGAAGAAATGAAAAGTGAAAGATGAAAGGGTCTTTTTTTAATTTTCAAAACTTTATGTGAAAATTATATAAAATATTTTTGTGACATTGAAGTTATTTAAAAATTAAAGTATGAGGTTAAACTTTCAAGCAATGACCAGGATGACAATGTAAATACATTTCTACCCTAAATAAATAAAACATTTAGTATAAACAGCTGTATATCCAATCACACTTAAGACTGGAGAGTCATATAAATAAATGAGAAATCCAAATAGATATTTTAATAACAAAATTTTGATATAATATTTTCATAAAATTATCATTTTCAAATTAAACTGGATTTTCAAATATTTCCTGGAGATAGCAAACACCTATTGCTGCTTATAAGTTAATTTCTTAAGAACAAGCATATCATAATGTTGAAGAAATGGCTGCATTATTAAAAAATATTTGATGCCATGTTCCAGAGATGTAAAAGGTGGTCTAGTCTACATAGAACTGCACATTTAAAAAAAAATGTTTTAAATCATTTTTTATTTGCTAGATCTTCTAGATGGAATATACAAATCTAAGGAGAGCAGGAATTTGTTGTTGTTGACTGTCCTCTTGTTGAAGGGATTAAAGTTACCTAGCAACCCCTGTGTTGCAGAAACCAAAATAAAAAAAGTCAGTTGTCAACTACCAGTTCTTCTAAAACAGAAGAGTGCAAGCAGGTAAGCATTATTTTGCTATAATGTTTGGTCATACATTTTAAATCACATGACAAAGTAAAAATCATCAAAAAACTCCCAAGGAAAAAAACTCCTCTAAAAGCATATTAATTGTGACTAAATTGAGAGTTTATAAAATCACCGTTATCACCATTTTAAAATCATCATTGAGCAAAGTGGAGTTTCGAAAAAAAGGAGCCACTGACCCTGCCTTTAGAGAAGAATGTTTGAGAAAAGCCCTTCGTGCCAAGTTGACTCAGCTTCATAGGCCATGGAAATCAACACTGAATGTCTTGATTCTTCATCGACTCTGAGTGGATGAAAAGCTAAATGAAAACTGGAGCATTAACTTCTTATACTTGGAGACGTGAAAGTGTCATTTCTAAGAAAGCTCAATTGTCAGCTGACCAGAAAGGCATAACTACTCTAACCTCCAAGAATGAGTCAGTAAACGAAGAAAAGGGAAACAAACAAATGAGCAGCCATTAGTATATGCATATTATTTCAGCTCAGTAGCCATTACAAGCCAGATACTCTACATGCTAGAAAAACCTCTTTCCTTTTGAGAAAGATGAGTAATACTGAAGAAACTAATAGTGGGATAAACTTAACCAGGCCTCACTAGGAATGCAGCTGCTTTACACAACCTCACTGTAGACAGACTTATAGTGGGAGGCCAATCTTCTCTCCAACAACTGTCACTAAAATGACTTAACACTCCAGGTTTATGCCAGGTCAGTGTACACAGGTCATCTCCAGAGCCATGAATGAAGTCATGCTTTATCAGAAAGCAGGTCAGAGGTGACATAAATCATCTAACTGTAACAGCTGACTAAGAATAACTTTCTATTATAAGCACTCATTTCCTAAATGAGAGGATAGATATCCTTCATTTTCTGAGGAGTGATGAGGGGGGAAATTCTCACATAAAACCAAACAAGACTTTTTCATCTTCAGTACTCACAGAAAAGGCATGGAGTCTGTAGGTACCTGAATTTGGCTTGTAGCCTTTGATCTATCATGGGCACTGAATGAAGGCAAATGAATCTCGTCCACTGATCGCCTTCTGAACAACTCCTATCCCCTCCCTCACCTTTTTTATGAAGGACTGGTGCTACCTGTTCATTGCAAATAAGGTTGTGATTCAATTAAGAAGGAGATTAGGTTATTTTCTCAACCTCAGGTTGGAAAACCCAGTGTCAGTAGAGGACTTGAATAGAAACACTGTAGGTACCCTTAAGAAAAACAAAAAATATTTTTACTGCCTAGTTTATTTTCTTTTTATAAATTTAAGGTTTTTTTTTTTTAGGTTGCTTTTCATTTTTTAAATTAAACTTTTTTTTTTTTAGGGCAGATTTTGGCTCACTCTAAAATTTAGCAGAAAGAACAGTGAGTTGTCATATACTTCTGTCCACACATATGTATAACTTCTCCCACTATGAACATCCCTTTCTCGGGTGGTGCATTTGTTACAGCTGATGAACCTATACTGACTGACACATCGTTATCACCAAGTCCATAGCTGACATTAGGGTTCACTCTTGATGTTGTACATTCTACGAGTTTTGGCAGATGTACTACAATGACATGTATCCACCATTGTAGTATATTAGAGAATAGTTTCACTACCCTAAAAACCCTCTGTATTCTGCCTATTCATCCTTCCTAACCCCTAATCCCTGGAAAAACTAATCTTTTTACTGTCTGCATAGTTTCACCTTGTCCAGAATGTCACACAATTGGAATCAAAGAGTACGGACCCTTACAGGATAGATTATTTCTCTTAGCAATACGCATTTAAGGTTCCTTCATGTCTTTTCATGGCTTGATACCTTATTTCTTTTTAGTGTTAAATAATATTCCATTGCATGCCACAGTTTATTTACCCATTTACCTACTGAAGGGCATCTTGGTTGCTACCAATTTTTGGCAATTATGAAGAAAGCTACTATAAACATTGTGTGCAGGTTTTTGTGTGGACATAAGTTTTCAACTCCTTTGGGTAAATACCCAAGAGTGCAATCACTGGATTGTATGGTAAGAGTACATTTAGTTTTGTAACTGCCAAACTATCTTCCAAAGTGGCTGTACCTTTTTGCATTCCACCATCAATGAATGAAGAATTTCTGTTGCTCCACAACCTCACCAGCATTTGATGTTGTCAGCATTCGAGATTTTGGCCATTCTAATAGGTGTGTAGGGTAATCTCATTAATTAATTTGCAATTCCCTAACGACATATGATTTTGAACATCTCTTCATATGCTACTCACCATCTGTGTATCTTCTTTGATGATGTGTCACTTCAGGTCTTTTGCCCAATTTTTAAACAGGTTGTTTATTTTTTTTTATTGTTTTAACAGTTTGAAGAGTTCTTTGTATATTTTGCATAATAGTCCTTTATCAAATGTGTCCTTTGCAAATATTTTTCCCAGTTTGTGGCTTGTACTCTCATTCTCTTGACATAGACTTTAGCAGAACAGAAGTTTTTAATTTTTTTTAATTAACTTTTTTTTTTTTGGCTGTGTGTTGGGTCTTCGTTTCTGTGCGAGAGCTTTCTCTAGTTGCGGCAAGTGGGGGCCACTCTTCATCGCGGTGCGCAGGCCTCTCACTGTCGCGGCCTCTCTTGTTGTGGAGCACAGGCTCCAGACGCGCAGGCTCAGTAGTTGTGGCTCACGGGCCTAGTTGCTCCGCGGCATGTGGGATCTTCCCAGACCAGGGCTCGAACCCGTGTCCCCTGCATCGGCAGGCAGATTCTCAACCACTGTGCCACCAGGGAAGCCCTTTTTTTTTTTTTTTTTGGCCACGCTGCTCAGCTTGTGGAATCTTAATTCCCCAACCAGGGATCGAACCCCGGCCTTCAGCAGTGAAAGCATGGAGTCCTAACCACCAGACTGTCAGGGAATTCTCAGGAATTTTTAATTTTAATGAAGTACAGCTTAAAAATTATTTCTTTCATGAATCATGTCTTTGGTGTTATATCTAAAGAGTCATCATAAATAAATAAATAAATAGTCACCACCATACCCAATGTCATCTAGGTTTTCTTCTATGTTATCTTCCAGGAGTTTTATAGTTTTGCATTTTACATTTAGGTCTATGATTCATTTTCAGTTAATTTTTGTAAAGAGTGTAAGGTCTATGTCTCGATCTGTTTTGTTGCATATAGATGTCCAGTTGTTTCAGCACCATCTGTTGAAAAGATTGTCTTTCCTCCATTGTATTGCCTTTAGCCTTTGTCAATTGACTATATTTGTGTGGGTCTATTTCTGGGCTCTCTATTCTGTTCTATTGATCTATCTGTCTAACCTTTCAACAATCCCACATTGTTACAGCTTTACAGTAAGATTTGAAGTCAGGTGTGTCAATCCTCCAACTCTGTTCTTCTCCAAATATTGTTTGAATATTGTGTCTTCTGTCTCTCCATATAAATTTTAGAATCCATTTGTTGATATTCACAAAATCACTTGCTCAGATTTTGACTTTGTGTTGGATCTATAGATCAAATTGGGAAGAACTGACTTGACAATACTGAGTCCTCCTATCCATGAACATGAGCTATCACTCCATTTACTTAAGTTATATTTTGATGTCCTTCATCAGAGTTTTATAGTTTTCCTCATATATCTTTTACATACTTACATAGTTTGTAAACTTTTTTTGTATACTGTACGTATTTTATTAGATTTATACCCAAGTATCTCATTTTGAGGGGTACTAATGTAAATGGTGATGTGTTTTCAATTTCAGATTCCACTTGTTAATTGTTGTTATATAGGAAAGTGACTGACTTTTTTTCTACCACTTTTATTGAGATATAACTGACATACAGTATTGTGTAAATTTAAGGTGTACAGCATGATTTGATTTACATACATCATGAAGTGGTAATCACAATAAATTTAGTGAACATCAATCATCTCATATAGATACAAAATTAAAGAAATAGAAAAAATAATTAGCAATACTCAACATTACTAATTATTAGAGAAATGCAAATCAAAACCACAATGAGGTATCACCTCACCCTGGTCAAAATGGCTATCATCTAAAAGTCTACAAAAAAAAAAAAAAGTCTACTAATAATAAATGCTGGTGTGAGTGTGGGGAAAAGGGAACCCTCCTACACTCTTGGTAGGAATGTAAATTGGTGCAGCCACTATGGAAAACAGTATGGAGTTTCCTTAAGAAACTAAAAATAGAGCTACCATATGATCCAGCAACCCCACTCCTGAGCATATATCCTGAAAACATGAAAACTCAAATTCGAAAAGACACATGCACCCCAATGTTCATAGCAGCACTATTTACAATAGCCAAGACATAGAAACTATCCAAGTGCCCATCAACAGACGTTTGGTTTAAGAAGATGTGGTATGAGTGTGTGTGTGTCTGTGTGTGTGTGTGTATATTCCACACATAATGGAATATTACTCTGTCATAAAGGGGAAAGAAAGAGAGGGATAAATTAGTAGTATGGGATTAACAGATACAAACTACTATACATAAAATAGATAAGCAACAAGAATTTACTGTATAGCACAGCATACTCAATATCTTATAATAACCTACAATGGAAAATAATCTAAAAAAAAAAAAATATATATATATATATATATATATATATATATATATATATATATGGCTTCCCTGGTGGTGCAGTGGTTGGGAATCTGCCTGCCAATGCAGGGGACACAGGTTCGAGCCCTGGTCTGGGAAGATCCCACATGCCACAGAGCAACTAAGCCTGTGCACCACAACTACTGAACCTGTGCTCTAGAGCCCGTGAGCCACAACTACTGAGCCCACATGCCACAACTACTGAAGCCTGTGCGCCTAGAGCCCGTGCTCCATGAAAAGAGAAGCCACTGCAACAAGTAGCCCACACACTGCAACGAAGAGTAGCCCCCGCTCACCGCAACTAGAGAAAGCTCATGTGCAGCAACGAAGGCCCAACACAGCCAAAAATAAATAAATAAAATAAATATAAAAAAAAGAATGTTAAAAAAATAGAGAGAGAGATATATATAGATAGATGAATCACTTAGCTATATACCTGAAACTAACACATTATTGCAAATCAACTACATTTCAATTTAAAAAATTTTTTTCTTGTGATGAGAATCCTTAGGATTTGCTCTCCTAACAACTTTCATATATATCATACGGCAGTGTTAATTATATTTACCACATTGTACATTACATCCCTAGTACTTATTCATTTTATAACTGGAAGTTTGTACCTTTTGACTGCTTCATCCAACTTCCCTCCCCCCATCTCCCACCACTGGTAACCACAAATCTGATTTTTTTCTGTGAGTTTGTTGTTTGTTTGTTTGTTTTTGAAGTATAACTGACCTACAACACTATGTTAGTTCCTATTCCACAACACAGTGATTTGATATTTCTGTGCCTTTCAAACTGATCACCACAATAAGTCTAGTTATAATATATCACCATACAATGACATTACATAGTTATTGACTATATTCCCCACACTGTACATTTCATACCCATGATTCATTTTGCAACTGAAGTTTGTACCTCTTAATCTCCCTCAGGTATTTCAGAAAGTGATTGACCTTTGTACATTAACCTTGTACCCTGCAACCTTGCTACAACTGCTTATTCGTTGCAGGAGTTTTTTTTTTTTTTTTTGGTCAATTATTTCAGATTTTCTGAAGAAGATCATGGAATTTCATGCCTTCTGAGAACAAAGTTTTATTTCTTCCTTTTCAATCAGGATACCTTTTATTTCCTTTCCCTGACTTATTGCATTAGCTAGAACTTCCAGTACTATCTTGTAAAGCAGTAGAGACGACATCCTTGCCTTATTCCTGATCTGAGTGAGAAAACTTTGTGTCTCTCACCATTACATGTTGATATTAGCTGTAAGGTTTTTTTTTACATGTTCTCTAGCAAGTTGAATAAGTTCCCCTCCATTCCTAGTTTGCTAAGTTTTTATCACAAATGGATGTTGGATTTTGTCAAATGCTTTTCTCCATCTATTGATATGATGATGTGGTGTTTCTTCTTTAGCCTGTTAATGTGATCAATTACATTAATTGATTTTTGAATGTTGAACCAGCCTTGCATACCTGGCATAAACCCCATTTGGTTGTGATGTATAATTCTTTTTAGACATTGTGGGATATGATTTGCTAATATTTTGTTGAGGATTTCTGGATCAATATTCATGAGATATCTTGGTCTATGGTTTTCATTTCTTGTTATATCTTTGTCTAGTTTTGGTACTAGAGTAATGCTGACCTCAAAGAATGAGTTGGAAAGTATTCTCTCTGCTTCTGTTCTCTGAAAGAGATTGTAGAGAATTGATATAATTTCTTCCTTAAATGTTTGGTAGAATTCATCAGTGAACCCATAAGAAAGGCCTGGTGTTTTCTGTTTTGGAAAATTATTAATTATTGATTCAATTTATTTAATGAATTACGCCTATTCCGATTATTTAATACTTATTGTGTGAATTTTGGTAGATTGTGTCTTTCAAGGAATTGGTTGTTTTCATCTAGGTTACCAAATTTGTGGGCACAGAATTGTTTACAGTATTCTTTTGTTATCTTTTTAATGTCTGTGACATCTGTAGTGCTGTCTCCTCTACTGATTTCCTGTTTTCAATTTCATTGATTTCTCCTCTAATTTTTATTTATTTTCTTCTGCTTACTTTGGATTTAATTTGCTCTTCACTGCCTAGTTTCCTGAGATGAAAGCTTAGCTTATTGATTTTAGATTTTTCATTTCCAATTTATGTATTCAATGCTATAAATTTCCCTCTAAGCATTGTATTCACTGACTTTCCACATATTTTTATAAGTTGTATTTTCATTTACTTCAAAATATTTTTATATTTCCCGTGAGATTCCTTCCTTGACCTATGTGTCATTTAGAAGTATGTTAAATCTCCAAGTGTCTGGGGGATTTTTCAATGGTCTTTCTGTTATTGATTTCTAGTTTAATTCCCTTGTGTTCTGAGAGCAGATATTGTATGACTTCTACTATTTTAAACTTGCTAAGGTATTTTTTATGGTCCAGAATATGGTCTATCTTGGTGAATGTTCCATGAGAGCTTGAAAAGAACATGTAATCTGCTATTGTGGGATGAAACAGTCTATAGATGTCAATTATATCCAGTTGATTGATGGTGCTGTTGAGTTCAACTATGTTCTTACTGGTTTTCTGCCTGCTGGAGCTGTCCATTTTTGATAGAGGATTGTTAAATTCTCCAACTATAATAGTAGATTCATCTTTTTTTTTTTTTTTTTTGCAGTTCTACTAGTCTTTGCCTCACTTATTTTGACACTGTTGTTAGATGCGTGCACATTAAAGATTATATATCCTCTTGGAGTGTTGACCTCTTTACCATTATGCAATGCCCTTTTAAAGTCTGATAGATTTCTTTGCTCTGCAGTCAGCTCTGTTTGAAATTATTATAGTTACTCCAACTTTTTCTTTTTTTAACAAGTATATTTTATTTATTTTTTATATTTTTATTTCTTTTTTTAATTTTTGGCTCCATCAGGTCTTAGTTGCGGCACGTGGAATCTTTGTTGCAGCACGTGGGATCTTTGTTCCAGCAGGCAGGATCTTTCGTTGAGGTGTGTGAGCTCTTCATTGCAGTGCACGGGCTCTTCATTGCAGTGCGCAACCTCTCTCTAGTTGTGGCGCATGGGCCCCAGGGCGCATGGACTCTGTAGTTTGTGGCACGTGGGCTCTCCAGTTGAGGCATGTGGGCTCATTAGTTGTGGTGTGTGGGCATAGTCACCCTGCAGCATGTGGGATCTTCACCAACCAGGGATCGAACCCGCGTCCCCTCTGTTGGAAGGTGGACTCTTAACCACTGGACAACTAAGGAAGTCCCTCCAGCTTTTCTTTTGATTAGTGTTAGAATGACATATCTTTTTCTATCCCTTTACTTTTAATCACTATGAGTCTTTATATATATTTAAAGTGGGTGTCTTGTAGACAATATAGAGTTGGATCTTGTTTTTTGATCCACTCTGATGATCTCTGTTTTTTAATTGGTGAATTTAGACCATTGGTATTTAAGGTGATTATTGATAGAGTTGAATTAATATCTGCCATATTTATTATTGTTTTCTAATTGTAGACTTTGCTTTTTCTTCCTATTTTTGTCTTCCACACTTTTTCTTTCTTTTGTGGTTTTCATAGAGCTTTTTATGTTTCCTTTTTCTCTCCTTTCTTAACATATGAGTTATACTTCTTTTTAAACATTTTTTAGGGTTTGCCCTAGAGTTTACAATGTACATTTACAACTAATTCAAATTCACTTTCAAATAAAACTATACTGCTTCATGGGTAATGCAAGTACCTTATAATAAAATATTCCTAATTTCACTCTCCTGTCCCTGTATCATTGCTGTCACTTATTTCACTTATACATGAGACTATACATTATATATTTATATATGTAATTACAACATATATACATTATATATATGCACATATTATGTATATACATATATACGTGTGTGTATATATATATATATATATATAGTCTTGTTATTATTTTGAACTGTTATATGTTAGACCAACAAAGAATAATAAAAATAAAAGCTTTTATTTTATCTTCAATTATTTTATTCTCCAATGCTCTTCCTTTTTTATGTAGATCCTGGTTTCTTATCTATGTCATTTTCCTTCTCTGTGAAGAACTTCTTTTATATGGAAGACTACTCGCAACATATTCCTTCAATTTTTGTTCATCTGAGAAAGGCTTTATTTCTCCTTCACTTTTGCAGGATAATTTCACAGGGTACAGAATTCTAGGTTGGTGGGTTTTTTCTCTCAATATTTAAAATATCTCCCTCCACTTTATTCTTGCTTGCATGGTGTCTCAGGAGAAGTTGCATGTAATTTTTATCTTTGCTTCTCAATAGGAAACGTATTATTTTCTTCTGGTTTCTTTCAAGAGTTTTTCTTTTTGTTTGATTTTCTGAAGTTTGAATATGATATGTCTATGTGTAGTTTTTTGTTTTTGTTTTGTTTGTTTTTTGGCATTTATCCTGCTTGGTGTTCCTGAACTTCCTGGATATGAGGTTTGGTGTCTGACAGTAACTTGGGGAAATTCTCAGTCACTGCTGCTTCAAATACTGCTTTTGTTTCTCTCTCTCTCTTCCTCCTAGTATTCCCATTTTGCCTACATTACATCATTTATAATTGTTCCACAGTTCTTGGATATTCTGTGTTTTTGTTGTTGTTTTGTTTTTTTGTTTTATTCTCCTGTGTTTTCTTCTCTTTACTTTTCCATTTTGGAAGTTTCTAATGTCATATTCTCAAGTTCTGAGATTCTTTCTTCAGTCATATACAGCCTACTCAGGAGTCTCTCAAAGGTACTCTTCATTTCTGTTAGTGTTTTTGACCTGTAGCATTTATTTTTCTTTCTAAAAATTTCCATCTAGGACTTCCCTGTGGCACAGTGGTTAGGAGTCCACCTGCCAATGCAGGGGACACAGGTTCGAGCCCTGGTCCGGGAAGATCCCACATGCCGCGGAGCAACTAAGCCTGTTGCTTAGTTGAGCCACAACTACTAAGCCTGCGCTCTAGAGCCTGCGAGCCACAACTACTAAGCCCGTGTGCCACAACTACTGAAGCCTGCGTGCCTAGAGTCTGTGCCCCACAACAAGAGAAGCCACCGCAATGAGAAGCCCACACACCACAATGAAAAAGTAGCCCCCACTCGCCGCAACTAGAGAAAGTGCGTGCGCAGCAACGAAGACCCAACACAGCCAAAAAGTAAATTAATTAATTAATTAGAACCTTGAGGATATTTTAAAAATTAAAAATAAATTAAAATTTCCATATTTTTGCTAACATTATTTATCTGTTCTTACATGTTGTGTACTTTTTCCATTAAAAACCCTTAGGTATTAGTTTTTAAAAAATTCCTGGTCTGGTAACTCCAACATTCCTGCCATATCTGACTCTGGTTCTGATGCTTGTTTGGTTTCTTCAAATTGTGTTATGCCTTTTAGTATGCCTGGTAATTTTTTGTTGTAAGGTGGACATGATGTACTGAGGAAAAGGAACTGCAGTCAATCGGCCTTTAGTTAGTAATATAGTGGCACAGTGTGGAGGAGTGGGAAACATTCTATAATCCTATGATTAGGTCTCATCTCAGTCTTTTGGTGAGTCTGTGCCCCTGGACTGTGAATTTCACTAGTGCTTATCAGGCCCTTCTTCCCCCTCTTAAGTAGGATAGAATAGCCGGAGGAGTCTGGAGATGCATATATCCCTTCCCCCACATGGGAGGTTGGCGGGATCTGGAGTTGGGCATTTCTCTTACCTAGATATTCTGGGCTCTGGTAAAATAGTTTCCCCTGAGGGCAGGCCTTGTCAAGAAGAACAGAATCCTCTGGCATATTAAAATTGTTCCTTTTTCCCTGCTCCTGCCAGAAGCACAAGGGAATTTTCCTCTAATATTTACTTTGTGGACCTGGTAGAGCTCCTGGAGGTAAAACTCACTAAAGTGTACAGGCCCCCCTATAGCTGGGTTCCCCTGAAGTTTTCTACTCTATAGCTTTTATCTACATTGAAGCTCCAGCAATTTGTTACTTACAGTTCAGGTTTTTCCACCATATACTGTTTCCTGTGGACATTACTACTCACAGGTTTCTGCTCCAACAAGCTGATGATTCTCTGGATCTGCCTGTTTCTCCCTCCAATTCTGGGAGCAGTAGTTTGCCCTGTGACCTCACTTCTCGGATGGAGCTAAGAACAGTTGTTGATTTTTCAGTTTGTTCAGTTTTTTACTTAGTTGGATGGCAAGCTCCTTACATGCTGGACTAGAAATTGAAAATCTCAGTATTTTTCTTTTCGGATTTTTAAAAAACTTTTTACCATATGTCATTCTAGTAATATATCAAGTCTTCCCTTCCAAATATGTATTAGAAAATACTAGTGACTAAAAATTCTGTGATCACAGTGAGTTGCTTCCCAAAAGGGTTTTTACAATGTACCAATAAAGCTTTTAGAAGAAGACGCTGGTGAAATATCTTTTAAGACCTATCAAATAAGGTGTAGGCTTAATAAGGTTCTATATATATATATATATATATATAAACACTTGCTTTTTTCTAACTCTCTTTGATACCCTATAAATAAATATAGCTATAAAACAAATTGAGGTTCTGGATGAAAATAGAATTCGCATATTAAGTTCATGTTTATAATAATTTTGTCAATGTGTATGTTTACAGAATGACCTATGGTCTTTTGAAGTCACTGCTACCTACTATTAAGTAATGACTTACATTATTTTTATTGGCATGGTACAATGTTTTATATTATTATTATTATATTTTCATGTATACATCTACCCTCAGTCAATATTTTATAAATTGAAATCCTGAAGAAGTTTCAAGATTGTTCCTAACCAGTACTAATCTCTGTTAAATTATATCCTGTCCATACATCAGTGTGTTAAGAGGAGTTCTCCTAAGGATATTAGCCTGATTTCAAAGATGTTTTAATTTACCATGTAATTAATATCTGAATAAATGGACTTTTGTATTCACTGAGTAGAGAAAATAAATTAGCAAATTTCTTTGAATTTCCTAGACTCATCAACTTTGCATTCTTGCAGCCAATCTGTCATTTTCAAAACTAGACTTTATTTTCTTTACTTACTAAAATGACACACTGCTATCTCAAGTTTTTCAATAAGCTTGAAATTTTCTTAAAAGAGTAATCCAGGAACTTATCACTTTAGTAAATTGTACACAGTAAATAGCAATTTTATGAACACTTTCCTTCAGGGATTAAAGATAGGTAAACTTTTTATCCTTTGTATTGGTGTGCAGAAGTGAACTTCATCTTAAGAACAAAATCTACATTCTTAAGAGGTCTGAAAAGCAGAATTATTTTTTACAACATCTATTCCCTAAAGGAATATTTAAAGTTTGGTTTATGGAATTAAGACCAAAGTAACTTTGCTCTCTGCTGTTTCACTTTATGATAAATATTGCAGAAAGTAGAAAAACAATCTGTAAGAAACCCTGAATTCAACCTTCAGAGTTCTGAAATGTTTCTCATAAACATACAGGCATCTGAATGCAATACTATTGTTTTTTCCTTGAAAGGAAATAACAAGGTCGCTTACAAAATGCAATGAAACAAATCTTTATTTAATATCTGTGATACGCTGCAAGTAGTCTCTCACACACACACACACACACACAAAGTTCAGTGAAATTTCAGAAAATGCTATCTTGTCCAAGGTTTTCATGTTACAGATAAGGAAACAGTAATAAACTTCCTGCCCAGCATCACAGGAAAAGCTGAAGAACTCATTTAAAGTCAATAATGTATTTTTGCAATACCAAATATGTACTAATCCTGTTTGGCCTGTCTGAGAAATGCATGCTATGAACATATGAAGATGATAAGCCTTGGAAGAAGATTAGAAAACAGGCTTCCAAAACAGGTTAAGACATGCATATGAAAATGAATAATGCAATCCAGAAGAAAGAAGCTAACCTACTTCTGTAGGTCATTGTAAATGGGCAAATGTAACATTGGCAGCAAGGACTAGCATCCTTTATCAAGAAACAGTTGTAGCTCAAGAGTTGTACCTTGGTGGCACCAGTATAGAATTTAAGGATTTCAGAAGATGCCTCAGTAAGTTACACTGTGAGGGATTACTGGTTTCTGTTACCTGGCTATATGGTCACATATCATTATGTCAAAAAAAGATATTAAGTCTTAAATCAACTCTTCTCTGATTTCAGAAAGTTCTCTATTTGGTAGAAAAGTAAAGAAAGAACTACTCTATCAATTTGTATCTCATTTCACTAGCATCAAGTAGAATATTAATCATTATGGGATTTTATGCTACTAAATCTTTGGAATTAGAATTCTCTAAAAGTATTGGTCTACATTCAACAAATAGCTATTGTGGGCTTACAATGTTCCAGGTATTGTGCTAGACAATGGCAGTAACCCTTTAAACAAAACAAAAATAGAACTCCCACCATGAAACTTACAAATCACACTCAAATTCTACTGGATTTTGAGCCTTTAGTAATAAAAACAATAATGAAAGAAAAATGCACTCAAAACACTATGGATTTACATAAGTTTCCCACCCCCTTTAATGAAAAAAGAAGGTATTTCAAAACCTTTGGAAAACTTGAGTTGGAGAATCATCGATCTATAACTATTTTCCACTATGAAATAAATGTCAAGGACACTTGAACTCAGAAGTAATATTCTGAAGGATATTATTTCATCATGATAGTAGAAGTTAAGAGATATTGAAAACAGTGCCATTTCTCCTAGCTAGAAGGAAGTTGGTAACCACACAACTGAGAGAAAGGAAGCAGAAAGAAGAACATAAGCATTGCTCATCTTTTAGGAGGTTTGAGCTCCAAAAATCTATTTATAAATTAGTTGTTTAAAACTTAAGGTAGCTTTTCAAATCATGTTTATATTTTAAAGTAGCCTTTTAAACACCTAATGTAACTTAAATACTATCCAATTATAACAACATCAGAAAAGAGTACAGTTGCCGATATGCATGATATTTTAGCTCCAAATGTTTCCTTGGTCCTAGAAACTCCTGGGAGATTGTCTCGGCTATGCTGTGTGGATCCAAAAGCCTAATTTCACCTATGTGTGCTAAATATATACTTTTATCTATCTTAATTTCTGACGGGGAGAAAAACACAACACTGGTAGCCTTAAAGGGAAAAGTAGTAAAAAATAAAATTATATCATGGCCCCCCCCTTTTTTTTTTCACCATTTCATTCACTCATACATTCACCAAATATTTATTCAATGCCTACCATGTGCCAGCCACTGTTCTAGGTGCTGAGGCTATATGTGACCCAAACAATGCCTTTGTTCTCAGAACTCATGTCTACTGGAGTGAACAGAAAATAATTTTTTTTTTTTGGCCGTGCCTCACAGTATGTGGGACCTTAGTTCCTGGACCAGGGATGGAACCTGTGCCCACTGCGGTGGAAGCTCGGAGTCCTAACCACTGGACCACCAGGGAATTCCCACAAATTGTTTTTTTTTTTAAAAAAGCAGCAACAAATACTCTAGTAAGTGATGATAAACCTAATGAAAGAAAATGAGGCAAGGTAAAGTGTGGCAGTTCTGTTAAATGGTTATGGATTTTATTTCTGAAAAACTAACACTCAAAGAGAGATTAGAAGGAAGGGAAGAAGCAACACACTGGATATCTAAACAAAGGCTTTTCCCGGAAGAGGAAACAGCAAGTGCAAAAACCTGGAGGAAAGAGGACGCTCATCTTGTTGTCTGGACAGAAAGAAAGCCATGGAAATTGGAGTGAGGGAAGAGAACTGGCAAGAAATGGAATCAGAAATGTAAACATTGGTCTGAGACCTTGTAGGCCACAAAAAGAACTTTGACTTTTATTACTGAGTTAAATGGGGATTCATCGATGGCTTTAAGCAGAGGAGAGGCATGATCTGACTTAATTTTTAAATGATCACTTGAATTTCTGGGTTTGGGTAGAAGACCTCGGTGAGGTGAGGAAGGGATGGCAAAGCCAGAAGCAGGGAGACCCATTAGGATGACACTGCAATGTTCAAAGTTAGACATGCTAGTGGCTTGGAAGAGTGTGGAAATGGTGAAATGATAGGAAATGGTCAGATTCTGGATATATATCAAAGCTAGAGTCAACAGACTTTGTTGAGGGCTTGAATATTTTTACCTGTCTCTTCTTTCCCTAAAGTTAGGGAAGTGGGGCTCTTAGGAAAAGATTATGCCCTTATGGATATTGCACTTATTTTTAAAGATTACTAAACAGTGCAAGATAGTGAAATTTGTTTCACCTCCTTTTCTTACTTACCTGTTACTGAGCAGCAAAATAGGGAAAATATATGAAGATGAGCAAAGTATCTTCAAGGGCCCAGAAATTATTCAGTCACTCCTTAGATCTGCACTGGATGAATCTCTACTGCTAGGAATAATAAGCACAATCACTCACTATGCCTGGGGATTATAATACTGAAGCATGAGGGGGATACTGAGGGCTTACTAAGCAGCCACATACACCAAGTTTTGAAATTTAGTCAGTAATGGACTCTAGCACTATTATTATTTTTAAAAGGAGTGTAAATAAAGTACCAGTAAAACTATAAATATATATATATATTATCTATGTACATATAATAGTGTATACACATACATTTTTAAAAGTTGGTTGCACTGTTTCATAGAGATAGAATAGAATGTAATTCTTTCTTTCTCTAATTTTTCTACAAAATTTAACTCATTCCATAGAATTTGAGCCACAAAGAGACTGCCATTAAAAAGAATCAGAGGGTATAAGACCTTTTGGAAATTAAAATTCAATTAACATTAAAAAAATCAAAAGTGTTGGGAAAATAAAATATACAGAGAAAACAGGTAGAAAATATGAAAAGAAATACAATAAACAAGAAAAATAAATTGAGGAGGTCCAATGTACAATTTGTGTGAGTTCCATAAAGATAGAGAAGAAAGAAATAGAGGGGAAGAAATAATCAGAGGTATAATAGAAGAAAAGTTCCTAAAGCTGAACAAAGGGACTTTTTTCCCAGATTGTACAGGATAATATAGTGCTGAGAAGGATGAATTTTAAAAGAGTCATTCCTAGAAATATTTGGATTTAGATATTCCTGTGACCTTTTAATTTTCTGGTGGGATTTCAGAGCTGAAAAGATAAAGATCGAAATAAGCACTTAAATTTTTTAAAAAGTTATCTAAGAAAGATGAATCACATTTATTTCAGATATCTCATAACCAACACTGGATGAAAGACAGCAATGCACCAATGTCTCCCAAGTTCTGAGGAAAAATTACTTTGAACCTGGAATCCTATCGTTATTTTATCAATTAACTCTGAGGAAAAATTCAAGGCATTTTGGACATGCAAAGACTCAGTTTTCCTCCTACACACCATTCCTGGGGAAAAAAATTGGGGGATGTACATCAGAGAAAAGAAAAGAAAAAAAAAGAATCAAATACCGAGAAAGACATGGGACTAAGGCAATAGAGGACCTAACCAGGAGAATAATGAACAGAAACTAAATCAGAATAGAATAATCAGATAGCACAGAGAAGAATGACTTTAAGAAGAAGGTATATTTCATTCACTAAGTGGTATAATTAAGAAATTTGAAAAATCATTGTGATATATATTGTGAGATAAGAATTTTTAGCTGTTCCCATTTTACAGATGGGGAAGCTGATTCAGAGAGGCTAAAGCTGCTGTGTTGAGTAAGAACATACACAGTTTATAAGAAGGCAAGTCAGGATTCAAAACTAGATCTTCCTAACTCCAAAAACCACATTGTTTGATGGCATCCAGCTGTTTAGAGTTGATTGATTCATTAGAAATAATGAGGCAGGGACTTCCCTGGTGGCACAGTGGTTAAGAATACGCCTGCCAATGCAGGGGACATAGGTTCAAGCCCTGGTCCGGGATGATCCCATATGCCACGGAGTAACTAAGCCCGTGAGCCAAAACTACTGAGCCCGTGAGCCACAACTACTGAAGCCTGCGTGTCTAGAGCCCATGCTCCGTAACATGAGAAGCCACTGCAGTGAGAAGCCCTCGTACCGCCACAAAGAGTAGCCCGCGCTCACCGAACTAGAGAAAGCCCGTGCACAGCAATGAAGACCCAATGCAGCCATAAATTAATTAATTAATTAATTTAAAAAAAAAAAAAAGAAATAATGAGGCAATGTAGATTCCAGGGAAAACAATATGGGAAAAGCAGAAAAAGCTGGAAGAGGGTGGGAGAGAAAGCTCATACAGGCAAGAACACCAAGGAGGAAGAAATTAGTCACAAAGGAACAGAGTGAAAAAAAGAATAGGGTGAGGGAAACAGAAATGGAAAGGGGCACGACAAATGGCCATAGTAAAATATTCTATAGGGTTTAGTGATAAATTTGCAAACGGGGAGATGTTAAAGATAATTCAAAATGTATAGGGACTTCCCTGGTGGTCAAGTGGTTAACAATCCGCCTTCCAATGCAGGGGATGCCAGTTCGATCCTGGTGGGGAACTAAGATCCCACATGCTGCAGGGCAACTATGCCTGCACCACAACTACTAAACCCTAGAGAGCCCATGAGCCACAACCAGAGAGCCCACGCTGCAACGAAAGATCCTACATGCCACAACTAAGACCCAACGCAGCCAAAAATAAATAAATATTTAAAAAAAGAAAGAACAGTGTAGCTAAGGACACATTTTAAAAAAATAATTCAAAATGTATAGGGAAATTATTTAATCCTATGTCCTGGTTTCTTCCTTAGTAAAATGGGGATAATAAAAGCACCAACAAACATAGAGGTGATGGGGGGATTTCCCTGGTGGTCCAGTGGGTCAGATTCCGAGCTCCCAATGCAGGGAGCCCGGGTTCAATCCCTGGTCGGGGAACTAGATCCCGCATGCATGCCACAACTAAGAGTTCAAATGTCGCAACCAAGAAGTCTGCATGCCGCAACTGAAGATCTCGCATGCCGCAACTGGGACCCGGCGCAGCCAAAATAAATAAATAAATAAATATTTAAAAAATTAGAGGTGATGTGAGAATTGAATAAGATAATCTCTAGAAATGCCTAGTATGGTGCTAGACACAATGTGAATAATTAGTCAGTATTGGCTATTATTAGAATGATAAATATCCTGTTATTCAATTTGAGGCAACTGATTTTACCTTCCCATGCCTCCATTTTTTTCTTATTTGTTAATGCAACAGAGCGTCTCTAAAGTTTTTGTTTTTTGCCAATAACAGTCTATGATTCTGTTTGAAAATGAACTACATTTTTGCAAATCTGACAAATGCTTTATTGAAATGTTGAAGCAAAGGTGGTGGAAATCCAGGTGGCAATATCTTACAAGTAGCTGGAGATGTCTCTAGTTTACATAGCTAGATCTAAAATATAAAAACATACTCAAAAACACACATACATGCACACAGAATCTCTAACCCACAGTCCAGAAAAATCTGTTAAAAGTTCAAAGAGAGATGGATAAAAAAAAAGTCCTGGATAATTTGTTACAAGTAGGAAAGAGTTTGAAACAAATCTTTTAAATGTTCATAGTTTGTAATAGAGCACTTATTCACTGAAAACTCTATATTCTCCTTATTTATAACATGTTTTCCCCTCACCCTTTTAGGCACTTTTCCATGTTTAAATATACTAGCTTGGTATTTAGTTGTATGGATACCACCACCTTACCATTATTACATATTTTCCAAAATTACCGCTCACATTTTTCCCCCCTTTATCATGATTCTACCAGATAAGAAGGGGGTTTTCCCCTGTATTGTTGTAGATATAAAGCTCTTAAACAAAGTCATGCTATACAAACATATTCAGTGATTTTGAAAAGCATTTTTATATGTGGTAGGATTGGCATATTTTCACAAATAAAACAGAAATAATGGGTGAGAAACAATTTTAAAACCAGAGAAAATGCCAGCTCTAGCTCCAATTGTCTGTTCCCATGCAGGTATGTAGTAATACTATTAGAGCTGGTTAAGTTGCCATAAAAGCTTCCAAAAGAGTCTGAGTCAGCTTGGTTACCAAAGAGATTGACACTCTTAAGAGCTTTGTCACCTCCAGTCCTTGGGTACTAAAGCACTTACTCACTTGTCCGAGTTAAAAGCGACTATTTTAAGTTCAAAGTAGAAAGCTCCCTTTGGGTGGTAATGACAGTTTAAAATAAACAGTTTGGGGGTTGGAGGGAAAGCCTGCTTTAAGCATCTACTCTATTTCCCCTCCAGGCAAGTTTTACTACAATCAGGGCTTTCTTATTCTCTATCAGTATTCATGACCTAGGTCATCAAACAGTTTGTAAGATACAGACCACCCCTTCCCCCACTGTTACATCACTGGTGTTCAGAATTCTGGAACTGTGTGTGTAAACATTAAAGCCATGTGCGCTTGACCACATGGGAAGGCGTCAGGATGACCTAGGACTCCTACGCAAGAGGGAACACCCTGGCGCAAATCTTAACATCACCAAGCCAGCTGTTTGTTTTTATGTGTGAGTGCCTATGCGACTCCTCAACAGTCTTTTAAAGGGACCATATAAAAACAGTTTACATAAAAGACTCTGGGGATTTTGTGCACCCTCATGATATTTGGAAAAATGCATGGCATCAGTATTTTTAAATTTTATATTCATAGACAGAGAGTTTTATCATGGTTTGTTTAATTAACCATTTCCAGCAATGAGGACTTAACTCATATATCAAAAGTCCAAAACTTTTTGAGTGAGGGCACACACACATGCTCTCAATAGTAGCTGGAAAGAGAAAACAACCTAAAATTCCCACATTGCATCTTGATACATATCTTTCACATTCAGTCTACCATTTGGGTATTTTACAATACAGAGACAATTGTCAGTCAGTCTCATCTTTATGAAGGAAGCTCATCTTTTGAACAAATCAATGTTTATTGAATGCTTGCCACTTCAGGTGAAACAAAAACACAGTCAAATAGTTATATTTAATCCCTTTCCTAGAAAAAATGCATTAACTTACAGCCTTTATCAAATTCTGAGCACTTTCAGCTTATAACCATATATAATTTACTGTCCAATAAAGGCATAAGAAGAGGGGAAAATATTAATGTTCTAATACAGGGTAAGATCACCCTTGTGAAAGCTCAAGAGTGTTCAGACATGGTACTGCTCTTAGTAAGAAAGTATGTTCATAAGTAATTTCACACAAACTTTCACTGTTTGGGCCAAGGGTAATTAAGATAAATACACCATCTTCAGGCCAAAACAATGAAAAGCATGCAAATAAAACAATTTTTAATGCCCATAATCTAAATCCACTGTATCTTAATTCAACGTATTAGAAAAGTACAATAACTTATAACGTATTTAGTGGTTATAAGTTATATCTTTTCAAATCCAGAAGGAACCTGTACTCAGTAAGAAAAGATGAAAAATGTCTATCCTCAGATTTCATTGTGTTGGTTAAATGAGTCACTCTTTTGATAAAATTTCTTCTAAAAGTGAGCAGATACAGATGTTAAACATCTGAAACTTAAATTTCTAAATCTCATATGTAAATAATAGCTTTGGAGAGATAACCTCTAAATTATTCCAGATCTAAACTTCTCTTATACCAAACATTACTTGGTACTTCATTTATCTCTTGGAGAAAAAAAAAAAATCCTTTATTTTTAAAAGTTAAGCAAATTCCTTCCATTTACAGTACCACATTTCAAAGATTCTGATCTTTCCTCGTTTTAGAAAGATAGTGTAATTAGAAAAAAATATATTCTATGAAAGAAGAGTTCAAAGAGCCCAACTTTTAAAGTAACTACAAGTTCATTTTTTGATTTAATTTCAATTCTTCATTAGGCTAGAAGGTTTCTATTTTTGGATAATCAATGATGACATCCATCTAAAATTATCCTAAGATGCAATACAAAAAGAACTCAAAATTTACTCATATTTTAAATATTCCAACCAGTCAATTTGCAATTTACAATGAAAAAAAGCATCAGGAAACATATACGAGACACATAGGAGTAGACATAAATTCTTGGTGCTTTAATTTATTAACTTGAGACTTTTTAAAAAATTGATAAATATATATGAAAAATTCTTAAGATCAATATGGAAAAGGAAGAACAGTTCCCTAAGTATAGAAATCTAATTTTTTTTTTAAACACCATGTCTTGATATGTAATTTAAAATGGAGAAGGGCTGAGGGAGGTGTGGGGGTAAGGAGGTGAAAAGGAAGCTGAGGAGGGATGGGGATGGTAATGCGGGACTGGATATGGAGGACGATCAAGCTATCATTTTCTTGAGTCTTCTGTGGCCAGAGTGTCTAGTTGGGCAAGTCAGTTTATGAATTCTCTTGCATCTGAAGGTGCTTACACATGAGAAAATAAACTTAAAAAAAAAAAAAAAAAGCATTTGTGAGACTGGGTGGCAGGCATGTGCACTTCAGTCACAAGTGGCACTGTAAATTACAACCAAAACCAAGGCACAATTTGCTCACATTTTGCAAATATCACAAAAACAGTTTGTCATAACTGGTTCTGTTTGTTGCAGGAGGAAAAAAAAAAGAGTAATTCTATATTAAGGCACAGCCTTTGAGGCTTTGGTAGGAAAACTGCATATTGGGTGGATCCTGACCTAGACACCTTGATCTTTGATTCATGACCCCATCAGAGCCAGACAAGGGCTCCCTGACTATGAATTAAACTGTTTGATTCCTCTGCGCGCAGGGACACACAAAGCCTGTACTCTCAGCTGTTACATAAGAGGCTCTGGAATCCCTGGATGGTGTTTGTAAATAGCGCTGCCATGCGCATGGAACCCACGTGTCAAATGTTGACGTGACTGTGTGAAGTGTCAACAAGCTCCGAAGAGAAATCTCCTATTTCTTTTGGCCTAAAAAAAGAGCATGTGGGTGTCAAGGAATTATTTCCAGGGGAGATTTTTTTCTCTTCCCCCATCTCCCGCAAAAAAAAAAAAAAAAAAAAAAAAGTGGGAAGAAGAACTGGAGGAAATGACCAATCTCCATCACTTTTCTTCTTATGTAACTCCTGACCTGAGGACATGATCAGAATTAACTGCCTGTCTAATTAAATTTAGGGTAAGTTTTGTAATCTCAACAACGCATTCTGAATGCACTTTCTACCTCCTCTCATCCGACTTCTTGTTTTTCTTATTATGAGAGAGAGTATTACAACCACTAGAAGGACACTAAGCAGGCAAATAGTTTGCAAAGTAACAAATCTCCATCCAAATAAAATTACAATATGACCCTTTCAGAGGAAAGTATCCAATAGCTTTGTTTGGGTGAACAGAAACACAATTTAGTATTCTACCGTCTTATTTTAAATTTCACCCTCATGGACCCTAATTGTATCTTTTATCATGGGTTTGTGAACAGAAAACAAACTCCATTCCTTAAGGAGGCTAAATTCTTACCAATATTAGAGAAAACTGACAATGTCAACAACTAAGTTTTTTATCCCTAAATATGAAAAGTTGCCCATAATCTTCAGGATTACTTAAAGCACAGCAAATTATAACGATGTAAAAAAACTGATGCAAACTGTCAGTAGTAAATTAAACTGTGTTTTAAAAAATACACTGCCTTCAAAAAAAAATCTCAAGCATTTTTTTAGTCATTTTAAAATGCCATGTTCTATATCTTTTATATACTTGACACAAAATGTTTTTAAATTACATATTAAATGAGTTGCTGTCTATAAAATGTCCTACTTGAAAAGTATCACATTTAAGAGTAAACAGGTTAAGTTTCAAAACATTGAAAATTTAGTTCCCAAAGTTAACCAAATGTCCTTTCTAATTTTGATTTCCAGTAGACACACATAATTCATAGTCATTTAAAAAGGTAAGTTATTAGCAAAATGTCTACTAGCTTCATTTTCTGCCAATGTTTTTCTCCAAGCTATAATGTGGTAGACAATTCCAAAATTAAAAACCATTTAGGTGACTGGATTGGAATAAAGATAGATGAAATCTAGAATGAAAAGTTTAAAATATGTGCTTTCTTGCTGAAATGTACCTGCTTCTCTTTTTACAAAAACAAATAATGTATGTGTTGAGTATTTTTAGATTGGAAGATTTGTTCTTCCCTCATTTTTAAAATAGTTTTCCAGTTTTACTGAGAAATAATTGACATACATCACTGTATGTTCTTCCTTCATGTTTGAAAAGTACCCACTTATGGTATTTTTTCCTCTTATCAATTATATTTGATACATGAAAATATTAATATAAAGTGAATTAATGTTTTAATAACTGAATTCACTTTTTGAGATGCTCACTCCAATTTTATGATCAGACACTTTATTTGCACAAATGATTTCTTGTTCTGTTATGATGTATGCAGTAAGGCAAACAAAAAGCTAATAATCATCCAAACTAATTAGTGGGTGTTCAAAAGTAATCCTTTTAATGCAAAAATCATGAAAGGTTATAAAAGAGCTGACAGAACTTTATAGCCAATGGCAAATGTGAAAATTCTATAACTGCAAACAAAAATGGAAAAATTACTGAAAGAACAAACAGATTAAAAAATAAATTAATAGGAACAAGACAGTAGGTTACAGATGGAATCTGGGTATAGTATCATTGTATTATTTTTAGATTCTGGTGCTTTACTTTAGAATCAGCACAACTAATAATTAAGGTATTTTTTAATGGGTGTCTTTGTTTCTCAATGCAGGCAGGAAAGAAAAACAGGAGAAATAACTCAGAGATAGACCATGTTATATCCTCTGGACTTCACTATCATTATTTAAGCTTTTCTTCCTTTTACACTGCAAGACAAAAAAAAATCAATTCGAGGAGAAATATATAATAAAAACCCACCTTGAGAGTTGGGTGAATAGTTTCCATTAAAGTATAATCTGAACATAGAAACCAGATTTAATACTCTATCAAGAAAAAGACACGACTTGGTAAGGCAGGTTTTAGTAATGGCTAATAAAGCATGACAATAGTAATTAAAATTATCATTACTTTGTGACATCCACAAATTGTGACAAATCTCAAAATAGGAAAAGTAGCAAATGAAAAACATCAATACTATGTATGGCATATGTTCATGGGAGACCTACTGTCTATGCCTGACATGGGCAAGTCTGCTCTCTCTGAAGAGAGAAGTCCATCAGCAAAAATCCAGAGCCCACTGTTTTTCTTTTGAATACAGTGTATCTTTCAATAATAATTATTTATTAAAAGGTAAGCTAAAAATATTTTTTAAAAAATCAAAATATCCCTAATTTGAAAAGGTTTACAATTTTTGGAACCACATTAAATAAAGCAAAGATGGAGTACTACACTCAAATTCAGTGAGCAGCTTTTTGAATATTATAGAGATACTAGTAGGAAAATCTATTATCAGCTGAGGTGGTTCAAAAAGTGTTGCAAGAAACAAGAGATAGTAAAAGCAAATAAACTACTCATTTCTCCCATAAGGAAGACCAGACCTATATTCTACCTTATTGCTTTCCATAATAATCACTACATCAACTTCCTGATGGGTCAAAGGTTCTAACATGAGCGTCTAACTTGGGCCTGTCACAAATACACAACAAACATACAAGTAAATGCTATAATCATACTCTTAAAAGGTATATCTGGGTCATTTCTACAGCTATTCCTTGAAAAAGTAATGATTACAGCAATTACAAAAAGCCAAGACATGTCCTCATTGAGTACAATAACATGTGTACATTATTAAAGCTGAATGCTTCAAGATCATTGGCTTTCCCCCACATTGTTATCAGTCATGGCACCAAGCTATGGGATCCAATTAGCAGCATTCTAATCAGAATAAAAGGGAAAGGAATATTGCTTAACAAGAAGAATGTTTGGTATCTAGAATTACATAAAGTTAGAAATTCAAATAACGCCAACCCCAAGTAATTCACTGTGTGTGTTCAAAGTTATGTCCTAATTTCATAGGGTCTAGACCTAAAAATCTGCGCTCATTTTACCATTAACAGTCTGTAAAATTCTGTTGGTGTTTGTAAAGACTGTGGCTATATGTGGCGAAACATGGAGAGCCATCAACATTCTGATCCTAACTCTTTCCCACTTTGTCTTGGCATCACAAAGATGGCTGCAGACCAGTTTCTTTTCTTAACGCTATTTTACGTGTATATTGTTAATAATGCTGCTATGAATATTCAGATACAAGTTTTTGTGTAGACAGGTGCATGCATTTTAAGTCTCCTTTTATGACTTTCCCTATATAGCCCACGTTATAGCTACATTTTCATCATTAGTGGTAATGAGGCGGTATAGCATAATGGTCAAAAGACTGGCTCTAGAGACTGACTGGCTAAATTCATATCCTAGCTAAGCCACGTACTGGCTGTAGGAACTTGGGCAAGTTGTTTAATCTCACTGTGTATTAGTTTCTTCTCCAGAGATAGGGATAACAACACCACCTACCTCTCGAGTTGTGATGAGAATTAAATGATATAACTTGCAATGTCATAAAACATTAAAACACAAAATATTTTTAATGCAAAAGTATTTTAAGCAAAAAAAAACACCTTTTGAGTAAACAAAAACCTATATTCTGATGCACATTTTGATAAGACATGGTAGTACAATCACATGAGTGATGAAATAGAACTGTGTTAAACTTTTTTGTTTTTGGGGGAAAAAAAGGTTTAAAATTATCTGATCATGTGATAAAATGGTATAGAACTAAATATATACATACACAAGTATACAAGTCAAATGGGAAATCTGAGTAAGATTGGTAGACTGTATCAATGTCAGTCTCCTGACTGTGATATTATACTATAGTCTTGCAAAATGTTACCACTGGGGAAAATTGGGCAGAATGTTCATGTCCAATTATTATTATTTCATACAACTGCATATGAATCTACAGTTAGCTCAATAAAAATTTCAATTAAAAATATGTGATCCCTTGGGCTTCCCTGGTGGCGCAGTGGTTAAGAATCCGCCTGCCAATGCAGAGGACATGGGTTCGAGCCCTGGTCTGGGAAGATCCCACATGCCGTGAAGCAACTAAGCCCGTGCGCCACAACTACTGAGCCTGCGAGCCACACTACTGAAGCCCGCGTGCCTAGAGCCCGTGCTCCGCAACAAGAGAAGCCACCGCAATGAGAAGCCTGAGCACCGCAACGAAGAGCAGCCCCCGCTCACCGCAACTAGAGAAAGCCCGGGCGCAGCAACGAAAACCCAACACAGCCAAAAATAAATAAATAAACTAATTAATTAATTAATTTTTTTAAAAATAAAAATATGTGATCCCAGTATAAATTTACTAAACATCAATCAACTGTATGATTATAATGACTGGCTTTTATAGGACAACTGCCATAACCTGTAGAAGTTACATTTAAGGAAAAAGCACCATCGTTACTACCATCATCAGCAACACCAAGGCCTTTTACATTATTTTTCTTATGCATTTATTACAGATTACACATTTTCTAATTAAATGACATTTTTTTGCTACTTCTACATCATTTATTAAACCTTTTTTCCCCCTCAGCTTTTATTGAGAGTAACTGACATATGACATCATGTAAATTTAAAGTATACAATGCAATGATTTGTAATAGGTATATACTGGGAAATGATTACCACAATAAGGTTACTTAACACATCCATGACCTCATATCATTATGATTTTTTGTGTGTGTGATGAAAACTTTTAAGATATACTCTCTTAGCAACTTTCAGGTATACAATACAGTAATGCTAAGTACAGTCACCATACTATGTGTTACAACCCAGAGCTTATTCATTTTATAACTGGAAATTGGTACCCTTTGACCACCTTCACCCCCTACCCCCGACCCCCAACTCATTAAATCTTGATTTAGTAGTATCCCACTAGATTCTATTATGGAATAAAAAGACATAGAAATCAGTCCTCCCTTCCAACAGACATAAATCTAACTTAAAAAAAACATTTACAGTATTTTTAGTGAAGTAACCAGTTAATTTTATGTCCCAAATTGTCCTTCAAAAATGCTTCATTCCAATTCATTCATCTTTTTATGTAATCCTCAGATTATTTGGAGCTTGATTTCAAGTCAGTCTGAGGAACAACCCTTAGTGAGTATAAGATATCGATCTCAAAATTCTTAAAACTGCAGGTAGGTTGACATTATCACTGAATTTAATTTTACACAAAATATTAAAAATCCACCTACCATCAATTTATACTTCTTGAAGCCTGGCACATTTAACTGCATTTCATGACAAGTGGAGAAAGCATAAATCGAAGCTGATAGAATTTACTATTTTGGAATGGGCAACCAAAATCCATTTTATTGAGAAAAGATTTCATGTCTATCTTAGGTATTTTCTGCAATGTACAACCTAGAATAAGACTAGTGCTGGAAATAGGCAGATACATACAATCCTTTTTGGCTTGCAGTCACAATGATTCAAGGTGTCTTGCTTTGCACTCTTCCCTCCAGGAACTCTTCTCTCCCACTACACACCAAACCAGCAGATGAACTGTATAACCTCCTTAAATAACGGCACAGCATTTACAAAGTTTTGGCAGTGAGTCAAAATAGAAATTGGAGATCTAGACCAAGTAAATACTGTACATTTGGCAAAATCATTTGTGGTTGTGTTCTTCAGCACGGTTTCCAAGATAACCACCAACTCTACTTGGCAACCTGACTCTCCCACAGTTAAGGCTCCAACTGTAAAGCTGGCTGGAGAGATATTTTCCTGCTACTGGCTTTGGTGCCATTACTACTCTTAAGAACTACTGTGCAATGATGGCATAATAGTTGAGAAAATGTTATTTTGATGAACCAAAACTGACAGCTAGCTGGTCCAAAGTTTTAACCTGTCCCCATGACAGGAAACAATTAGAGTAAAACAGTCTACATGGTTGTTTACAAAACAAAGAAGACTCCCTCTAGTAATTGAAGATTGCTAAGACTATTAAAGTCTATTAAGCAATGATAACATCAACAACAAAGACAACAATTAAACTTGTAGAGGCAATTAGGGCATTAAAAAAAAGCAGATTTAACATTTTCTAAGTATTAAACATTCTAAAATGTCAAACATCCATAGCTTTTGAGAACATTTTATTTCAAACTAATTTCTTAAGAATTCATATGAATTTACTAACTTGGATTTGGTGCAGTATGAAAACTAGAGTTTCTGCCAGGTGTGTCTGTGAATCATAAGAAGAACTTCTTAATGAGATAAACAAATAAGGAAAGATTGGGCTGGCCAAAAAGTTCATTCAGGTTTTCCAGTAACATCTTACAAAAACCCAAACGAACTTTTTGGCCAACCCAATACATTTCAGTAGTGACATTTGGCTTACAACACTGTGTATGGGTGCAGCCTTGGAGAAATTGATAGAGAAATTCTAACTGAAACAAGCGAAACCAAAACATTAACTCCACTCTGTTACCTAATACAAGTCTAGTGCCCAAACAGAACTTTGGAAGTCTGTCATAACAACTCCCAGGCAGGTGCATTTCAGTTGTTCTGGAAGTGATGTTGACCTGCCAATGTCTAGGTCCATGCGCCATTGAATCAGAATCCTACCAATCCCTCTGGCTCCTGGCATGGACCAACACAATACCAAATCTAATTAGAGCCATAAGAAGAGTTTGGTAAATGTGTGAATTTAAACAAGGCAAGAGACTTCCCTCATTCCAAGTTAATTTCTCATTAACCATTAGTTCAATTTAAAAAATAAGCAGGGGACTTCCCTGGTGGCGCAGTGGTTAAGAATCCATCTGCCAGCACAGGGGACACGGGTTCGAGCCCTGGTTTGGGAAGATCCCACAAGCCGTGGAGCAACTAAGCTCGTGCGCCGCAACTACTGAGCCTGTGCTCTAGAGCCCACGAACCACAACTACTGAGCCTGCATGCCACAGCTACTGAAGCCCGCGTGCCTAGAGCCCGTGCTCCGCAACAAGAGAAGCCATCTCAAGAAGCCTGCGCACTGCAACAGAGTAGCCCCCGCTCACCGCAACTAGAGAAAAGCCCGCGTGCAGCAACAAAGACCCAACACAGCCAAAAATAAATAAATAAATGAATAAATTTATAACAAATAAGCAGGGCTTCCCTGGTGGCACAGTGGTTAAGAATCCGCCTGCCAATGCAGTGGACAGGGGTTCGATCCCTGGTCCAGGAAGATTCCATATGCCGCGGAGCAACTAAGCCCCTGAGCCACAACTACTGAGCCTGCACTCTAGAGGCCGTGAGCCACAACTACTGAAGCCCGTGTGCACAACTACTGAAGCCTGTGCGCCTAGAGCCTGTGCTCTGCAACAAGAGAAACCACTGCACTGAGAAGCGTGCGCACCACAAGGAAGAGTAGCCCCCACTCGCCGCAACTAGAGAAAGCCCGTGCGCAGCAACCAAGACCTATCGCAGACATACATACATACATGCATACATAAAGAAATAAATGAATGAATGAAATTTTTGGAGAATCCAGGTAGTATTGACTCTCACAAATATGGCAAATGAAAAGCTGAGGTTATGTCTTTCATTGTAAAGTATCCCATATAATTAAAATAATTTTTCTAGTAAAGGAAAAAGTAATATTTTCTTGTTTTGGTGAATAATATGCACATCTCCTCCTTATAATCATTGAAGCCCCTCATACAATATTAATTAGCAGCTATTTTCAGAAAAGAGTCTAAATTGGATGCTGGGAAAGAACAAGCTTTCATGGTCACAATCAAAATTATTAATCAATGTAGATATCCTTATTTATCAATGTGATATATCTATTATTAGTTGAATAGCCTTAAGACAGTATATACAACATCTGAAAAGTCCCCCAAAAGTAGTTATATACCACTGTTAGCAAAAGAAATTACTTATTTTAAATTCTGAATTGCTGGAATAATTAACCACAGTTTTCTCAACAAACAGTAAGCATTTATGCTAAATTCCTAAGTGTTTTCTTTATTATTTAGGACAAATAAGAACTAACCAAATGAGCTGTTTGTATTCCACAGAGATGAGTAATATGTCTCCCTTGTAATCATGCCTCCAATATCAATGATTAAAGTAAACTTAACTGCTTTTCCAGAGATCAAAAGACAAGGAGTTACAAAGTGAACTACTGAGGACAAATAGTTTTGGAAATCCGATTTATGGAGTAATGTCCATTACTGTGCTTTTCCCTCTGTCCATCTTTTAATCATGTCCATGCCTTCTAAACTTGTTTGACTTCCCAATCTTTCCCTAACACTTTTCTGCTTGACAACATTTAAAATATCAGTATTTATTGTGTCGAAATTTATATTCTACTTCAAACCTATTATTACAAAACACACAGGCAAACATGGAAAAGAATATAACTCCCCTCCAGTATTACAACTTTTCATTAAAATGCAAATATAATGATTTTCATTAGCCAGGCAACAATACCCACAGTCTTAAATCAAACCCAACCCAACCCAACCCAATTATCTTTTCTATGTACATTCCAACTGTCCCTAAGATATACTCTTCCTCTTGTGTTGGATCATTTGTTGATGAATATTTTTAGATTTGTATTTGCCATTATTTTCCCTGATTGGAGAGGGAAAAGCACAATGTGTGACTCGAGATTTTAAATTTTGGATATATCCTACTACCTAGACAGACAAATATAAAAATACTTCACTAAATTTTAAACAACTGGAAAATGATCCTTCTGCAATTCCTAAACACTACAAAAAGAAGGAAGAAAACTCAATGCAATTAAAAGTATGTCATGAGGGTAATAGCCAGTAAATTTCACTTATATTTCACATTCGACCTTCTCAGTAGTCTATCCAGCCCACACTTTATTTGCCATAGGTAGAAAACTCTCCATAGAAACTTAGCTTAATATCGCTAGACGAGCAGCCCCAATGAAAGAGATTCAGCAAGATTCATGTGTGTAAGAAGGAGGAGGAGAAAGAGGAGAAAAAGAAAAGAAGGGGAAGAAAAGGGAAGAGGAAGAAGAAGAAGGAGTAGAAGAGGAAAGAGGATGAGGAGGAAAGAGACACAGAGAAAAGCAGAGAGATAAAAGACCAAAGAAAAGAGAGCAGCCAAGAGGGAAAGAGAAATTTGGATGGGACTGTTAGAAATCTGCTCTCTACGTCTCTGTTTCTTTACTGGGATTGGGTTTCATTTCTTTCGGCGCCCCTGACCTTGCAGTCTTCCAACTCTCCACACTCACCCCCCCCCCCCCCACCAATCCTGCCCGCCCGCCCCCTCCCCCGGCCTGCGCCTGCCTTTGTGTCTGCCTGTCACTTACCGGGGAACCCGACGAAGCTGATTCGGGAGAAGCACAAAGCCAGGACACAGATTTGCCCACAAATTCTCTCACACACATTCCCCAGGCTGGAAGGTACAGCCCATCGCAGAGCTGATGTACCTCGAGAAAAGTGGGTTCGGGTCTTATTCGGGGAACCAGAGAAACTATTCTTTCCTCTCTCGCTCGGCACCGCTAACAAAACGCGCGGACTTCAGGAAAAAACAAAACCCCACTGAGTGGACTCCTGTTCCACTCGCCTGACACTCGCTGAGCGCAGCCCCCGAAACGGGGGGACACGGGGCAGAAGGGGGCGGACGCAAACGCACACCCAGACCCAGAGCCCCAGCGGAGAAAAGGGTCGAAGACCACTCCGTCTGTGTTCTCCCCAGGGCGGGCGAGGATAAACCCGAGGCTCGTCTGCCTTCCACGAAGGGAGGGGGTGGGGAAGCTTCAAGGGGAAGGTCGTGCCCCCCACAGCTGAACTATTTTAGAAAGGAAAGCAGAGAAAAATCACTTTCCGGAGGATAAAAGGCCGGGAAAGCAGCCGGCCGGACTCCCAAAGGTAAGTTTTCTGGGCGAGGAGGACACGAGCCCTAGCAGGGGAGAGAGGAGGACACAGAACTACAGGTTTAAAGGGGGGTGGGGGGGAATTAAAACTATATTTGTCAGCCATGTTGAAGAGGCTCCAGTAATTTGTGAAGCTTCCCTCTTCCCTCTTGGTATTTGTGGGTGACACTGCAGGCTTTGCTCCCCAGTCCCCACAAGCCCGAGAGAAAGCGCAGGGGAGAGGAAAGGGAGAGTTTCGCGGCACAAGAGAAGCGCTCTGACCTCGTTCTCGTCTCTCAGCCTTGCAGCAATCCAGCAGTGGCAGTCGGGTCTCCTTTCTAACAAATCCTAAAGGGCAGCCATCTTGCTTCCTTCTGCTTCTCTACGAAAGCAGCCTAGCCTCCGCATCAATATTCATAAGGCAGTTTGACGTCTGTTCTCATCACTCGGCGGGGCCGGCGTCTCGGGGCGGCCGCGGCGAGGGGGCGGACGTGACTCGCATGCGAGCCGGGCCTGGGCGCGCGGCGCTCGCGAGGAGGCGGCGGGGCCGCCCGAGCTCTCGCCGCAGCCGCCGCTCTCCTCCTCCTCCGCCTTCTCCGCCCCGCTTCCTCCTCCTCCTCCTCCTCCTCCTCCTGGCCGCCTCCTCCCCCTCCACCCGGCCGCCGCCTCCTCCGTCCCGGTCTCCGCCGCCGCCCCGGGGCCCTCGGCCCCGGCTCCCCCGGAATCGGCTCCCCGCCCCGGGGCTCCCCGCACAAAAGCCGGCGGCCCCTGGGGCCGAACGAGGGGGCGCGCGGTCGAGGCCGGGGCTGGGGAGCCAGCGGGGGGGGCCGTGGGCCCGGAGGAGCGCGGGGCGGGGGCGCGCGGGGGAAGGTCCGGCCCCCGGGACCCTCGGATGGGTCTCCACTCCGGTGAAGGCGCGGGGCGGGCGCGAAGGGGGAGGTGGCGTGCGTCCCTGGCAGGAGGCTGCGAGACCCAGCTTAACCTTTTAAACTTTTTGCTGGTACCACACCCCACCGCCTCCTTAGAGTAGGTGGGCGCCGCCCCCGCCCCCACTCCCACCTCCTGGCAGGTATCCCCGCACACGCCCCCTCGCGCACCCACCCCCTGGTAGGTCCACCCGCCCCGCCTGGTCTCCGCTTTGGCATCCTCTCCACACAGTCGCTTTCATCTCGCTCAGCAGAAGCACTCCCCAGTTTCGCGGAGGGCATGCCCTTAGTGCTTTAGGGGCCTGTAGTTTTAAAGACTCGACAAATTAGGAAATTGACCCAGGCCCGCTTCTCCCCGCCCCGGCCCACCTTCTGTTTACTTTGGCCACGTGGGCTGGGAAGAAGGATTCACGCAGATCCGAGAAGGCTTTCGCACCAGTGACTCTCTACTTCGCGCTGGATTCGGTTGTAAGAAATAAATCTGCACTTTCAAATGCTTAAATTTACTCCCATAAGAGCCTCTATTTTGAAAAAATGTCCAGCCTTATAATTAAGCAACGAAGAAATCGACCCATAAAGAACTAAACGCCGAATGACGGACGCTCGATTTTCCCTGAAGTTCGGAATTCTATAACCACTCGCATCCACTGACAGATTTTCTTTTCCATTGCCGAGTAGTTTTACTTCTCTTTTTAATGCTTTTTTTTTTTCCTAATCATAAATTTTTAATGTGAAGATGAGATAAAGAACAAAGCCCATGTGAATTGGTATATCAGATGGTTTTTGAGATTTGCCCTCTATTCGAAGTTCTCACGTTACTGGCATTCAAATTTTAGATAGACCTTTTGGGCACATCTTTTACGGGATCACTACATTGTGATCACGATACTCTTAAGTAAACACAAGTTACTTTGTGTAGCTCACGGTTTTTTGTCCGCAAATTTCTTTTGAAGTCTTTACCTAATTTTATGAAATCGGAATATTTTCTCTTTGAAAAGGGTTAAAAAAGGAACTCTTCGTATGTGTCACGTTGTTACTAAGAAGAGCGTTTGAAGGGAAACACTGTTTATTCCACTTTGAGACAAAGTTGACTTCGATTTCTGGTTTTGCACTAGACTAAGTAAAATGTTCGTTTCCCTAAGCATTCATGTAAAATGAATTTCCATCTTTTCTAATCGTACACTCTAATGTGTCATTGAAGTCTTGGCAATTGCTAATGGACTTTAAGCTGTTTAAAAGGTGCCTTGTAATTTGTTTCTCAAGTCCAAAAAGTAAAGTTTTCCGAAGGCTGTGACGTACCGTTGTGCAGTGCACAGAACAGCAGAATTGTGGAAAGCATGAGCTTTGGAGCCCACAGAGACAGATGAATCTTGACTCCACCCTTACTAAATGTGTGACCTTGAGCATGGTACTTAACCCTTTGTGTATATCAGTTTCCTCACCTGTCAGACACCATCTAAAACAGTGTGGTTGTGAGGATTAAATATGACACTAAGTGCTCAGGTGGTTATTACTACTGGTTATTACTGTTACCAATCATAAGCCATCTACTTTCAAGAGTTTTTCTTGTTTAACTAGAAGTATAGAAGTAATTATATGTCTTCCTACATTGAATAACATGGCAAATATTGTATTGGCATGTGTCTGATATAAACACCCATATATTCCCTTATTTATATGATAATTGGGGAAATGGTCTGTAGGGTCACCTCCTTCTCATCTTTTAAACCTCTCTCTTTGTTGTAGCAGGTGGTTCTCGTCTACCTGGAATCATACTTGGCTTGCAGTTGGTTTTGCAACAGGCCCTGAACCTTTTCTTGCCAACTTCTTCCTTTGCACCTCCACCCCACCCTTAACCACCATGACATTTGTTAATTGAAAAGAACATGCCTTACTCCTCTTGGCTGTTATGACTTTTCAACAGCAAAAGGAAGTAAAATTCTAAAGGTCTCCAGGTGTAAAATATCTTAGTGAAATTTTGTATTGTTGATTTTTTCAAAACCTCTTTCTTACTTGCTATTTCTGGGAAAGATAAGCTATAGTGAACATAATCAGTTGTTGACTGGATATTAGTGCACATTTCTATGGGTAATTCAGAGCAAGCTTTTATTAACTGTGTGCATTCTTAAGATTTCTCCTCTTACAGATGTGGATAATCTATTTTTAAAAGATAATTTGCTGTTTTAACAGCAGTCAATTGCTATCAAACTCCTTACCATTTTCTTTTTTTTCTCCAACTAGAAAGACCAGCACTACTTCCACACAGAAAAATCCTTACTTCCTTACCAGAGGAAAAAAACTAATAGAACAAGTCCCACGACATGCTATTCTGTGTTAGAAAATTGACTTGATTGGGCTGGGCACCTGCTGTCTAACTCAATTGCTCGGTCTCTAAGCCTCGTAGGGTGGAGGCAGCTTCCTGTCTGCTCTGTCCTTTAAAGAGCTGACAACAGGGCTTTCCTGGTGACGCAGTGGTTAAGAATCCGCCTGCTGGGGACACGGGTTCGAGTCCTGGTCCAGGAAGATCCCACATGCCGTGGAGCAACTAAGCCCATGTGCCACAACTACTGAGCCTGCGCTCTAGAGCCTGTGAGCCATAACTACTGAAACCCGTGCGCCTACAGCCCGTGCTCCGCAACAAGAGAAGCCACCGCAATGAGAAGCCCGCGCACCGCAACGAAGAGTAGCCCCCGCTCGCTGCAACTAGAGAAACCCTGCGCACGGCAACAAAGACCCAACGCAGCCAAAAATAAATAAATAAATAAATTTAGATTAAAAAGAAAAAGAGCGGGCTTCCCTGGTGGCGCAGTGGTTGAGAATCTGCCTGCTAATGCAGGGGACACGGGTTCGAGCCCTGGTCTGGGAAGATCCCACATGCCGCGGAGCAGCTGGGCCCGTGAGCCACAATTGCTGAGCCTGCGCGTCTGGAGCCTGTGCCCCGCGACGGGAGGGGCCGCGATAGAGAAAGGCCCGCGCACCGCGATGAAGAGCGGTCCCCGCACCGCGATGAAGAGTGGCCCCCGCTTGCCGCAACTGGAGAAAGCCCTCGCACGAACCGAAGACCCAACACAGCCAAAAATAAAAATAAATAAATAAATAAATAAATAAATAAATAAATAAATAAATAAATAAAATCAAGTAAAACTTAAAAAAAAAAAAAAAGAAAAAGAGTTGACAATAGCAGCTTGCTTTACAATGCAAATTTCTTGTACTAACAAAAAAATAATAGGTGATTCTTAATTTCCTCCCCACCTGCAGAATAGGAAATTTTCTTTAAGGACTTGATTTTCTCTTTAACTGAGAGTTGTGGTGCATACTCCTTTGAAAGAATTACAGTGGTTTAACAAAAACATTAAATCATGGCCTGTTGTTTCCCATCTCCAAAAACACATTTCTGAAGTATGACATGATAAAGATTCTCTCCATGCTTAAAAGACAATTGACCTTCAAACAGCACAGCAGTCATTGCTGTGAAGGGACTTTCTTGTTTCTTTTGTCTAGTGACATTACTGCACACCATACAAAGGTACATATTTAATATAAGTAGAATGCCAAGTTAAAAAAATCCCCAAGAGATGAAACATTTATACAGAACACTTTAAATTATTGATATACATTATTATTATTATTATTAATACAAACCATTATCGTCTAAAGCCGAGGATCATAATATTATGAGATTCTTGATAGAGTCTCTTTTGTTAATATGATTTCTACTTACTTTTTTACTGACCTTGTTTCATATGGTTAATTTCTCTTTCTATCATTTGGAAATTTTAAAGAAATAGACACAAATGATATAATCCTAACACTCAAATCAGGAGCTTTCCAATGTGTGATTTAATGGGGGTAAAAATGAAATGTCAGATGAAACTCAAAAGTTTAATCCTGTTAAAATATTGTCAAAGGCGTTATAAGAAGAATATCAGGGGGACTTCCCCGGCAGACCACTGGTTAAGACTCCGAGCTTCCACTGCAGGGAGCATGGATTCAATCCCTGGTCAGGGAACTAAGATCCCACATGCCACGAGGTGTGGACAAAGAATATTAGGCTCATTAGTGAGACAAATCTCATGGAAGTATCTCCAGAAGTATTGCAAGTGTGTTGCTAATATCAGTCTCTTTTCTTCTCATAAATTCTGAATTCACAATCCAGTAACTACTCTTCTTATTCTCATCCAACTTTGGTAACGCATTTAATATCCCACTTTCTTCTTTTTTTTTTTAAATTAATTAATTTATTTATATTTTGTTTTTGGCTGTGTTGGGTCTTTGTTGCTGCGCGTGGGCTTTCTCTAGTTGCGGTGAGTGGGGGCTATTCTTCGTTGCGGTGTGCGGGCTTCTCATTGCAGTGGCTTCTCTTGTTTTGGAGCACGGGCTCTAGGCACGCAGGCTTCAGTAGTTGTGGCACGCGGCTCAGTAGTTGTGGCTTGCAGGCTCTAGAGCGCAGGCTCAGTAGTTGTGGCTCACGGACTTAGTTGTTCCACGACATGTGGGATCTTCCTGGACCAGGGCTCGAACCCGTGTCCCCTACATTGGCAGGTGGCTTTTTAACCACTGTGCCACCAGGGAAGTCCCCCACTTTCTTCTGAGAGGATAATTTTTCAGTTTCAGTGATAAACTTCAATAATGAAGTTTATTATATAGGATTTTATAGTTTTAAAAGCATTTTTGTACACTAATATTTTTGTGGTAAGGTGTACACTGTTTAATATTCAAAATCATATGCCACATTAAAATGGCATTTAATTCCTGTCTTATAAAAATGAAAAGTGAGGCTAAGTGACTTTTACTGCAATAGAGGATCACCTCTCAAACCCAAGTTCTGTGAATCCAAAATCAGGCCTTTTTCATTATGCCCAAACTATCCTCATATCTTTTCCTGCTCATCTTCCTCTAAGTTTTTCTCACCATTATTAGTACTAACTAGTATAAGAATCTTCCCTTCAAAACTCAAAATAATTTTCCATTATTCTGTTACTTAAAAAAAAACAACTCAACATCTGCATTTACATATACTACATTTACTTGTTAAATACTGGCTATGTACCAAGCATTGCAATAATTCTTGTACATTCATTATCTTTTAATTTAATGCTTAGCATAACCAAATAAGTTAGGTAAAAGCTTACTGAGAATTAACAGTTGAGTGATTTGGTTGGGATTAAAGAGCTGGAACCAAGGTCTAAATCTAAATCTAGGTTTGTCTGCTTCTAAAGCTCATGTCCTTGCAAGCTACACTGTTCTGTCTCCCCAGTTTAGCAGATACAGATATCTATGTTTAATGCCGTGATAAGTTTTTCACACAATTAGTGTGTGTGTGGGGGGGGGGTTGTTTTTTGGGGTTTTGTTTTTGTTTTCTTTTACAATAACATTAGTGTTCCCTATCTCTTCCTCATAAAACAAAAGCAGAAACAAAAACTCTTCTGTCTAAACTTTTACTTGGTTTTTTTTGTTTGTTTGTTTGTTTTTGTTTTTTAATCATTTGCTTTCTACCCTGTTTCTTTTGTTTCCAATTGTATGCTAGAAGTTGGCATGCTTGAACTTTTGGGAATAATGATTACATTTGTGTAATAAACAAATGTGGTATCACACTCCTGCCCACTCCCCCATCCCTATAACATATGTCTTACCCCCACTAACAAATTGTTTACGGATAAGTTCTGCTACCTGTTTTCAATATTAGTGTGGTGAAAGGATGTTGCACCCTTGATCTGCTCCTGATTTCCTTGAATGACTTAGGGTTCATTCCCGCCAAACAGGGAAGCTGACAGGTGGAAAGAGTGCCACCTACTGAAATTGTTCATAGGACATGGATCTTTGGGGATAAAATACTCAGAATGGGAGGGCACCAAATCTTTCCATTGGGAAAATGAATGAGACTCACCTCTGGAGCTTTTGAAAAATACAAATAACTAGCTTGCACTTCTCTACCCCCAGCAGTGTCTTGGTTTGATTAATGAGGTCTGGGATGGGGCTAGAGTAACAATATTTTTCAAAAGATTCACAGATAATCAGATGTACAGCTCTGCTGAAAAATCACTGGTATAGCTTAATGTGTAAAAATACGATGAAAACAATTAAGGCTTACACATAATATTAATAGTTAATGGGCACAAAATGTTGTCATTCATGGAGCATCCCATGACAAAAAGCAAACAGTGGGTATCTCGCTACAGTCTGGTGAAGCCCTCACACCTTTGCAAAGATGGAGCAAATTTGCCTGTGACTCCCTTTCTGTATTTCAGGTTGGTTAAATCCTTCTAAGTTCTCTTGTGGCAGGTTAAAAACAAACAAACAAACAACTCTCCTTTGAGGAAGAGATAAATAATTAGCAGCCAAAGAATGACCCAGATTATTACTAGTGAAAAGGAAAGAGCAGGGGAAAATGCAAGTGATAGGACTGATAGCCTGATGCAGTGGGGAGAAAGAAGTGTTGAAAGTTGCCTGAGTTCAACTTGTGAAGAATACTTAGGGATTTTTGTTCTAATAAAAAAAAAATCTATCGGTTGAGTTTGTCACATTTTTCTAAAAACATTTAAACCATTCTTTAATCCAGACAGTTAGACAAATTGATTCTGATTTCTTTCTTTTTCCAAAATAATGGTCATGCAATAGTTTATGAATGTATTACAAAGCAGCTAACTATTAGTGCAGTTCTTTCTGGAAGAAAGAGCTTTACAGATTAAACTAATTTTAGGTCCCCATGAGTTAAATTCTTCCCTTTCTTATGATATTCTATATGGAAAAGAAGGAAAAATAAAAAAGGAAGTAGGGTAGTCACTACTTGACATCCCATTTTCTTCAAATATTCTAAAGTGTGTTTTCATACTTTCCAGAGATGTGTGAGAAAAATCTAATGAGATCTGAATCAGTGCCAACTCAGAGCCTGTGGGAAGGCGGGGTAGTTTCCTGCACAGATCTACACCACCAACCTCTGTTTAATTTGTTTTCTTATTTTATATCTTAGAGTACAATACTATTACTATTTGGCAGAAAATCTCCTTGATCTGTCAGTAATTAGGCACGCCTCTAAGTTGAACATGGGTTGATTGCCAAGCAATTGTTCTGCATTTCACAATGACTTTAATCCCCAAGAGAATAAAGTACATTTAAGCAGTGAGTGACCACAAAATAGGGGTTCCTGAAAGAGAAGTTGGAGTAGAAGGTGAAAAGAAACACACACACACACACATTAAATCAGAACATCAAAAACACATGCTAAAGAAGCATTTCTTTGGGGGTCCCTAACATTTATTTCTCTGAAATCTTACGATCACTGACCCTAGTTAGACTGGGTAGAGAGAGATAAGGAAGTGAGAACTATTGAAGAATGGTGTGTTCAGCACAGGGTTGGGAGATGTCAGGTGGGTGTGATCCTAGTGGTGATACTGACACACTTTAATAAAGGAGACTTTCCTGATTCTCCTTAAATCTTAAAACATTAATAGCTATTGTCTACTAGTGAACAAGAACCAAAAGAGTCTCTCTCTAAATTTAAAATCCAAAAAAAAGGCTAAAGTCATAATTTTGGTGAGTGAGGGCCACTGTTAAAGGTAAAAGTAGTATCAAGTCACAAAACAGATAGTCAAAAAAATTTAGAAAGAGAAACTAGTAAAAGCATACTTATTGGAATGTTAAACACAGTCTGATATGAGTAAATGACATGGTTTAGGATTGTAGTCTAGACTCTGCTACTAAAAAACCTACCCAAAATCTTTAACATGCATGATCTCATTTAGTATTTACAATAATCTTTAAAATAGGTGAGACAGTTATGAATCCCATTTTATTTTATCTTATTTTTTAACACTAGGGAACATGTATTTAACACATGAGGGGACATGTCAGAGAGATTGAGTAACTTGCCCAGGGTTACACAGCAGGTGATACATTCTCAGACTTAAGTCTTCTTCAGTATTCTTTCCACAAACCAAAGGGAAACAAATAAACCAACTTTAATTCCTTCCTGGGGGCAGAAAAGAAGCTCTGATCAACCTGCGACATTGTATCTTAGGCTGATACATTTGTATTCCTTGCCTATGCTCACACAGGCAGAGCAGAATGCTACAGTAATGGAAACATTTAGGAAAAGTGTGTTTACTGTTTTTCGTTTATTTACTTGTTTATGTTTTAATGTAGGCCATCCACTGTGGTAGGAATTCTGTTCATTGCAAATGTGAGGGGAAAGATAATCTATTCCCTAAAAAACGTTTCTAAGGGGAAGAATAACAAGTCAAGACACTTTCTCAGAAATTTTAAAAAAAACAAAAAACTTTAGAAATGAAGTCTTGTTAGTCTCATTTTCCATTGCAAAATGGTTCATCTGAAGTTTCTAAACTGTCACAGGTTATGGTGATGCTTGAGATACTGATGTGTCATTTGTGTTTCAATTTCACATTCTTGAGAGGCAGCTTAATCAGCACATGACCATAACCAGAGTCAAATGACATCGTTACGAGGGTTTGCTCAGGAAATCCTCAAATCACAGAAGGATCAGAAACGGATGGAAATACCATCGCAGAAACATCCCTTAAAAGGTGTAATAATAACGACATATCTGGCCATTCTTGTTTCACATTAGTGGTAGCATTTCCCAGGCTCTGCTTTCTCAGCCTTTAAGAAAGGCTATATTTAAAGTTAAATTTAAATTAATTCTATATTTAAAATTAAACTTACATGGTGATGGCTCATTGCATTATTCTCACTTCAATATACTTCTTATTTTTTCTCTCATTCAGTGATATAACAGTGAACAAGATGTGTTCCCTGCCCTCCAAGAACTTATAGTCAAGTGGGAAAACAGACATGTAAACGGGTTATGATAAAACACTCTGTGTTGTGTGCTGGGGTGCAGTCAGAAGGGTGCTTACCTCATGCTTGCAAGCTCAGAGCAAACCTCCCATGAAAGTAATATTTAAGCTAAGATCTTAAGGATGAATAGGAATTATTCAGGCCAAGTAAAAAGTCAGAAAAGAGTGCTCGGTGGAGATAAAAGAATAAAAAGAGTATATGAAGAATGGGGGCAGGAGAGAGCACGACATGTTTGAGGGGAAAAAAAAAAAAAAGACACGTTCCAAATGACTTGTATAGGAAGTGAAGAGGGAGAGGGTGACCACTCAGGCTGTGGCCATGTGCAGGGACCAGTCACGGGGGTTAGTGACAGTCATGGTAAGGGGTTTGGGTTGTGGCCTAAGTGCAGTAGAAAGTCAATCACGGGTTTTCAGAGAGAAGAAAATGATCAGATTTGGATGTTGGAAATCTCTCTCTAGTAGCACTAGGGAGAGTGGATTGAGAGAACACAGTAGCAGGGGCTAGAACACCAGTGGGGAGACAGGGGTAGTGACTTAGGAAATATTAGAGTGGTCTTGGATTAGAGATTAGGCAATAGGAAGGAGAGAAATGGACAGGTACATGGGCGTCACAGAGGTAGAAGAAATGGAGCCTAGTAAGTGCTTGGAAGCACGGTGAAGCAGAGGCGGGGCTCCAGAATGTCACCCAGGTTTCTGACCTGGCTGGGGCAGTTGGTGGTGACTTTCACTGGAGATAGAAATGACAGGAAGAGAAGAGGACCTGGAAGTGGGACTTTGAGAGCTGTGGGAGAAAAAAAGAAATCAGTGATCAAAACATTAATTTCGAGGCACCTGAGGGACATACATGGGGAGACGTGCAGTAAGCAGTTGGATGGCTGAGCCTGAAACCTAGGAAAAAGATTCAGACTGGAGTTAGAAATTTGTGAATCATCTGCAGACAGATGGCAGTTGAGGGAGATACCTTTACACTCTGAGTGAGAAGAAAAGTGGAGCTCTAGGACAGGACCCTCAGAGGGACACTCCCTGTGAGGTTTCAGAGAAAGAAGAGGAGCCCCCAAAGGAGGAAACCAGAGGTGTGTGCTGTTGTGGGAACCAAGTTAAGGACTAGCCTCACGAACGAGGTCTGACCTGGTGAGCAGGGCCACATACTAATGAGCCGTCACCTGAGACGAGTAACGAGAACTGCCTTGAGTATAGCAGTGGGGCATTCCTTGCAATCCTTGGCCAAGTGAGCTTCAGGAGAAGAGTCCTGGTGACAGAAGCCAGACTGCCTGAGGTTGAAGGATAAACAGGAAGTGAGGATGTGGAGATAGGGAGAGCCGATGTTTAAAGAAGGTTGGCTACAGAGAGAAGGAAGCAGATAGCAAAGAAGCTCCAGGGCGTTGTCGGATGGAGGAAAGAATGTCTTAAGATGGGAAAGACTCCAGCACGTTTACTGATGGGAGAGAGCAGATTGAGGTGGGTGGTTAAAGATACAGGAAAGAAAAGAAAACTTACTGAACGAGGGCCCTGAAAGGTAGGGTCTTTTAAAAGAGTATTCTGCTGACAAGCTGAGGAGCATAGGCCTTACAAAGGAGGGGAGGACAATTGGTTTGGTGAGTTCATTTCATCGTGCCCTCCCTCCATCTCTCTCCCTCCCTAGTGGGCTCTGTAGATTTTCTTCACAAGTTTCATCATTGCTTTGGAGAGAAAGAGGAATGGGGTCTGTGAAATGTATTATGAATTAAATGCTGGTGGTTGGACAAGGCTAAGGTGGTGTCTATAATATAACATACATTTCTAGAAATCAGAGCTTCCTTCAAAACACAAGGGTGTATTATAAAACACTGCAGGTAATAAATAAATACTAAAGGGATCCTACAGTGGCGGGAGAATCTCCATCTGGGTGATGTGCAGTGATGGCTAAGGTTTCTAATCCATGCTTCGCACTATAATGACAGCTCTGTGATCCAAGAATAATCATAAGAATATATACCAAATATTGATGGTCTACTGAGTGCTGAGCACAAAGTACATATTATTTTTATACTACAAGGATCCTGCAAGGTAGATATTTATTTTCAGTTTACAGGTAAGTAAAGGCTCAGAGAGAATAAATAAGTTTCTACAATCAAAGAGCTGGTTAATGGCTCAACTAGCACCAGAACGATGTTTATCTATTTCAGATTGTGAGCACTTTGCACTAAGTAACATGATGTATCTTTCAGAAATATCTCATTGAAAATTATTTTTGCTCCCGATTTCCCTCATAGTTATGTATTATTATGCAACTAAAATATCTTCTCTCTTAGATAATTGCGACCAACCAACCTAGGAAAAAATTGGTATTGGTGTGCAAGGGAGAGAGAGTTGGGGAAAAACTAGATCCAGGCATATAGAGATTAATGAGAGAAAAAGAATTACCTCCAGCATCACATATTCCTTCAGCTTGCCTATTTCCTGCATGCCGCAACTAAAGATCCCACGTGCGGCAACTAAGACCCAGTGCAGCTAAATAAATAAATAAATATTTTAAAGGTACAGAGATATTTTGTCTGCCTAGAGCTGAAAGTAATTACACAACTAAACACTTAAGTTGCAGTTATGACAGGCACTACAAAGGAAAGGTTCGGAGGCTGTGGGGGAAGATACAAGGAAGGATGCAACCCAGTTTAGAAGTCAACTTAAGCTTTCCTTGAGGAAGTGATAATTGGGCTGACTTTTGAAAAATAACTAGAAATGAACCAATCAAATGGGGTGTGGGGAGAGGAGTCTTGTTTCAGTCAGAGGGAACTGCACACGGGAAAGGCCAAAAGCAGAAATGGATGTGTCATAAAGCCAGTGTGGCTGCAACCCAATGAGTAAGTAGGAGAGTACAATCAATGAGGCTGAAGATAGGCAGGGACCAGGACATACAAGGCCTTGTAGGTCACATTGAATCTGTTTTTGTCATTATATATTGACCTAACCTGCTCAGGATCCATCCTCACTTCTGTCAGAGAATGATACTATGATTTATCCTTGGGAAACTATAAGCAGATAAGGTAGGGGACAAAAAGAACCAGGCATGGCTTTCTTGACAGTAGAGAGGCCATCTTCAGCCTAATCCATCTTGTGAGCTAAGCCTGGCCACAATGCTTGCCCTTGAATAGGTCTCAGTAATAATTATCTTAAGAGAACAGAAGGACAAACTTCTCAGGCAAAAGAAGTGACCATAGCAAAGAGAATATATCCGTTGTAAAGACTCCCAGTTCTATCTCAATGGTAAAGATCAGCCTGAAGCTCTCGACCACCAGATCACCCTGAACCTAAGGGATGATGATGTTGACCTTTTCAGACCCTCATGACTTCAATCAACTAAAGCTTGGACTCTGTCAACTGCCCAAGTCTCTGTCAACTGGCAATGGTACATGAATATGCATGTACCATTAGCTTAAAACTTCCCCAGTTTCGCTGTCTGGGGAGACACTGCTTTGGAAAGATCCCCAGTGTTCTCCTTACTTGCTGCAAGAGATAATAAATCCTTCCTTCTCCCAATCTTTGGCTTGGTTGTGTCTTTTGGCTCAATATCCATCAAGAGGTGAACTCAGTTTTTTGGGTAACAGAGCCAATCTTCAAACCATGAGGTTTAGGAAGAGTCAGTCTACCTTCAGCTTCAAATGTGGGCCCGTGTTGAAGCAGCCATGGCCAATCAGAGCATAACCTCCTGCTCTCCCCACAGGAATGGTTAAGAGAGGGAAACATGCAACCCAAGCCAGGCCAATCAGAACCAATAGGGCCAACTCTGGGCCTTTTGCTGGTGGTGTTGGCTATTGCAACCAGAGGGAAAAGCTCAGTTCTCTCAAAGGAAATGTCTCTCTGTAGCCAACACAGAGGAGAGTAGTGCTGAGAGATTATGTCCAGCTAACATCGCTGAATAGATCTGCTCCATAACTTTTCGGGTTTGTGAACCGGTAAATTCCTCTTACCAGGCAAGCCTGTTTGAGATATATTTTAGTAACTTAGATCTGGAGGAGTCTTGATTTCTTATTTTTTTTTTTTTAAGTGGTACAAGGATCAAAGTGTGGTGACAGCTAAAGTGTGGAATTAGCTGGGTGTAGGTAGGAAAGAGGCAACGAGGACCTCTTTCTGTTACCTGAAAACTGGGTTCACCTTGTTATCGAACCAAACTTGGGTCCCCTCACCCATGCACAATAAAGCCAATCTACTGACACTGGATTGTGGTGAAGGAAAGTGCAGCTTTATTGTAAAGGCACCAATACAAGGAGGATGGGTGGCTTGTGCTCTAAAACCCCAAACTCCTTGGTGGTTTTCAGGGAGAAGTTTTTATAGGGAAAATTTGGGGTGTGGGCTGCAGGGTGTGTGACTTTCTTCTGATTGGTTGGTACAGGGCTGTGTTCCAGGAATCTTGTGCTCAGCCTGCAATTACCATCCTCCACCTGAGTGGGGGCCTTAGTTCCTGCAGAAGATATTGTTATTATACTCCTTGAGGAGGAACCAGGACCCTGCCCCAAGACTGCACTATTGTTTCTTGACTGTTCCTCCCTTGTTTCTGCATTCCCTCCCTTCTGTGATTAGTAACAGTTTGACTCTACACTTTGGAACTCAGGGAAGGTGAGGAGGCTGAATGAAGCCTATTTCCTACAAATAAGAAACGGGAGACACGGAAAGGACTTGTACCTGGGAGGACCCCACAGGGTCCTGCTCCATTTCAGCCTCTTGGTGGATGTCAAGCCAAAAGCCACAACCAAGCAAAAGATCGGGAGAAGGGAAGATTTATTACCTGCAGCCAGTAAGGAGAACACCGGGGATCTTTTCCAAAGCAGTCTCTCCCCAAACAGCAACATTGGGACAGAATCCAAACTTCAGTTAATCAAAGTCATGAGGGTCAGAAAAGGTCAACATCATCACCCCTTAGATTCCAATTGATCTAGCGGTTGAGCACCTGAGTTGGGGGGGGGGGGTGGATTTAAATCCTGTAAAACAGCTCTAGACAGTGCTTGACGCTAGTCTTTACCATCAAAATAGAACCTGGAGTCTTTACAACTGATTTGTTATCTTTGTTATTGTTACTTCTCTTGCCTGATAAGTTTGTCCTTCTGTTCTCTTAAGATCATTATTACTGAGACCCGTTCAAGGGCAAGCATTGTGGCCAGGCTTAGATCAAAAAAATGGCATAGGCCAAAATGGCTTCTCTTCTGTCAAGAAAGCCATGCCTGGTTCTCTTTCTCCAAGGATCCCCTACCCTATCTGCTTACATTTCTTTAGCTGAGAAGTGAAACACAACAGTTGATTAACTTGTTATCTGTGGTATCTTGGGACTCAGAGTATGGGCCTACTGAGACTGGAGATTAGAAGATGTGTTCTTTTTTTTTTTTCTTTAAATAGTAATGTACTGGTTCTTTATTTATTTTTAAACTTTTAATTTTATATTGGAGTATAGCCAATTAACAATGTTGTAATAATTTCAGATGCACAGCAAAGGGGCTCTGCCACACACATGCCTGTATCCATTCTCCCCCAAACTCCCCTCCCATCCAGGCTGCCACATAACATTGAGCAGAGTTCCCTGTGCTATACAGTAGGTCCTTGTTGGTTATCCATTTTAAATATAGCAGTGTTGTACTGGTTCTTTTTTTGTGAGGTTTAGTGAGCTCCGTTAAGAAAGGGACAAGCTGCAGTTAAAGCTGGTTTGTCTGGAAGCAGTGAAAACACTAAGAGCAGCCCTTTAGCCCTTGTCCTGAAATCCCAAACAACTAGGGGTCAGAAACTTTATAACTGTTTGGAGTTTGAAAAAGTAAAGGCCTCTGTTCCAGTCTAAATTTAGTGCTAGCAAAAGTGGGGAGGGTAGAATGAAATCAGAAGATAAGATTGAAATCAGGAGCTCCACCCACCTCTGTTGACAAAACCTCAAGGTTAATTGTTAGAAGACAGAAACCACCCCTTTGGGATCTAGAATCAAGGATTAGGCCTCAGTACCAATGCTGGCTTTTGTTGCTAACTCCCTGAATTTATAGGAAACAAATAGATTGTAGAGTTTACTAAACTTTTAAGGAACTTGGGTTTCCAGAGTAACTCAAACACCCATAAACTCAGGGCTGTGATTGCTCAACCCCCAAGGCAGTACTCAGTATCCTAAACCCACACTAACGGAAATAGCACCAGTAGTAGAGTGTGATGACCAGAAAGTAAAAACTCCCCAGTGCCTTTCTCACCCATGGCCATAGAAGACATATTACACGGGAGATCATCCCCGAAGACAGATTCCAGAGTAGACAAAAGGGGTCCTCAACAAATTCACTCCAAAGCCAAGGCAAGGGATTCCTCTACTCCTGTCCTGCAAATAGTCCATTGCATGCCACCCCTCCTCCCATTTCCCCTTTTTCAAATAGAAGTTTTCATGGTAGTTATTTTGTTTCCTCCTCACAAATATACATTGTTTGTTGGAGATGATTAAATGTATCATTTTACAATAGGTTTCTGAACCGGGAGGAATGCACATTAACAAGAGAGTCTAGACTCAGTCTGGTTGCAGTAACTGGGTAACACTTGAATGGTGCTGGTACCTATGCTTTTGATTCCATATGATATTATTGCTTAATGTAGGCTTGGGGAATTTTGAATTTTTAGGTATAAGAAAAAGATGTGTGGGTGTTGTGCAGCCTGGAGGTGAACTATAGTAAACATCTGTGTTTTGACCTATCAGGAATCCATTTCTTCTAGGTCCACTCCCTAATTTTCCCAGAGGAACTACAACTTTCATTACATGTGACCAGGTGAATCTGACTTCACTTTCAGTTTCAGACATGGCCAATCAGAACATTGTAAACTTTTGACTTTAGTGATTGGTTCTGGACATCCTAACCACATGTTGGTATCTAGGTCAGTTAAATCAAAAGCAACAAAACAGTTCTGGGGCTGGGGAAGAGGCTTTTTTTTTTTTTTTTTTCTGTTGGGATTGTTGTGAATGCAGAATATAGGCCTGGGTTTTCTATCACCTATTGTAAATGAAGAACCTGCCTGACAATAAAGCTAAAATAGACCAAATAAGAGCATTTGACTCATTTGAGTCACCTCATTTAGCTGAACCTAAAAATAATCTATCCTTGAATTTTTCATTACGTGAGTCAATCCCCCCCACCCCACTTCCCACTTTCTTGGGGGTAATCTAGTTTATGTTGGGTTTATTTCCTTACTAATTGAATGAACCTTTAAACCCAAGAGCAATGGGAAGTCATGACTGGATTTAATCAGGGATGTGATCATATTTGAGATTTTCGAAGAGCAAGTTTTGTTTGAGTAACTCTTCTTGAAGGAACACCAATAAAATGTTTCCCATTTCATTCCCAAAAAGTAATGAGAAAGAATCAGTTGGCTAACTGTTGTACCTATATTTGTACCCAGTGTGTGTAGGGAGACCAAATCTAAATGTGGTTAGGGGTCACTGGGGACAAGGTAGATGAATATTGTATATACATTGTTACATTCACTCTTCTTTAGTGTCTACTATTTGATCTCCCTTCATTTGGCATAGAATTGTATCCATGTATATTTTTGTACATTCACCAAGCCAGTTAGCATTTCATAGATGAAATGACTAAGGTTCTGGCTCATTCACTGTTTGTGAACTGAAAATTTGAAAAGATAGTTGGTAGGACTCCTATTTCTTTTCCAAGATAGAAGTATAGTAAGCATTTATCATGAAAAGATGGAAGAGAATAGGCCCACCAATTGCTATAATTACCTATAGCAAGATGAAGAATGATTTATTAGCATTAATTATGTCACATGTACATATATTAATTAAGACTAAGAAGAAATGCTGGAAATTGTCTAATGAAGTTAGAAGTGTTCTGTCTGGGCTTCCCTGGTGGCGCAGTGGTTGAGAATCTGCCTGCTAATGCAGGGGACACGGGTTCGCGCCCTGGTCTGGGAAGATCGCACATGCCGCGGAGCAATTAGGCCCGTGAGCCACAACTACTGAGCCTGCGCATCTGGAGCCTGTGCTCCGCAACAAGAGAGGTCACGATAGTGAGAGGCCCGCGCACCGCGATGAAGAGTGGCCCCCGCTTGCCGCAACTAGAGAAAGCCCTAGCGCAGAAACGAAGACCCAACATAGCAATCAATCAATCAATAAATCTTTAAAAAAAAAAAAAAGTGTTCTGGCTGTCTTCCATCACTTAAACTAATCTGTTTTTTGGGTTTTTTTTATTCTTTTAATCTTAGCCCATGGGTAAAAGTAAAGTATACAACTTGTAGATCACATTTTAAATGTTACTGCTCTCCACTTCATCTCCTTTCCCTACTGTAGGCTGGATTGTGGACATGATGGTAAGAGCCAGTGTTGACCATGGGCCATGCAGAAGAGGACAACCCTCTAGAAGAGGCAGAGCAACAAGGCAGAAGTAACCTGGATCCCTTAATGACCACCTGGATTGGAGCCACCTACCTACCCAAGACCACCCATGAGAAATAAATAAATTCTGTTGTATCTAAAGCATTGTATTTTGGTGGCTCTTTATTTCATCAATTTAGCATGTACACCCATAAAATACAATGGATTATTTCCAAATAATGTGTGTGTGTGTGTGTGTATGTGTGTGTGTGTTTGTAGAAGATTAGGTGACCAAAAACTAAACAAAAATCCAACTTTTCCTTTATTCTCATGATATATTGGGAGTGTCCTCTATGGCAATGGTTGTCAAACTTTAGAATGCATAAAGATTTCCTGGGAAGCTTCTTTAAAAAGATGATTCTGGATTCTATCCCCAGAGATTCTCATCTACTAGGGCTGGAGTATGGTCCAGGAGTCTGCATTTTTAAACAAGCTTCCCAGATAACTCTGATACAAGTGGTCTGAGAACTTTACGTGTAGAAGATCTGTCAACACTATCCATGATAAACTGTGTGTGCTTTATGAAAAGTAGGGATATGTAACAGAATAACAAGGGTATTTCTAAATTCATAATTTTGGGGGCACAAAAATTTAATTTGATTAATCAGTTTATGTAAAAGTAATGATCTTATAAACTGTTACTCTTTTAAAATTAGTTTGAATTTAATTCTATCTAAGATATAGACAGAACTTGAAACATTTAATTCTGCATGTTCTAAAAATGGACTTGAACTATGCTAAAATTATAAATAATGATTCAATTATAGGAAGTGACTGAAAATCTGAAATTTATATCAGAAAGATATAAAGAGATAGACTTTTTGCTGCAATATTCAGTTCTGTAGGGATGAAATAGAAGTTCTAAACCCTCACTTAAACAAATTTAAGGATAGAATGACAAGCTTAGTATTCAATTCTTAGATGTTTCTATAACTTTCTGAAGCAGAAAGGTATAAGAAAACAGGTGAGAAAAATGAAAGGAAATGCTAAACTAGGCCCCTCTCACTTCAAATCCTCAAGTCTAAAAAAAGGTTTAAGAAACATTTTTAATCTAATTATGCCTTGGTAGAAAACAAGAGCCAGCCAGGGGGGATGGGGGTAGGGTGGGGGAAGGCCCCAGACTCTACACTGGTAAACTCTTTCCTTCATTTTTGTTGAATTATGTATCTTTTACCTCTAATATATATTTGTTGTGAAGAAAAGAGGGCCTATTTTTCAGCTGAGGACTTATTCCACTTCCTCAGAATGCAAGAAACATACAAAAAGAGGAAAATTATGACCTAATGCAAAATTTCCTTCAAGGCATCTATGTTCATTTCATGGTGGGAAGGAGCTGACACAAGGAGACCTGAGCTGCAGGAGAGAAACATATTTCTCTTCCAGCCACGTGGCTTTAAATTCCTCTCCTCAAAGGAGGAACCAGTTGGACCTTACATCTATGCAACTTAAAGAGGTGAAACTTCTCACACATTCAGTTTTTTCAGTGGCTTTTTCTCATGATTAAGTAGTTTGCCTTTAATGAACATTTTAACATGCTCTTGTAAACTGTTTTCATTCCAGAGGAAAGAATGTACTTTACACTCTGATATTAACATTATTCCTGAGTATACACCCTTCTCCCCAAGAGATTCAAGCATTACTTTGTATAAACAGATTTCTAGAACATGAAGTCTTATTTAGTATAAAAATAAATTTAAAAAGTAACTACCAATCAATATGAAATTTCTTGACAACCTGTTGTGTATCTGAATTTGGGCAAAATACTATTATCTACTTTTTATTGCAAAATAAAAAATTTAAATTATTTTTATTAACATTTTAGATATTTACACAAAGATACTCAGTGTGTCACACCACTATGAAGAATAATTGTGTAACATCATGCCAGTAATATGCTCCTTAGTGAAGACTTTTAGGAAAGACAATTTTGAGAAAAGTGAGTCAGCTTTTTAAAATGGCTTTCTGTATGATTTTAAATTCTATTGGTATATTTTAAAAAGTTTAACAGTAAGTAGCATTTTTCCTCATTTAATGTTACCACCACCCTACCATCTTCTAGTTGTGAAATCTCGTGATTCATTATCATTAGAAAAGTTTAGAAAGTTCTGATGGTATAATGCCTGAATTGGCTTCCCATTGGAATATTCCAGTGGCAAGATACCAACCTATACATATATTTTACACAATGCTTCCGAGCCACAAGATTTCCTTCTTTATACCAGTGTTCTTTTCCCTCTATAATTCTCAACATATTTTACTGAGGAAGAGTGACCTAAAAATCCAGGTCACTGAATTTTGTTGGTGAATTTTGCTTAGTGATTGGCTAAGAGATATTTGCATTAATAAGTTTGAGAGTATTGGGGTAATTCACTGGACCCATTCCCAGAAAAGAAAATACTCTTTTTGAGACTTTTATTCAACAAGTTAACCTGTTAACATTCTAAACTAATGTTTCCTTTTGAACAGAAGCACAAGATGGTAAGCATGAAGTCTAATTTACTGTTTGACAGAGTTTGTTATTCAAAACTAGGCTTCTGTGGCCAACTCTAAGTGGTGGAGGTTTGGGGTAAACCCTCTTGTGGTTTTACAAGTGATTGTCCTTAAAATCTGAGTTTCTTCAGATGAATCCACTTATGCATCAGTGAAGCCCACAGCTTAAGAGTAACCTCCTCACTCCCCATTCTATTTTAACCAATAGCTAAGAGTAGGTTTAGCCACAAGAAAATTGGTTGCACCCATAATGTCATGGTGTTAGGGACATCTGCCAACTGTTTCAAAACCTCGAGGGCATTGGCTGGCATCAGTGAAACAAATGGAGTTTAGCTGTGCAAACTGATTTTGTAAGTGCTTCTGTTTCTACTATGCCTCCTGGAATCTCATTCAAATACATTTTGCAATAATGTGGTTACTGCCTTATTGATCTCTGAAAAAAGACAAGCACTTTACTTTTTAGAGGAGAAAATGTTCTCATCATATTAGGTTAAGGTCCATTTATGAACCCCAAGTACTTTTCATTTCAGCATAGATTTTTTCCATCTGTCCCTCGAGCAAGTTCTTTGGCCAAGAAGCACATCTACAAAAGCAGATAGTTCGTCTGGATTTCCCTAGAGGATAATAAATAATTGAAATTTCTATGTTTCAAAAGTATTTGAAATTATGATCATAGTTTGTGATAAAAGAGACATGCCTTTCCATAGGTCCAAAAGTGTTTAGAAAATATTCTCAAACAGCTTACGTGAGGGATTACACTAGTACTCAATTGGATAGACTTCTTTTCTTCCATGAAGGGGCACAGAGTGAGTTTTCTTATTAAAAACATGTGTCAAAGATTTTTTTTCTACAATCTATATATTATTTACCACTTAGAAAGAAATTTATGTATAATTTCCTTCTTGGAACTGGTTAACAGTCCTTGTCAATCAAGATAAATCTTAGGATTCAATAATATAAAGCTAATAAAATCAAAATCTGTGTTAAAGTGGATTTTTTATTTCATTTGTTTCTCACATTCTTTTTGAAAGAGGATATTTTGATCCATAAAATGTAAGACTTGTCAGGACTTCCAGAATTTTTATTCTTGCTAGAATACTGTGTAACAGAGGTCCTGGAACATGGGAAAATACTGACATTTAAAGTTGCTAGATTGTTTCAACTTTTACAAACCCAGCAACTTATCTATGATGCTAATTTTTTATTGAAAAATAGTTATTGAATCTAGAAGGTATACTCCTGTTGGGCACCTTTATAATTACATTAATCAAATTTTAGTTTATCAGTTTCCAATGAATTCTACTTATTAGTGTAGTTTTTTAGGTACCCCACCCTATCATTTGACAGGTACATACTTAGAATTGATCATTCCTAAAATAATACTTTCAGGGACATAACCCTTAAACCTTTTAGAAAAATGCCGGTAAGAGCTGAGTCATAAAGGGTCCCAGCAGGAAACAGAGTGCATACTCAAACAAGAATACTTTGAGAAGGGTTTAATAAAGAGATATTACAGATGTTTGGAGAAGGTTTATGAAAAACACAAAGGAGAGCACTGCTATCATCTCTAAGCCTGGAGGGGCAAGTTGAGGAAATGGTTACCAGCACCTGGAAGAGAAGCTATGTGTGGAGTAAGCCAACTTGAGAGGAGCTATGAAGGACAAAGCCAGACTGAGGTGACCCCACAGGGAAGGAGTCAGGGAAGATATATCTCAAATTTACTCTTTCCCCCTCTGTGATCCATTACCATGTCTTCCATGGGCTAAACTGCACTGCTTAATATGGTAGCTTAGTCACAGATGGCTGCTGAGTAATTGAAATGTTGTAAGTGTAAAACATAGACCAAATTTTGAAAACATAGTATAAAAAGAGATTGTAAAATACATTACTAATTTTACATTAATCAAAAATAGGAAGGATAATATTTTGGACATCTCACTCCTGGGCATATATCTGGAGAAAACCATAATTCAAAAAGATACATGCACCCCAGTGTTCATTGCAGCACTATTTACAATAGCCAAGACACGGAAGCAACCTAACTGTCCATCGATAGAGGAATGGATAAAGAAGATGTGCTACATATATACAATGGAATATTACTCAGCCATAAAAAAGAATGAAATAATGCCATTTGCAGCCATATGGATGGACCTAGAGATTATCATACTAAATGAAGTAAGTCAGACAGAGAAAGACAAATATATATGACATCACTCATATGTGGAATCTAATTTTTTAAAAATGATATAAATGAACTTATTTATAAAACAGAAACAGACAGATTTCAAAAACAAACTTACAGTTATCAAAGGGGAAACGTGGCAGGGGGAGGGATAAATCAGGAGCTTGGGATGAACATACACACACTACTATATATAAGATAGATAACCAACAAGGACCTACTGTGTAGCACAGGGAACTCTACTCAATATTCTGTGATAACCTATATGAGAAGAGGATCTGAAAAAGAATGAATGTATGTATGTGTATAACTGAATCACTTTGCTGTACACCTGAAACTAGCACAACATTGTAAATCAACTATACTCCAATAAAATTAAAAAAAAAAATGAGAGACTGTAAAATATCACATTACTAATTTTACATTAATCAAAAATAAGAAGGATCATATTTTGGACATATATATTCAATGTGTGTATGATTAAATATTAACATATATTATTAAATATATATTTATCAATATATGTAATGTTTACTATAAGTAATATATAGGATGTATTGTTAAAACCGATTTCACCTGTTTCTTGCTATTTTAAAAAATGTGCTACTAGAAAATTTTAAATGTTTGGAAAATTATTAAATTTAAAATATATTTATATCATATCATATATCACTTCTCTTGGAGATCGGCAGGATAAACCCACCAGCAGTTAGAGAATGTAGGAGTCTGCTGATTCAGTTAGTGACAGGCCAGCTTTCTATAGTAGAAAGTAGGATGGAGAAGGATGGAGAGTGGACCTGGAGGGGCCAACAGAGATATCTGGCTGAGGCTGTAAATAAAGAAAATTAACAGCAAACGATGTACCATAAGTGAGAGGCTGTATGTGTGTGTATGTGTGTGTTGTGTGTGTGTGAGTGTGCATGAGATTTCTATTGTTGACCAGTGGAATAATTTGTTAGCAAACTTGTTAGGACATTTCACATCATTGAAGACTAGCATTTTTTTTTTAAAAAAAACAGCATTGGGAGTGGGCCAAATAATAGCTGTGCCGTTTAGAATTGTTCTGAACTTATGCACGTTCCATCTTGCTAAAGTGTAAATACAAACTGAAATTCATATTATGGAAATACCTTTAGCACCTGGCAAGTGGAAGACATAATTTAAAATGGTTTTCTGGTATGGTGTTTTGATAAAAATATTTGACGGAAAATTGGATTAAAATTTTTTGATAAAAAAGATTTGTTTAAAAAAAATCTTCTGTTGAAAAACTTTTGCTTAATTTGAGACAATTATCTACTTATTCAACAGATATTAAGTTGGAGCACCTTCTCTAGTCACCCATTGAGCTTTTCAGTCTAATATTAGGAGATATTTAGCAAGTAAGCAAGCAAGCAAATAAATAATATTAATTTCATAGAGTTTTCTATATCAAGAAGGAAGAAAAGGCTAATGTATAATGACTGAAGATTATTTTTTTAGATTAGGGTGGTGCATTTGTTTTCTACTGCTGTTTAACAGATTAGTATAAGCATAGCAGTTTAAACATTATCGTATGGCTAGGTAGGTCAGAAGTCTGGCACAGTGTGATTGGGTTCTCTGCTCAGGATCTCCCAGGCTAAATCAAGGTGCTGGCTGGGATTCATTCTCATCTGGAGGCTCTGTGAGAAAATATGCTTCCAAACTCATTGCTGTTATTGGCAGAATTCGGTTCCTTGCAGTTGTGGGACTGAGGCACTTGTTTCTTTGCAGGCTGTCCTCCAGGGGCTATTCTTCCCTCCCATAGTTTGCCCACATTCTTTGACTTCCTCCAACCTCAAGTCAGCAATGGCATGTGAAATCCTTCTCATGCTTTGAATCTCCAACTTCTACTAATGGCCAGAGAAAATTACCTATTTTTAAAAGGCTCATATGATGAAGTCAGGTCCACCCTGCTAAGCTCCCTATTTTAAGGTCAACAGATTTGGGACCTTGATTCCCTCTCCAAAATCCCTTCACAGCGAGAGCTAGATTAGAGTTTGATTGAATAACTGGGAGAAGGCATGTGTGTACACCAGGGCTGGGAATCTTGAGGGGCCATCTTTGCATTCTGCCTACCACAGGTGGTTAGGGGAAAAAAGCCTCTCTGAGGAGTGTCCATTTGAATTAAGGCCTGGATGATGAGACAGAACCAGTCATAGGAAGGTCTAGGGGGAAAGCATTAGAGCCAGAGAGAATAGCAAAAATCAAGACTCTGAGGCAAGGCAGAGATTTACTTAGTCAAGGAACAGAAAAAAGCCACCAGGATGAAACTGTGCTGTGGGAAAGTGAAAAGAGATGAAGTCAGAAAAGCAGACTTCAGGGCTTCCCTGGTGGCACAGTGGTTAAGAATCCGCCTGCCAATGCAGGGGACACGGGACATGGGTTCGATCCCTGGTCCGGGAAGAACCCACATGCCGCGGAGTAACTAAGCCCGTGCACCACAACTACTGAGCCTGTGCTCTAGAGCTCACGAGCCACAACTACAGAGCTCACGTGCCACAACTACTGAAGCCTGTGCCTAGAGCCCATGCTCCACAACAAGAGAAGCCTGCACACCACAACGAAGAGTAGCCCCCGCTTGCCACAACTAGAGAAAGCCCGCGTGCAGCATCGAATACCCAACACAGCCAAAAAAATCCCGAAACAAACAAATAAATAAATAAATAAAAAGGAAAGCAGACTTCGGGTCAAGGGAAGGAATTTTGAATTTACCCTAATTGCAATGGTTTAACCTATTGAAGGGTTTGAGTGAGGGATGTTTTCAAATGACTAAAGAAGATCTCTTTTCTGGAGTACCCTCACCAAAATGCACACTTGGTAAAAAAGAATGAAATAATGCCATTTGCAGCAACATGGATGGACCTAGAGATTATCATACTAAGTGAAATAAGTCAGACAGAAAAAGACAAATACCATATGATATCATTTATATGTGGAATCTAAAAGAAACGATACAGGGACTTCCCTGGGGGTCCAGTGGTTAAGACTCCACGCTTCCACTGCAGGGGGTGAGGCTTTGATCCCTGGTTGGAAAACTAAGATCCCGATCAAAAAACGATACAAATGAACTTATTTACAAAACAGAAACAGACTCATAGACTTAGAAACCACACTTATGGTTACCAAAGGGGAAACGTGAGGAGGAGGGATAAATTAAGAGTTTGGGATTAGCATATATGCACTACTATATATAAAATAGTTGACAAGGACCTACTGTATAGCACAGGGAACTCTACTCAGTACTCTGTAATAACCTATATGGGAAAAGAATCTGAAAAAGAATAGATATATGTATGTGTATAACTAAATCACTTTGCTGTACACCTGAAACTAACACAACATTGTAAATTAACTATATTCCAGTATAAAATAAAAATTTTTTTAAATGCACACTTGGCCAAATTCTGGTGTACAGATTCTTTCCTCATGTTCCATACTTTTTCTGGTGATTTATCATACAAATATCAGATTCTTGTGTTCTTGTCTTAATGAGTACAAGACTTACATTTGCAATCCATTTCACTGAATTTGTTTTTATAGTTTTGAGTGCTATGATACACTATTGATTATAGTTTTATAAAGTGGATACAAATAAACAAATATTGTAGAGAGAACTTTAAAAATTAAAGTCTTTAATTTCCTCTTTGTGACCGCCTAGAGGGGTGGGATAGGAAGGGTGGGAGGGAGGGAGACGCAAGAGGGAGGGGATATGGGAACATATGTATATGTATAACTGATTCACTTTTTTATAAAGCAGAAACTAACACACCATTGTAAAGCAATTATACTCCAATAAAGATGTTAAAAAAAAAAGTCTTTAATTTCCTGATTGCATAGTCTTTGACTAAAATGGAGAAGTTCAGTCCAATTAATACTAGAAAGATTATTCTTTAAAATCTTATAAGTTTGAGGGAACAATTGAGATTTTGTTTTGCATGAGAAATGCATACGCTTCATCTAGATTTTGAAATCTGTTGATGTGAGAGGCTACTTTTTTTACTTTTGCCACTTGGGTAATTTTGTCTTTTCTGCACCCAATGTGCTGGATCATCCACATAGTATACCAACAGCCCAGATTTTGAGATGATGTACATTTAAAATTGGGGATTCCTCAAAAAATTATAAAGGGAATATCATTTTAAAGACTCTGAAAGCCTCTGTAAGCATACAGACCATCAAATTCTAGGAGTCAATAAGGGCTGTATTCATATGTCTATTGTGCAAATGCTGATTTTAAGTATTAGCATTTACCAGAGAAGGATAGACAGTGAACAACCTCTTTAGGGTGTTACATTTTCTATACTTCCCAAAATTTCTATTCTCTTCCTCTTTTTCTAGTCTCCAACCTCTTGTTTATATTCCTCAAGTATCTTCTTGTTCCATCTTCTTCTTCCTTTACTGTCACATAGTCTTAATCACCATATTATGCCTTTGCATTACCTTTTAAGTGATCCCAAATATCTAGAAAAATCCTATCTTTTGTCAACAGTCTACCATTAAGCCAAAGGCCTGCTCTAGACAAAGCTAGAAAAAATTATACTTCACAATCTTTTAATCTTTCCTTTAAGTTCTTTTTGACTTTTTAGCACCTCTACTCTACCAAGTATCCACAGATATCAGGCCTTCTCTTCCTTTTCCAACATTAAAGCTCAGGTTCAGCTAGATCATATTGGAAAACTCTCATATATTTATTGAAGTTTAAACAATTGATGAGTAGTTTCATGTGTGCAAGGAGTGTCTGCATTTTAGCATGGAATAATCGGTTAATTCAAAGCACTGAAGATTTAATCATGAAATGTTTAGAACAATCAGATTAGGTGCCAGTCATCCCCAATGCCCCTATGAACTACCCTGCTCAGGAAAGCAGCACCAGGCTCTATGTGCCAAGTCAGAACTAATTTGACCCAAGTGGGCCCCTGGCCAACTAAGGCCTAAACATAAAAATGCCAATAACCTATAAGAATGACTGGTACAAAAAGTTCTGTCCAATAAGGGTGAGATAATTCACTAAGCCAATCATTCTATCTCCTTTGGAGTTTTGTATGAAGATTTAGGGAAGAATTTCCCAGTAAGGGTAAAAGAGTAGAATGAGCAGTCCAGTCAGGAAAAAGAGAGATGAAAACAGGAGAAAAACCATATGGTAATAAAAGAGAAAATAATTGACCCCCAAGTGTTTTGGCTATCTATTGCTGTATAACAAATTACCCCCAAACTTAGTGCTTTCAACAGTTTTGTTTGCTCATCTTTCTTTCCCTCCCTCCCTTCCCTCCTTCCTTCCTTCCTTCCTTCCTTGCTGTGTTGGCTCTTCATTGCTGCATGCAGGCTTTCTCTAGTTGCGGTGAGCGGGGGCTACTCATTGTTGTGGTGCGCGGGCTCTCATTATGGTGGCTTCTCTTGTTGCAGAGCACAGGCTCTAGGCATGTGGGCTTCAGTAGTTGTAGCACGCAGGCTCAGTAGTTGTAGCTTACGGGCTCTAGAGCACAGGCTCAGTAGTTGTGGCGCACGGGCTTAGTTGTTCCGCGGCATGTGGGATCTTCCTGGACCAGGGCTCGAACCTGTGTTCCCTGCATTGGCAGGCGGATTCTTAACCACTGTGCCACCAGGGAAGTCTTGTTCATGATTCTTTGGGTCAGGAATTGAGGCAGAGTTTGGTTGGGCAGTTTTTCTGCTCCACTTGGTACGCGCTGTCTCATTCACTCATTTGCACTCACCTGGTGGTTGAGTTGGACTGGAAGTTCCAAGCAAGCTTTACTCACATGTATTGCACTTCGGTGCTTCTCCACACGGGCTCTCACCCTACACAGGGTTAACTTCAGCTTCCTCACATGGTGGTCTCTGGCTAGTTGTACTTCTTACATGGTGGCTGGTTTCTAAGGAGCATTTCAGGAGGGGCAAAAGGAGAATACACAGATCTTTGAAGACCAGCCTTGAAAGTTACACATCCACTTCTGCCACATTCTGTTTGTCAAAGTGTGTGATAGGGCTAGTTTAGATTCAAGGGGAGTGAGAATAAACCTCACCTCTTGATGAGAGGTGTAAGAATTTGATGATGTCTTTAAGTTACCATATCAGGGTTACTTTAGAGCTAGATGGTTTTCCAGTTCTGAGTCTTTGTACTATGCAAATGAAAGGTCCCAAAAGACAGCTCATTTGGGGTGGTGGTGGTGAGAATGGGGTGTGTTCAGGGCCACTTGTCATAACTTGCTGATAATCACTATGCTTATTAGTAATGTTTTGTTTAAATCATGCCACATATACAATATCTCTCCAGTCTAGGGATATAAATAAGAACTTTTAACTTTCTTGAATGCTCTGCAGGCAATTATTTTCTTTGGGATCCCCTTTAAATGTACTAAAAAGCTTTTTTTAAGTTAATAGAACAATACAAATACAAAACTAAAAAATACAAAACAGATCTTTATGGAAGATTTCTTTTTCTTTTTTCTTTTCTTTTCTTTTTTTTTGGCCACACTGCGTGGCTTGCAGGAACCCAGACCACTGCAGTGAAAGCACGGAATCCTAATCACTAGGCCACCAGGGAACTCCCTGGAAGATTTCTTTTAAAATTTGTGCAGAGGAGCAAAAAAAGGCATCTGGCCTCAGAGTATGAGGTATAATAGGAGTGAATCTGTGTGGAAGAGGGGCTATTACAAGGATTAGACATTTATTTTAGTGTGTCCCATTAATCAAGTGAGTGTACATGTAACACATATGAGTAAATTCCTTTCTGATCTATCTGAAATGACAAGGGCATTTCAGAATAAATGTTTTTTTTACATTTCATGGGATAGAAGTGTATTCAGAATGCATATAGCATGTGTCTTAGGCTCCTGGCAGAGTGGCGGAGGGGGCAGGAGGTGGGCAGGAGACACATGCAGTGGCTAAACTAGAGTGACCTAGGGTGAAAGAGATACCCCTGTTAATTTCTGGGAAATAAAACCCAAGGCACTTGAGGACAAGAGAAAAGTTACATTAGGGCTAGAAGACTTCTACTTTGGCCTTTTCTTTTTTTTACAAATAATTCTAAGAGAGGTTAAGAAACTTTCCCGAAGTTTCCTAATTCCTTGGATACAGCCATTTGACTTCACGTATCTACCACACCATAGCTTCAAGTAACATTTTCCACTTTCCAAAGATCACCTCTGGTCCTGTCACCATTTATGAGATCTACTTCCCTTGTGTTTCCTTTTAAGGCAGGCCTTGATGTTGATTTTAGTACTATTGCACCTGTTTTAAATCAAATTTTCTCAACCTTTCATGTGAAGATGGTGATTCATTAGGTCTGAGATAGTGTAGGTCTCACAGGCTCCCAAGTGATGTTGATGATGCTTGTCTATGGGCCAAACTTTTAATCTCAAGGAGTTAGGTCATTAGGGCGTCAAAACTTGTCCCTAAAATACCAGTGGAAATTACCAGGAAATTAATAGCAGGTAAAAATGCCAAATGAATTTTACTTTCCTAGGCTAGTCAAAGATTTATTCATTTATTCAAGAGATATCTATCAAGAGCTTAAAACAGGTTAGACATTGTTCTAGGAAGAAAAAAGATAAAATTTTTACTGTCATTCCTATTATCATAATAAAGTGCCAAGTTTGTGCTTACTTAGAAGTCACTTTTGACATGTCCAAGCAGAGTTGCTTTCTAATGCACTTTGGCCATAGATTATACATATATATTATACATACATATATACATATATTTTCCAGAAATAGACTCTCTTACTCTACCAGTATATTGTTCAAGTTCCTAGAATTTAGAAATACTTTTGGAGACTACTCTCAATGAAATTTTGCTCCAAAATAAAATATTTTACCAATCAAATAAGTGGAAAAACATTTTCACTTTTAGTCCATAGAGGAAAGCCAGCTTATATTGTATGGTACTTGAACTTGTTAAATGTGCACAGGGACTTCCCTGGTAGTGCAGTGGTTAAGAATCTGCCTGCCAATACAGGGGACATGGGTTCGAGCCCTGGTCCGGGAAGATCCCACATGCCACGGAGCAACTAAGCCCGTGTGCCACAACTACTGAGTCTGTGCTCTGGAGCCTGCAAGCCACAACTACTGAGCCCACGTGCCGCAACTACTGAAGCCCACATGCCTAGAGCCCGTGCTCTGCAACAAAAGAAGCCACCGCAATGAGAAGCCTGCACAGCGAAGAGTAGCCCCCACTCACCGCAACTAGAGCAAGCCCACGCGCAGCAAAGAAGACCCAATGCAGCCAAAAAAAAAAAAAAAAAAAGTGCACAGAATGCTTTTTGTGACACTTATGCTAGGATTGCTTGATTTGCTTCCGCAGCTGCTCCATGTGGTCTTTTGTGACATAACCCAGGTCAGGCTGACCTGCCAAATAACTAACATTGCCAAGTGCCAACCAGAAAGAGTGAACTGAATTATTTGGTACTGCCTTCTCTCATCGCACGGGCAACAACCTCAGCATTTATTAATCCAATGAGATGCTCACTTTATAATTAACCTGGGAGCTCCATCAAATGCCTAATTGTACCTCTGACAGCAAGAGAGTGAGCTTTGCTGAGCCTTGAAACTCTCTCAACACATCCTTAGGAGGTGCAGCTTTGTAGCTACCAGTTGGTGGCTGCAAGATTTAAAAAAAAAAAAAAAATTGCAGTCACGCTATTGCAACAGTGATTGCCCCAGCCTCTCCTTTCAGTTAATGATGTGTTGAAAGTTCAAGACCTAAGTTATTTGTGGAACTAACAAGAACCAAAAGAATACTACTTGCTGAAATGAAGACTTTAGGATTTAAAGCTTATTCACAATCATTCTATCAGGACTGTATTTTGGATGCATTTACCAGATCACTATGATTTATTTATTTGTGCATATCTTTTGATCACATAAAGTGTAAGCTACTTGTGAGCAAAAACAGTGCCACCTGTTTCTATACAGTCTCACTGTGTGTTTCAGCACAGTGCCACTGTGCTGATATACAGCCTTGTTCATTTTAAGTGCCCAGAACTGCTTGGTGAGTAATAACAGGATGCAATCTGCGTACTTATCTTCTTCTATTATTTACATATTTTATTAGCATCAAATTTTCTGCTGATTCCAAAGAGAAATTCTTGGCCCACTTCTCGCCTTCTTGATTATGGCTGAATTAGACAATTAGAGCAGTCTCTCAAAGAACTTTGGATGAATTCCCATGGTCCCATAATTGACTTTTCTAGAGAAACAAAGGGATGCAGATTATCTAAAATGTCTCAGTGTCTTCTGGGGGATTTCAACCCTGAATGTTGGTATTGTGAATACAGCAAGAGGCATTAGGGATGTGACCTCTTCCAACATTGGTTCCAGGAGGACCAAAATTTACTCTTCAGTTTTCCCTCAATCACATATATTCTGCAGGACTCAAGAAGTAACATGTCTGGATATAACTCTGTAAAGTTTTTCCTGTAAAATCTCCCACAGCTCTATTATTATATTATTGAATATTATATCTTAGATGGTGACAGAATTAGGACATTAAAGATGTCTTCAAGGAACATTACCCATTAATATTCTGGCTATATTATAAATGAGTCCAAATACAGAACCAAGACCTATAATGTTAAAAGATGTTCCTTATTCTGACCACCCCTAGACCCAACAGCTTGTTGTGTAAAAGTGGCGGATTAAAGAGAACAACAGCAATCCCTGATGTTCACCTAGCATTGCTGTATGCCAGGCACTGTGCTAACAACCTTATATGCAGCAACTCATTTAATCTTCATGATAACCCTATAAAAGTAGGTACAATTTTTACCCACTTTACAGATGGGGAAACAAAGGTGCAAAAAGATATTAACAAATATTCCCAAGGATTTTCAACTAGTACACACAAAACAGATTCAAGCCCAGATTTACCTCACTCTAGAGCCCTTATTCTAACCTCTGGTATACTATGTGGCCCTTCTAAACTGAGCTTCCTCTAAACGACAAATAGAAATAGAAGTTTACCCGTACCAGAATCACATTGTAAAGTTGAAAACCTAAAATAAATGCTCTCATCAAATTGGCATATTAGTTTTTCTAATCTCGTAAATACTGTTTTCATGTTTGAGATGTTTTTATATAAGAATAGGCTGAGGAGTAATGGGGATTTCATATAATTTCATGTGGATAGTCTGCAGCAGAAGTGGAGGGATAATTTATATTTATTGATATCCCCAAAGTTATATTCAATTTAGTAGGCTTTGCTGCATGCGTGCCCTAAACTATTCAAACTATTCAGAGCACGATTAAACTTAAGTCTACTCTCATAACAAGAGCAACAGGGTTTTTTTTTTTTTTTTTTTTAATTTTTTTTTGAAATTCACGGTCTTTTATTTATTTATTTATTTATTTATGACTGTGTTGGGTCTTCGTTTCTGTGCGAGGGCTTTCTCTAGTTGTGGCAAGTGGGGACCACTCTTCATCGCGGTGCGCGGGCCTCTCACCATCGCGGCCTCTCTTGTTGCGGAGCACAGGCTCCAGACGCGCAGGCTCAGTAACTGTGGCTCACGGGCCCAGTTGCTCCGTGGCATGTGGGATCTTCCCAGACCAGGGCTCGAACCCGTGTCCCCTGCATTGGCAGGCAGATTCTCAACCACTGCGCCACCAGGGAAGCCCGCAACAGGGTTTTGAAAGGATAAACCCTACACTCATCCTGATTATTATCCAACAGATCAGCGTTTCCTTGTGCTTCATGACTTTACATAGTTGAATCAAAATGTAGATGCAATTGTTAATTCTATGTACCTGGCACTGCAAGCATTTTTCCTTCTTTCTGTATAGTCTTAGGATTTGCAAAATATTTTATGTACTTAATGTTGATGTCCATCATGCAAACATGTCATAATTGTTGAGCATTTTCTATCTTTTTCCTCTTTCTCTCTCTCTCCTTCTTTCTCTCTCTCTCTCTCTTTTTGTTAGTGTAAGTACTGCAATGACAATCTTGTTATACATAGCTCACCTTTCCTTCCTTCCTCCCTTCTTTCTTTCCCTCTCTCCTTTCCTTCCTTCTTCCCTCACCTCCTTTTCCCATACTTCTCTCTCTCTTTCATTAAGATACATTGTGAAAAGTGATCACAGGAAAAGAATACTTTTGCAACTCTTGAAACCTCTTGCCAAATTATTTACCAAAAATGCTGTACCAGTTTATGCTGAAGTCAGCAATTTATGGGAGCACCATTTCTTCTTCTCTTTGCCAGAATTGTTCATTATAATTTTAAAGTTAAAGTAGTGATAGAATGCTTCATCATTAAGAAAAATTCCAACTTTTTGGAGGGTTCCCTTTAAAGTTTTTCACCTTTTATATTGTTGGAGAGGTTAATTTTTTGATAATTAAAAAGTGCTCAATAGGGACTTCCCTGGTTATCCAGTGGTTAAGACTCCATGCTCCCAATGCAGGGGGCCCAGGTTTGAACCCTGTTCAGGGAACTACATCCCACATGCCACAACTAAAAGAGCCCGCGTGCCAGCCACAGCTAAAGATCCAACGTGCCGCAACTAAGCCGGTGCAGCCAAATAAATTAAATAAATAAATAAATATTTTTTCAAAATGCTCAATAAACAGCCAAAATCAGTTTATTCTCCACCATCCATACCTTCCCAAGAGATACGAGCTATATGGCTCTATATGTCAAATTATCCCTCCTGGTTTGTCCACTCAAGACTTTACACTGCTACCTCAGTCCAGGAGAAGAAATTCCCCTGGCTAGCTTTATTCTCACCACAGGCTGAATTTGCATTTAGAGGTTCCCATTTTCTTTCTCTCGATGTTACCCAATAGATACCACAAAATAACTGGCGGTAGAGAACACTTGTGGCTCTAATTACAAGGAGAGCACTAACCTCCAAAGAACCTGGTGTTCTGATGTGTGATCTAATCAGTAACTACCGATTCAGTTTCACACATTCCTCCTTTGATAAAGTTCTAGGGGAGGAGGAGGAGGATGGACAAGGGTCAAACATGGCTGAAAACTCATTTTTTGGTAAGCAATATTACAACTTATTCAAACGTTATGTGTAAATAATGGCTTTTTTAAATTTTGAGAATCTTTTTTTATTTTGAAAAATATCAAACCTACAGTCAAATTACAAGGATAATACAATGAACATTTGAAGACGCTTCACCTACATTCACGGATTGCCAACATTTTGCCGCTTTTATTCTGCCTCCTTTTCGCTGTATAACATTTTCCCCCTAAACCAGTTGAAAGTAAGCTGCATCTTATCATTTTACTTACCCCTAAATACTTGAGGATATATCTCCTAATAATAAGACATTCTCCTACATAACCACAATCTTATCACCATTCAGCTAATTTATCATTGACACAATACTGTTGTCCAACATACAGTCTATACCCAAATTTCCCCTATTGTGCCAATTGCTTTATAACTTAAAAATATAGGATTTTATTAAGAATCATATATTTTCTTTAGTCTCCTTTAATCTAGAACAGTTTCTCAGTCTTTTTTTTTTTTAATCTTTCATGACATTGACATTTTTGACGATTCTAGGCCTCTCTCCACCCTATTTTTTTATGTTTTGAAATATGGAAGCTGTCTTTCTGACTGTCATATCAATCTGCTTTCGACATCACTTCTCTGTTTTCTTTTTTTTTTTTTTTTTTCTGGCTGAGCCATGCAGCCTGTGGGATCTTAGTTCCCCAACCAGGGATCGAACTGAATCCCAGGAATGAAAGCACAGTGTCCTAACCACTGGACCGCCAGGGAATCCCCATCTGTGTGTCTTTCTTTTATGTCTTCCTCCTGACCACCATGTCTCTGTATTATCCCTTTATTTATATAGAAAGTCCCTTTCTTCTCTTTCATCAGTTTTTTTTTTTTTCTTAACCAACTTTTCCCCTTCCCTGTAGGCACTCATCTGTTTCCTTGAGATAATACTATTTTTAAAAATTTAATTGGTTTGGTATTATTTGTCTTCTTTCTGACTCTTTAGCACCTCCCTTCAAGATTATGTGCTCCCTTCAAAGACAACTCTTTGTTTTACAAATATTTTCTAAAAGTGTCATTTAAATTCTCCTTTAAGAGTTACACTTGCTTTCTCTTGTCTCTCCAGCTGTCTTTCCTTTATGTAGCTCTTAACTGAAGTCCTTATTTTCCAAGTTGCCCTAAACTAGAAGTTTATGTTTATTAAAATTATGCTCATTTAGATAGAGTATAATATGCTATCCTTGATTCTTTGGTAGAAAAACGCATTTTGTTGTATTTCTGGTTCGAAACTCACGAAATTCTATGTTAGTTAACACAAACCTTGATTTAAAGTTTAAAAGAAGGAAAATCAGCTTAACATACCTAAGCAAACATACCTATCGAAAAATGGCTGTTAAAAAATTGCATCCTGATTGTTTCAAGATAATCAAATACAGACTCATTTGTAAGACCTGGAGGGACCTTAGAGATTAAGAATTTACTCCCCTCAGTCCTCAGATAAGGAAACTGAGAGCCTAAATCTTTTAAGGTCATGATCAATTGGTGGCAGAGACAACCATCATAACCTGATTCTCAGTTCAGAATGATTTCTTTTGCTCTCATTGTGTTCAGTTTAATGTTTTCCTAGAACTAGGATTCAGATGTACAACAGAATCACGGTAAGACACTTGGAAACGGGTGACAGTGAAATGTTAAGAGGGCCAGTCCCAACCTCATTAGCTGTAGCCACTAATTGCTTTAAAAATATAGTCTTTTTTTTTTTTTGGTGGAAAGGAAAGTTTGCTTTATTTTGGGTGGTGGGTGGGATGGGAGTGGGGGGAGGGCGGACTCCTGTCCAAAGGCCAACTCTCCCCCTGCAACTGACAAGCAGGGGGCAAGAGCTTTTATAGACAGAGGGAGGGGGCTACGTGCAGAAATGGCACAGTCAGCTCTGACAGTCATCTTGAAATTGGTCACGCGGTGGTCTGATCGGCGTCATCTTGATTGTTTTAAGTACAGTTAATCTTCAGTTCCAGGGTCAGTTTGTTCCCATTTCCTTGAGGCCAATTCTTGGAATTGTGACAGCTTATGTCATGGCTACAGGCTGGTCATCATGTAGTTAACTTCTTCCACCTGGTGGGGGTTTCAGTATCTACAAGACAGCTCCCAGGATATGGCTCAGAATATGATCTATAGCCCTTGAGACGGAACTAGAGGTCCTTAACTATGCTTAATGACTAAACTATTATTATTTAGTCTTGTTGGACTGTTTTCCTTTGTCTCTGTATTTTCTCACTTCTCTGATTAAACTTATTCTTTGGCTAAAGTTTTTTTTTTTTTCACAGACAAAAGGCAGGCAGAGGACATGAGGAGAAAGGACCATAGGGTCCTGCTCCATTTCATTTGTATATATCTTCTTAAAGGATAGCACATTTTCATATTATTTTATTTTAATTTTAAATATTTATTTATTTATTTGGCTGTGCCACGTGTCTTGCAGGATCTTAGTTCCCCAACCAGGGATCAAACCCGGGCCCTCGGCAGTGAGAGTGTGGAGTCCTAACCACTGGACTGCCAGGGAAATCCCTTCATATTATTTTATATGTTGCCTTTTAAATATGTCTTGGGAAGTGTCCCATATTGGTACATCTAGAGCTTCCTCATCTTTTTGGATAGCTGTATACTATTTCATTATATAGATGTACCATGTTTCTTTTTTTAAAAAATATTTATTTATTTAGGCTGTGCCCGGTCTTAGCTGCAGCATGCAGGATCTGTGTTGCTGCATGTTTAGTTGTAGCATGTGGATCTTTAGTTGCGGCATGCAGACTGATTGCTTTAAAAATATAGTCCTGCTTTCACGGCTATAGCTACAGACTTAACATTTATTGAATTATTGCTTTGTACCAGGCACTGGTCTAGGTATTTACACGCATTCATTCATTTAATCTTTAAATATCTGTAAAAGTTGGCTTATTATCCCCATTTTACAAATGCAAAAACTGAGGCACAGAGAGCTTGAGTAACTTATCTAAGGTTATTTGTTGATTATGTAGAATGGGCTGCAAACTCATTCAGTATGTTTTTGGGGTTATGCACCTAACCATTATGATACTGCCTCTCTTAGTCTTAAGAGTTTCAAACACAAATGCCAGTTGTATTCTTCCACTGAAATGGAAACTGAGGCATACATATGTTTTTTTTTTTTTTTTTAAGGATTTTTCTTATTATTTTATTTATTTATTTATTTATTTATTTATTTTTTGGTTGTGTTGGGTCTTCGGTTCGTGCGAGGGCTTTCTCCAGTTGCGGCAAGCGGGGGCCACTCTTCATCGCGGTGCGGGGACCGCTCTTCATCGCGGTGCGCGGGCCTTTCTCTATCGCGGCCCCTCCCGTCGCGGGGCACAGGCTCCAGACGCGCAGGCTCAGCAATTGTGGCTCACGGGCCCAGCTGCTCCGTGGCATGTGGGATCTTCCCAGACCAGGGCCCGAACCCGTGTCCCCTGCATTAGCAGGCAGATTCTCAACCACTGCGCCACCAGGGAAGCCCCATATGTTTAAATGCTTTGTTATTTTTATCCAGTCAGTGAAATGCCAAACTACCTTTACCTCAAACAGATTTCCCCGATATCACAAATGTGCCGTATTCTTCATTCTAAGAAGATTGCGGGTGAAATCCTGGTAAAAAACAGGAATTTTATCTACAATTCCATTGATTTGTTTTATTGTTTCTTCTTGCCAATGTGAATTAGCAGGATTGCTGTCTGTAGTTTGTGTTCTATCATTCCTGATGATGGAATTGTTTTTTGTCCTTATGCAGAACCAAGTCACTTGAATCTGCTAGAGACCAGCTATTTATAACTAATTAACACTCTCCTTTTAAAAGTAGAAAATAACACTAAGCTAAACTCTGCATTTATGATTAATTTAATCATCTTCATTAAAGTGGTAACAACGTCAGTATGGCTATTACTATAAAAGAATATTTAAAAAGGTTATTAAGACTAGAAATAAAGTCAATGACTAAGTAGATAATACGAAATTGCATTTTTGGCTAAGAGTATGATATATGAACTAAATTATCAATTGGAGTTGACCTAACAACAGAATAAATTTTGAGCTGATGACTTAAGTCTTGAATGTTTCAGACACCTCTGGAAAGACGAACTGTAGTATATCATCCTTGCTGAATAATGTGTGACACCATAGTGACCCTCTGTTAAATTTAAGGCAAACAGGAAATGATACTTAAAAAGTTGGAAGAACTGGGCTAAATTTCATGAGGTTGTGCTTCTGTCTGCCTCTTCCTCAGCTACGTGTTGGCTAACAGATGAAGAATACCTCAAGAGAGAAGAGGCATAGGGCCTTCTGAGACTGGCTAGGGACTTGAAGTCTTACCTTGAGCTAGGTTTGACACTAACACATAATTTTTCCTGGCAATCTGGGGAATGAGAATGGTCACTAACAACTTAGAATGACTACTGATACAAAACCCACTGGCGTCTCTAATAAAATTCCCCCTACTGTTTTGGGGGATAGACTACACAGGACTTAATTACAGCTGCTGGGCCAGAATGTAAGTCAGCCAAGACCTTATCTCAATAGCATGTCTTGCTTGAAAAATGAAGTGTAAGAGTCAAGCTCAGGAAGAGTGCATGGCTGAGCAAGTTTCTGGAAAAAAGACTTGAATAGAGACAGAAAAAGAGAGTAATAGGAGAGAAGAATGCCAAATATAACCTTCTTTTATGGTCTAGACATTATTAAAATTCCAGAAGCATACCTCATGTCCATCATAAATTCAATAGGAAAACTTACATGTGATTCTAAACATGTAAGGTAGGACCACATTTGGTTGAGAAGATTTATTGTTGAAGAGCATCGAATTGTGAGTTTGTTGTCCGTGGTAAAGGCTGGGGATATACCCTAACACAAGCATTAAGCAGTTCACTAAATTCAAATGAGCAGTGGTTTTAAGTTGGCAGGAACTGTTTCTCAAGGGACAGGTGATAAAGAAGACAGCAATAAAAACCTCTGTGAGGAAGTGGTAGACAAAGGCTAATGGTTTCTTTTGTTTAAAGGGTGACAGGTGTTATATGAGGGGTCTTATCAGGTGGTCCCTGGAACATGGAAGAAAACTACTGCCAGAATAAAAGCTCCATATTTTAGTTTTAGAAAGGAAAATACAGATCGAGATAGAAAAAAGTGAATGAAAACTCTGAATGTGAAGCAGTTTTATTTAAAATAGGATGAAAAACATTTTTTTATTTGTAAATGAAATTGAAAAAACTTAGGTTGATATATGTTAACTTGGGATTTGTATAGCATGAATACTCTGCTATACATCTTGATGATTCTTGACTTATGAATGGCACATATATAAATATGTTTGTTGTCATGGGAACTATCTTCCTGGGCTACTATGGAAGCTGTTCTTCCTCTGGTCCCCAACTTTGGTGTTCACTGCAGCTTAAGACTCAAAGAACTTGGGTCATTGTACTCATCATTTGAATGGTCCCGATTTTCAACTGCATGGTTTTAAGTAGAATTTTTCAGATTCTTCTGAGAACCTGAACTATGGATTTAGTGTGAAAAATATGCTTTAACTTCAACTGATTTACAAATGCATTTTGGAACACATTTTGTTTCTGATCTGAGTATTTGTAAAATTCTCCTCTGTGTGTTTATGGAAGACAGGTAACATGTTGTTCTCTGTCAAACATCTCATCTCTATAGATGTTTTGGGGACTCAGTTGCTGTGTCTGTTTGAGCCTGTGTGTGTGTGGGGGGGGTGTTTATTTGAAAGCACAAGGCTTGTTCTCCTTACTCTTGGTTCACGGCTAAGGAATTATATATCTCACTCCTGGCATTTGACTTAGTATCTTCCTTTGGATCAAGTGAGACAATTTTCATATTTATGGATTTGCTTAAAGTAGCTTTTCCAACTACTTATAATTTAATGAAGAGATTTATGACTTTAATTTTTTTAAAATTCCCAGAGAAAGTTCCAAAAGCTCTCTTAGCCCTTCAGAACTCCCTAGACACTTCTTAACCTGTTACTACTGTCCAGCCATGCTGGAGCCAGCACTGATTTTCTCACTGTGCTTCCAGGAATAGGAATCAACCCTCTGCTGGCATCCTGATGGTAAGATGGCATAGGATTTATTCCCTAACATTGGTGACTTCATTTCCTGGTGTACCTCAATTTTTTTTTTTTTTTAGATCTAGCAATTTTATATCCTTGTCCCTTCTTTCCTTTTATTCATTAGTTAGTTAGCACCTGGTACTGTATCATTTTTCCAGTGGCCAGCCCGTGAAGAGAAGGAGATGGAGTTAGCCTCTGGTGAGGTTTCAGGCAGCATCAAGAAGTCCATACTCAACATCAACCATTATTACGTTATTTGGTGTCTCAAGCGGGAGTAAAGATTAGGAAACACAAATTACATGTAACACCCTGTAGAACAGGCCTACAACAGAAAATAACTCCTTGTTCCTTACATTTTACAAGATGTTTTCTTTCTTTTTTCTTTTTTTTATAAATTTATTTATTTTATTTATTTATTTTTGGTTGTGTTGGGTCTTCGTTGCTGCCGGCTTTCTCTAGTTGCAGAGAGCAGGGTCTATTCTTCATTGCAGTGCACAGGCTTCTCATTGCGGTGGCTTCTCTTGTTGCGGAGCAGGGGCTCTAGGTACGTGGGCTTCAGTAGTTGTGGCACGCGGGCTTCAGTAGTTGTGGCACGTGGGCTCAGTAGTTGTGGCACGCGGGCTCTAGAGCGCAGGCTCAGTAGTTGTGGCGCACGGGCTTAGTTGCTCCGTGGCATGTGGGATCTTCCTGGACCAGGGCTCGAACCCGTGTCCCCTGCATTGGCAGGCGGATTCTTAACCACTGCGCCACCAGGGAAGCCCAAGATGTTTTCGTAAAATTTCTAAAACAGAGAACTAGTATGATTTCCCTGATTACATAAGCTCACCTACTAGGACAAATGAAGGACAGATGTGTCATTTTGGGTATTCAGAAAATAACTTCTAGGGCTTCCCTGGTGGCGCAGTGGTTGAGAGTCTGCCTGCTAATGCAGGGGACACGGGTTCGAGCCCTGGTCTGAGAAGATCCCACATGCTGCAGAGCAGCTGGGCTCGTGAGCCACAACTACTGAGCCTGCGTGTCTGGAGCCTGTGCTCCACAGCAAGAGAATCCGCGATAGTGAGAGGCCCGTGCACCGCAATGAAGAGTGGCCCCCGCTTGCCACAACTAGAGAAAGCCCTCGCACAGAAACAAAGACCCAACACAGCCATAAATAAATATACAAATAAATAAATAAATAAATGTGTTAAAAAAAAAAAAAGAAAAGATATTCCAGCTTACACTTGAAACATGCTTTCTGGATGACTACACATGATACACAGACAGCTGCTGTCATGAGAACCATCTTCCTGGGCTACTATAAAAGGTGTTCTTCCTCTGGTTTCCCACCTTCAGAGTTCTCAGTAACTTAAGATTCAAATATACCTGGGACTTAAAATTCAACTATTGGATAGTAGGTTTTTAGCTACATCATGGGTTGGTTAGAATTTCTGTGATGCACAGAACCTAACCATAGATATTGTGAAAGTGTATATGCCAAGATCCAAATAGTTGTATCCACAGATTTAGCCATAGGAATTGTGCCTGGTTTGGTGGTTCCAGGGCAAGTGATGGTGCCTATAGTTGCTAATGTTTCTGATTCAAGAATTTGTTTTGCTGCTTAGGGCTTGGATTATGACGCAAACTAAAAGAAACAAAAGGAATGGAAGGACCAAAGTAGAAGCTGGTGTGGGTAGACACTATGGCAAAAACTCAAGTGGGGCAATTTATAAAGATATACAGCCAACAAGATATGATGTGGTCTTGGAACACTCAAGTCAAAATAGAGGTTAGATCAAACTCTGATAAATAAGAGAAGAAAGGGAAGTAAGAGGAACTGTACCGAAAAGGACAAACCATAGAGATGTGTCCTCAGGAAATGACTAACTGAACCAAAAGCCCTGTGACTGTGGCCGTCTGGTCTTAAAAGAAGCTCATTGGATAGAAGAGACTTGTGGGGACTTTAGCAATGTTCATGTAGCCTCTAACATTGAGTATTTTCACAGTATCTGTTTTTTTATTGTACATGAAAAAATATAATGTCGATCTATGCTGAGTAGTCTTTTCTACATTCTTCATGGAGTTTTGTAGCATAGACTTGGATGCAGGGTAACAAACCCCGTTTCCTTATTATTAAAGACTCAAGAATCTGGCACAAGCCAAATTATCATCTTCTCACATTTATTAAATATTATTGGAATGTGTATTATATAATGTGATTAAACTTAGACATAGGCCTTAAAACTCAGGAATTTAAAATTTGAGTCAGAATATTAAAGCATTCTAGGTCTGTTGAAGATACAGAGTCAGCAAATACACACACACACACACACACACACACACACACACACACACACACAATACATTCCTGCGACACAGGCTTAAAAGAGGTTTTTTTTTTTCCACCAAGAGAATATTAGAGAAAAATTATATGAACCGACCTAAATCCTGATCTTATGAGCTGAAAATTTTAGAAGCTCTTATCAAAAGAAAATATGAGTATTCCAACAAGAGGATTGTGCCACCATAAAACCTTAAATACAAAGGTGGTGGAATGAGATGAGTGACAGGAATAAAGGGTGACAATATTATATTCATTCATTTTCTCATTCATGCATTTAGAGATTATTAAATGCTGCAGTGGATTGTTTTATTTTTTTTTCAGAGATGGCTGCAACAATATTCGCCACCTTAAATGCTCTTTTGCAATATAATCTTGCAACTTATCCATCAAGAGATGGAATCTGTTTCTCTTCCCCTTGAATCTTGGTTGGCCTGTGACAATTTTGTTCAATGATATTGACAGAAGTGACGCTGTATAACTTGCGAAGCTGAGCTTTAAAATATCTTCAGCTGCTACTATTTACAATAGCCAAGACATGGAAGCAACCTAAATGTCCACCAACAGATGAATGGATAAAGATGATGTGGTATGTATGTGTGTATATACATATAGTGTGTGCGTATATACACACACAATAAAAAAAAGAACGAAACATTGCCATTTGCAGCAACATGGATGGACCTAGAGATTATCATACTAAGTAAAGTAAATCAGGCAGAGAAAGACAAATATTATGTGATATCACTTATACGTGGCATCTAAAAAAATACGAATCAACTTATTTACAAAACAGAAACAGACTCACAGACATAGAAAACAAACTTATGGTTACCAAGGGGGAAAGGGAAGGGGGAGAGATAAATTAGAAGTATGGAATTAATAGATACACACCATTATATATAAAACAGATAAACAACAAGGATTTACTGTATAGCATATGATATTCAATATCTTATAACAATCTATAAGCGAAAAGAATCTGAAGCTGTATAGCTGAAACTAACAGAATATTATAAACCAACTATAGCTTAATAAATAAATTTTAAAAGGTATCTTCAGCTGCTGCTTTTGTTACTTGGAACCCAGCCACCATGCTGTGAGGAAGCCCAAGTAGCCCCATGGAGAGGACCCTGTGAAGGAGAACCAAATGCTCTGGCTGACAACCCCAGATGAGTTCCTGGTTGTAAACTGACAATCATGTGAAAGAAGCCATTTGGTATCTTCCACTTGTCCTTGTGTCCCACTTAACACTACATGAAACAGAAGAACTATCTGGTAAAACCACAGAATGAAGAGAAAATATAAATCTTTGTTGCTTTAAGCCACTGAGTTTGGGGAAGTTTTGCTATGCAGCAAAATATAAATGCAAGTGTTTGCTATGTGCCTGTCATTGGGCTAGTTGAAAAAAAAATTCTCTTTCAAGAAACAAATAGAATTAATAGTCTAGTGGGAGAGACCTACACATTAACTATGCATATAATATATGGGGACAAATTCAATAGTAGCATATTCATGTACAGAGAGAGCACAGTGAACGAGGTGAAGAACACATTCTGGATAATTAGGAAAAACTGCCAAGAGAAGATAACATTTAACCAAGGTATTTAAATAAGGCATTTTAGGTTGAGGAAATTACATGCACAAGTGTACAGACACGTGAAACAGTATATATGTATCAGTTAGGACACATTTAATGGCCCAAAACAGAAAATCTGAATCTTAAGCTAAAAATGGAAGGCCCTGGTTCATACACATGAACAACCTAGAGTAGATCTGGCTTCTGTTTGGGCTGTACACAGGGTCTCAGATGAGGTAATCAGTATCCAATTATTTTGTCTCCATCATTCACTTTGCTTCCTCTGTGTTGGCTTTATTCTTATGGCTATCCCCTGTGGTGTCCAGATGGCTGCCAGTAGATCCAGAGGTTACATAATTCCTGGGTTTGTGTCTAATAGGAAAGCTTTCTTTCCCAGGATTCCTGAAAAAATAAATCCCATCATGGTTCACTGGCTCTGATTGGGCAGTGCCTATTCCTGGGACAATAACTATGGTCCAATTGCAAGCACTTAGTCTGGGAAAGGGGGAGATGCTGGTCCCCCGGAGATAACTTAGAATACGGTTTCTAAAAGGGAGAATGGATAGTAATTGCCTACTACAGGGTGTCTGGAAGTTTAAGCTACTTGGTATTTCTAGAGAGTGAAATGGCTTAGGGGTAAAAAAAATGACAGGAAACAAGGCTAGAGAAGTAAGCAATGAAAGACCATCCAGGGTCTTAGATACCTGGCTAAGGAGCTTAGTCCTTAGCTTGTAGTTGACCTGAAGCCGTTGAAAGCTTTAAAGAAGAGCAGAGATATAACTTGCTTTTCAAAAACCTGTCTAGGCATTAGAGAAGAAGGTTTGGAATTCGTAAGGCTGCAGTCATGGGGACCAGTTGAGATACAGTTCAAATGATAGATTCAACAGATTCTTGGGAAGTAGAATCACCTAGATGTAGGAATTCCTTGGATGAGTGGAGGTGAAGGAAGCCTCCAGAGATGTGAACTGCACCACAGTTCTGTCAGCCACGGGACTTCCTGTTGTGTTAGAGAAGGCACTGAGATGGAAGGCAGGAAGATGCTCAGGTGAATTAGTAGTACAAGCGACAGTCTCTGTTGTTTCAGTGGTCCTCAGACTGTAATTGGTTTTAATCTTCTGCCTCTTCTACCTCTGGTACTAGGTTTTTATAACCCTCAGTCAACACTTCAGCTGGTCTAGGTTGCTTGCCTGGTTGGGTTGAGGGGCCTGAGTCCTTGGTTACTTTGCCCTTGTGAGGCTCTGATTGCCTCAATTGCCAGTTAGCTGTTATCACCAAGCATGGAAGCACTATAATAGACTATGGTGAGAACTCCAAGCTGCAGATACAAGCCTCTTTATCTCTATTTTGTATCAACTATAACTCCTCAAGAGAATCAAGTTTGAATGTTCTCCCCAGTAGAGCATTTTCTTTTTTGCCAGTTGGTCCATTGACATGAGGAACTATAGTTTCAGGTTCAGTGGAATACTTACAATGTTGCCTGGTGGAGGAATTCCCTCATATCACCCATCCCCCCTTTTGGAGTTAAGACCTCTAATCCAACAAAGCCTAAGACCACAGGGTACGAGAGCACAAATTTTGCAAGCACATTATTGGCAGTGATGGTGAGTGGTCAACGCTATTATTACTTCTTAGTAATTGTAATCCATTTCCAATCCTACTATTAGCTCTCAGTAATAGTAATCTACTGCACAGGAGTCTCTATATATCCCTGCTCAGGCCACTTGTCCCTCCACAAAAAGTGAGCAACTAAATATTCTGATCAAAGCTCTGCCAAACAGCATTTCTCTTCCTTTTTGTCCCTTAGGGACAACCTTGTCCATGAGTGGAGCTGCAGTGTAGTGCAGGCCTTTTTGTCTCACACCAACATATTGGGCTGACTGTGAACAGGTCCAATATTTCTCTTTGTCTGTGATGGGGAGGACTCAGTCAGAACATAGTTGTTTGTTGAAGGAGAGTCATGGATGCACTTGTCTAATAGGGGTAACTGATAGAGGGATCATGGCCTCACTGTCACGTAATTTACTTGTATACTCTAGACTTGTTGACGCCTTACTCCCAGTGTACTATATCCAATATGACTGATTGGAGATGTGCAATTAACATCCACCTTACAAAATTTGGTGACTCTCACAATATCCAGCTCAAGTTGGAAAGATCTGGTTGCATAAGCACTTGATGTGCCATGGTGAGTGATTCAGTCTCTATTGCACAAGGTATGGCTGCAAACCAGAGGACTCTGTGCTGAGAGTCTTCTATTGAGGTTTGCAGAGACCCCACAAAGCATCCTTTTCTACCATGGTATATGTAGCTTTATCACTATTGGGTCTTCTGGGTCTTAGGGAAGTTTGTGGTGGGGAAGCTTGCTTCATAGCCGGGACTTATTGCTGAGTCCCATCTTTCTCTGAGCCCACTCAAAATTTTCAGCCTTCTTCAGTACTCCAATATGGGTCAGAGTAGTATTCTCGAGTGTGGTATATGCTGCCTCTGAAATCCAAGGAGGTCTACTGTCATTTTAATTTTCCCAGAAAATATACAAAGAAAAAAGGATTTGTGTGAAGTTGTTTGTTTGGGAGATGATCAGAGGAAATTATGACAAGAGAATGGGAAAATGAAATAAGAAAAGATGGAAGCCAATGAAGGATTTATTTTCTTATTTTCTTTTTTCTTTATAAAAAACAGCTTTATTGAGATATAATTTATATACCACAAAATTTACCCATTTAAGTGTATAATTCAAAGTTTTTTTTTTTTTTTAGTATATTTACAGAGTTTGTTACCATCACTATAAACTAATTTTAGAACATTTTCATCACCCCAAAAAGAAACTTGATCCCTATCAACAGTCATTCCCCATTCTTTGCCCTTCTCTTTCTGCTGCCTTACACAGTCTTGGGCAACCACTCATCAACTTTCTGTCTCTACAGATTTGACTGTTATGGACATTGTATATAAACAGAATCATACAATATTTGGTCTGTTGTTACTGGCTTCTTTCATTTAGCACAATGTTTTCAAGAGTTATCAGCATCATAGCATGTATCAGAATTTCATTCCTTTTTTTTTTGCCAAATAATATTCTATTGTATGGATATGCCACATATATATTAGTTGATGGACATTTGTGTTGTTTGCATTTTTGGTTAATACGAATAATGTTCTACAAATATTCATGTACAAGTTTTTGTTTGGGCATATATTTTCATTTTACATGGGTCCATAAGTAGGAACGAATTATATAATAACTCTGTGTTTAACATTAAACAGTTAACTGCCAAATTATTTTCCAAAGTAGTTACGTCATTTTACATTCCCACAACAATGTATGAGGGTTACAATTTCTCTACATTCTTCCCAACATTTGATATTGTCTTACGTCTTGATTTTAGTCATCCTAGTGAATATGAAGTGCTATCTTCTTGTGGTTTTGATTTTGCATTTTCCTAATGACTAGGGATAATGTGCTTCTTTTCATGAATGCCCATGTATATTGTACAGAGAAATGTTTATGGAAAACTTTTTTTCATTTTAAAGTTAGGTTATTTGTCTCTTTACTACTGAATTGTGTTTTAAAATATATTCTAGATAAAAGTAGTCTCTTATCAGATACATAATATGCAAATGTGTTTTTCATTCTGTAGGTGTTGTATTAGGGTTTCCCAGAGAAATACATATTGAGAAAAATAATTTATATATATATAAAATTTAAAATCGTATATATATATTATATATATAGAGAGAGAGAGACAGAGAGAGAGAGAGAGACAGAGAGAGAGAGAGAGACAGAGAGACAGAGAGAGAGAGGAGATCTTTTAAGGAATTTGTTCACACAATTGAGGGGGCAAGTCTGAAATCTGTTGGCAGGCTGAAAATTCTGTCAGGAGCTGATGTTGTAATATTCTGTATGTTGCTGTATGAAAGCAGTCTGGAGTCAGAATACCTGCCTTTTCCAGGGAGCTCAGTCTTTTCTCTTAAGACATTCAACTGATTGGATAAGATCTATCCACATTATGGAGGGTAATCTGCTTTACTCAAAGTCTACTGATTTAAATATTTTAATTACATCTAAAAAATACTCTCACAGCAACATGTAAATCAGTGTTTGACCAAAAAACAGAGCACCAAAGCCTAGCCAAGTTGACATCTAAAATTAACAATCACAATTGACTTTTCATTTTCCTTTTCCTCTTTTTAAAAATAAATTTATTTATTTTATTTATTTATTTTATTTTTGGCTGCATTGGGTCTTCATTGCTGCGCGTGGGTTTTCTCTAGTTGCGGAGAGCAGGGGCTACTCCTTGTGGGGGTGCACTAGCTTCTCCTTGTGGTGGCTTTTCTTGCTGCGGAGCATGGGCTCTAGGCATGTGGGCTCAGTAGTTGTGGCTCGTGGGCTCTAGAGTGCAGGCTCAGTAGTTGTGGTCCACGGGCCTAGCTGCTCCACGGCATGTGGGATCTTCCCGGACCAGGGCTCGAACCCGTGTCCCCTGCACTGGCTGGCGGATTCTTAACCACTGCACCAGCAGGGAGGCCTGTCTTTTCATTTTCTTGATGGTGACATTTGAAGAACAAAAGCTTTTTTTTTTTTAAAATAAAGTCCAACTTATGTTTTTTCTTTTATCCCTTGTGTTTTTGATGTCATATCCAAGAAGTTGCCTAGCCCAGGGTCATGAAGATCTACTCATGTTTTCTCTGAGAATTTTATAGTTTAGCTCTTTAGGTCTATGACCAATTTTGAGTTAATTTTTATGTACGGTGTGAGGAAAGGGTCCAAATCCATTCTTTTACATGTGGATAGTCCATTGCCCCAGCACCATTGTTGAAAAGACTGCTCTTTCCTCATTGAATTTTCTTGGCACCCCTGATGAAAATCAACTGAGTATATTGTGATTTTCCACTGTGGACGCTGACATCAGCTCTCTGCTCACCAGCCCTTGACTTTTCTCTGTAGACAGACAGCCATCTGTGTTACTTCTAGGAACACCATGGTCAAGGTACCCTGATTGACATTCTGGATTTGAGGCCCATTAGGGTAATTACTTTCACCTTGCCTCTGACTATTAAATGCAACAACCTGCTCTCTGGTTTTTTGGAATTCTATCATCCCCATTGGCCCAATGGAAATGAATTCCACCATGGCATCAGTTCCTACTATCTACCCTGGTTTACAGGGAAGAGTTACCACTGAAATTCTCAAAGATATAACAGAATCTTATAAAAAAAAGTTTATTCTTTTTTGTCTTAGCAAAGGGTGTATCTTCTGGGCCCTCCTGCAGAACATGGTTAGTGTGAGTTTTCTTTCCCTCTTTCTGGAGCCTTCCAAATTCTTTTTCAATACTCTGCCATTGCAGTTGCATTATCTCTACCTTTATAGGCCATAATTGTGACTAAGCTTCAAGAAGGCATCCCAGCTCTATGTTAGGATGGGGTTCCAGTGTTCTTGCCAAGATATCAAATCCTGAGTCCTGGAAGAGTACTTCAATGTCAACAAATCTCCCTTTTTCAGGTTTATATACTGCCTCCCAATCTTAACCCTCAAAATTCACTTCCAAACATATTTTTCCAAGTCCTGCTAATACATATAGGCTAGTACTACTTTGTTGTTGTTGTTGTAAAAAAGCTATTTTCTTCTGGTGCAGGGACTGTATTTCCCTACTCAGTGAATAGGGTCATGACCATAGTTACTGGTTTGTGCATTATAAGGGGAGGCTATGGTGGGTCTTGAGGAGGCAACATCATCTTTCTAGGCATCTGCCTCAGGTGAGGTCTTTACAAGATCTTCAGGTAAGGGACACTCTGCTCTACCAAAGGGAGGGAGCTGCTTCAGCCAGTCTGGAAGCTCCAGAAGAACTTGGCGGTTCAATCTTCTTAAATGAATCCACCCAGATGTCTCCATATCAGGTCTAGGATTCCACTACTTTTCTATCATGGTTGTGTCTTCAGCTTAGGAGATCTCTCAACATTGTACATCCAGTCTCTTCATAAGGTTTAGCCCTTTGGCCTGACTTTCAGCATAGACTACCCTCTGACTGTAGGAGTGAAGGTCTTTTTGAACCCTTCTATAGAAGCTTTCTGATCTTCCAGTGTGCACTGAGTTGATAGCTGATGTGATTCTGCTATTTTATTTCTACTCCATATTCTATTCTATTTTCTCGAGGCTTTGAAGATGTTTAACAAAAGCCATTCAATTACCATCACCCCGTATGACTGAGTGCAATGCTTTTCCTTTCCTCTATATTTTATCATTTTCACTATGAGTGGGAGTCTTAGTAATTGAATGCTACTTCATGCTGGGTCTTATCACCATCCTGCTCCCCACCAGAAATTATATTATTAGTATCAACTAAATGGAGATTCCAACCATAGAATCTCATTTTGAGGGTCTCTTTCCACAAAATGCCTTTGGGTTTCCCTAAAAGCAATGCCTGAGATAAGAACTTGGGTACAGGTAATTTATTTGGGAAGTGATTCTACAAAGCATGAGCATCGAAATAAGAAGAATGATATAGTAAAGGAGGAAGAGACCAACATCAGGGTACTTTATTCAGGTCAGTGCTCTGGGCAACAAGGGATTTTGAGAAGAACAAAGAATGCCTTCAAGAATTAGCCATCTGAAGGATGGAAGTCTGGAGCATTTATCTACTGACTCCCCCATTGTGGGCTACCCTTGCTTAAGTGGGCAAGCCAGCTCCTGTGGCATTATAGAAGGCCCTGGGGGCAGAACACAGAAAGACATGCAGCAGCAGGCACTTGAGGTGGGAGTCTGGCAGCAGGAGCTGAGTTAGAATTGTTCATAATAATCATGGCTACAGTAGAGATGGAGAGGTGAAGACATAAGGACTTAGGAAGGAAGTCTAGGCTAGAGATACCGACATGAAAATTATGCAGAGGTGATATTGAAAATATAAGAAAAAAATGAGATCATCAGAGAAGAGGTGGAGAACAGAAAAGAACACCTATTTTTAAGAGGATGGGGGAACAGGATTCAGGAAAGAACTCTAAGAATTTAAAAATTTAAAAGTTAAAAATTTAAAAATTAAAAAGTGTTTTCTTAACTCTGTATTCTCTACTTGAAGACTATTATATAATTTTATAATTGCTTCCTTAAAAAAAATAATTGATCTGAGATGTAAGAGAATCAGGAGAGAGAGCATGGTATCATGGAAAAGAAAAGAAGAGAAATTTCTCAAGGGAGAAGTTGGTCAGCATGTAGAACTACCAGAGAGAAATCTAATAAGGTAAGTACTCAAAAACATTCACTGTGTCAATAAGATTCAGTAAGGTAGTAAGGGCAGAAGCCTGATTACAGTGGGTTAATAAATCAGGTGGGAGGGAGATAATAAACATGGCGACACTTTCAAGGTATTCACTGAGAAGTAAAGAAGAGGTGCAATATTCAGGATTAACAGGAAAGGGAGAGATTCTTTCTTAGGTGGGTGTTCAGTTTTCAGCACTGTAAATTAGCCAGCTCAAAGATTTCTTTTCTTTCTTAAACTAGTTCAGTTGACTAATTTTTGTTGAGGAGTTAGTTCTTCAGCCAGCTAATAGGAGATGCAGCTGCTTTAAGGAAATGCCATCCTTTTATTTATCTCACCACTTCCTCTTACAAAAGGAAAGACTTGGGTTACAACATGGGTTGTGTTCTACTCTAACCACCAGAATTCAAGTAAGGGCTGGGGGTTGTCCAGAGCCTGGAAACAGGAGGAAAAAGTGATTAAAATAAACACAAAGCGTGTTTACATATTCACAGGAAACTTCCCACGACCTATTAAAATGGAAACAAAGAGATCAAATTCAAGAAAGGGATGCAAATGCTGAATTTCTCTTAGTCCATGGAGGCCAATGTTCTTTACAGTAAAAAGCCCCGCAGAAGACTATTAGCCAAATGCACTACTGTTTTCTCTGGCTGCCAGCTTTTCAGCATCCGGTCACATTGTTGCACTGATTTTCCCCCTTATTACAGGCAGGCGGGAGCTTGCAATTCCCTGCTGAAGCAGAGGGCATCCGTGCAGATGCATATCGTAGGCAATTGCAGTGTGACTCACACAGTGAGCCTGGGAATCTTGGGAGTTGAACTGAGGACAAAATGGGAGGGATTTCCCTTCCCAGGGCTGGTCTCCGGGTCTCTTTACACACCCTGTTCTTCACGGAAGCTTGCTGCTTGGCTGCGGAGTGCCTCCTGGAGAAAGATTATGAGGCCTATAGGGAAAGTTAGTGCTTGCTGCTTTTTTTCTGTCTTAACCAACTCCCTTGACTTTGTGCTTTACTGTGCTCTTACTGTTGTTTTTTTTCTGAAGTTCCCCAACTTTATATATGAGTTTATGAGAAATTTTATAGCTAAGATTGGTGATGATGATACTACTACTTAGAGATTGTAGAGCAATTATTATCAGGGATTTCAAAGAACTATGTAGGTCTTAATCTCTGGAACATTTGTTTATAAGGAGATATAATTAGGATTAAGACCAATATCCAATTTCAGGAAGAGCTGGGAGGCAGCTTTCTCCCCTCCTTCCCTCCTTTCTCCTTCCTCTCCTTTCTCCCTTTCTGCCCTTCCTTTCTTTTCCATTCTTCCTGTTCTTAACACTACCATGTTTGCCCTGATAGCCTGCTTTTCTTACAGAGCTATCATGAGATGGAAAAACATATAGGAAACTATTTTAAATTTCATAAAGCCCTATGATATTGTTTTGTGATTATGATAATCACTCCTGTGCTATTTTTCGAATGAAGATCAAAGATGATATCACTCATAGAAATAGCAATTAACACATGAGTATTTCTTTCTTTTACCTTGCACATGAAACTGAAGGAGTAGTAGTGGCCTTGTCATATATATATTTTTTTAACTGATTGTTGATAACAGTAGTCAGACTTTTGTCTCAGTTCTGCCTGTATCAGGCCTTGTGTGCCTGTGTGTATATATATATATATATCCATATCTATATCTATATTTATATTTATATCTATTATAGACTTTTAGGGTTATTAATCATAAATTACATTGGATTCCTCAAACTGCCACAAATATTTATAGAGTGACTGTGACCTTCCTTCTTGGTCTTATCTTCTTTCCCTAACAATTCTCAGTGTACTTACAAAAAGATCAGCTCCTGTCCTATTACTGACAGAATGAATGGGCTGGTCTATTTCTCTCAAGTCCAGAACTATGAAGTTTCCCTCAGTTTCTGAGATCATAGTAGCTACATTTCTTCTATTTCTGAGTGTTCAATGAGGAAGGCATTAGTGCTTTAGTATATGATACAATACACTTTCAGGATATTAGGTACCATCAGATATTAGATACATAACTGATCTAGTTAATACCCAATAGGGCTTCTGGAAGTTGCTGGAATTACTCGTATGGATATCTGGGCCTTCCATGGTAGCTCACGTCTCAGGACCGTGTGGAAGTTTGGCCCACCCTTGTCAGGTGAACACTGACTGTCGGCCTGTTGTTCTTAGTTCAAGGTCTACCCTGAGCTGAGATGCTTGCATTTTGCTTCCAGGACATTAGTGAGTTGGCTAAATCTTTAAATGTGAAGGAAAAATAAAATGAAACAGAACCTTCTTCTGATGAGGCCTCTTTGACTCCTCTAGGTAGTTCTGTCTTCCCTAGTTTGATAGGGTGGGATTTTCCTTCCTCCAGATCTCCTTTTATTCTCTCCCAGCCCCCAAGAGCATAATACCACACCAAAAGCATCATATTGTAGGCTCAACCTTAGATGAAGAGTCTGCAGGATGTACAGTCTTCTTTGGGGACCAAGCACTGCAAGAACGTGTTGGCTCTCCAATGGGACAATGCCTATAGACTGAAATGGAGAAGAAGGTCTGCACGATCTCTAGGGCTTTGCAGATTTGTGATTGTCTAATAGCAAGATTACTTCTCCCAACTATACCTTTCCACTGCATGACAAACTACCTGCAGGTACTGCTAGATGTCACAGGTGTAATAAAGAAGTTAATTTGTTAGTCGTGGATGTCACTTTGGATAGCTCCCTAGCACACGTGCTTCTGGCTCTGTGATCTCACTGGCTACTGAATTTTCTCAGTGGAACGTGTTTTCTTTGGGACGGAAATTTAAAAACCTCTTTGGGACAGAAGAGTTGCTTCTTGTTTGATGTTAGAGAGGAAAAGAGAAAAGAGTCTCTCCCTCTCCCTGCAACTGGAGCAAGATCAAAACACTTCCCGTGGGACTCTATCATCCCCATTCCCCTACAAATCAGCTCAAAGTTTTATTGTTAATCACTTCATGCTCAGTAGTGCAGTCAAGTCTTTCCTTACTTTTTGCAATATCATATTTTTCCTTCCCTTTTCTCTACTCAAGCATAGGTTTCCTACTGATGAAAGGACACTGTTTAATACATTAGGAGACCAATAGTGAGTATTCTGTCTTGTAAAAGTCTGGCTTAAGACCAGTGATGTGCTGGAGAGGGAGGAGATCAAGGTGGCAGAGTAAGGGGACATGGAGCTCACCTCCCCCCATGAACACATCAAAAATGCATTTACATGTGGAACAATTCTCAGAGAAAACTAACTGGAAATGGAGAGAAGGACTCCTTTACAACCAAGGCTTGTGTGAAAGATATACACATAATCAGGTAGGATGGGAAGAAAGGTATCAGGTTGGGACCTGTACCCCTGAGAGGGACAGAGAGGGAAGGGGAGATTGCATGGGTGGACACTTGCCCTGGGGAGTGAGTGGATCGGGTCACAAACTGAGCGTCCCAGTCTTGGGGTCCTATGGGTAGGAGACAAGCCCCCTTGGCTGCTTGGAGGACTTCTGAGACAGATATAAAGGCTGGAGAAGCCTAGACCCACACTTATGAGGAGTGCACAAGTGCTGACATGACCCCAGGCAGGGTGGAGAGAGGTCTGCCCTAGCTGCTGCCACCTTGCTGCACTCCCCAGTTAGAGCTGAGTGAACACCCTGGCACTACTTACTCCACACCACAGCTTGGCACTGGATCTAGGGAATCCAGGACCTGGAAGAAGACCTGACCTAGGAATGCAGAGGCAACCCAAGGCCCTGGGGTGTAGCTCAGGTGGAGTGGCGGTGGCTGATGTCGGTGCTCACTCAAGTGGCACCCCAGAAGCAGCCCAGAGTTCTGATGGCAGTGCAGCTTCCAGAATTCCCATGACAGCCTCACAGTGTGCCCCAGCCCAAGCTGAGCAACCACTCAGGCCCTGCTCACTCCACGAGACAGCCTAGCACTAGATCTGGGGTGGCCACGACAGGGGAAAGATACAACCATGGGCTGTATCTGAGCACAGCCACGGATGCCTACACAGGCAGAGCATCCAACCTCTGTAAGCACATGAACCCCACTTGCTTCAGCACTCTCCCTCCTCTGGGACAAATGTCCCAGAGTAGGGAGAAGAAAAAACACACACTTAAAGGGAATAGAGCCACCCTGAGCCCAACCCTTAGTGCTTCTGATCCAGCAACTTGGGAGCAGACTCTGCTCTGACAGGGTGGTGATGACCACTGAGCAGAGGAAGTCTCACCTCACACCCTGTGCAAGCTCTAGCTCCTCAATCACCAGCCATAACCCCTACCAAGGTGTCAGCTGACAGCACACACTGAGGAAAGATGTGACTGGCAACCTCATCAAATCCAGTTTTCCCACCAAAGGCATTGGGCATATGCAGCTTGCATAAGGATGCTCCCACATAAGAACATCTCTTTAAGACCACAATAGGAAATTGTTTCACCTAAATTCATAGATACAGAGAAAGTTAAGTAAAATGAAAAGGCAAAGGAAGTACTTTCCACTGAAAGAGCAAGAGAAAGTTCTTAAAAAAAACAAATAATGAAACAGAAATAAACAATTTACCAAGGAATTCAAGATATTGGCAATAGCAATGTTACCTGAATTAGGGAAGAGAATTGATCTTAACACAGATCATTTTAACAAGGAACTAGAAAATATAAAGAAGACCGAATCAAAAACATGTAATTCAATATCTGAGATAAAAAATATGCTAGAAGCAATGAATAGCAAAATAAATGATATAGAAAAACACATAAGTGATCTGGAAGAGAGAATAATGGAAATCACCCAATCAGAACAACAGACAGAAAGACAAATTTAAAAAAAAACAAACAAAAACAAAAGTGTAACATATGAGATCTCTGGGATAACATCAAAAATGCTAACATTCACATTACAGGGGTCCTAGAAAGAGAAGAGTATCAAAAATGTATTTGAAGAAATTATGGCTGAAAATGTCCCAAATCTAAAGAAGGAAACAGATATCCAGGTACAGCAAACACAGAGGGTCCCAAACAAGTTGAACCAAAACAGACCCACACCAAGACATATCATAATTCAAATGACAAAATTTCGAGATAAAGAGAGAATTCTAAAGGCAGCAAGAGAAAAACAAAGATACAAGGGAATTCCCATAAGGCTATCAGCTGAATTCTCTGCAGAAATTTTGCAGGCCAGAAGGGAGTGGCATGATATATTCAAAGTGCTGAAAGGTAAAAACCTGTAACCTAGGATGCTCTACCCAGCAAGACTATCATTTAGAATAGAAGAAGAGATATAGAACTTCTCAGACCAGCAAAAAATGAAAGAATTCAGCAATAATAAACCTACCCCAAAAGAAATGTTGAAGGGTCGTCTCCACATGGAAAACAAGTAAGAATCTATAGAAAAGAATCTATAGAATGCCGATAGGAGAGGTAAATGTAGAGTAAGGACTGGTGGTCACTCAAATAAGCCAGTACAAAGATTAAAAGACAAAAACATTTTAAAGCAATTATAACTACAATAAACAGTAAAGGGAGAAGACTGAAGATGCAAAATATGACAGCAAAAACACAAAATGTGGTAGAGGGAAGTAAAAAAAGTAGATCTTTTAGAATGTATTTGAACTTAAATGACTATTAGTTTAAATCAAGTAGACATAATTATGGGTCAACATGTATGAGCCCAATGGTAGCCACAAATCAAAACCTACAATAGGTACGCAAAAACCAAAAAGAAAGGAACCCAAGAATACTACTAAAGAAAATCCTCAAACCGCAATGGGAGAAACAAAAAGGAAAAGAATTGAACAGTGAAGAACTACAAAAACAATCGGAAAACCAGTAATAAAATGGCAATAAGTACATACCTATTAATAATTACTTTAAATGTTAATGGACTAAATGCTCTGATCAAAAAGCATTATCTGATTGGATAAAAAAACAGACCCTTCAATATGCTGCCTACAAGAAACTCACTTCAGGGCTAAAGACACAAACAGATTGAAAGTGAGGGAGTGGAAAAAGATATTCCCAACAGAAATTACAAGAAAGTGGGGTTAGCAATACTCATATCAACAAAATATATTTTAAAACAAAACCTATAACAAAAGACAAAGAAGGGCATAATATAATGATAAAGTGACTCATGCAAGAAGAGGATATTACACTCGTTAACATATGCACACCCAATATAGGAGCACCTAAGTATATAAGGCAAATACCAACAGACATAAAGAGAGAAACTGACAATAATACAATTATAGTAGGGAACTTTAACACCACACTGACATCAATGGACAGATCATCCAGACAGAAAATCAATAAGGCCACAGTGGTCAGACACTATGAACAGACTGATCACTAGAAGTAAAATTGAATTTGTAATAAAAAAACTCCCGCAAACAAAAATCCAAGACCAGATGGCTTTACATGAGAATTCTACCAAACATATAAAAAAGAACTTATACTTATTCTCCTCAAAGTATTCCAGAAAATTGAAGAGGAGGGAATGCTCCCAAATTCATTCTACAAGGCCACCATTACCCTGATACCAAAACCAGACAAAGACACCACACACACACAAAAATTACAGCCAAAATCTTTAATGAATATAGATGTAAAAATTCTCAAAAAAAATTAGCAAACCGAATCCAACAGTATATAAAAGGATCATACACATGAACATTTTGGATTTATTCCAGGGTCACAAGAATGGTTTAATAGTCGCAAATCAATCCATGTAATAAACCACATTAACAAAAGGAAGGATAAAAATCACATGATCATCTCAATAGACTCAGAAAAAGCATCTGACAAAATTCAACCCCCACTCATGATAAATACTCTAATCTAAGTGGGTATAGAGAGAACACATCTCAACATAATAAAGGCCATTTACGGCAAACTCACAGTCAACATAATACTCAACCATGAAAAGCTGAAAGCCTTCCTGCTAAATTCAGGAATAAGACAAGGATGCCCACTCTAACCACTTCTATTTAAGGTAGTATTGGATGTCCCAGCCACAGCAATCAGACAAGAAAAAGAAATAAAATGTATCCAAATTGGAAGGGAAGAGGTAAAATTGTCACTATTTGCAGATGACATGATACTTTATACAGAGTACCCTAAAGTCTCCACCCAAAAACTATTAGAACTAATAAATGAATTCAACAAGGTTTCAGGATACAAGATTAAGTTACAGAAATCTTTTGCATTTCTATACATTAAGAGAAAGTAAAATAACATCCTGTTTAAAATCACATGAAAAAAGGATAAAATACCTAGAAATAAACTTAACCAAGGAGGTGAAGGACCTATACTCTGAAAATTATAAAACACTGATGAAGGAAATTGAAGATGATGCAATGGAAATAAATCCCATGCTCTTGGATTGGAAAAATTAGTATTATTAAAATAACCATACTACCCAAAGCAATCTACAGATTTAATGCAATCCCTATCAAAATACTCCATGATAATTTTTTTGTTCTTTTTTTTTTTAACTTATTTATTTTTTGGGTGCGTTGGGTCTTTGTTGCTGTGCGTGGGCTTTCTCTAGTTGTGGTGAGTGGGGGCTACTCTTCGTTGTGATGTGTGGGCTTATTGCAGTGGCTTCTCTTGTGGAGCACGGGCTCTAGGGCACCCGGGCTTCAGTAGTTGTGGCTCGTGAGCTCTAGAGCGCAGGCTCAGTAGTTGTGGTGCACGGCTTAGTTGCTCCATGGCATGTGGGATCTTCCTGGACCAGGGCTCGAACACGTGTCCCCTGAATTGGCAGGTGGATTCTTAACCACTGCACCACCCAGGAAGACCCCTCATGACATTTTTCACAAAACTAGAACAAATAAACCTAAAATTGATATGGAACCACAGAAGACCCAGAATTGCCAAAGCAGTCTTGAGAAAATAGAACAAAGCTGGAGGTATCACTCTCCCAGATTTCAGACTATACTACAAAGCTACAGTAATCACAACAGCATGGTATTGGCACAAAAACAGACATATGGATCAATGGAACAGAATAGAGAACCCAGAAATAAACCCACACACCTATGGTCAGTTAATCTACAACAAAGAAGTGAGAATATGCAATGGAAAAAAGACAGTCTCTTCAACAAGTGGTGGTGGGAAAACTGGACAGCCATATGTAAAGCAATGAGATTAGAGCATTCCCTCACAGCATATACAAAAATAAGCTCAAAATGGTTTAAAGAACTAAACGTAGGAATGGAAGCCACAAAACTCCTAGAACACTCTTTGACATAAACCATAGCAATATTTTTTCGGATCTGTCTTCTAATGCAAAAGAAATAAAAGCAAAAATAAACAAATGGAACCTAATTAAACTTAAAAGCTTTTGCCCAGAAGAGGAAACCATCAACAAAATGAAAAGACAACCTATGGAATGGGAGAAAATTTTTGCAAATGACGTGGCCAACAAGGGGTTAATATTCAAAATATACAAACAGTTCATACAACTCAGTATCAAAAACAGGAACAACCCAATCAAAACATGAGCAGAAGAGCTGAATAAATATTTTTTTTCCAAAGAAGAGGTACAGATGGCTAACAGGCACATGAAAAGATGCTTAACATGGATAATTACTAGGGAAATGCAAATCAAAACAACAATGAGATATCACCTCACACCCGTCAGAAAGACTATTATCAAAAGTCTACAAATAACAAATATTGGAGAGGATATGGAGAAAAGGGGACCCTTGTATACCATTGGTGGGAATGTAAATTGGTGCAGCCACTATAGACACTATGGAGTTTCCTCAAAAAACTAAAAATAGAACTACCATATGATCCAGCAATTCCACTCCTGGGTATATATCTGGAAAAAACAAAAACACTAATTCAAAAAGATACACATACCCCAATGTTCATAGCAGCACTATTTACAATAACCAAGACAAGGAAGCAACCCAGTGCCCATCAACAAATGATTGGATTAAGAAGAAATGGTATATATTGAGATATATATATATATATACACACACACACATATATATATACCATTGTATAAATTATATATACATATGTACAATGGAATATTAAAAAGAATGAAATTCTGCATTTGCAGCAATGTGGACGGACCTAGAGAATATTATGCTTAGTGAAATAAGGCAGACAGAGAAATACATATTATATGATATCACTTATATGTGGAATCTAAAAAATGATACAAATAAATGTATATGCAAAACAGAAACAGAGTCACAGATATAGAAAACAAACTTGCAGTCACCAAGGGGGAGAGGGAGAAGGGGAGGGACAAATTAGGGATACAAGGTTAACAGATAAAAAGTACTATGTATAAAATAGAAAAACAACGGGGATATACTGTATAGCACAGGGAATTATAGCCATTACCTTGTAATAACCTATGATGGAATATAATCTGCAAAAAAACTGAATCATTATGCTGTACACTCAAAACTAATATAATATTGTATATCAACTATTCTTCAGTTAAGAAAAAAGGGACCAGTGATGTGTTGGTAAATATTTAAAGACTGCCTCTCTGGGTAAAAAGTCTTGATTGATAGTATTGGTTTATTTCCATGGTGTAAATACTCCCACCATGTTGGATTTTCCAACGTGATGTCACTGAATACAGAGCTGGGAAGAAATACCGATAATCAGATTCTGCAAGCTGGTACCAGGCAGCTCCAGCATACCACTGAATATACGTGAAGTGCTTAGGACATGGTTTGGAACATAGTAAATTCTAAGCTAATGTGTCTTTTTATCAATTATTATTAATTACTATTGTTATTATTATTGTCCTCCTGCTTCCTCTTTTATGAATGTATGTATGCATCCAGTGATGTGCTGGGAAACTCTTTAAAAAAGACTTGATCTGCATCATTTGCCAATTTCTGTGTAAGCACATACACAATGGGTGATTTTACACTATCAAGGAGTTTACACTTAGGTTGTGAAATTCCTGACTATTTAACAATCTGCCCTTTCAAACTGATAGGAAATTGCTCCAGCACTCAAATGTTTTAAGAGATTATTTCCAGGGATGTCTGTATTGACCTCAGGATTTTGTTCACAAACATTGAAAGGAGAAGTTGTAAATTTTAGATTCTGTGTAAGTGAACTTTTTCTCTTTTGAGTAAAAACCTATGAGTAAGTGTTTTCTATTTCTTTTTCCCAACTCTTCCATTTGAATAATTTTACCTCTCAGTTTACAAAAAAAATTAGAACAAAATTTTATATTTTTAGTGCCATAGAATTTGAATGAAGGAAGAGATCATTAAGCTCAGGACAGTTTGGAGAGAAGCTGAGGCTAGAAAAAGTAGTTTGGATAGATAGAAAAGGAAGGAGAGGGCATCCTAGGTAGAAGAAGTGTATAATTAAAGTAACAGAAGGGGAAATAAAATCAGTGGTATTGGGCTTCCCCGGTGACGCGGTGGTTGAGAGTCCGCCTGCCAATGCAGGGGACACGGGTTCGAGCCCTGGTCTGGGAGGATCCCACATGCCACGGAGCAACTAAGCCCGTGAGCCACAGCTACTGAGCCTGCGCGTCTGGAGCCTGTGCTCCGCAACGGGAGAGGCCGCGACAGTGAGAGGCCCGCGCACCGCGATGAAGAGTGGGCCCCGCTCGCCGCAACTGGAGAAAGCCCTCACACAGAAACGAAGACCCAACACAGCCAAAAATAAATAAATTAAAAGAAAAAAATTCTATGAGAACAAAGTCTAAAGAAAAAAAAAAAAAAATCAGTGGTATTCATGGGGAACATTCACTCAATACACACTCCCTGGTCGCCATATGCCTGACACAGTGCTTGGTGCTAGAGCTATAAAGAAATGAAACAAAATTCCTATATTCATAGGCTCTGAAATGAAGTAAGAGAAGAAACACTAGATTGGAAAAGATGGTTTGGGAAAAGTGCAAATTAAATTTTGTTGGGTAAATTGAGGTAATTTTGTGGAAGAATGTGAGTTTGTAATCATCAGATACATAAAAGAAGTCACTGTAGAATTGTGAATGACAATTAAAATGGTATTTTGCAACAATCAATTTAGTTGAGATATGTAGAACAGATTAGGAGGTTGGAGACAGGGAGAGATAAAAGAATATTGAAATAACTTAGAAATAAAGAGAGTCTGAATCGAGATTGATAACACTTGTTCCCTGACTGTACGTGAAAAAGAAAAAGAATCAGATATTTAGAAAAGGAGTTGGCAAATTTTCCCATAAAAAGCCAGATAGTAAATAATTTAAACTTTGCAGGTCACATGGTCTCTGTTGCAGCTACTCAGTTCTGTCCTTGTACTGTGAAAGCAGCCACAGATGGTACAAAAATAAACAAGCATGAATGTGTTCCAATATAACCAGCAGTGGTGGATTGGTCCACTGGCTGTAGCTATTCGACCCCGGTTCAGAGTATAGAGAAAATGACAATGGTCATTGTCTAGGAGAGAGGATTATAACTTAAATTTTGGATATGCCAGATTTAGGTGATGAAGAGGAAATCTAGGTGGAAATATGGAAGTTTAGGATTGGATTTTGGGTGAGAGATCAAGCTTGGATTCAGATTTGAGTTATTCACTGTTAAAGTAAGAAAGGTGATGCACATTTAGGATCAAGCCAGGAACACAGAAACCAGAAGCAATCTGATTCAATCGATTAAACAGGTGATGAAGGAGCTAAGGAGACAAATAGGGGACAACACAGAGATTAGGAATAGCATGTGGCTAGGATCCTAAGCTGTGGCTAGGATAGGGGTGGTGTTTCTGGAGGGACAGGGTGAAGTATATCATTACAATAATGGCCCCTAGGGAATGACATTCCCTTGTGTCCAGGCCCTTTACAATATATTATTGCTGCTCTTCTCATCAAGAAGTAAAGTTTATTTAAATCAAAAAGTAAAGTTTATTTACATCAAGAAGTAAAATCTATCCCTTTGAATAAGGTCTAGCCTTGTCACTCGTTTTGACCAATAGAACGTGGTGGATGTGACATTGTGTGAATTCTGGAACTCATAGGCCTTAAGACGTCTTGCAGTTCCCGTCTTGCCTTCTCGAAAACTTCAGATTGCCACGTTGTGAAAAAGCTCAGTCTTGCCTGCTGAGAGATGAGCCATCGCATGGAGGAGAACCTAGCTAGCAGCCAAAATAAATTGCCAGGCATGTGAATGATGCCGTCTTGTACCATCCAGCTCCAGTGAAGACATCAGAGATGGCATCCAAGGCAGAAAGTGAGAGGGAGAGAAACATCCTGGCTTCTCCCATCCTTTACCCTCCTGTCTTCCTCTGTGCCTCTGCCGGGGCCTCCTTTCGCCCTCCAGTGCCCCCATTTGGTCTAACCAAATGAAGCCGGCTGATAAGGGACCCCTGGAAAACATGGTCTGCAAAATGAAGTAGAACTGGGGAAACAAGCCCAGGGTCAGCACAGCAGATGAAGCAAAGGAAAGCAAGCATGAAGTGGGGGAGAAAAGCAGAGGGTTTAGCCCTGTTTCGGCCAAGAGAAGGAAGAGGAACTGGTAAAGAAGCAGAGATAGACCAGCCAGGTAGGTTGGAGAAACATAATACAATGTTGGCCTTAATTAAAATGTGAGAGGATTATAAGGCAGAAGGAGAGGTCTGATAAATGGTGTATAATAATGCAGAGACTTCAAAGAGTGTGACTGGCTAAAGAGACAATTTTACTTGGTGACATGCAGTAATTAGTGACCCATAAGTGGCCTGTAACCGTTGATTAATTTTTACTTCCCAAACGGTGGTTTGAAAATCCTCAAAGGTTTGTAAAAGTGTCACAGGGGACTCATCATTAGAAATGGTAATGACATCTATTTTGGCTTCTAGTATGTACAAAAAAATTCGTTATTTATTTGGTAAGTTTATAAGATTCTTGAATGTAATAAATCTCCCTTAAAAAATCCATACAGGGATACATAAAAAATTAAGTTAATGACCTCTAATTTCTTTTTCAAAGTACCTAAATGATGATGTGATTATTTTTTTCTTTCAAAACTGAACACTTTGAGAGTCTGGTAGAGTGTATTGAGTGGCCAGGCACAGCAGTCATTGGATATAAGATAATTATACTTGTGATTTTGTCACCCAGTTGAATGCTTCTAGCCATTATGCTGATTTTGATTACTGTAGAGCTAAAACTTTTTTTTATTCTTAAGTACATTTTAAATTTAATTTATACCCATGATGGGACTTTTGATAAAGATAAAAAAACCAAAATGAATACTCAAGTTAAATACAAGTTAATTAAGAGTATAAAAATGATAATAATTCTCTAATTTGCTTCAAGACATTCCTGTACAGAATTCTGGTTTCATTAATTTCATCACATTTTTTTAATATAGCACACCAAAATCTCTCTAGTACTTCTGAAACCAGTGTAAAAAGAAAAAAGCAGAGTGACAAATATATCTAATTTAACTTTTTTACTTATTACAAATAAAGATAACCCATATCTATAATGTGACATTTTGAAATAAGTGCTGCTCTAGATAATTTTGTCTTGTTATTTAAAAACAAGTGTAAAAACTGTATGATACCATTATATACAATTGTAAAACATCAAATCTAAACTGTAATGACAGAAAGCACATCAGTGGTTTCCTAGGACCAGAGGTGGGGACAGATAACAGCAAAGGAGCATGAGAGAATTTTTTGAGATGATGGAAATATCTGTATCTCGACTGTGGAGGTAGTTACATTGTTAAATTCAACAAACTATACATTTACAAAGGGTGCACTATATTGAATATAAATTAGATCACCACATAGTAAATTTGAAAAACATATATAAACTTCATAAAAATAACTCAGTTCACTATTTTAAATGTTCAATTAGAGAATTCCAAATATTAGATCACAAAAGCGGATTTTTATCTATGAGGGCCAGGACAGGGGTAAGGCAAATGAGACACCCAGGGCACAAAGTTGAAGGAGGATCTCACCGCCAGAGTTTTGAAAGGGTCAGCCCTGCCCTTGTATGTCTCTAAATTATTCCTCCTTCAACTTTGTGCCCTGAGTGCCTCACTTGCCTTGCCCTTTTTGACGACTTAATAGAAGTTGAAATTTTATTCCATCTTTTAATATTTTAGTACCTAAATCTAATGTTATAAAATACGTTGCCATTAAATTTTATTTGCTGTCAAATTAAAAAAAAAAAAACCGGTGTGACTTGTTGAGTTTGAGTGTAAGGATTTCTGCCTTTCACTTCTGGAAAACTCTCAACCATTATCTCTTGGAATATTGCCCCTTTCTCTCTCGTTTTCTCCTTCCGAAACACTGAATGGGTATGTGTTATAGCCTGATCTGTTCCTTATGTCCTGTTGTCTCTTGTTCATATTCTCCATCCCTTTGTCTCTTTGTCCTACATTCTGGATAAAAGCTTGAGTTCTCTCTTTGGTTGTTTTTAACCTGTGTCTTATCCTGTCCATTGAGCTTCTAAATTCCAAGATCATTATTTTTCTTTCTTCAAGATCTATTTATTTATCAAATCTGCCTGTAATTTTGACACCCTCTAGTATTCCTTTAAAAAGTTTAAAGAGACATTCCTTACATTTTAAACATTGATAATAAATATCAATTGGCAAGAAATATCAAATATCAAAATGCCAGGAATTCAATTTGGCTCATTGATATGCCTGATTCCACGCACCAAGGACAGTCTGGCACAAAGTATGAGACTGATAAATATGTGTTTATAAATTCATTATTTACAATCTTTGCAGCTCAGATTCTGTTTTTTGTTGTTTCTGCTGATTCTTGCTAATGACAACTTGTTTCCTTGGGTGTTTGCAATTTTGTTCCCCCTTATTGTGAGCTCATGTTTCTTGCAACTTTATTTGGGAAAATTTTGTGCCCTGGGTCTAAGGTGCTTTCCTTTGGAAAGTTTCTATATTTGCTCTTCCCAGATGTATCCAAGGCACTAACAACCAAGGGCCACTTTAAAGTCTTAGCTTAGGATTTTTATGGCTTATGTAGGTAGAGTGCATGAGTCCCCAGTCTACCTGAAGACTAGCTTATGATTAAGAATTCTCATGGGAAAACTTCTTGTTTTCTTCACACAAGACCAAGGCAATATTTCTTACTATTTCACCTGAAGGTAGAAATGGAGGCTTAAGAAAATTAAGGTAATATAGCTGAAAAAGGAAAGAGTTAAGATGAGTACGTAGATTTGAAGGACTTGGAAGCCCATGCTTTTTTCTAATACCAAACGTCTTTAGATGACTTGAATTGTGTTGATATATGAACCTGACTTAACCCAGCTCTCAAGTGGGTAAACGAGTTAGAGCTTGCAGGAAGCAAGTCATGTCCAGCTACTAGAGTGGAGTCAGAAACAGCACTGAGATAGAAGTCTGCAGAAGGTTTCTGGTTCTTCGTGGCTAATGCCTCTGTGAATTCACCACAGAGGGTCTGCTGGTAGCCTGGGGCTGCTATTGGTCAGCAGAGCAGGCAGTCAGGTAGGAAGCTGGACATAGATCAGGGAGAGACGTACAACCTGAACCTCTTTGTTCTTCTCTGACTTGAGCAACCATCGTCTTCTGAGCATAATGGCTGCTGCTTTACTTGACCTCCCAAATCTCATGCAAACATCTCCATGGGTGGAACTAACCCAGGACTATACAGAGAAGAAGATTCTGGGAAATGTGGTTACAGCTTATCTAAACACCAACCAAAGGAGGGGAAAAACTTGGCAACCTACATATGCTAATCACATCTTTCGCCATCTCTGAGCAAAGGAACTGTAGTGCTTAGACTCCGCATAAGTGACCACCGGCTGCCTTACCTTCTCACCACAAAATTTATCACCTCGAGAGTGAGTGTGGGAAGTTGTATACATAGTGCATGTAGTGTTAAACGTGTATTTATTTTCCTGGGGTGTTTGTTTCAGAAGCAAAAATACACAGTCGTTTTCGATCTATAATTCCTGCAACTTTTTTAGGATGCTGTTTAAAAATCTTTAGTTCCTGGACTTCTCTGGTGGCTCAGAGGTTAAGAATCCGCCTGCCAATGCAGGCGACACGGGTTCGATCCCTGGTCAGGGAAGATCCCACATGACACGGAGCAACAAGGCCCGTGCACCACAACTACTGAGCCTGCGCTCTAGAGCCCACACGTCACAACCACTGAGCCCGAGTGCTGCAACTAGTGAAGCCCACGTGCCTAGAGCCCATGCTCTGCAACGAGAAGCCACCAGCAATGAGAACCCGAGCACCTCAAGGAAGAGTAGCCCCCGCTCGCTGCAACTAGAGAAAGCCCGCACGCAAAAACAAAGACCCAACACAGCCAAAAAAAAAAAAAATCTTTAGTTCCTTTAGCAATGGAAAACTGTGAATTTTGGAGCAGAGATACGGTAATGCATGCTTGCCATTGACTGGCACCTTCACGTAAGGCTACACACAAACACATGGGCAACTGATTTATTGAGAGAGAAACGTGACTTTGACAAGTTAATGTGACTCCCCCATTCAGTGGGTCAAGGTCATTTGAAACCCTGCAAGCTCTCTGAAGAATAGGATTCTCAACCAGCCCACCTTTTGCTTTTGAAAAAGACTCTCAGAAAGATGTGACTTTAATTCATGGTCCGCAGAATTTCTCTCAAATACGTGTTAATGCATCTGGAGTCCACTTCAGTCAGAACAGACTCATATATTATGAGGCTTGTGTGTCTCCTTTCCTCCAGCCCTGAGCATAAGAACAACATAGTCTGAGCTGTACCAGCTACTAATCTTCAGCACTTCTGGGCAAGATTTATTATTTTTAATAATAATAATTGTCCTTATAATATTTAATAATATTATAACTGTTTTTATAATTGTTATTATTGTCATGATTATCATTCCTCTAGCTCCTTTTCTTCCTGATGCTCTTTAAGTGTTTTACCATTTGAAAAGCTCTTCACAAACATTTTCCCATTTCCTATTCACAATTAGAGGAACGTTTGACCATTTCCATGTTATAGAAGAAGAAATGGAAGCTCAGATGCATTAAGAGATCTGCCTGGGTCTCACCATCAATGTCAGAGCTGGGCTCAACTCAAGGTATTGTTCTATTCCTTTATATTTTAATCATTTTTTGAATTTTTAATAAGGCTGATTATTCCTATTTCTGATGTTCTGTCACCTACACAAGGTGAGTTTCTTTCCAGTAGGAATTATGGAAATGCCACCAATTTACTCAACATTACCTGTTTAAACAGTGAACACGTGACAATGACTTCCTGGACAAATTGATGAATTTGTGACATTTGTTCATCCTCTCTTAAAAGTGATGTTTCAGGATCAACCTTCTAGGTAAATTGCATATTCTCAAGAAACTGATTAAATATGGGAACATTTTGACTTCTTAAAATGTCCAGCCTACAGAGATAGGTAGGAGATATTTCCTTTTGCCTACGTGGAAGAGAATAAAATAAATGATTCGTCATGCACTGATAATTGCAGTACAAAAGAAATGTGACTATTTTTAAAGTGCTATTTTCTCTCTTAAGACCCAAAGCTTCCCAACCTCTTAAAAAAAAAATCCATTCACCTGATATTAAAAGCTCCATTCCCTGCACCAAACCTCAGTCTCTGACCTGAAACATAATGGCAAGTTCCCAGCAAATGATGCAGCTGCTGCCACAGTCAAAGCCTTTGTTGTTTGCACTTATCCTCACACGCAGACATCTCTGAATAGAGAGGCAGGTGCTGTTTGATAAAAAACTGGTCCCCACAGTCAATGTGAACAGCAGTCAGAGCACATTTACATTTTCTTATTTTCCAAAGGAAATGTTAGATGAGTTTGGAATCTTGCAATATCCTTCTGTAGTTTAACGCCCACCTCCCTCCGTCATTGACCAATTTCAGTATTTTAAAACTGTGTTAGTTATAAATGTACACGTATAGTTCAGAGGCAGGCATCCCAGTAGATGACAAAACAATGACAAAGAGAAAAATCATTGTATATTTCAACGAACGCCCTGGATTTAGAATTAAAGACTCTGCTGGCATATTTCCATTTCTTATTATTGAGAAAGGTTCTTTGGAGTTGCTCTTTGCAGACACAGCAAATTCATTGACAGGATTAAAAAAATTTGGAGCTGGATTTTAGATGAAAGTGTCGCTGTCTGCATATCAATGCCAGCTACAAATCAGCACAAACAATTGTTCCGTCATTAGCAAAAGCCTGTGAACAGGAGCAGTCCTAATATTAAGCCTTCTGGCGCTCTCATTGGGTTTGTTTGACTTGATTGCATCCCGTTACATTTACAATCTGTTTTGTGTTATCGGCACATAGACTGACAGACTTTTAAATTCACATTTAGAAAATTTGAGAGCAGTTTTCCAAAAACAAACACTCCCCGAAAGAGTAATATATCAGCAGCCTTGACTTACACTGCCAATAAATAATATTTAGCCACTGGAAACAGATAGTCTGATCCAATTAAAGAGGAGTATTGGAAGATGAGAGACCTAGATTCTGCTAAGGGTTTACTTGATTTTTCTTTGTGCGTGTGGTGTTAGTTCTCTGTACTACAGTTCTTTTCAATAACTAGGCCATTGTATGTGCTCTCGCCTTTACTAGTATAAATAAAGTAGACAAAAAATTAATATTTTCCAGGGCTTTGGTTCTCTGAGATGAAAGATGTGATAGAAATGCAAAGACCTACTAAAATTATGAGTTCCAAGTGCTGTTATCATTCGGCTCGGACAGGTGAGTTGCTGGTCACATGCATAGGAGAAATAAGAATGAGTAGCAGTGATTATTTAACGAGTATTTCTCATGTGCTGGCCACATGCTAAATGCTTTACACTTGCTCTTCCTGTTCATTCTCACAGTAACACTATTAGCATCTCTGTTTTATACACAAGGAAACTGTGGTTAGAGAGGTTCAGCAACTGGTCCGGGGTCACACAGCTCAGTGCCACACACAGGATTCAAACTAAGGCTGGTCTGTCTCTAAAGCCTGTGCTCTTCACCATGATGTGAACTCAGAAAGCCACTGCCAAGGCCTATTTTCTAAAATCGCCTTTCATGATCTGTTCCCCAAATCCCATGTGCTCTTTTCTTTCATGCATCCCATTGGTCATCTCTCCACATAGTGGGGAAACTCAGGGGGTGAGTTTCTGGGATGAAGACTCCTTGTTGATTCCCATAACCCACATCTATCTTTCAGCCAAGAAAACACATAGTTAAACAACTTTGGGCTCTCAGCAAACAGAATAGTTTTAAGGTTTCTGAGAGGGTCCTTCCATGTTGATGTAGGTCTCATAGAGTAAAGAGGAGAATGTGTTTTCTTCTCTAATATCCTAATTTGTTATATCAAAATAACTTGAGAATTAGCAGAAAAATTAACTGCATTTTTTGAGATTTCCTATTTGGCTCAGCATACATAAATTAAGTATGTAGAATATTTAGGCCTTCTTCTATTTGGTAGGGATGAGATGATTTAGACATGATAACTGCCCTCAAGGAATTTAAATTTAAGTGAGAGAAATAGATCTATGAACAACTAACTGCTTAAAATAGTGTGGTTTTAACTGGGGTAGGGACAAACATCATTACAGATTTTAAAATATAGGGCAAATTCGTTTTTATATTGGAAAGAAAATTATTTAAACTAAAAAAATTTTTATAAATCTTGCATAAGTTCCACTTTACAGATAAAGTTTTAAAAAGATGAAATATACAGGGTTCTGGAGTCAATGATTGATCATTTCTGATAATTAACTGAGTTACTATGGACCAGTGACTTAACCTCTATAAACCTCAATTTTCTTTCTTCCTTTTTTTTTTTTAATTAATTAATTGAATGCGTTGGGTCTTCGTTGCTATGCACGGGCTTTCTCTAGTTGTGGTGAGCAGGGGTTACTCTTTGTTGCGGTGCTTGGGCTTCTCATAGCAGTGGCTTCTCTTGTTGCAGAGCACGGGCTCTAGGCACGCGGGCCTCAGTGGTTGCTGCACGTGGGCTCAGTAGTTGCGGTTTGTGGGCTGTAGAGCGCAGGCTCAGTAGCTGTGGTGCGTGGGCTTAGTTGCTCTGTGGCATGTGGGATCTTCCCAGACCAGGGATCAAACCCATGTCCCCTGCATTGGCAGGGGGATTCTTAACCACTGTGCCACCAGGGAAGTCCTCAAGTTTCATGTAAGATGAGGGTAATAATTCCTGCTCCAGAGTGCTGTTGTAAGGATGAAGTCAGAAGCCATTTACAAAGGGTCTAAAGTAGTGCCTGGCATCAACCAGCACTCAGTATTTGTTTACCTTGTCCTACCTCCTGTCACAAGCCCTATTTTTCCTCTTTCTGATTAAACAATAGGAGAGATGCATTTTAGTTAGTAATAATGGTTGTAAGACAGAACACATTTTGAGGTCATGTCTAAAGGAGATAAGAGCATCCTGTTTTCTTCCTTGTGCTAAAGATAAAGTGCTTAACATTGACTTTGGTGAGAAGTAGGCATTGCTGTAAATGCAGAGAGAGGCAGCCTCTCCATGGCTACCTGTTTGCACATGGAATTAAGGGCACTGTATTTCTTTGAAGGACACTCAGGGGTTCTGCCTATTATTCCCCTGTTTTTGTTTTTTTTTTGCAGTGAACACATAACAGTTGTTAAGGACCCTCTCTGTATGGATGCTGAGCTAGGCCTTTCCATGTACACCTACGTTCAGTTCTTCTAACAAATTTGTGAGCAGAAGTTGCAGAAATGGGAGAGTTATAGAGTTAGAGATCATCTGATCCAGGATGACAAACTTTCTGTTTCTCTTTTTACAGAGAAAAACCTCATGGCGCTCTGAAGGCTCTCTCCACTCCTGCCCCCTCCCCCTTTATCATTCACAGAAGTTTTTCCTCATAAATATCTTACATTGTGTAATCCTATCTTGATGTCTGCTTCTGGGTTCACCTGCATTGATACAATTGATACTAAAAATGTTCTGAGAAATCAGGTGGTAAAATGGGTTTGGGGCTTGGCTCACTCATTGCTCAGCAAGCAAGGAGAGCTCCATCCTGAGAGGAATGTAGAACACAGACGGTCCCTGGCACAAGATGGCAGTCCCATAGCTGAACATTTCACCAGTGGGGCATGCAGAAACATCACAATGGAGAACACCCCTGTGGGTGTGATGATTCAGGGATTTGAAGGATGTGGGGATGGGGTGTGCAAGGACAGCAGAGTTGGCTGGTTATTACTCTCTACAGTGGGATGATGAGAAACTGAGGGCCATTAACAAACAACAAATACTAAGGGTGAGAGTCAGAGAGCCTCACTGGTACCTTATGAAGAGGCCCCTATCTCCTGCAGTGGAACGGTGAACAGCTGAAGAGCAGACTCAGAACTTGATGGAGTCTAGAAGCTGCAGAGATATTTTGATGCTCAGCCAAGGCAGGTCTCTGATGGGCCCTGACTGGGAAAACCTGGGATCTTGAAACGTGGGATGGTGACATCTGGATAGATGCTCCCAGAGGATTTTAGTTCTGTGGACCTCCCTGAATGTTCAAGGTTTACGGAGATAGTCTACTCCTCTACAATAAGAGTTGGCAATCCCTGAGTGTGGGAGATGAAGTTTCAGGGACCTGCCACTTCACTGAAGTGTATAGATACCCAGTGATCAGAGACATGGTGGAAGATGCTGTCCTACGCAAAAGTCAAATTACTGCATTTTGCATCCCCATCACAAGCAGGGCAACAGTGCTCCCAGTAGGTTCTTCTCGGTTCTAGAGGCAATGCTTTCTACAACTGGAAATGCTGCTCTAGCCCATATGCTTGGTTACACAGAAGACTGTCAGCTTTGAGGGGGCACCAGAGCTGGAAAGGGCTCTGCATCAGGGCTAGCCTGCAGTGGGGTCTATGTCCTTAGGCTATGTGATCCATCAGACCCTGCAGTGCTGGAGGTGTCAGTGGTGGGAAAAGATGTTGTTTGGAGCTTATGGCAACCTCTAGTGGCGGATGCTCAAGGCAGGCCTTTGGGATTTTGGAGCAAGGCCATGCCACCTGCAGTGGAGAATTATGTACTTTTCGAAAAACAGTTCCTGGAGTGGTATTGGGTCCTGGTAAATATGGAACTTTTGCCCATAGGACGCCAACTGAGCTGCCCACTATGAGCTAATTTCTGTTGGACAAGCCAAGTCATGAATGTGGATGGGCCCAGCGGCAGTCTATCATTAGATAGAAAGGTATATCCAGAAATATCACGGGCAACGACAGAGGACCCAAGTAAGCTGCATGGGCAGGTAGCCCAGACCCTCATGTCACTCACCACAGTCAAACCTGTGATATTCCCTTAGTTTGCACCTATGCCCCTAGGGAGAGGGGAATACTGTACATTCAACTAAAGGAGAGTGAAAACACCTGTGCTTGGTTTATAAACAAATTGGCTCAGTATGTGAAAATGGAAAGTGCTGTATTATATTTAGTATAGCTACAAATTATGGATAAAAATTTTTTTTTTTTTTGGATAAAAATTTGACTGTAAAAGCAGACATTTTGAAAACTTAAACATGTCAAAACTTATAAATGCATATATTTTTTCTTTTTTGAAGTTTTTTCTCCTGAAAGAATGTTTTAAAATTCAGGAAACTTATAAATTATTTGGGATACAGTTATGTTCTCTTACTTTCTCTCTCTGACCACCTAATTTAGGATAATAAAGTTTTTAGTCTTTTACTTACACGTTTCCATCTGCCCAGCAACTGGAGTCCATCTGGAATAATGTATTTCCATCAAATTGTGTGGGTAACTCAGACCAGGATCACTCATCTGAAGAGAAAATGGTTGTTATTTCATAGGTTTCACACATGAGCAAATTGATCTATAGCTGTGAAATGAATAATAACGTTATTTGACTATACAGTTGAATGAAAGTCTTGGAAGTTATATAGTTGAATATTTTGCATTATTATTGCTATTTTCTCCGGATTTCTCTTTGGGAGGGCCTTTATACTTGGAAATTTTCTTCACTTTTCATCTTTCTATTAAACAATAAAGAGGACTGTTTTGTTAGTCCAGTGTTGGTGAGCAGCTCTGGAATGCATTGTGGATGGGGCTAGAACTATGACAAGCATATCACCACTTAAGGCAGATTCATGAGTTTAAAGTCAATGCAGGGGCTTCCCAATTAGGATTGATTCCATCCCTAAATGGAATCATTTCACAATATGGGATAGAGGATAACTGGATAATTCTAGGATGCAGTTTTATTTCCTTTTCCTGTCCACACAGAGACATGAAACAAGCTCTGGTATCTAGGTGACTTGGATTGGGCTTGGCTTCTTCCTTGTATCAACGCTGTGACCTCTGGAAGTCAATTTGTTTGTGCCTCAGTTTCCTTATCTGTGAGATAAGAGGGTTAGAGTAATTTCTTTTTTTTTTTTAACCATTAAAAATATTTTTTTATTAGAGTATAGTTGATTTACAATGTTGTGTTAGTTTCAGGTATACAGCATAGTGATTCAGTTATACATATACATATATTAATTCTTTTCCAGATTCTTTTTCCATATAGGTTATTACAGAATATTGAATAGAATTCCCTGTGCTATACAGTAAGTCCTTGTTGGTAATCTATTTTATATACAGTAGAGTGTGTATGTCAATCCCAAGCCACCAATTTATCCCTCCCCTCCAAATTTCCCCTTCAGATTTATTTTCTTCCAGCTTTGATTTTTAAATTTCTAGAAACCAGATTTTTGAATACAATTAAGGATGACTGAAATGAATATCCCCAAAGTACTTCCTCTTAAAACAGTCTCTTAAAATGGTGTTTGAAGGTTAAATGGATTAATATATGCATTGTGATCTAATCTTCTAACTAACAAGCACTTTTGTGCTAAGTCCTCACTATTAATTCTTTATTCTCCCTCCAACAAGATGACATTAAAATGTCCCATTGTAATCTTTTAAATTCTTTTCAGGCAGAGGTAGACCTTGAGAGATATTGATCATACTTTAAGAAAGAGTCAGTTATCTGAATAGATGGCACATGATCTCGTTTACATAGCATATTTTATACAGAAATTCTCAAAAAATGGATGAACAAGATTTACCATATAAGTGGCCCATTCTCTGTCCTTCCCCTATTCTACTGCCAGCAGCGGTTCTGCCTCAAAATTTATCCAAATACTTTGAAAGTCCATTTATATTTCTAAAAGTTATAAAGCAATAAATTTCATAAACTCATAACATACTTAGTGAAGTGGTAATTCTGATATTTGTCTAAAGGTTGCCTCATTCATTTCATTCTAATATTTGCCTGTGTTCCTCATATCCACTGATTTGAGGATATTTTTCATTCTTTCTACTGGTGTTAAAAATCCTTCATTTTGAGAATTCACCATAGGAGAATAATATCACAGGAGGACCGATGCTTGGCAACTTTGAAGAATTACAAGAAAAGTCTTGGTGCAAAGACTTATAAGCAAGAAGAGAATATCCTATGACCCCCACAATCCTGTCCTAGAGTAAGAACTCAAGAGATATTTGCCAAATAAATGAAGGGATTAAATTAGAACAACAAGGTTTTTATTTTTTTTTTTTAAGCTCAGTGCAGATAGTGATCATCAGACAAAAAATATTATCTCAAATATTTCCTAGCCAGCAAAAGTCATCACACCCCTCACCTAATTTTGGAGATTTTATCTGTCTAGCAACAATATTGTGGATTAAGATCTGCAACCGTTTTGTTGGTTATAAGGTCCTGAAAATAAGATAATTAGAACATTCTGGTTGCTCACTCTTCCTGTTGGAATTACATCGATATTATCATATCATATTTTGTTTGTTTGTTCCTCATAATAGCATTCCCACCTTGGCACTTAAGCAGAAACTTCACTTGTTATGGTCGTTTCACAGTTGATTCCGTCCTTTGACTTCCTGTTTGCACAATTTTCCAGCCAATCAAAGATATGTGTGGTTTGAAAGCATGTGTCAACTGAACAGATATCAAGAATAAAATGCACATATACATCCCAAAAGACTTGTGTCAAAATCAGTAAGATTGCACAAGGCAGGAACCTCACATAGTGTGTTAACAGAAGAAAATTGTCAGAAATTAGTTCATTCAGTCTAGTATCTGGGCTTTAATAAACCACGTCTTATCTCCCTTGGCCAGTGGACAGCTTCTAATTGGTAAGTGTCCAAGGTAAGGCAAACAAATGCAGGGGAACCTCTCTGCCTGGCTTTATACATCAGCAAGATAGCCCTATCGTACATCAACGGACAGGCTTCAAGTTGACAACAGGAAAAATGTGACTCAGCTTATACAAAAGGGGAAGTCCCGGCATTGGGCTCAAACAATGGGCCTGTCATTTTATTGCTCTGCTGGTCTCTCTTACCGTTTTGGAAGATATGCAGGGCAGAGGACTCAGTATTCTTCCCTAGATGCTAGACAGGGGCACTGAATTTAGCACTGAGGGAGAGGTATTATTCAAGGGCGAGAGCAGAACAGAGGAAACAATGCAGAACTTGTGGTTAGGCTGGTAAAATGACACCTTAGATTCCAGGAATACTTCATCTGGGTATGGAAACAGGATAGGCCCAGCAACAAAACAGAAGCAGTACAAAATTCTCCCTAGAATGATGCAACTCCAGAAAGAATAAAACAAAGAAAGCAGTCTGTGAGGGCTATGATTATTTTCTCCTCCCCTCCTTACATGTCTGCAATTCCCCCTGCAGAAGAGAAATCCCATTTCAAGTCAGCAGCTACCTGCTCATCAATGCAAAAACATTTCTGTGATATGACGCCAAACACCACGTACATGTGGTTTATATGCTTTGTTATTTGAATTTTAGGGGGGATTCTTAAGACTTATAAGGCTGAAGAAAACTTTCTCAGATAACTGCGCTCTATATTATGTAAATCACACCACCACCACCCAGTGGGCAGACCTCACTATAGAGTCATGATCTCTGACAACTGGACCACCATTACCCTCTGTGCTCATAGGTTGTCCACAATCCCCATCTTAAAGCTTCCCCTAACTTCACTGTTTCCAGTTCTTCTATAGTGGCTTTTGTGAAGCTTCCATTCTCTTCCTTTCTTGTGGTATAGTGATAAAATGGTAAATGTGGGTGATGCAGGCCTTTTGGTGAAAGACAGACTTACTAACAGGAACCAGGAGGAGAGGCTAAATGTTGCTGAGGTTTCAGACTTTTATGGGGAAGAAAATGGCAGTAATAAAATAATCATTGGTAGGAACATGAGTTTTCTCAAGTTTCAACTCCTTAGAAGTCATTGGAAAAAATGTTTATTATTTTTGACGGAATTATTTTTAGAGTATGACAAATGTATTTTATTGTTTTCTTGTGATTTATGGTCATTGTGTTCTGGCCTGAGATATAGTAACACTGCAACAGGTTATTAAGGATGGCTTCTCACTACTGATAGACTCACATCTTCCTCATCTTTGTGTCCTTGGAATATAGTCAGGATCTGTCAAGCATTTAATAAACATATTTAATTGAATGAATGAATTTTCAGCAACGTTTTGATTAGCTTGAAGAAGTCCCAAGGAACAGAGAGATATAATGTGATAAGACTGATAGAGAGCAAGAATTAAAACCATAAAACTGGAATTCCCTCTCCTGGACCAGAAATTATAGTTTTGATTGCTCTCATTTGGTTGCCACAGAAATACAGAATGAAGGGAAAAAGTCGGCTGAAGCAGTCTTTAGTGGCAGCAAAAAGATCCTGTGAGTTTTAAGTATCAAATTTAGATAATTTAAACTTACTACAGGGAAGAACATTTAGGAAATAGGAAAGGTTTTGACTTCATACCACCCACAAGATTTCCAGAACCTTCCTTGAGCTCAGATTAACATGGAGCTCCCTCTCCTCCTCACCCCATTCTTGAGTCCTGTGCTTCTTCTCCTTTCTCTGTTCTTGTTCTCAGTCTCCCACGTCACACAACAGTAACAAAATGACTAAAACCTTACTCACTGAATTTACCGTGTGAGCTAAAAGCAAGTGCTTCGGCAGCTCAGCAAACTAACCACATCATCTGAGTTTCAAAGGCACCACCGGCTGCCTTATGGAGTTCTTTATGGAGTTGGAGAAGAAAGCGTGATACACTTTTTTCTCAAATATCCACTTGGCTAAGCCCATCACCTCCTTCAAGTCTTGTCAAACTGTACCTTCTCAATGAGATATACCCTGACTCTTCTATTTAGTGCTGCAAACGGCCCATCCTCCAAACCTGATCCTGGCACTCCCGATCTTTCCTATTCTACATTTTCTCTTTTCTATGGCATTTATCATCTTCAATATTAGCATGTCTACTTATTATATTTATTTTCTGTACCTGCTTCCCACTTGAATGTAAGCTCCACAAAGGCAGGGATCTTAGCTTGTTTACTGGTGTATCCCAAGCTCCAAGAACTGTGTGTAGCACACAGCAGATAATCAATAAAATTTGTAGAATGAATGAATGAGTGAATATCAGTCTACCGCCCCTCTTTTAGCTAAGTTTTTGAGTAGGGCAGCTAGAATCTCAGTGGAATTTCATAGAGTTCTTGAGGAGAATTATAACCAAAGTCCTATTATGTACTAACAGGATGGCAGGCTACAAATGAAATACCGAGGGGAAGTTCAGTTAAATTCAATACATTAAGATTTTTAAAAATTGAAGTGTAGTTGATTTACAATGTGTAAATTTCTGCTGTACAGCAAAGTGATTCAGTTATACATATACATACATTCTTTTTTATATTCTTTTCCATTATGGTTTATCACAGGATATTGAATATATTTCTCTGTGCTACACAGTAGGACCTTGTTATAATACTAAGATTTTAAAAATGCCTATTCTGATCCAGCAACTTTTCTGGGTACCAGAGAGACAGAGATGAATAAGCTATTGCTTCTGCTCTCAAAGAGGTTACCATCTATTAGAGAGACAGATGTACAGACAGTGCCTCATAATACTGTGTGATTGGTGCTAAAATTGCAGTATAAACCAAGAGCAATGAAATGAGAAATTCAATTGAACATAGCACAATTCCACTGAATGGTTCTCTGTGCTAGTGAGGTAGCCAAAGTTGATCATAGGAGAGGCCTGAAGGGTATCAAGGCACCAAGAAGAGACCATATGTGTGCTATCAACTTCTCTCTTCTCATTGGAATGGAATGTTCTTATTAGGGCCTTTTCTTGCCTCTGGCATTGCAAATTGAGCCAGCAAGTAGAGTTGGAAGAATGAATTGGTAAACTGAAACTCACCTGTTGAGTGTCTTGGCTTCCAGTTCTCTGGTTAGGGTATAGGCCTCCTTCCATTCTCATATCATTTACTGCAGGTTTTAGGTCTCCTCATATCTATATCTGCCCAGCCTGCTTAATGAGGTTCTGAATAAATCAGTCTCCTTGTGATAGCTTCTAATATACTTCATCTTTCCTTCTATCATTCTAGAAAAAGAGTCCGTTTTGCATTTTCTTGGTATTGCTTTACTCTTGGTTATTTGTATCTAGACTTATCTTTTCTGAATGAGAAGCAGATGGCAGATGACTCATCCGTACAATCATTATGACTTTCTTAGCTGCTCATAATTTCAGATTCCTGGCCTAAATGTTTCTTACCACTTCTGCCTCAGATGAGTCATATGACTTCAGGTGGCAGATTAGAATCACTGCTTTCTCTGCTCTAACCAGTTCCAAGTACCTGCTTTTTAGGTGGTCTCATGAATGTTTAGAAGTTATGCTGCTAAGCAGACCCTTCCCAGTGAGAAGAATGGAGAGAAGTTCTGCTTTTGTGGTATCTTATTTCTATTTATTAGAAAAAGATTGTCATATTGATCATTACCCTAAATATTTAAAAGCCATCCAAAGACTTCATGAGTGGACTTAAAGTATATATTAGGCATCTACTCCTATTTAGTGTGTTCTCTGTGGCTTTGGAAAGTGAGAAACCAATAAGTTACATTTCTTCTTTGTGAAGCTTTTATTGATTTCTTAAGACAGAGGCTGGGAAACACAAGGGAAAGTACCTAACCATCTGCCTACAATGTGCTAGTAAGCTTCTTTGGGTCAAATTTGTTTTTGCATACACAGCTCCTAACACAGAGCCGCATGTACAGTAGATATCTAGTAGGTGTTGTGAATTGGTGAATAAAAGAAGGTATGGGTTGGCCTGCTTAATGATATGAGAAACAACATGGAACCTGGCAATCCAATTTCTATGTCTGTGGGAAGGAAGAATTATGCCAGTCAATTATCTACTAATGAGAGATATGTTAGAGCAAGTTGAACAGCTGAGATCTTTAACAAAATGTGCAAACATTACATTTTTCCAAGTTTACAAGAAGGGAAAATTGCCTTAGGAGTATCCTGAGTAAGTACCACCTACAAAGTACAATTTGAGGGGCTCTAAATCAGAATCTCTTGGATACCTCCCATAATACTGCCTTCCTTTTATAGCTGGTCAGTAATCCCCATCAATAGGGCTGGTCTTCAAAGTCAAGGAACATGATCTTCACAGAGAGCACACATCCATTAGAGTGAAGAGTGTTAAGGATTTTCTCAAGTCTTTTCCTTTTGTAGGCCTTTTTCACCTTGGCTAGCACATGGGTATAAATCTAAGGCAGAATTTCCCAAATTATATTCTGTGGATTTCTGTACCACCTATACTCCAAGCTCAGCTGTCATTGTTTATCTCCAAATCCTGCTTAATTTTTCTTCATGGTGCTTATTACTACCTGAAATCACATATTATTTTAGTTTTTACTAAATATTTCCATCACTAATAGTATAAACTCCTAGAGGACAGGGACTTGTTCATGACTTTTTAGACATGAAAATAGTGTTTGGAGTATACTAGGTACTCAATAAATATTTGAATAAATGAAGGAGTGTCATGATGTGAAAAGAGACTTCTGTGGACAAATTCATTTTGAAAATGCTGGATAAACAAAGATAAACAGGTTTACCTACAGCAGGGCTCATTGGGTGTTTTAATAAACTAATTGTATTATGAATCTCAAGAAGAGGAAAAACATGCTGTGTTTCCTTAACTTCTTTTATCACAGAACTTTTTTTCAGTGGTATTGTCCTAATGTAATGAGTTAAGTGCATTTCAGTGGAGAGACCAAATAGGGGAGATCTGAGAGGCTCACTCCTGTAGGAGATGACACCAAATTAAATTTTGTTTATCATTTATTTATTGAAAACAAGTGCCAGGAAGTATAAAAAAATGCTTTATATATCCATTCATTTATTAAACAAATATTTATTGAGCACCTACTAAGTGCACAATACTTTTTAAGCACGTGGGCTACATCAGTGAGATTAAAGATAAACAATAAATATTATCTATCTTCATTTACAGATGATAAAACCCAGATAGAGATCTTTTGACTTGCCCAGGGTCAAATACTTAACGAGTGATAAAGCCAGAGTTTGCACTCATATAGTTCTCTCTGAAGCCCTATACTATTCTGTACAAAGAATATTTATACTTATTTGACCTTTCCCAAGAGTGAGAACTTGGCTATTTATATATTTTGAAAATCTTGGAAGAACTGTCTATATAGACTCAAGGTATTATTCATAAGATAGGAATTCTCTTTTATGAAGAGTTTTATAGATAAGTGTCTGTTCTGTGAAGATCACTTTAAATAAACCTATTCTGCTTTCAAAACCAAAAATTGAGATGGGCACAAGTTTTTGTAAGGGAGTGGGCCTCGGTTTGCAGTATTTATCCCCGTTGCTTTTTAGATACCTGAGCTAACTCATTATTTCTGGCTCTCATTTTCCCTGATTCTCAAGTGACACCATAGCCCCTTGTAATCACTGTTGAGTGGCATGGTTATACTTCTCTGCTTGACTCTTAATATACCCCTCATGACATAATTTAGGTTTTTGCCTTTTAGCTCCACGTACCACAAGTGAAGGTAGGAAGCCCAACTCTATGCAGCCTTCCCACCATTATGGCTGAATAGCATTAGGTTGATATTTAAGTATTTCAGTTGCTCACTTAGTCTATAAGTCAAATTCTTTGCACTTGAGTTCCCTCTGGCTCTCTAGATACATAGAGTAAATTGTTTTTAAATCTGGCATTTATTTTCACTTGACTCATTTTTAAAGTCTTCTCCATTTTTTTCCTGTTCATTTATAACTCTATTAGCTTAGCGACACCATTCATTTTGTAAGCAGTGCTTTAAACACATTTCGTCTATCAGGATTAATTTTGCTGAATGAACCACCAAATAAATACGTTAAAAACAACTATAACACTTCATTAATCAAAATGTCAACTCTGCAGATATGAAATGCCCCCCACCTTCAAAATTCTCTTCCTTAGCTTGTGAGGGCTTGTCTGTTTGACTAAAATATAAAAAGTGGTATAAAACACTGTCATTCTATTAGAATACGCATGCAGCATTTGAAGGTGCAATCCATTATACTTAAGGCTAATTAATTATTATATGGTCAAATGAGCAACAAATGCACATGCAAAATCTAAAAAGTTTATTTGAAAATTGGTTAATCAATTGAGTATTCAAATGCACATTTGTTTTAGCATGCAGACACTTTGCACTTTTATAAGGGATTAGCCTAGATAAAAAACCATTAAAGTAAAACATTTTTGAAATATCTCTGCTCTGTGGGGAAAGAAAATACATTAAGATCAAATGGATTGCAGTCTTAAAAATCATAACTGTTTTTCTAATAAACAATCTTCAAAAGGAAGAAAAAAATGTTAGCATGAACATTCATTTAGAATGACAAAAAGAAATCAGTCCAGATTACCTACTTTGTGGGAGGCATTCAACATGAACATAATTAAAAGGAAATCTCCACCATGTTAAGTGGCCTGCCACCTGCATAAAGTCCCCCCAAAGGCCAAAATCCAGATGGAATTGCTCTCTTTTCAAAAACAAACTAGGACCATGTAAGGATGTACAAATCCCCAGTCAGCTAAGCGGTTTCAAGTAAGCCCTTTTCATCTTCAAATTTCACAAACTGCAAAACTTAAAAAAAAGGGTGGGGAGGAGAGCACAAGAGATAGTCACAGTGGCAGCAGTAACAAAAACCCTAAGAAACTACAGGAAAGACATGAGAAGAATGGTTGCTAAAAAAGAACCCATGATGCAAGTTATCTATTTTTTTTCCACATTCATCAGGGAGTCAAATCTATTGGAAGCAGAGCAAATGTTTTATTGGCTATGGAATATCAGAAATAAGCATCTCTTGTTTAATTGAGGTGATTTCCAGAAGTCCTCTGTGGGAGAAGCAGAAGCAAAATTGATAAATTGGGAGAGGGAGGATGGTGGCATGGCAGAGTAAAAGCACAGAGGTGAAAATGAACTTGTCCTACTATAACAAACATTCATTTTGGGGAAATAGACAATTAACTTGGATACATCAGGGGTATCAGATTAGAGTTGGCTCTGAAAGGCAGTCTCACGAATCTGGATTTTATGTGATGGGTAGGGGAGAGTCACTGAAGCTTTCTGGCTCAGAATCATGGTTTCACTAAAGCTAAATTTACAAAAGATTAATCTGTTTAAAAGAGATTAGAGAAAACAGGCGATTGGGACAGGGAGAATTGTTAGAGGTTATTTAGTTAATTGAGGTAAATATGTCTGAACTTTGAAGGAGGAGGAAAAATGATGCAATGGATATTAGAGACATTTCAAAGATTGAATCAACATGACAGGAACAGTTAGAGATGCCTCAAATATTTAATGCTCTAACACTGGAAAAGTGATGGTACCACCGGAAGTAAGCGGAAAATTGGAATAAATAATATATTTGGACTTAAGACGGTAAGTTTAGTTTGGGAAACTTTGAGCTTGAAATGGCAACAAGGCAATATGTACAGGTACAGGAATTAGTAGAACTATTCTCATTACTTTGGGGAGTCATCTAAATCAGAACGGATCTGCTCAAAAGAAAAAGGTTGAGGAGGGAAAAAAAGGTCTAAATATGAACTCTCAGGAGACAGAGAAAAAAAGCGTCAGAGCAGTAAGAAAAAAAGAGGAATCAGCAAAAGATGCAGGAAAAAGAGAGAAACAGAGGAGGTTAACTAGAATAGCATGGAATCGTGTAAGACAACAGTAGAGATGGTAACCAATAACAAATTATCACAATCATAAGGGGTGAGGAAGAAGAGTTGTTTTTTTAAATTAATTGATGTATTTTTTTGTCTTCGAAAAATATGTTTTATTTATTTATTTATTTTTTTGAGTTGAATATTCTTTTTTTTTAAAACATCTTTATTGGGGTATAATTGCTTTACAATGGTGTGTTAGTTTCTGCTTTATAACAAAGTGAGTCAGCTATACATATACATATATCCCCGTATCTCCTCACTCTTGCATCTCCCTCCCACCCTCCCTATCCCACCCCTCTAGGTGGTCACAAAGCACCGAGCTGATCTCCCTGTGCTATGCGGCTGCTTCCCAATAGCTATCTATTTTACATTTGGTAGTGTATATACGTCCATGCCACTCTCTCACTTCGTCCCAGCTTACCCTTCCCCTTCCCCGTGTCCTCAAGTCCATTCTCTACACCTGCGTCTTTATTCCTGTCCTGCCCATAGGTTCTTCAGAACCATTTATTTTTTATTTTTATTTTTTTAGATTCCATATATATGTGTTAGCATACGGTATTAGTATTTGTTTTTCTCTTTCTGACTTACTTCACTCTGTATGACAGATTCTAGGTCCATCCACCTCACTACAAATAATTTCATTTCTTTTTATGGCTGAGTAATATTCCATTGTATATATGTGCCACATCTTCTTTATCCAGTCATCTGTCGGTGGACACTTAGGTTGCTTCCATGTTCTGCCTATTGTAAATAGAGCTGCAATGAACATTGTGGTACATGACTCTTTTGGAATTATGGTTTTCTCAGGGTATATGCCCAGTAGTGGGATTCCTGGGTCATGTGGTACTTCTATTTTTAGTTTTTTAAGGAACCTCCATAGTGTTCTCCATAGTGGCTGTATCAATTTACATTCCCACCAACAGTGCAAGAGGGTTCCCTTTTCTCCACACTCTCTCCAGAATTTATTGTTTGTAGATTTTTTGATGATGGCCATTCTGACTGGTGTGAGGTGATACCTCATTGTAGTTTTGATTTGCATTTCTCTAATGATTAGTGATGGTGAGCATCCTTTCATGTGTTTGTTGCCAATCTGTATATCTTCCTTGGAGAAATGTCTATTTAGGCCTTCTGCCCATGTTTGGATTGGGTTGTTTGTTTTTTTGATATTGAGCTGTATGAGCTGCTTGTAAATTTTAGAGATTAATCCTTTGTCAGTTGCTTCACCTGCAAATATTTTCTCCCATTCTGGAATAGGATAGAAAGCCCAGAGATAAACCCACGCACATATGGTCACCTTATTTTTGATAAAGGAGGCAAGAATATACAGTGGAGAAATGACAGCCTCTTCAATAAGCGGTGCTGGGAAAACTGGACAGCTACATGTAAAAGAATGAAATTAGAATACTCCCTAACACCATACACAAAAATAAACTCAAAATGGATTGAAGACCTAAATGTAAGGCCAGACACTATAAAACTCTTAGAGGAAAACAGGAAGAACATTCAATGACATAAATCACAGCAAGATCCTTTTTAACTCACCTCCTAGAGAAATGGAAATAAAAACAAAAATAAACAAATGGGACCTAATGAAACGTAAAAGCTTTTGCACAGCAAAGGAAAACATAAACACGATGAAAAGAACAGAGTTTTGATGTGAGAACAGTTAGAGTTTAAAAACAGAGATCAATAGGATTATGGTATAAAATAGGGTCATGGGATTAGAGTTTAGGATGTGCCGAAGATGTGATGTCATTAAGCAGAAGAGATATGGAGAACATAAGTCATGAGACAATCAATCAGTTCTTTAGGAAAAAATTACCATTGACTGATTGAGCATGTTCAAGGTACTAGGCTAGGTGACATGAGACACAATGCATACTCTCAAGGAGTTTATAATCTGGATTGGGAGGTGGAAAGAATAACACAATGTAGCAAGTTGATATTTCGAAAGAGAGCAAGCCCTGTGGACAGAGGATTAAGCCAAAGTCCTTAACAAAAGGTAGCCCTAAGCTTGGGCTTAAAGGACATGAAGTCATGTAAATGGATGAAAGGAGAAGAGAAGTCATTCTAGGTAAGAAGGGCTAGATGCTGAGAAAGCCTTAGGTGTTTCAGCAGATATAACCTGATGCATACCCAATGTTCATTCTACAACTCCCTATTTTCTGTTCACAGAATCCACATTTATTCAGGTAGCAGTGGAGAACTCCTGATCTATAGGGGAGAAGGGCCCTATCCTAGTTTCAGGGAATGGGTTGTGATTGGTCTAAATAGAAATGCTCTTCTCATGTATCTTTGCTGTTGATTGGTCAGAGGTGGCCATTAATTCAGTTCTGCCAGTGAAAAATAAGAGAAAGTTTATTTTATTTCTCAATAAAAAAGGCCAAACTGTTGGCCCTGCCTTTTGTCCTTTTGGCTTTTCCTCTTTGTTCTGCTTGAAAAATGGACTAAGTCCTCAAGAAACAGTAGCTAACTTATAACCATGTCGACAAGCAACGAAGATAAAATGTCAAAATACTAAATTTCACTGAGCAGAGGTAGAAAGAGCCTGAGCCTTTGTCATTGTCATTGTCATGGCCATTGAATAGCTGCACTGGAATGCAATACCGACCTCCAGACTCTTTGTTTTGTTTAAAAAAAAAAACACAATTATTTGTAGCAACTCTTTAATCTGTTTTGTTGTTGTTGTTACTTGTAGCCAAATAATTCATAACAGACTTAAATTTTGAGCAGTTGTGACAAGGGGACATTGACAAGTTGAGTGGAAAAAGAGATTTCTGGAGAAAAGGCTGATTAGATCTCTAGGCTGGTGCTGGGTAAAATATAGACAAACACTCTTTAATTGCATTCATTAGGAAAGAAATAAGGAATATGCAGGCCAGAGACGGGGGTGTACCTGGGTACCTAGATAAGTAAATTAACCACACTGAGTACTTAAGTATTGGTTTTTGTGAGACTGTAAAATTCAAGGAAGGGAAAAAGCATTCTGGAAGCCACCTAAAGTGAGAGTCTAATAAGAAATCCCTTACATAAAACTGGGGTCACAAAGGACTCTATGGCCAGAGTATGTACTGACTATGAAAAAATCTTCTTTCTCTTTGGGAAACTATAAGAAACATTGCCAGTCTCAAAACTTGGTATTCAGTCAAAAAAGTTTAGAAATTATCCTTTGATATTTGGAACCATAGCTCAGTTTTGTAACCAAATTCATGTTACCTGCTAGGCTAAAAATCCGAGTTGTGAATTCAGTTTAAAGTACCCCAGATATGTGAATGGAACAGACAAATTCTGGAAAACCTACTTTAATACTAGGCATTAACACACTTCCACAGATAAAACTCCAGGGCATATGAGCAGTGTATAATAAAAAATATTACTAAATACAAGGAAATAAGCTATCCTATGTGAGAAATGAAGCAGAAACAGATACTTAAACTTCATATTTTGGAATTATAAGACACACAATATAAAAGTATGCAAATATATCTCAATAAATAAAATTTGAAAAAGCACAAAACAGAACTACTATCAATGAAAACTATAATTACTAAAAGCTCAGTGGACTGGTTGAATAACAGATTATACACATCTAAGAAAAGAATTAGTAAGTCAGGAAAGAAAAACAATTGAAGAGATGATCTTAGTAGCTCAGAGAGATGAAAAATATCAAAGATGGGTCAAAATATAGCACAGATAGACAGAAACACATATGTGTGAATATATATGCTTAGTTGAAATTTCAGTTTAAGAGAGAGAATGAAGCAGAGGAAATATTTGGTGATATTATGGCTGAGAACTTTCCAGAAATGACAAAAGATACCAATATCATTCAACAAATCCAATAAATTCCAAGCAAGGAAATTAAAAAAATTCACACCTAGGTGCATCATAGTAAAACTGAAGAACATCAAAATCATCCAGAGAATTATATGTCTTTTACAAACAATGGTATAAATGGAATGCATAACTGCATATCTGGAACTGCCTAGCATGAGCTAGGGTCTGTCAGACTCTTTGAGATGTACAGTTGGGTGGGCCCAGCAACAAACCATTGTAAAATGGAAATAGTACATCTGGAATTGAGGATGAGCAGAGAACTAAGGCAAGCTGACTGCCATTTCATCTGCCATTATCATGCCAGTGACCACTTAGCTCACAATTTTAGTTGTAATTTAGTTACAGCAAGATGATCGAGGAAAACAAAGCCCAAGCTTGGTTTATGAATGGGCCAGCTTGGTATGTTGTTACCTGCTCCAAATGGACAGCAACTTCAACAAAGCCATATTCAGTGGCTTTGAAAGACAGTGGTGAGAAAAAATCCTTGCAATAGGCAGAACTTTGAGCGATGCATCTGGTCATATACATTGGATAAAGGAGTATATGGACCTATGGACCGTCAGTCTGTAAGGAGAAAGATTGGATGGTAAGAGACCAAAAGGTATGGGGTAGAGGCATATGGATGGATATATACGAATAGGCATAAAAGTTATAGACCTTCATATTACTTATTAATCCCTGCCAGAGAGCATTTATCACAGAAAAGACACTAAAAAAAACAAAGTAGTTCAAATAACTTGGCTGATTGATGTAAACAGTGTCATCAGCTACCCTAGTGCTAGAACAATAGCCTTATGAGCCAAGTAGCCATGGTGACAGGGATGTAGGCTCTGCATGAAGGAGTCCCACTCAGTAAGCCTAATCTCTCTACTACCACCATCAAATTTCTAATCTGTCAGCAACGTATACAAACATTGAGCCTCCAATATGGTACCATTCCTTGAGGAGACCAACTGGTCACATGGTGGCTAGAGGGGGTCAGATGGGTACCCTGCAGGCTTTCATTGCAGGTTAAGGTATTGGTCATCTTAGCCCTGGGCTGGCTGTACCACAGTATTTTCAATGGGCAACTCTGTTGAAGCCTCTCACCTACCCCTCATCAAGGTACCAACTGTTTCTTTTGGGGTTGTCCATCTGCCGTGGGTTGGGTGGTAGCCCTGTGGGAAGGGGAGATTGACTACCCTGCCCTGAATGGGCTTGCATTTTTCATTTTGTACTAGGCCTTGCAAATTGTGAAGCTGGTCCTGCTGGTAAGAACTGATAGGAACAGGCTCCCACACACCACTGATAGGTGATCAAGTAATACTAGGAATTCATTAGTAAAGCTCTGACCTCAGTGCTTGACAGAGAGTAAGTGACCCAAAACTTTAGCTGTTAACACAACTATTAAAGAGGAAAAAATAATGCTACCTGCTTTGGAGGAACAGGCAGGTTAAATATACTACGTATGTAGATTAAACAGGTACTGACTTTTATCTAGGCATAATACAATCAAATCAGTGGCAGCCAATTTCTTTTCTATGTAAATGAGGGCATATAAGAGCATTATTTATTATTACATGTTTTTAATTATTTGATTTACTTGAAATTTTACATGCTCTAGAAAAAACCCTGTAACACACACAATCACAATCTATCAAAACCTTCTACAAAATGAAAACAGCAGCCTGCAAAGAGAAAATTCGATGTGAAAGCATAAGGTCAAGTGTTAAAAAGTTTAACCTTGTTAAACCAGAAGGGGGGAAAGGAATCCAAAAATTACTTCCTTTTGAGAAAAAAATATAGCAATTATATAAGGCTAGTTCAAGAAAAGTTGTAATTGGATAGTGTGAAGTGTTGATTAAAATGGACATGATAAGGCTGCTTACTTTTTTCCTTTTTAACAATCATTCAGCAAATATTTATTGAGGGTCTACTGTGTGCCAGGCACTGGAGACAAAAGGGTCTGTGGACCAAAGAGTCAAAATCTTGCTCTTACGGAGATTACTTTAAAATAGAATCAAGAGTATTATTATATTTGGACAAAGAAAAATCAGTTAAATAGTAGATGTTTGGGGCTTCCCTGGTGGCGCAGTGGTTGAGAATCTGCCTGCCAATGCAGGGGACACGGGTTCGAGCCCTGGTCTGGGAAGATCCCATATGCCGCAGAGCAGCTAGGCCCGTGAGCCACAACTACTGAGCCTGCGCGTCTGGAGCCTGTGCTCCACAACAAGAGAGGCCGCGATAGTGAGAGGCCCGTGCACCGTGATGAGGAGTGGCCCCCGCTTGCTGCAACTAGAGAAAGCCCTCGCACAGAAATGAAGACCCAACACACCCAAAAATAAATAAATAAATAAAAATTAAGACACCAGCTGATCAGGTGTCTGGTGAGAGCCTTCTGGTTTAAAAAAAAAAATAATTAGATGTTATTACATTTTATTTATTAAAATACACAGATCATAAGTGTCCATCTTGATAAATGTTTACATATATATACCTATGTAAAACAATTTAGATCAAGTTTTAAAACATTTCAATTTTTGTTTTTTTTAGAAAGTTCTCTCATGGTCTTCCCAGTGAATAGCCATCCCTCTCCTCAATCAAAACTGCTATTCTGACTTCTTATGAATTATTTTTGCCCAATAATGAATTCTTTATAAATTAAATCATATAGTATATAGTCTTATGTGTCTGATTTCTTCTGCTAAACGTCAATGAGATTCATCCATTTTGTTGCATAGATGTTTGCCTTATTTTTATTTTTTATTGCTGAATAGTATTCCCTTATCTGAATTTACCTCAATTGCTTTATCTGCTCTCATGTTGCTAGATATTTGGATTGTTTCTTGTTTTTTTTTTTAAATTTTTAAAACAAGTATAGTTGATTTACAATATTATATTTGTCTCAGGCATACAACACAGTGATTCCATACTTTTATAGATTATACTCTATTTAAATTTACTGCAAAATAATGGCTATATTTCTCTGTTCTGTAAATATATCCTTGTTGCTGTTTCCTGTTTCTTGATCAGTCCTGCTAGACTTTTATTAACTTTATTAGTTTTTTTCAAAGATCCACTGTGGCTTTGTTGATTTTCTCAATTGTTCCTATCCTCTCTTTTTAATTGATTTCTACTTAAATTATGTTCTTCATTCTACTCTCTTTGGTTTTGATATTTTTCTAGTTTCTTGAGGTGGAAACTTAGATTTTTTATTTTAAAACTTCTTCTAATTTAAATTTTATAAATTTCCTATTAGGTACTACTTTGGTTGCATTCCCTAAATTTTACTATGTTTTATTTTTATTCATATTAATTATTTCTTAATTTCCCTATGATTTCCTATTCAGCTTATAAGTTCTTTAAAATGTGATGCTTACTTTCCAAACAGGAATTTTCTAGTTTCCTTTCTGTTATTATTTATTAGGAAAATTTCACCATGGTAAGAGAGCATATTCTGCATAATTTCAGTGCATTGAAAAATTTCACTTGCTTTATTTACCAGCATATGCTCTATTTCAGTAAATGTCTTTTGTGTACTTAAACACTATATATTTTGCAGGTATTGAACATAGTGTTGTATAAATGCAAATGTTGGTTAACAGTGTTGTGTAACTTTTCTATATCCTTACTATTTATTTAGCTTAAGCTATTAGTTATTGAAAGGGCTATATGAAAATCTCCAGCTATGGAACTTCCCTGGTGGTGCAGTGGTTAAGAATCTGCCTGCCAATGCAGGGGACACAGGTTTGATCCCTGGTCTGGGAAGATCCCACATGTCATGGAGCAACTAAGCCCCCACGCCACAACTACTGAGCCTGCGCTCTGGAGCCTGCGAGCCACAACTACTGAGCCATGTGCCACAACTACTGAAGTTCGCGCACCTAGAGCCCGTGCTCTGCAACAAGAGAAGCCACCATATTGAGAAGCCTGCACACCGCAATGAAGAGTAGCCCCTGCTTGACGCAACTAGAGAAAACCCATGTGCAGCAACAAAGACCCAATGCAGCCAAAAATAAATAAATAAATATTTTTTAAAAAATGAAGAAAAAAGATCTCCAACTCTCATTGCAGGACTGTCTATTGTTTAAATTCTATTTAATTTTTGCTTCATAAGTTTCGGAAGTATGTTACTAGATACATATACTGGTGCATACACATAATACTCATATTTAGGTCTTTCAGATGAATTGACTTTTCATCATTGTGAAATATCCCTCTTTATATCTGGTAAAATCCTTTATTTTGGAGCTTACTTTATTTGACATTAATATAACCACAGTAGCATATTTTTTTCCCCTAATTAGGGTTTGCATGGCCTATCTCTTTCCATTCTATTTTCTCTTATCCATGATATTCCATTTAAATTGTGTCTTTTGTAAATAGCATTTGATTGGGTCTTGATTCATTATGCACTTTGACAATATCTTAATTGTAATGTTTAGTCCATTCATATTTAATGCACTTATTACTCATATGGGTTTAAGTATATCATCTTGCTACTTTGTTTTCTATTTGTTCCACCTGTTTTGTTTTGTTTTTTTTAATTGTGTGTGTGTGTGTGTGTATGCCTTTGTCCCTCTTTCCTTCCCATTTTGGATCAAGTAGATTTTTATTATTGTACTCTAGCTTTTCTACTGGATTTTCTTTGCATTATTTTTAGAGGTTAGTATAAGGCCATTTGCAATATATATCATTAATTTATCACAGTCAACATTAGATTAATATTATATCATTTCACCAATAACGTAAGAACCTTATATGGAATAATGCCATTTACCCCAACTCCTATTCTTTGTGCTTTTTTGTCACTATATTTGATTCTCTATGTTTAAAAGCCAAAATTACATCATCATCATTATTATTTTACCTTAAACAATCATCTTCTACATAACTTTTAACAAATGATTTTATATTAATTCACATATTTACTCTTTTCTGTGTTTTTCACTCCTTCCTGAATATTCAGTCTTCCATCTAGGATAATTTCCCTTCAATCCGAATAACTTCCTTGAGGGTTTCTTATAGTGCTGATCTGCTGGCAACACATTTTATTAGCTTCAGTTTGTCTGAAAATGTCTTTAATTTTTACCTTCATTTTTTAGAAAAGTTTCACTGTGTATACAATGTTAGTTTGAGAGGGTTTTTTCCTCAATAGTTGAGTTGGGCTAATAGTCTTTATCTATCACATTGATTAGATTTCTAGTTGCTGCCTCACTTCTTAGAAAGTCTTTTGATAGTTCAGGTTATTTTAAAAAGCTGCCTAAAGAAATTTGCCTAATGAAATTTTATTTTTCTCTTACATGGTTCTGTAATAAGCAAAGGGAATAAAAATCATCGCATTATCCTTAAAGATGGATTCAAAATCAGTAAATACACCTAAAATGTGTTCTGTTCATTGCTGTAGTTCATAGTGACAACATGATTATATGTAACTCTCGGGGACATTTGTAAATTTTTTTTTGGCTACTCAGTGTATAATTTTCCTTCCTGTTTAAGGGAACTGTATAGATTGGGGGGATACATAGTTTACTTCTCTTTACCCTTCCTATCCCCACTACCTATAAGTTGAGGTGTAGGTTCATGAACTAGGCTCAACCATCTAGACACTTGCACTCAGAATTTTGAATGTGGAGGTAGTGAAACGGAAACTGGAACTCATTTAAAAACATTGAGAGTCCAGTGGTGGTAGCACCACAGGTTCACAACAGTGATGTCCAGTGAGGATGGAGGCACATACCAGTGGCAGCAAGGTAACTAGCCTATTCTTGTGGCATGACTTTAGTCTTGGTTCTGTTGCCCTGAATCCATTGGTTCCTGCCCATTTTCTGAGCCTATTTCTCTATCTTGCCTTCTCCTTAATTCTATAATCCACACAATATTTTTATTAAGGCATTTCTTTTCTAACTTAGCCATAGTTGGTTTTAGTGGCCTACAAGCAAGAAATCTCACTGACACAGGCACCTTCTAAATGGCAGGTACTCATTCTAGATGCTGAAGTCATAGAGATAAAAAGGTATGGTTTCCGATTGCAGAAAAGTATAATGAGGAGCTGGATATACCAAACAAAAATTGTACAATAGTATGTATAAATGTATAATGATAGATATATATACACACATATATATATATACACACATATATAGACTCTAATGGAGGTATGCGTGAGGACAAGAGGAGTAGAGAAAGTAGTACCTGTGCCTGCCCAGGGGTCAGGCACTTTCACAGAGTGGAGACTCTGGAGCTGAGGAGAGACAGCTGGCAGAGGAAAGTAGTCACGCAGAGGAGTGGGGAAGAGATTCTAGACAGAGGGGGTAGCATGGTCTATAATAGAGAATTATATCAGGGAATACTGAGAAGTCACCAAGATAATGGGATAGATACCTAGTGGGAGCATGGCAGGAGGGTGGGAAGACGAAATGTGTAGATGGTTGCCACACCAAGGGATCTAGACTTTGGAGAAGAGATTACAATAATATTAGAAAGATTTTTCTAAAATGAAGAGGTGGATGAGACTGGTTCAAGAGGTGAAGAAATCAGTTAAGACTGTGGTGTTTCTCCTAGTAAATTTCATATTTTAAAGGGCTGAAACAACATCTCTCCTCGCAACAGCTACGTTCTTTTTGCAGAATCACAAGTATAATGTCTCAATAGCAGACTTGACTTTTTGGACTTCTGAGTATTAAGAACTAACACATAAATCTCTTTTATCTTTCATGGTCCTAGGTTTATTTGTCACAGTATTCCCATTCTATCTCACCTCTTCATGTGTTATTGGAAAGCAATTAAAAAATTCACCTCATTAGTAGGAATGTTAGAACTTTGCAGTATCTTTCAACAAATTGAAGGGTCAGCATCTTGATTGTGCATGTTGCTATGACATTGCCAAAGGCATAGGTGAAAGCAGAAGTGAGTTAAGGGTAACAATTAGACAGATGCGAATAACTAAAGAGGTAAAACGTGCATAGGGACAAGGAGTTCTAGATAATGAGATAGTGGTGGTATAACTGAAAGCAACAGGATATCTCAAAAAATTTAATAGAAGATAATGATCAAAGCGAAGAGGTTACTGTACGCAGAAGGCAACACACACAGGCCTAAGTCCTGCAAGTGAAAGATTTTCTTCCCCCTCCAGTTCCTGGGCTCACTTGTTCTGCGCTAGGCTGTAGCCAGGATCCTGAGGGACAATCGTGCTCACGATCCTTTCTTGCTAAAGCCTATAGGAAAAGCCATGGTATACAACGTGTTTTAGTTCCCAGAGAGATCCTGAAGTTCTGTTTTAACACATATTGCAGCTGAAACGTTAAGAAAAGAGAAAGTAGGGTGGGTGGTGATAGGATGGGCAGGAATGGTAGGAAGGGAGAAAAAAGGAGAGGGAGGGAGTGAGAGGGAGGAGGAAGCCATGGACAAAGAAGAGGAGGAAGGGGGAAGTAAGGAGAGTCTCACAGGGCGGGGGAACAAAGACAGATCAATTCAAAAGAAAATAATAAACTGAACTAATTCCGGCTACTGACTGGCTTAAATGGAAATTGTGGGTCAGCCAGGCATCTAAACACTTTATAGCAATTGTTCTAACATTGCTTAAATGTTTGGGGAATTAAAACTATTTAAATAAACTGTTGGATTTTAAGAGAAAGGGGAAGGGGCAGGCTGCCGCATATGAAAAAGAGCTGCCGTAAGAAAAGTTGATGGAAATTATAAAACATTATTGGTCTAAAATAGGAAGCAAATCATTTACAGTACATGAGGTGAAAACCAGGAAGTTTGGAAGAAAGTGGTTAAGGCTCAGAGAAGCTTGAATGCCTGTGTTGTCTGTGACATTTGACATGCTGCAAAAGAAGCATAGAAATTAAACTGTAGAAAGCAGAGCTGCACAATACCACTGCGGATGATTTCAGTCTTTTGGGAAATTGTAGACGTGGGAAGTGTAATTTTTTTTGGTGCTGTTTACTTTGTATCTTATTATGAGATTTTAAAACTAATGTTTAACTGCATCTTGGTTTAGTAAAAGCAGAGCAGGCCATGGCTTCAAAGCTTTTCCATTTTCGGAAAGGATACATACCAAATTGTTACCAGTGGCAACTTTGGGGAGTGGGAGTGGGGCTGGGTCTGAGCCATGCTTTCACCTTTTACTTCGCGCATGTTTGTGATTTATGATAAAGTTAATTTTGAAAGTGAACATTTTAAACAATTTTTATCTTCCTTCCCTCTCCTACCCAACCATATTTTAAATTTTTGTCTTGAGGTTACAAAATGGGTCCATGCCTGTTGTAAAAATTTATGGTGATTTATTTAATCAGTTCCTATAGATAAATTTTGGGGTTGTCTATTTTTTGTTTGCTATGACAACCACTGTTAAGGTATCATGCTTGTATATTTCATATGTTTCTGTATTACTGTAGGATAAATTCATAGAAGAATTCCTGAGTCAGAGCAACTGTGCACTTTAATTTTGTGAAATATGCTAAATAGCTTGTCAAAATGTTGTAGCAATTTATACTTCCACAAAAGTGCATGATTATTCTAATTTCACCAAGACTGGATATTAGTATTCTTTTTAATCTTGGCCTATCTTATAAGTAAAATTGATTTCTTCTTGTTTAAGTTGAATTGATTATTAGTGGAGTTGGGAATAGTTTCATATGCTTAATGGCGGTTATGTTATTTTAAAAGAAATTGGTTTGTAAGAGTTTTCTATATAAAGTGGCATTTACCCTTTACCATACATATTGAAAATATTTTCTCCATTGTTTGTAGTGTCTCTTTATATAACAGTATTGTGGTTTTATGAAGTCAAATGCGTCACTTTTTTTTTTTCCTTAGGGCTTCTGGGTTTCATATAATCATTAGAAAGAATTATAGGAATATTCTCATCTACATCACTGCCATCTTATTGGTGAATAGTGGGGACTCAAAAACTGGGTCTAAAATCCATAGGACTATGTACAGAGCTATGAGTAATCAAGTTGGTAGAAACATTAGCCCCCTTAAAATTATTAAAAATACCTCTCCTATCTTTTGTGTGCATTATTTCATCCTTATTTTTCTAACACTATCGTCCTTAGCAATTATTACATGCTACTCAGAAGGTTAAGTGTAAAAATTAAAAGCTATTTCTATGATTAAAAAAAAGAAAGAAAAGAATAAATTCTCATTTTGCAATCCCTAACGTTACTAAAATACAAAGTGCAGTCTCTTTTTGGAAAAGAGGTCATGCTGTGCAGATCATTTATGGTATACCAGTCGGTTCCCATCTAATGAGTTAGTCAAGATGGAGATGTGTATTTTGTGTCACTAATGCTGTGAGTAACAGTTCCTGATAGTCCATTCCTACATGTATCATTGCCATAAAGGGACTGCTGGATATCAAGCTCACTGTAGAATAAGCCACACCATGCTTTCCCAAATGAGGATGAGATCACTAAGTCTTAAAGAAAGAGGAGAAATACAAATTTCTATCAGTTACTAAATTTGGTCATCTCATAGAGTTATGTACCATTTTCCTATCCCAGCATATATAAACAATACCTGTCCTTAAAGGCTTAGCACAAATACACTTTTCTCTGTGATGCCTATTTTAATCTCTCTATCCAGGATTCATTATTTCTGTTTTCTAAATTCTCATAGCCCTTTGTGTATACTACTCTTCCCCAAGTATCTCTGTCTATTTGTTTTCTAGTTATTCAAGTAGCCATGATTTATTCTTATTAGAATGTAAACTCACTGGGGGAAAGATGTTTGTTTAAATCAACTTGGCATTTCCTCACAGTGCTTATTATGATGACATTACTCATCTGAATGGGTAAAAACAGAATTAAACTAGGTTGGAGAGAAATACAGAAATTCAAATTTAGAAATCAAGAAAATGGGCTTCCCTAGTGGCGCAGTGGTTGAGAGTCTGCCTGCCGATGCAGGAGACACGGGTTCGAGCCCTGGTCTGGGAGGATCCCACACGCCGCAGAGCAACTAGGCCCGTGAGCCACAATTACTGAGCCTGGGCGTCTGGAGCCTGTGCTCTGCAACAAGAGAGGCCGCGATAGTGAGAGGCCCGCGCACCGCGATGAAGAGTGGCCCCCAGTTGCCGCAACTAGAGAAAGCCCTCGCACAGAAACGAAGACCCAACACAGCCATAAATAAATAAATAATAATTAAAATTAAAAAAAAAAGAAATCAAGAAAATAGAAAGTTTTAGAATAAGAAAAGAGAACCAATAAAACTATTGAAAAGCTGATCACTAGCCCAGGTAATTCAGTTGTAATGGCTAGCAAACAAGAAAGAAAAAAAATGCAAATCTTAGGCTTCTTTACTTTTGCTGTGTAACTATTAAAAAAAAAAATCGTCTCAGATAATTATGACTTATAGTGGCCTGTTCTGCTCTTTGAGGGACTATTCAATAACACCCCCCACCCCGGTTTGTTTATTTATTTATTCATTTTGGCTGCCGCACGGCATGAGGGATCTTGGTTCCCTGACCAGGAATCAAACTCGTGACCCCTGCAGCAGAAGCATGGAGTCCTAACCACTGGACCGCCAGGGAATTCCCAAAACCCAGTTTGTTTTACACATTAAAATTTTTTTCAAGTTACAGCAAATAAGAACACACAAAATAGCTCTAGGAACTAGGAAGAAGAGAAAATTAACATGTCTAACAACTGATTTGTATTTTAAAATTTATGACTATTCTTTCCATCTGGATGATATTTGTCATTCTTCACATTGGTATGATTCAGGCAAGTCTATACTTCATATAAATACAATTAATTTTTATTGATTTTTTGACAGGAGAGTTCAGTCTAATATAGCAATTGTAGAGCCAAAAAAATGTTTTTATTAAAACAGAATTTAATCTTCTCAATAAAGGCTAAAATTATGTTTTATATTGTCATTTTATTTGAACCAGAGGGACTGGCTTTGGGATTCTTTGAAATCTACAGACTTGTAGATTTGTAGCCACAGACTTCCTGGATAGCTTGTCTGGGTGTACTTAAATCAAAGCAATGTGATTTTCTTCAAGGAAAAATAGCTAATTAAGGTGCTATCATTCCTCAGTCATCAACAGAGAATAGCCAATAATTGCCTTGGGAAAGGAGAAAGAACCTTACATAAGCTGGCACTGATTTTTTATTTTTTATTTTATTGAATCTGTCTCCTAATGATTAACACAGAAATTCCTCTAGCAATTATGGACTCTCTTATAAATGACTCTCATAATTTACAGCCTGGCAGGAGCAGCTTCAACTCAAACATGTGTGTAATTCACTCTTCTGGCTCATTTCCATCACATTTCCCCCCAGTCCTGATCCTTTCCCACGTGTGAAATGTTTCACACTGAGATTATATGGTCCCCTTTGCCAGAAAAATTGACCTACCACACAGAGAATACTATAGCTGATTTCCCAGGGTGCATTCCAATGGAAAGTAAGGATATTCTTGATAAAGGAATTCCATAGTCAGTTCTCACGCTTCATTTCTAATCACTGATTTCAGCCTCCTACCCCTTCTGCCAGTTTTTACCTCCCCCCCCTTTTTTTTAAACTATCAGATTTATGGGCATATAACCCAGTTAATACATTTTAATTTTAGTTCCTTTTCTATTTATATTTCTTTTCCTCTAGTAGGTATGCTAATGATCTGTGAAATGTCCAAAATGTGGGTATTAACAGATAAAAGAAAAAAATGATTGAGATCATATAAACCCCAAATCCCTCCCTGAACGGAGAAGCATATTAAAATTTCCCAGTCCTGTAAAAGATACGTAACTTGGCTCTAATGTAACTCTTATCTTTATTAGTAGTAACATTTACATTATTATTAAATGGCCTTATTTATTTCCTATTGTGTGTGGTAATGGTGGGCTGAGGAAAAGCAGATAACCATGTTAATAGCACTGGCCAGTAAGGTGGTAGGTTACATTCCTGGGAAGAAATCTTTTTGCTACAAATGTATTACATGTCTACAGTTTCAATGCATCGTACCTTGCCAGGCTTCCCAACATGAATTTGGGAAAAGGATATGGAATGAAGGTGGGGAAAGTATAATCAGTAGACAAAGATATTGCAGAAGACATACCACAAGGGGTTAGCCAGAGAGCCATAAAAATGGAGCCAAAGGGACCAATCTGGGACCAATGCTCAGTTGCTATTTATTCAGTTAACATTTGCCAGTCACCTACGATGGGCTAGGCTGTGGAACAAGGTTCTGGGGATAGAGCAGTTAACTATTGAGTTGGCCGAAAAGTTCACTTGGGTTTTTCTATAACATCTTATGGAAAAAACCAAACGAACTTTTTGGCCAACCCAATGCAAGGGAATCACTGTATTTCCCACCCAGAGTTTACAGTCTAGCATACAGCTAGAAAGAAGTAGTAGCAGAAGATGAGACAGTCATAAGGACAGAATGAAGCATGGTAAGAATTGGGAAAATATGCTTCATGTCCAAAGCTGTAAGTGTAAATGTTTCTTTTACGCTGCCCTAATGTGGCTTATCAAGCTGAGGACACAGAGTCAATTGGCTGAAAGATATGGCGATAACTAAGACATAGTCCTTGAATGTAGGCATTTAAATCTAGAGAATGCCACATGTAATGTATTCAAGGATTACTATATTTTAAGGCAGTATGTGATCCATGCCATTAGGGACAAAATGATCAGAAATTGACTGAATACCACTACACTGGCTTCAGCACGCCGTCTTTAATCCTAGTGTTCCTTCTTTGATAAAGGTGCCTCTCCCTCAGCTGTCAACTTAGAGAAGAAATAATTGGCTATTTTACATATATGTGGCCAGGGTATACCTGAACCAAATCATACCAGTCAGTTCATAGCCTGGTAGATAATATATGATGAAGCCTGGCCTGAAACTATGAATTGACCAACTGGATTATTTTTCACTGGAATTGAGCTTAAAGCCACTACGAGAACAAAGCGATCAGCATGGGGAGGTGATTCAGAGAGCTGAGAAGAACTGTGCTGTCCGTGAAATAAACAGGAACAGTGGAATCGGGTTCATGAAGAAGCTTCAGTGCAGTCCTGGAGGTCAGGGAGAGCCCTGAGCTCCCATCCTCCCCTCTGCCTTATGAGAAGATGACTTATCATCACAGAATGGTACATGGATGACAAGAGCAGATTGGGAAGATTAGTGTTGGTAGAAACCTGAATTCTTTCCTGAATTGGTTCAGGAAAGAATCGAAGGAGAAAAATTCAAAGCAGCAAATACATACAAGTATTCTGAGGAGTTTTTGGGTGAAGGGGAGGAGAGAAATAGGGCAGTGATGGAGGAAAAAGTAGGGTCAGGAGATGAAGTCTTTTCAGATGGGGAAAGTAATAGCATATTTTTCTGTTGGTAGGAAACCTTTAGTAGAGAGGGGAAGAATGATGGTACAGGAGAAAAGGGATAGAGTTGCTAGAGTGATGTCCTTGAGCAAGTGAGAGAGGTTGGAACCTGCTGACAAATGGAATTCATCCTTCATAATGGCAAGAAGACAGAGTTCTTGGGGCCAGGTGCCTGTAGGTAGGTAGCTGTGGCGGTGAGAGCTTGAGGAAGTTCTGATTGTTTTTATTTTTTCAGTGACATTGGAAACAGCCCAATCAGCTTCCAGGGGTAGGAGGTACAGGAAGTGTGAGGAGAGAGGGCGAGGTGTGCATCTGTTGAGTGAGGGAAGGAAGGGATTGCAACTGTGATGGCACCATTCAGCCTCCCTTGATGGTTAGTGATCATTAATTTAAAGTGAAACCATCCAAGCCAGCTGTGTTGTGAGCCTGGAGTAGATGCAGACTTGGATTTAGTAGTGTTGTGACTGGACACGTGAGGCGTGCACAGGGAGATAGATATGGGAGTATGGTGGGTATGAGAGGGAATGATTATAGAAATTGAGGAATCTAACCTCATCAGGGGAAACGTGAGGTTGTGAAGGGGTGAAAGTGAAAAGGTGGTAGGTGGGGACCCTGGCTGTGGGACTGAATGGCTAAGGTAGGGCAGAGGACAAGATTCCTACCAGAGAGGAAGCCAGCAAACAGCTTTCACATTCTATTAAAATGATCTGTTCATGTGTCTGTTTCTCAGTAGGTCGGGCTTCTCAGCCTTGGCACTACTGACATTTTAGATTGCGTAATTCTTTATTGGGATGGGGAGAGCTGTTCCCTTTATACTGTAGGATGTTTAGCAACTTCACTGGCTTCTACCCAGTAGATGCCAGTAGCACTGTCCCAGTGGTGACAATCAAAAAATGTCTCTGGACTTACCAAATGTCCCCTGTGAGACAAAACCAACCTTGGATGAGAAACACGACACTGGCCCACAGACCTCTTAATAGGGGATGCACCTGATTCATTATTACATTCCCAATGTTTTAAAAATACTTGGGTACATAGTGAAAACTCAATGGATGTGTGATAAACTGAAGATTTTTAGTAATAGTGAGTAAGATGCTATGTTAAAGGTCCCCAAGATCACCCCCAGGTTCGGTGATTTGCTAGGAGAACTCACAAGACTCAGTATACAGTCATACTTATAGATATGATATATTACAGCAAAAGGCTACAAAGTACAATGAGCAAAGGGAAAAGGCACATGAGATGAAGTCCAGGGAAAATTGGATATAAGTTTTGAAGGGTCCTCTCCCAGTGGAGTAACACAAGATTCACTTAATTCACCCTGGTAATGAGTTGTGATAACTCCTTTCTAGCTGTTGCCAACCAGGGAAGCTTGTTAAAAACTCAGTGCCCAGGGTTTTTATTGGAGGCTGGTCATGTAGGTACCCTCTGACTGACATCCAAATTCCAAAATCCCAGAAGGAAAGCAGGTGTTCAGGAAAAACAACATTGTCTGCACACTTTAAGCACAATGGGCCACTCTCATCAGTTCTGAGAATTGTTCCCCTGCTTCCCTGAAATCCAACTTCCCAGATACCAACCAAGGGTCAACCTTGCAAGCAGGACCTTCAAAGCATGGAAATTGGGTCTGCTTTGTTAACTCTTTTCTGCACAGGGGATTTATATTACACATCACATGGAGAAACGATTCAATTTCCACTTAATCCCTGCTTTCAAAATTCTTAATCCCCTGACCAAATGCCTCATTTTCCATGTCTTTTTTTCTATACCAACTAGCAAAAAAGAAATGTCTCTAGTCCAGCATCACACAGCTCTGCATATCCCATTTCTCTAAATGGCAGTTCAGGGACCATTTATTATTAATAAGCAATGCTGCCAGGAGATCTGAAACTTTACCTTTACTTCAACCTGCCAAGAAAACAAAACATTCTCCATGCTAGTTCATATAGGAACAAAAGAGCAGCTTGTATTTGTATAATATTTAAGAACATTTTGGATACCCTGTCATATGCTTCAACCTTAGAGCAAATATACTTAATAGAATACACTATACATAATATACATATTAGAATGAAAATATATATAATAGATGAAAATAGGGTTTACTGCAGCAAACATATTAACACTAGTTGCTTGAGCTGCCAACCAGATTTTAAAAAATTCCCATTATTTAAAACCCTGTCTCAAAAAAAGAAATAATTCATATAAACTAAAATCCTAACTACGAAGAAGTTATCAGTAAATGTTACTCCCTATTGGCCACAGCCAAGAACAGAGAGGCTGCAGGGATGAGAAATGCTGAGTTGCTCTCTGTAATTCCACTCCTTCCTTGATCAGTTAAAATGCCCTAGTAAAGATGCTGTAATAAAATGCAAGTGAGTGACAATGTATATTTTAGGAAAATGTTGAAATATGCTCAAACTTTTAAAAAGATAATTCATTTGTTAGCTCCACAGTTATTAAGAGCATGGAATCAGACCATGATTAAGTCCTGAATCCTTTACCTAGTAGTCATGACTTCTGGGCAAGTGACAATTTCTCTAAGGTTCAATTCCCTCAGTGATAAAATGAACTAGTAACAGTACTGACTTCCTAGGTTTTGAGTAGTGAAAGAGATAATGCATGTAAGCACATAGACTGTCCTCATAGCACTGGCCCATAGTACATTCTCAATAAATGTCAGCTCTTGTTTTAGTGACACATTATTTGCTATTGCTCTTTGTACATTCATTCAAAATGCTTTTGACACTAGACCTTGCTCTAGGTAGTAAGAGTATATCAGTAAACAAGATAGTCATGGCCTCTATCCTCAGAATGCTAAGACTCTAACAGGCAATTAAGTATGTATCATAACAAGTGATACTCTGGTACGCAAGGGTAACAAAATAATTGAAACATAATCCATAGATTACGGAGATCCATCAGTGTGTTAGACACTGGCTTAAGGAACCTTTAAATTAGCATACAGGGCATATGGATCGATCCCATTTTGTAAAAACAGCAGTAAAAATAATCTTATAAATGACTAATTATGTTTGTTGTTGACCAAGTGAAAGATGAGAAAGATGGGTATCAGTTTATACAGCTGGCATAAGGAAGAGGAGGTATTTCGTACAACTTTCCCTAGATTCACAGATTGGGGTTAACATGTTACTTCTGAGATTTGAGAAAGTTTTAATTAAAACAGTTTTAAATAAAATATTTCTACATAGGGAGATAATTTCGAAGACGACTGCCAAAGTCCAAGGAAGAGGTGATGCGCGTCTGACCGAGGTGTTGGAGGAAGAGAAGAAACAGAAAGACAATTGTAAGTTGGCACTGCTGAACCTTGCAACTGGTAAGATGTTGCAAGGAACAACATCAAGGAAGCGAGGAAGAGGAGCAGTCGGGACAACTCTCAGATTTCCAGCCGAGATAAATGGATACAATTAAGCTAACCCGAGAGCATAAGAGAGGGATGGGGTGCTCAGAACTGAGGGATTAGGGCTTCCCTGGTGGCGCAGTGGTTGAGAATCTGCCTGCTAATGCAGGGGACGCGGGTTCGAGCCCTGGTCCAGGAAGATTCCACATGCCGTGGAGCAACTAAGCCCATGCACCACAGCTACTGAGCCTGCGCTCTAGAGCCCATAAGCCACAACTACTGAGCCCGCGTGCCACAACTACTGAAGCCAGTGCACCTACAGCCCGTGCTCCACAACAAGAGAAGCCACCGCAATGAGAAGCCCGTGCACCAAAACGAAGAGTAGCCCCCACTCACTGCAACTAGAGAAAGCCCGCCCACTGCAACGAAGACCCAATGCAGCCAAAAATAAAAATAAACAAAATAAATAAATTTATAAAAAAAACAAACAAAAACTGAGGGATTATGATTTGATCCTGAGCACGCTGACACTAGGCACCTACAGGACACCGGGGAGGAGAAAGTTGTTTGACAAAAGGGTCTCCATCTCAGGAGAGACATCAAGATTGCAGATGAATATTGACTGGGAAGTCAGTCAGTATTCATTTTTCCAGTGTCTGCTCTGTGGCAGGTACTTGCTTGGCCTGTAAAAGCTGTTAAGTCAGAGGTTGTGTCTCCTGGTTTGTTTCCTTCCCTCTATTTACTCTTCCACTTAGTCCCTGACTCTTATGTCCTTATCTTATACCTTGTCAATACAAGTAACTTCAACTAACTCCACAATCTCAAGTTCAAGCTTTCTAACTCTCTGCTCACCATGTCCTCTCATTCCAGTTTCCTCCTCTGGTACCCTGACTCGCTGGAATCTACAATTCTACAACCTTTTCATTGTCAGTTCACAACCCTCTCCTGTTCTCACTCTGCTTCTTATCTAGCTTAAATTCCAACCCCTTCTCCCCTGATGACTCCTACAGAGCCTTACTTTCTCAGTCACCTCCCCTGCAGCTAGAGGTTTTTATGTGACTCATTTCTGACCCATAAACAGTTAGTAGAAACTGGTGAGGTTTGTGTGTGTGTGTGGGGCGGGGGTGGAGTGGTTTTGGGAAAGCTTTGGTGTGTCTCCTTCCTTCCCCCTTTGTCCCGTCTTAACTGAAGTCATGGTGGCTAAAGTCTTGGCAACCGTGTTGCAACCACAAATGAAAAGGCATGAGGACAACCAAGATGTCGCTGGCCCTGACACATTGGAGCAGCCGAACCAAAGGCAGCAACTGCATTCCTCTAGATATCTTTTAATGTAAAATGGAATCTCCATTTGAGGCAGAAAGCATTCCTAAGTAATATGCCCCACAAAAATAAGGGTGTTATGCTGCATCTGTGTCCTTTAGAGAGTTTTGTGTCATTGTGAATGTTTTTCACCAATATTCTGCTATAGGCATTGGGGAAAGTTGATGATGTTTAAACAAAGGAAAAACAAATTTAGATCTCTATTTTAGAAAGAGCCCTCGGTTGAATGTATGGACGATTACAAAGGACAACATTTTCCTTCCTTTAGATAACCCTTCCTTACTCTGTGATCTTGGTGGTGGTCACACAGCCCCTGACTCCATGGCCCTGGTAATTACCCCAAGGAATGAAATGTGAACCAAATAGGGCCAATCAGAATCCATCCTTAGGACTGTTCTAACCAGAGCTAGAGGGGGAAAGCTGAGCCCTGATCCTGGCACCTTGGAGCTGGGATTCTGGAAATCCCAGTCATTTAGGCCATGAAACCCACTGCTATAGGTGCTCTGGAGGTAGACAGAGATGGAGTTTGGGGTACAGGGGTTTATTAGGGGTCAACACAATGGCAAATATACATTGTTGAGCAGAGGGAGAAGAGGAATTGTGATGCAGCTTTGACAAAGCCCCAGCCCAACTGGCAGGGAGCTCTGGAGTAAGGAAAGCCCATCAGCATCCTGCCTGGGCCTCAAACGGCTGGCCAGCCTCACTTTGTCCCCAGATGCATGCCACCATGGGAAAGGTGTGACCTACAGTGAGGTGGCTCTCCACAGCTGAGGCAGACCTGAAAGGAGCTGGCAGCTGGAGGCTGTTGGCTCACTGCGTTCCACGCAGCTGGCAGCAAGTCCCTTCTGGAAGGGACATGCCCGTGCATCTCCATGTCCACCACACTCACCAGGTGGAGAAAGTCTGTCTGCAAAAGGTGAGAATGGGGCCAATCTATTGACAAACCCAGAGCTGAGGGACAGAAAAAGAAACCTAATAAGATGCTTGAGTCTACAGACCCAGTTGCAACTGAAGCCAGAAACACCCTTACCATTCTTAGTTTCTTGAGTCATTAAGTTCCCTTTTTTGTCTTAGTCACTTTAGCCATGTCAGTCAGGGTTCATACAGTAGTGTTTAAGGTGATAATTGATTTGAAAGAAAAATAAGTGACAGAAAGACCTTTACAGAGTTGGGGAGCATTGATGAGGGACTTAAGACAGTAGCCACGGTGATGTACATGTGTTACACAGAAGAGGTGATGGGCTGCAATGACTAAGAGTAAAGCAAGAATCAAGGAGAGCGAGAATTCTCAGAAAAATTCCCAGCATTTAGCTTAGGTGATAGCCTCACTCTCCTCCCCTATTTATACAGAGAGGGAATAAAGGAACAGCAGGAAAGGGGGAGGAATTTATGGATTTAGGTTTATAACATACTACATTTTGAGTGCATCCAAAGGACTTATTTAAATTGCTAGCTCATAAATTTTCAGTGAAAAATATCACTACTGACTGGCGGGAAAACTTAAAACAGCTGATCATCTGAGGAGTTTTTTTGGTCAGAAGGGCCTATTTGCAAAGCTAAATTTAAAGCAGAAATTTGCTTGAGTCAGGATAAAATAAGTTAAATGATGCTTTTTAATTATCATGAAGCTATGATACTCATCTTCATTACAAGGATAGCTCTGCAAAGAAAACTTGAACGCTTTGTCAGTTGGCCAGGGTACCTGTGTCCTTGGACAGTAGTAGCAAAAACTTGGAAAATACTAACTCATCACCTCTCTTTTTATCACCCAAGACTTAATGCAGATTTCTTTGTCTGTTTACCATTATGTTATTATCTCATGACATACAAGTTCCAAGCTTATACTCTATGTGTTTTAAGAAAATTACTTTCGGACAACATCTAGGGGGTAGATATTGCCTCATTTTGCCTCCTAAATTATATGAAATTACCTTATGAGATGGATACTATGGAAACAAATTTTATTTACATGAATCTTCATTTGCAGGAAGTTGCACTGATTGACCTTTTCCCTACATTTTGGGGTTCATCTTCCTCTAGTGTCAATTACCCTCATGTTACATTCCTACAGGTACATGAGCAGTGAAGACGAGAGGAAGGCAAAAACCAGGGAGGAGCTCATGATGGGGTAGTGCTTGGTTTATTAAATTCCAACACCTGGAAGTGAAGCTATCACATGATATATATTTTTTTAACTTCCTCATTTCATCCCAAATTATAGAATTGGCATCTGTATGGGAGGAATTAGTGATATACACAGCACCTCTTATATCGATGATATGTATTCATTGTACAATTGACATTACTGTGAGTTAGGTGTTGCCCCAACTTATACCTGAAAAATGTGTAATCCAAAGGTATAGACAAAGAAAAACTGTGTTGGATAATTGTGAGCACTAGTCTTAATTCTTTATGCCCTGCATGAGATCCTCATTAGAGTACTTCTACCTCCTCTTCAACTTACCCCTTTCCCACTTAACTCATAACCCCTTATTTGTTATTGCTTCACACTGTCTGAAGTCACCTTCTACCCTCACTAGGACCTCTAGTCACTTAATTCTTCCCAATTCTCATAACCCATGAATTCTCAATGGGAATAATACCACCCTCAAAGGGACAAACTATTAAGTACACTCTGGGCAAGAACATCTCAGATATTAGAATGGTTTGTGGTCCCCTCCAAAGGTCCACAGTATATAAGCAGATACACTGTACAGTATATCTTTTGTGGTCAAATTTCATGGCAAGAGAGACTAGGAAAAAATTGTCTAAAAAGGCACCTTAAGGAATGATAATGGGGGGAAAAAAAAGGCCTAGAAACACTGACCTAGAACAACAACCTACCTGAATGCTCAATTAAATCTATACTGACTTTACTTCTACCCTCCATTCCCCGTCCCTGGGATCTGTAGTATCTGGTCCAATGTTGTCTAGTGAAAATAAAGTGTGAGTCTCATATGTATTTTAAATTTTCTAGTTGATTGCATTAACGTGAAAAGAAATAGGTGAAATTGATTTGAAGAGTATATTTGACTTAACCCAATATATCCAAAATATTCAACATATAAGCAATATAATAATTATTAAATATCTTACATTGTTTTTTGTGTGGGCTAAATCTTTAAAATCCAGTGTATATTTTATACTTATAGCATATTTGAATTTGAAAGTTAATTTTCATTGAAATTACTTGATCTGTTTTTAGATTTCATAACATGGTTAAAAAGTAGAATCACATACCCAAGTTATTCTAAACATATTTAAACATTTCCAAAAACCAAATAGAGTATCTAGTATTTTAATTTAAATTACTTAAGATTAAGTGAAATAAAAATTTCAGTTTCTCAGTCACACCAGCCAGACTTCAAGTGTTTGAAAGCCACATGTGGCTAATGGCTACCATATTAGAAAATGCTGGTTTGGCCTATTATTCCCTCACAGTTCTCTTTTGCCTTTTCTTTTCTGGATTGCTGGATACACAGGCATTGAAAATTGTAGAAGTTTAAGGTGCTAGCTCAGGACAGATATAGGATGTCAAAGTTCATTTATGTCCTCACTGTTATTAGGCAATTGTATATGGCTGTGTCTTGTGGACTTCCTTGCACACAGATAGCTACTAACACAGTTCAGTATCACAACTTCTCTATTCTGACTTCAGGGAAGTCACAAATTAAAGATGGCTTTCTTTCACACTGAGTTCAAATTCAACCTCAAAATACTTTTTATAGGTTATTTCAACTACTATCACTTCTCTTAAGACAGTGTTTCAGTTAGCTACAATAAATTAACTGGAGTTACCATAAAAGTTGAAAGCATTCTGCCATTCTTGTCTTTGTTCATCCCACTATATTCCTTTCCAGAACATATTGTAAGTGAACATAATGGGTTTTAGATTAGAATATAAAATGATGCATGGGCATTAGAAGGCAAATACCATAGCATATGAGTAAAAAGCAAATCCCCTGAGGGAAAACAGACTAGGGATTGAATCCACTTTTACCACTTACCATCTGTACAATTTTGGACAAGTCATCTAACTTCCTTGAGTCTTATTTCCTTATTTTAAGAATTGGAATAATAACACCTGTTTGCATGATTATTATAATAATTTAAAAGTATAGGGCTTCCCTGGTGGCGCAGTGGTTGAGAATCTGCCTGCCAATGCAGGGGACTCGGGTTCGAGCCCTGGTCTGGGAAGATCCCACATGCCACGGAGCAACTGGGCCCGTGAGCCACAACTACTGAGCCTGCGCGTCTGGAGCCTGTACTCCGCAGCAAGAGAGGCCGGGATAGTGAGAGGCCCGCGCACCGCGATGAAGAGTGGCCTCCACTTGCCTCAACTAGAGAAAGCCCTCACACAGAAACGAAGACCCAACACAGCCAAAAATAAATAAATAAATAAAAAACAAAAAAAACCCCTCTATTAAAAAGTATAGGACATGTCATGCATTAGGCACAGAACCTGGTACACAGTAAGCATTCAAATTAAATTGATATCTATCATTTTGAGATAATTAAATATCTTATAAAACTAGCTAAATGTTCAGTGTTCATATGCTTTGGCTTCCAAGCTGGCTTGTTAACTTCTTGGAAGGAAGAATTATGCACCATTCAACATTTTTTATCCTTTTCAGAGGTTAGCTAAATTCTAATCATAGGGCCTGAGTTTCGATGACTACTGAATGAATGAATCAATGTACCTGTAAACTTATAATTGCTCTCATAATATTTAAAAGATGAATTTGCCTGTTCAGGTCAAAATAGCTATTAAATTCAGACTGAGGAAATTTCTATGACACCAGACTTCAGTCTCAGGACTGTAGGTTGGGGCAGGTTCAAAATTCTAAGATCTGTGTCAATGCCTATTAGAGTCCATGCTTTTGCTCATGTATTAATTGGAGCTTAGGCCATAGGGAGAGTAGGGGAACATGGTAAAGACTTGGGGGAACAGACGGTTTCACAGAGGAATGACAGCAAATAGAAGGGTCTTAGCGTCAGAAAATAGGAAGTAGTTAAGTAGGAGTTATTTAGACAAAGGTCTGCAGTAGGCAAGAAGTACAGGTCCCAGTATTTCTTGAGACTCTAGCATGGCCAGGTTGGGGAATACACGGTTGAGCAATCAGCAGAGGAACAGCCTGGCAATAAGTTACTTTCAAGTATATTTGGTATCATGTAGTCGAAATTCGGCTAGTGAGATGAATTTGTAATAGGACTTCAACATCTAGAAAGGACTATGAGGGGTAAGTCAGGAAACAAACAAACAAAGGTGTTCAATAAATAAAACACAGCAGTAGTCAGTAAATCCAGAGAAAGACTCGCTGACATAGATTAAACTACCATGATTTTTTTTTTATCAATACTTGAGTCATGGCGATAATCTTCTGTATGGCACATCCTCCTCCTCCTCCCATCTTTCTCCCCTTCCTTTCCTTTCTCCACGTGGTAGCCAGGATGAAATTTCCAAAATACAAAATTGATCCTACTGTGCCCCTAGTTTATACCCTTCAAAGGCTCCACACTGCTCTTAAAGTTCAAATTCTCTAATATGGCCTCTACCATTTCCTGTAAAATCTATTCCTTGTTAATTCTCTCTGACCTCACCTATTACGTCGCTCAACACTAATGTAAAATCCAGCCACGTTAAATTCTTTCCAATTCCTCCAAAAGGACACCTGCCATGGTCTCTCTTACTTCTGGGTTTCCCCAAGGCTGTTCGTTCTGTCAGGATTATTTTACCTCTTTTCTGTGCCAAAATAATTCTCTTAGCATCTTTTAGGTCTTAATTAGAAGGCATTTCTTCTGGAAAACTCAAATCTGTCAAGTTTGGATTAGTTGCCCCTGTACTTCCTTTCATGGATGTCCCACTTCCTCCTTGTTCCTGCCCACCCCCCTCCTTCTCCCAGCTCTATAAGGACAGGAATCATTTAAGCCCTCTTCAGTTATACCTCCAGGGCCCAACATACATAAGTTGTTCAATACATTTTTTTGAATGATAAATGTATGCTGAAGCTTATTTACAAAGAGTAAGGCTGGACTCTGCTTCTGGGCAATAACACCATAGGGCAAGCAGCTAGACTGGCCAGCTGCTGAGTTTTGAACTACTGGGCAGAGGTTACGAGAGATCTCCTTGATTATATTCAAAGGTTGGAAACAGGTAAATTAAAAGGCCTATCTCTGAAGGTTAAAGAGATATAAAGAACCAAGCAGATTTTTATAAACATTTTATATGTTCTAGTTGTGGTTAGGGTAGAGGGTTACGGTTGTCCATCCATGATTTTTTCTTTTTCCAAGCTGCTAATAGAATATTAATTAATTGTTATTAACTATATTAACATTAGCATTAATAGTGAAAGAAAATGAACACATAATTACATCTTATACTTTTCAGACAGCTAGTACACAACCCAACAGTAAATGTTGATGGTCTTTCTCTAATCCAGTTTATAAAACGTAAAATGAATAAGCATGTTAGCCATTGACTGACAAATGGAATTAACATGTGGGGAGACTATAAACACCATCTTTTCTTGACCAGAATTGTCGACTCTGCTTTACTTGATTCTTCTCTAATGGATTTTACTCTAAAATTCTAATAGTTACATATATTGAAGTTGTATTTATAGTCAATTGGTTTTTTAAAATTTCACTGATACCCCAAATCCTTGAGTGATATAGATAATATGAAATATTTTGTCTTACTACATAAGAACAAAGTAAGGTTTCTTGCCTCTGGAAGATATTTATTGTGACCTTGACATATTGTGACCCCTGTGGTGATATATCATTACAACTCAGAGGCATTAAAGACATCTAATTAGTCATATCTTCCATGAATTCTGCCAAATTTCTTTTGACTAGTAATATAGCATTGAGTTACTCTTGATTTTCTAATTTGATGACTGAGGTAGGAGTCCACCCACCCCAGCTTTTATTTTACTTCTCTTGAAAAAAGCCCTCTCTCACAGCACCCTACAGTTTTTCTTTAAAGTACTTTTCAGAATTTATTTATTATGTTTTACAATGTGTTTCTCACTGAGATTATTACAAGTGAGCACAATGAAGCCAGAAGTTTATCTATTGGGCCTGTCACATTGTATTCTCTAGCATCTAGCACAGAACCTGACATACATCAGGCAATGAAAATTATTTTTTGAATTACTGAATAAATGCACTGACTGAACTTTTTAATCCTGTGTTCAGGTTTTGTCAGAAGACAGAAATTAGTATTTGTGTAGGAATAAAATTAACCCAGAACATTGGAATTGCTGTGGGAGAGAAAGTCTAGGACATGATTATTTAGCAAATTTGAAAGTACAGGATTGCTGGAGAGCCACTATCAGTGATCCTAGCTGCATGGAGTAGTGAAGTGGGTTATTCTCAGGAGGATGGCTGGAGCCACTGGAAGCTTCTGTTGATGATCTCAGCTGCCTGCTTATAGCAGGTGATTCCTGGGAGAAGCAATGAAAGCCAAAGAGTGCTGCCAAAAATGATCTCATCTGCCTGAAAACAGCTGCCACTGAGAAAAATGATTCTTCTCTTTAAAACTTTGTGACAGTCTCATTGGCAGGATCTAACATTGAATGGTACCAGGAAAGGATTCTGGGACATGTAGTTCCACAATGTAGACAGGGATGAGAGTTAAATTGACGAAAGGCAATTCAGCACACTGAGCCATTAGGAGGGAGCTCCTAATTAAAGATAAACTAGACTGCAAGCTTCATGATGAGAAGGATTCGCTTTTTTAAAATTGATCTGTCCCCAGCAATTGGGTGCTTATGGAACTGATGGCTAGCTGAGCAACACAGAATCACACTCTCCTTCCATAGTATAGACTTATTTCTGGGGACTGACGACTTGTCTACTTTTCCCAGCTTCCTGTGCATCTAAGTGAGACCATGTAACTAGTTTTTTTTTTTTTTTAATTTATTTATTTAATTTATTTTTTTGGCTGCTTTGGGTCTTCGTTGTTGCACACGGGCTTTCTCTAGTTGTGGCGAGTGGGGGCTACTCTTCGTTGCAGTGCTCAGGCTTCTCATTGCGGTGGCTTCTCTTGTTGCGGAGCATGGGCTTTAGGTGCATGGGCTTCAGTAGTTGCAGTATGCAGGCTCAGTAGTTGTGGCTCACGGGCTTAGTTGCTCCACGGCATGTGGGATCTTCCCGAACCAGGGCTCGAACCCGTGTCCCCTGAGTTGGCAGGCAGATTCTTTTATTTTTATTTATTAATTATTATTTTTTTTGTCTGCTTTGGGTCTTCATTGCTGTGTGCGGGCTTTCTCTAGTTGCCGCGAGTGGGGGCTACTCATAGTTGCATATCATGGGCTTCTCATTGTGACGGCTTCTCTTGTTGCAAAGCACGGGGTCTAGGCGTGTGGGCTTCAGTAGTTGTGGCTCGTGGGCTCTAGAGCACAGGCTTAGTAGCTGTGGCGCACGGGCTTAGTTGCTCCGCGGCATGTGGCATCTTCCCGGACCAGGGCTTGAACCCATGTCCCCTGCATTGGCAGGCGGGTTCTTAACCACTGTGCCACCAGGAAGTACAGGCAGGCAGATTATTAACCACTGCGCTACCAGGGGAGTCCAATGTAACTAGTTCTTGCCAACCCACTGTGAGAAGTGATGTGTATTTATTCTGAGCTGAGGTGGATGGGTGCCAGGGTCTCAACTTTCTGAGGTCTCTTTCTTTTTGCCTGTTGCCTGGCTGAGCATAAAGCACTGGGCAGAGGACTCTGAAAAGACCCTAGGACATGGCAGAGTCACTAATGGGAATATCTGGGATTTTGTCATTACTTGGATGAAAGCTGCTGATCAGGAATGTCTGATTTGACTTTGTGTATAAGAACTAAATCAGGTAGTGTAAAACCAATGAAATTTTGGGGTTGCTTGTTATAACAGTTGGTCACTCCTAAATGCTTAAGAAATATTCAATGAATAAGCAAATAAAATAGAAAGGTTTACCATGCCCTTTGCAAAGTCTGCTGTAGTCATTGCTTAAGGATGAGTGCCCCAACAGGCAAACTGCATTCTAGCATACTATTCTGCGTGCTTCTTCCCCTTAACTTCTCACACACTCCCTGAATATTGTTCAGACATATGTCAAGGAGAGTTTGGTAACTAATTAGAAAGGATTTCCCATTGTTAGAAATTGAAAAGTCTTTGTAACACAGCTTTCTGATCAAAACTTTGTAGAAAAAACAGTAACAGGTGATAAGAGATGTCATCCCTTAACATAACTAGCTTGCTTGATTAAAACCCAGAACTCCTGTTAAGTACTTTAAGTTTAGATTTCCTACTGAACAAACTAAGAGTAAGTAAGGATGCTGGGAGCCTGTAATATGATATTTCACTCTAATCTTATGGCAGGATCAGGTATTGAAAATTAGCCAGGTCATTATTCTCTGGTAAGTCTTCAAATCCTGCTACTAAATTATTTTAATCCCAGCAGCAGAGAGAAAAATAATAGACAATAACAAAGTGAAAGATACTATATTAAGTGCTTTCCATGCACCACTGACTATTAATTCCACACACATAACAATAGAGTCTCGTTAATATTATCCCAAATTTACTGAAGAGAAAACTAATGCTCAGAGAGGAACATCAGGAGGGGGGGAGGGATAAATCAGGAATGAATGAATATACACACACTACTATATATAAGATAGATAACCAACAAGGACCTACTGTATAGCACATGGGACTCTACTCAATATTCTGTGATAACTTATATGACAAAAGAATCTGGAAAAGAATGAATATATGTATATGTAAAAATGAATCACTTTGCTGTACACCTGAAACGAACACAACTTTGTAAACCAACTATACTCCAATAAAATTAAAAAGAAAAACTGATGCTCAGAGAGATTAAGAAACATTCCTAAGGCTACACAGCTATTTAATACTTTTCTCTGATCTAGAAAGTAATCTATGTATTTGTTGATAATTTGTCTGATACACTCACCACCCATAGGAGGAAGTTTTCATACACCTTTTTGCCAGGTTGCATTTGGTCATTATTTTCTTTACTCATTCTGCTAAAGAATGAGTTATGTCTTCATATATGTGGCAAGATGTTTCTCTTGATTTCATATTCTTTCATTTTATAATCATTTCTTCATTTCTGTACACTGTATTCATTATAGAATTGATCTCTTTTTTTCTCATTGCTTTAAAAACTAGAGACCATTTGGTTAATGTGGTCTCACTGATTTAGGGACTGAAAATGTTGTCTTAAGCCTTCTCATATCATTCCAGTACCTTAAAACTAGAAATTAAAAGGGCTTTCTTAAAGAAATTTTGTTTATAACTGTAAGCTTCAGTTCCATACCTATGAATATTACTCATGTCAAACTTTCACAAAATAAAAACCTAAAACCTGAATAAAATAAAGTGAGAGCTTTCAGTTTGGTATATAAGCTAACTATTTTTCTGTCAATATGAATCAATAACAACTGCTGCTGTGAGTACGATTGCTATAGTTATTTTTCTTGTTGCCACAATTATTTGTAGAATGCCCTTTCTTTTCACTCACCATACTAGGTACTTACATACAAAAACACTAATCTTTAAAACAACCCTGTGAAGTAGATTTTATTATTTCTGTTTTACAGGTGAGTAAGTTGAGGCTAAGGGAGGTTAAAAAACTTCCCTCAAGGACAAAGATAGGGCTAGTTAGTGACACATCAGGTTTGATCCTGACTTCAAGTCCTGCTATCTTTCATTACACCATGCTGCCTCTCTCAACTCATTTATAAAGAAACACCTGAAACAGTGTCCAATTTGCTTACCTGGAATCAAAGAGAAATGGTTAGCCATATAGTTGAGTAGTTCCAGTGTAATATTACGAGCTTCCCAACTTTATGGTTTCTTGCCTCTGTGTTTTCTCTTCTCTATGAGCTGCCTTCCTCTTTTCTGCTATCCAGGTCCTAGCCAGCTGATAACACCTTAGCAATTCTCTCGAGCTGGAATAGATAAATGATAGCCAGGCAAGTGCTTCTCTTATAAAGCCTTCCAAGATTTCTTCCCTGCAGGTGATCCTTTAGGTGAGCCTTGATTGGGCTGCTGGTCTGGGAGAGTGGAAAGAAGGACCAATGCATCAGGCAACCAGTTTAGCAGACATATGAAGGGAGCAAACATAGTTTTGTTTTGTTTTTTTTCAGCTCCACGCCTTCACTGAAGACTGTTAAGAAAAGGCATGACATCTACCTCTAATGAAGTTCAGTATTGATCCCATTAGCATTATTGCTTTAGCTCAATAATTTTGTAGAACAAAAAAGGAGAAAAAAATCTGGAAGAGAAGCAAAGGTTGACTCAATGAAATTAGAGGCTTTATTTTTAAACTAAAGCATGAGTTTATTCCTTACTGAGTGGCTGCTTAAATTTAAGTTTTACATTGCTGCCAAAGAACTGCCCTCTCTAATACTCAGCTGGTTCCCACCCAGAAAGCTTATCCCCCAGCTGATCAGCCTTAGAGTCTGGGAGAAGAACTAACATACAGCTTGTTAGAGCAGTGATTCTACACAATGAATCACCTGGGAAGCCTTTACAATCCTGCTGTCTGGGTCTCCTACTCAGAGATCTTGATTTAATTGATCTGGGCATGGGGAATTTTAAAATTTCCCCAGGCATTTCTAAGGTGGAGTCCAGACTGAGAACTAGTGAGCAACAAGGCTGGCCCTGGGAGCCTGGGTCTCTGCACTGAAGACCCTTGGAATTCATAGGAAGGATGGCGCTAGCCAGCCACTCCTGTGACTTTCCTCATATAATTTCTTCACAATTCCTAGTTCTTTCTTTTCTTCTTTCTCTTTGGAAACCCAAGACTGTCCAATGAGAAAGCAAGTGGGTCTCAAGGAGTTCTGAGAAATCAGGCTTTTGGAGACTGGCTAAACTAGGTAAGCATTCATTCTTTGGCTTAGCTAGGCTGGCTGGGAAATGAACAGATTAGAGATGGTGAAGATGAATTAGTGAGGGAATATGGTACCGTGGAAAAAATTAACTTGGAATTACAACATTTGGATTTACTTCTGGCTTTGCCTCTTATTGTGTGTGACTGATTTGTTTCCCTTTTTAGTTAAATAAGAAAATCTGACTTTTTGATTTCTGAAGTATTTTCTGGTTTAATAAGTATAATTAGGTACTAGAGGGGGATGTACTTAAAGTTAAGGAAGCCATGCCTGGGTAGGCTCCAGCACTTTTGACTTGCGTTGGTTTGCAGAAAGCTGGAGGAAAGCCTACTTCTCCCAACACCTTCCTAGTCTCAGAAGGCATCGTGGAACCTCATGAGGAAGGGGCTCTGATTCCAGGTAGCGGCTGGGGGGCTTTCTCATTACTTAGTTTCCACTTCCTCGACTCCGACTTTGTCCTGGCTCACATAGCATTTGCCCTGTGTCTACTTGGTGGCTCCCTATTTTCTTTCCTGCTTTCGGACACTACACTTGCATGCTCAACCACTGCTGGGGCTCAGCTAGGCCTAGTTTACTCCAGTGGGATGTTTTGCTCTGGATCCAGGAAATGGCTAGTTCTGCTCCTTTGTCTGAGGCTAAGGGGGATGCATCACGGTGGAGAGGGCAGCGGTGCTGTCTTTGTGAGACAGTGACCTTAGCCACCTTCTCTGTTGCCATCTCTCATGGGGGTAAGTTGGGCATGAGTCAGCAAAGGGATGAACCTCCCTTCTTCTTGAATTTCCTGCACTTGATAGGAGGGGTTGCTCTGGGGGACTTGAAACCCCAGGATCTTAACGCAGAATGAGGACAGCAGACGTGTTTCAGAGATTTAGCCTCCCTTTGAAGCTGACAGGGTGTGCTCCAGATGAGAGAGGGCTGGAGAGGTGTAATGGACCCTCTGGGCCCCCAGTCCCTGATGTTCCGTATTGCAGAGGGTGCCCACGGGGAGGTGCTGGAAGAGGTTTTCTTCACCTGTGGTGATGGGCAATGATCACCATCTACCTAGTGATTCTGAAACCTTATACAGTGGAATCACCTGGGAGTCTTCAAAAGCTATTTAGTAGCCTTACTCCAGCACGACTGATGGATAGATTAAATGAGTGCATAATGAAGAGAAGATTGAGGGAAGCAGATCTTGTCCTAGAAGATGGAATGGGCACAGAGAGGAAGTAAAGTACCCACAGTTACTTCTTGCCAATGAAGGCTGCTGAGAGTCTGGAAGGAGGAGGATGGGAAGGAACAAGAAACTAGGGTAGAGCTTAGGACAGTGTGATCCCCGCACCAGCACGTCAGCATCACCTGGGAGCTTGCTAGAAATGCAAATTCTGGGGCCCCCCCCAGACCTACTTTATTGGAAACTCCTGGGGTGGGCTCTGCAGTCAGCCTTAACAAGCCCCTCAGGTGATGCTGATGCCTGCTAATGTCTGAGAACCACTGGCTTAGAAGAACCGCGTTTCTCTCCTGACCTGCTCCAGGCCTGGGTGAAGATACGCAAGGAGACGAGTGCTGCTGTGTGGGCTCAGTAGCAGGAGCTCGAGGAACAGGACAAGGGGCTGCACAACCTGGGCAAGGCATGGAAGGAGATAGGGGACCACGCCTTAGCTTCAGGGAGCAGGGGAGGATGGCACACCTCCCATAACTTGTTCTCCACACTCGTGTGGAGAAGGGACGGTTCTTTTTCTCCACTTGTGTAGGCTCTGACTTATTTACCCTGGCTGGTGGCTCTGGGAGTCCTGCGTGTGTCAGTCTTGTTTAATGTTTCCCTGCATTAAAGCGACCGCAACGGTTGCTGCTGGTTTGCAACCTGGCCACTCTACACGGAGGACAAGTAACGAGGGAAGAAAGAGGCAGTCACTCCAGATTCCTAGGTGGCAGTTATAATAAGCAAGGAAACCTACTTATCAGGCTTGTCTCGGAGGCTGCAAGACAAGTAGATTTCTGCACCTGTGCCTCAGAATCTTGAGTTTGTATAGTGTCCTTAACCTGGTTCGGCCCCGCATACCATCCAGATGGTCTCAACAACACATTGCTGTCTTAAGGTTGTGTCCTTGAAATGGCTCTGGCTGTGGGAACTGTGGACAGAATGTACATTTCAAGGATGGGGAGCAGGCAGGAGCCTCCAACTGTCCGGGTCCTGCTCACAGGTCAACCTGTGCTCACGTCCTGTCCATAACATCCTCCAATAGTTGCTAATCACCTGGAAGGTGTAGTATGACTAGGAGCTGAAGAAGAAGAAGCAGGAGCTGGGGCAGCCGCGGGAGCAGGTGCGGTAGATGCCAGGGGAAAGGTGGAATTGCCAGGGGAAGCTAGTCTTTGGAGGTGATGGGAAGCATTCCCGAGAGAAACCACACTTTCCATGGCACCCACACCCCCTCCTTCTTCTCTTTTCCCACCCAGAGACTGACATTCTCAACAACCCGAAGCAGTCAGATGGGAAGAAAACCACCACAAGGAAAACTGGTGAAGCCAACAGCAGGTAAGGATGGAGGGGCGTTTGCGGTGGTGAAGCCAACAGCAGGTAAGGATGGAGGAGCGTTTGCGGTGGTGAAGCCAACAGCAGGTAAGGATGGAGGGGCGTTTGCGGGGAGACTAGGATGTAAAGCCTTGGAAGAAGTGCGCTGGAATACCTTGAGTTTTGAGCTGTTTGTTCCTCTTTCTTGTACTTGTCCTGTTCCATCTTGTGGAAGGGAGGGGGTGTTGTTCTCGACAGTGGTGAGAAACCTCTAGAAGCAGGACACAGCGGTTCCCAGGGAAAATGAGGAACTCAAGCAGTTGCTGACCATGCTAGACAGAGGTGTGGCTGAACTCCTGGACTGCCCTTGGGACAGTCCCACTGTGAATTTTCATGTGGTTGAAAGAGAGAGGAATAAATCTTGGGTCAGGCTCCTGGTGGATACAGATGTTTTTCATGTGCTTAATGAGGTGGGGAAGGGTAGTGGTGTTTTCTCCAGAAACTGTTTAACAGGAGCCAGCTGCGGAACAGTCCACTTGCTAGGAGGCTTCTGCTTGGGGTCCTCCAAAACTGAGGATTGATGGATCAAATTCACTGAATGCCCAATTTTCCCTGACTTTCCCACTCCACACCACCTTGCCCTGCCTTGAAAGCTCAGGTGACCATAGCTGTGGACTGTGGTGGCTTGTGGAAATGCTGGAGGTAGAAAAGTGTTAGCTTTCCTTTATCTTTCAGTGTTGCAGAAAGCCCTGTGCTTTTCATTGTTCTGGCCTCAGTAAAGAGTAGACCTTTTACTGACATGGTTATGAGCATTAGGGCTGAGTGTATTGGTTTTCAGGGGAGGACGAGTCATGGAAGAAAATCTGTTGGGAGTGGAGAGAGAATTGAAAGGAGTATGAAGAAGCCCTCTTCCCCTCAAAAAATAGGATGTAATATCTTACATTGGGCAACGACTGAGAAATAATGGATACAGTTTTTAGTCTCCATGACTTTTCTCATTACTCCTCTTCTCTTCCTTTGTTAACACCTTATCTTGATTGAAGTTTAGAGGAGAGAATTGATATTCCACAGTAGAAAGGGGGCCCTTGTGGGAATGGGGGCCGGCAGGGTGGGACGGGATGCAGGACCTGGACAATTGAGTCAGGAACATGGATTTAAGAGTCTCCAATATCACCTACCAGTTTTCACAGTGGGGAGTGAGCACCAGAGAAGGGGTTTTTGGTAGGTGAGAATGGGCCAGATGGATAAGCTCAATATCTGAATTTCTTAAAGCAGTGGTAATTTAGTTTTGGTGTATCCCGAGGAAGGAGTGAGAGTGGGGAGTCGGGGAAATGCTGAACTCACATGATGGTGCTTGTCATATTGTCTAGATAACTCTATATAACTGTTTCTATCTCTTGACCATTTCCAAGAGCAAGGATTACACCTTTTGGTGTGTATAGGTCTCCCTATCAACACAGGAAAGAGACTCAGGAGAGAAGGAGGGACTATTTTACCCGTAACAGTTGGAACACTTACCATGACCTCCATATGCTCTTTCCTAACCCCCCCAACCCCTTTTGATTTTTGTTGGTATATTCTAAGTTTTGTCTGGATGTAATACATCAAAAAATATCTTAATCTTTCCAGAAATAACATACAAATGTTTTGCAAAACTTTACAATAATTATAATTACGTTTATATGCTGGTGGACACTACACACTTGGTTGGCAGTAATTCACTGCCTCTCTTTCCAACTCTCAGAGACCATCTGTCTATGATAGAGCCTGAAAGTGACAAATACTTTCCTAGCTTCCTCTGCAGCTAGAGATAGCCATGTGTACTAGTTTTGGCCAATTACATATAAGGAGATATTGTTGGGAACCTCCTGGGAAAAACTTTTTGATTAAAAAGAAAAAAAAAAAAAAGAGATGTGTGTATTAGAAAGCTCTCTTTTTCACCCTCTTGTCCCTCATGGATGTGTGAGGAGTGATGTCTGTCTTGGTAGGGGCTATGTATTCATGAGGATGAAAGCTAACCTGCTTAGGACAAGGATTGGATGGGTGGAAAATACCTTGGTCTTTAAGGAAATTGTTGGACCAGTCCACTGGAAAAAAAACTGATGATTGCATACGCCTGTACTTAGTATATGAGGCGACCAAAGCTCCATTTTTTAGAGCTAGTTTTGGATAGTGTTCTGTGACTTGCCACCGGACAGTCTTTTATGTCATAGCTTCCTATTTTTGAAATCTATATCTTGCTGTGTTTGTTGGTTGACTGAAATATTCAAGTACCTGTTGGTGGGTTTTTTTTTTTCTTTCTTTCTTTTCTTTCTTTCTTTCCAGAAGATTGCAAGAGTGATATGCAAAAATTTGAGGAAATATATCTGAGAATGTTTTTGCCTTCACATGTGAACTCATTTCATTATAGAATTCTTGGCTTATAATTTTTTCCCTGAAATTTCCGTACAAATTGCCCTATTGTTTTCTGTCATTAAAGAACTCATTAAAGAGCTCAACCCTAGACTCATTTTTCCTTTTCTTCTCCTCCCACCTTCCCCCACCCCCAGTATTTTACCATGATGTAACAAAGGTCTGGCTATTTTTCTTAGTATATCATGAGCCCTTTTATCTGTTTGAATTTTTTCTCACATTAGGAAAGTTTTCTTCTAATATCTTTGTATGTTCTGTATTTTATTTTTAAGCCAATCACAAAGATGTCCAAAACAATTTACTAAATGAATACCCATTATTCATATATTAGATATCTGATCTGTTTTTCATATTTTATCTGCTTCATTTGCTGTTACTTTTTAGTCTAATTCTGATTCTCTGAAGTTTATTTTCTGTAGTTGAATCTAATCTTTGCTGCTTGTAGTGCCACTTAAAATGCTCCTATTCCATTATTTTTCTCTCCCCACTCTGCTTAATGTTAACGTTCTTCTCATCTGTGGTCTTGTATATTCTGTCCCTATCTCTTGTCTGATTAGTGTTCTTCAGTTTCCCTGTGGGTGATGTGAATGGAAGCTGACATTATTATTTTTTGCCTCCTATTCCCCCTAAGTGGTGACTATTTACATGGCTATTGTTGGCCTCATCCTTTTAGAACTTAAGGTATCCATCTGAATGAATTCAGTTAAATTATCAGTCTGAGGGGACTGGGGAAGAAGATAAATATACCCACAGAAGAACCTGGTCTCTACAGTTTGGTTGTTGGAAACTACTGTCCTAAGGCCATATTTCTTTTACTCCAGGCATATTCTGGTACTAGGGCCAGCCCGACCTTGTTGGTAGAAATACACAATGCTCTTGCTTTAGGGGAATACATTTCCAGTTGGGCAAAGTCTGCTACATTAGTGATAAGCCAGTTCAGAACACATTGTACTGCATGTTTTTATTTGGTATGGCCAGGATTCCTTTCCCAATGAGGTAGCATAGCCCTGGTATGTGCTGGTGATGGGGCACCAAGCTGAGTGATGTTAACCTCACCTCTAGCCATGTCCCCTCTGATTTAAAAGTACTTATGTTTTCTCCCTAAGATTTCCTTAGATTTTTCCTGTGTCTCATTACTACTCCTGGAGAAGGGGAATCAGGGGTATGTTCCTGATGAGCCCTTCAAGCTATTCTCATCTTCATTATACCTAGCAAAAAATCCTTAGTGCTTTTGCCATGACTTATTGAAGAGGCTGAAAAACAGTACATTTTCTAGACACTCTTAGCTAGCATTCTAAACAGGATTTAGGTTTAATCATCTGGATGCTCTTGTATGAGATTTGGAAGAGAGAAGTGAGGTGCAAGCTATTCTTCCAGCTTCTGATAGCAAATGCCATCCTGGGGTATCTATTTTTGTTGTGGCTTCCTGATTTTCAGGTGGCAGCTTCTGAGTTTTACAGGCAGGTGCCTGATTATAGAGCTGCCATTTTCCTTCATAGCTTGGTTCTGTATTGTGGTTCTCAGTCATTTCTGAAAAGTTAACTAGGAGTTTGTTTATTAAGTTTTCTCATGATTCTGATAGCCATCTAAAATCATGTAAAACTCTCTGCTTATGTTAACTAGAATAGACTCATTATCTGCCACTGGAATTTGACCATTGTGAACTCAGATGCAGATTTTCTCCTATTCTTGTTTTTCTTTTGTGATTTGACTGAGTTTCTACGAAGGGCTTTGGATATCTGCTACCATACCACCATCTTTTCCAAAACTCTGTTTCAGATATATTTTAGATCAGTGATAACATTTCAGATATTTATGTAATCAAAGCTGTCTCTGCTTTTCCTCTCATTTCTATCTTTGGGAATTTGCTTAGGAAGTAAGATAATATTTTTATGGAGATTTCATATACACCCTACATCTTCAAAGCCTTGTTGGTAGCATAAATCCCAGTCATTTGACTATAAACCAGATAACATCTTCTTCGTGAATCATTTCCTGCTGGTTTATTTTGTGAAAGGAAGTTTAATTTTATAACCATTCTGAGTTCTTGATGCCATGTGTTTCTTTTCTCTTAGTTTCACTTTGGTCATGGTTCATTTTATTACTGTTCATTATCCTGCCCTCATGGAGCTTAGTGTAATAGGAGAGACTGAAGTAAAGAGACTGATAAAGCAGAAGGGCTTTCTCTGTTAATACAGAGAAATATACCACATATACCTCTATTAGATCTTCACTGACACTGCAGAAGGGCTGGGGATGAAGGTTTCCTGTAGGGTGAGTATTTAAGCTGACTTTGAAGAAACTAGGTTTTAGCCCAGTGTAAAAGAGGGGTTGATGAGTGCTTTAGGTAGATAGAGCAATGCTGACAAGCGCAAAGACTCAGATGTGAGAGAAAAAACAAACAAAAAAAACAAAACATGGGCTCTGTGAAATGCAGGCAGCTCTTGGAGCCAGAGTGAGTATAGTGGGCTAAGGACAAGACAGTGGCCAAAAAAGAGAAGAAAAAAAAAAAGTGAGGAGCAAACAATAAAACATAAATTTAATGTTAGAAGCTCTAAGGATAAGACAGTGGGGGGAAAAACAAAAGGTGAGGACCAAAAACTAAAACATAAATTTAATGTTAGACGCTCTAAGGACTGATTATACTGTTTTCTAGGTGTAAGATTCAGGGACATGAATTAGATTGCTGGGGCATGAATGGTCCACATGTCCATTAGCTGTCCTTTATCTGTTAATTCTTTTGGATTTTTGGTAGGCACCACTGTGGAGTAGGATGTATATTATTTTGGTCTGGAAGGATTTTAAAGCAGATGTTTTTAAATTGACTTTTGACATAGAAAAACGAATCTCGATGGGATGACTGGAGAAGCCTGATTCTAAGTGTCATGCTGTCAAGACATGCTTATGTCATAATATGCATTTTGAGGTAACTGGTTTGCTACGTGGTATGATTTCAGAGTGAGCAGTTGAATTTTAAGAGTTTGCCAATGGCAATGATTTAGGGTGTATTGACCCTTTCTTTCCTGCAGCTGGTCAAGGTATCCTCCTGGTTTGTAAAGGAATGCTCAGTAAACCATAATGTAAAGACATCCTTTAAGGGCCTGCCTCTGGTGGACAGGTGTGTGGATTAAACAAGACATGTGGGAAGGACCTGTACCTGGTCAACATAATAAATATGAATTCATTTTTCCTTCTCAACAAGGTGCTAGCTACCATACAATATGTTGTCATTATATCTGACTGCCACAGTGAACATAAAAGGGTGAATACATCTAACTCACCAGTGGAACCTCTTTTCCACTTTCCTTTCTCATCGTCTGTGTTTTTGTGATTCTACTAAGATTGAGAAAAATGAGCTTGATGGTTGGAAAGGTCTTATGGAAGATGTGATACTTAAAGAAAGGACAGTTGTAGGGAAGTAAAAGAGTAAGGTCAAATAGAGAAACATGAACAAAAGCTGAGAGATGCGTCATGATAGCATTCCTATGAGAAGAGGGAGCTCGTCTTTAGTGGGTAAAAGAAGACACTCAACCGAATTAAATTCATCAGACCCACCCTTTTCTGAAAGATCACCGGGGATACACAAGCTCCCAATCTATGTAGCGTAAAGTAAGGGTGGACAGTTGGATGGCAAAACTTAGTGATTCAGAAAACGATTTCGTGTTTCACATTTATTCATTAGGCTGAAAATTTTGTCTATTTTTATACCCCAATTCTATAACAGTTCCCCTTTTCGCTGTAATACAACGTTGAAATGTACTTATTTTTAACCTCTAGGCTAACGTTTAGTATCAATTAATCAGAAATTCCTTTGGTTTTACACATGGAGGGAATGTTTCAAAAGTGTAAAAAGGAGAAATTTTTAAAAAATGTATTTTTGATATAAGAAAATAGAATGCTTCATTGTTTTGGTCCCATTTGAAAGTAGGAATATTCTAAAAACAGTTTCATCTGCATCTTAGACTTGCAAGTAGAAAAACTTGATCTAGAATTCATATTAAGTGTTTCTTCCTAAACTACTTAAATTTAAATATCATCAGCCACGTGGCAACAAAGGTATAATTTCCTGAAAAATTATATTTTTAGTGGGAATATTTTCATGCAAAGCATCTTATTTTTCTCTGAAAGTCATGCTTTTCCCAGAAACCAGTGGTTTCATTTCTGTATTTTAATTAGTATTTTTATTTTCCACAATCCGTTGATAGTGATGGGAAACTTGAACTTGAGACTTTGTTTAGCTGTATAGATCTTGAAATTAGTGTGTCTTACTCAATGGGGACATCATTTGAATAGGGAATCAGTGTTGATTCATTATGGAGATACTGAAAAAGCTTTCCACTGTGACTTTATAAAAAAATCAAAACGAAAATTATAAGGAAGTTGCAAGGGAAGGAAACTGTCTTAAAGTTCAAACACTCCAGAAAAATTCAGTAAAACTAGAGAGGTAATTTTCCACAGGTCTAGAATTACTCTGTTGAGTATAGCTTTAAACTGAAAGGAAAGAATTACTTTTAAAAAAAATTCTACTTGCAAAGTTAGAAAAAAGATCAACTATAAAAGAAATCAAATAAAAAAATTAAACAAATTTTAAAGTTTTCCAGATGATTCTAATGTGCTGCCAAGGCTGACAAATCCTGCTTTCTTCTTGATAGATGACCTTCTCTTCAGCTCACTTAGCCAAGATTCCTGAAAGTAAAGCATTTCTTAACTTTATATTAAGCCAGTATTAAACATGAGAAAGTAATCTGTGTATTAAAAATTCTTCTAGGAAACGGGAGTTCTTGGCTACAGTACCCTTGATTGTTCTATTCACAGCAATTTTCTGTGAATTGTTCCACCTCTTTTGTAAATCATCCTTTTATTCTTCTTACTTCCAATCCCTTCTTGACTCTGTAACTTTATCTTTTTGGCAACTATTATTTTTCTCACCTCAATTTGCTACTTCTCCTCCGTCTTACTTTTTTTTTTTTTTTTTTTTGGCCTCTGGTTCAACTTTGATCATCCTTATTCTCTCCATTAAGCAACTCTGCACCATCACAATCTCACAGGCTTCATTCTGCCCACTCATTCAGTTTGAGCTGCTGTTTGAGATCATGAAGTCTTGGATCCTGCTTGAAGAAACTTCCAAGTTTCTTTATCCTGCCAAATCCCTGTCTGCATGTAAAATGCGGTGTGAATTTTGCCTTCTGATGAGATGATAAAAATACCAGTTACCCTGCTCCAATCAAACAAAATCTAGCCTTTATAATAAAGGACACATTTCTAGAGAATATGGCTTGGTTTTATAAATTGTGCAAGGGTACCCCATGATGACTTTAGAAATCCTCTGTGGAGACAAAAGAAGCATTTGAAAGTATTTCTTTGGTATTACAATAATCATATAAACTTTCTGAATCTTCATGTAGGATGAACAGTAAGGCAGAAGTGTTTGACAACTGTATTTTCTTCAGTGAATTTTGTGTAGAGTTCGGTTCCCTGTGCTTTTCTCTTGGCATGTCTAGGCTACTCTGATGGTGAGTTAAAAAGGAGTTTGAAGCTATCTAACACCTTGTGAAAAGAAACAAGCAATTAATGAGCATAAGAGTGAGCTATGGGGTTTGGTCTCAGCACCCGTGAGAAAGATTTGAGGTTATTCAAAGAACATCAGCAAAAAAACAGGAACTGGGACTTAGGTAGGAAAAGTTCCAATAGGAAATAAGCATCGAGAGAGAGAATATCAAAAATGAAGCAGGCAATATTTCATTCCACCTCAGTTTTGTTTGAACTTCACTTGAAATATGTTTACTTCTGCAGAGCACAGAGTTCAGAAAAAGATGTAGACATCTTCAGGAGCTCAGGGGAGAGTAACCAGGAGAAGGTAGAGGTCGCTGTGAAGAGCAGATCAATAAGTGGGACTGTTTGGACTGCAAAAGAGAGACGTTACCAGGGGACCTAATCACTGTTTTCAAATATTTGAAGGTCTCTTATGTGGAACATGCACACAACTTGTTATGTAGACACTAGTAGGGGAGAAGCTAGGGACACAGGGTGTATTTAAAAGGGTGTGAAGAAGAAAACAAATTCATGATACAAAAATCTTGATTCTTCCTCCCTGCCCCAAACTTCTGATATTCTAGGATGCACAACACTTTTCTACATTTTTGTGTGCGTGTGTGTGTGTGTGAATTGTCTCCCAGTTAATTTAGAATTTAATAATGTCCTAAGGAAGTAACAAATAGACCAAGTTATATAATCTTAGGATACTTAACTTTTCCTGGACTCAGCTTCTTTATCTTATTATATAGTAAGCCCTATGTAAATGTAAGACATTATCATTGTTGTCTAGCAAAAACATAAAGTGTTAAATACTTAACATGATTTACTGAGTTTTAGTTAAAATCATTCTTGTTTTCTATCTGGGATAAGTTGTTCTGAAAGGTGGGATTGGGTTAATTTTCTGATATCATAGCCTTATCTGTACATATGATAATTTCAATGGATTGCATCTACCCATTTGAATTCACATCTGAAAAAATATTTCAGATGAAAATTTTGTATCATTACTCAGGGCAACTGGAGGAACCAAGGCACAGTTATTCCCCTCGATGGGCACAGCTGAATGTAGGGTGAGCATCTTCTCTCAGTAGTTTATTCCTTTCCTATCCAATGTGAAGTAACATTAAATCTTAAATCTGAAAGATTGTTTAAAGTTTTTCATTAGTTTTTTTTTTTTTACATTTGATTTTAAAACTTTGCAAATAATGAGTAAATACTAAGATTCCCTAAGTTAAGACTATCTTTGAAAACATTATGTGTGGACAACATCCAAATTGGTGTGAAGAAAACAAAGAAATGGAAAAGAAAGATGAAATCTCTTACTAGACCCTGAAATTTTAGAGGCATTCACAATAGAGAAAAAGAGAACTTATAAATACCTTTTTTTAATATGAAAAATGATTGTCCAGACTAGATGCCCTGAAAGACCTTCCCAACTGAAACAACTAAAATGCAGAACAAAATGAAAAAAAAGATAAAAAAATGCAAATTTCAGAAAACATATACCAGGAATCTTACACAGATAATATATAGTGATTTTATCTATGCAGGTATTGGGTGGGCCAAAAAGTGCCTTCAGTTTTTAAGTAAAAATAAAAGACACATTTTTCATTTTCACCAAGAACTTTATTGAACAACGTATTCACCCTTTTGTTCCACTACCTTCTGCCATTTTTCAGGCAACTTCACAATTTCATCTTCCCAAAACTTTTTATCTTTTTTGAGCAGAGAACTGTTGCAGGTGCCTTTTACAGACTTCCAGGGAATTGAATTTTTTTCCACCAAGAGAATTTTGTAAAGACTGAGATAAATGGAAATCTGAAGGTGCAGTGTCTGGTGACTATGGTGGATGAATCAGAAATTCCCAGCCAAGCTGTAACAGTTTTTGCCTGGTCACCAAAGAAACACGTGGTTTTGCGTTATCGTGATGGAAGATTATGTGTTTTCTGTTGACTAATTCTGGACGCTTTTCGTCGAGTGCTGCTTTCAGTTGGTGTAATTGGGAGCAGTACTTGTTGGAATTAACCGTTTGGTTTTCCAGAAGGAGCTCATAATAGAGGACTCCCTTCCAATCCCACCACATACACAACATCACCTTCTTTGGATGAAGACTGGCCTTTGGTATGGTTGGTGGTGGTTCATTTCATTTGCCCCATGATCTCTTCCATTCCACATTATTGTACAGTATCCATTTTTCATCACCTGTCACAAGTTGTTTTAAAAACAGAACATTTGGGCTTCCCTGGTGGCGCAGAGGTTGAGAATCTGCCTGCCAATTCAGGGGACACGGGTTCGAGCCCTGGTCTGGGAAGATCCCACATGCTGCGGAGCAACTGGGCCCGTGAGCCACAATTACTGACCCTGCGCGTCTGGAGCCTGTGCTCCACAACAAGAGAGGCCGCGATAGTGAGAGGCCCGTGCACCGCGATGAAGAGTGGTCCCTGCTTGCCGCAACTAGAGAAAGCCCTCGCACAGAAACGAAGACCCAACACAGCCATAAATAAATAAATAAATAAAATTAAACAACAACAACAAAAACCCAGAACATTTTCATTACGTTTCAGCAGAGAATCGCATGCGGAAATACAGTCAAGAAAGTTTTTTTCGCTTAACTTATGTGGAAACCAAACATCAAAGTGATTCATATAACCAGGCTAGAGCAAATGATTTTCAACGCTTGATTTGGATATTTTGAGTATGTCGGCTCTCTCCCGCGTGATACAAAGTTGATTGTTCTCAGTTATGGCTTCGATTTGATCGCTATCAACTTCAACTGGTCTACCCAACAGTGGAGCATCATCCATTGAGAAATCTCCAGCACAAAACTTCGTAAACCACTTTTGACACGTTCAGTCAGTCACAGCACCTTCTCCATACACTGCACAAATCATTTTTGGGGTTCATTTGCGTTTTTACCTTTCTTAAAATGATAAAGCATAATATGCTGAAAATGTTGCTTTTATTCTTTCATCTTCAATATTCAAATGGCT